>NC_081407.1:375604376-376261876 GCF_030272615.1 Cryptomeria japonica | reverse complement strand
TATAGGAATTACACACTTGATTTCTTTCATGGGTATGTACTGTTCCAAGATATTTGACAAGTGATGATCATCATATACTACCACTGCCATGCATACAACAAACTTTAATTTCTTTAGGTGACAGGCATTGTGTAACAACATGGGAACTCTCGCATACCCACCACTATCATTCTACATGACATCATCTGTGTTACTCTCCCTCTTTTTCTTCCTACCTATTGTTTTCTTCTGAAAAACATATTGTAGGTACTCTGACTCATCATGTTGCTTTGTTGACACTATTTTCCACATTTGCTCTGCTCATTAAAAACACATTCAAGAAGAATATTGTTATAGGTTTCCTTGTTTGTCACGGTAATACACCTGTGGTTCAATTTCAAACCCTATTTCTCCTATTCAATATACACACAAAAATCCATCAGTCAATTTTTTTAGGAGAGGATACATGATAAAAACCAAAGAGGAAGTTGCAGACAAGAAATAAATTCACTTATTTCTATAGAAGTGCAGACACAATTGCAGTGGGGTATGGAGGGAGAGAAGAAGAGAAAGAGGGATGGGGTATGGAGGAAGGGAGAAGTGGGGGGGAGAGAGAGAGAGAGAGAGAGAGAGAGAGAGAGAGAGAGAGAGAGAGAGAGAGAGATCACCTTTCTCAATGTAGACTTCTTCCTCAAGATCACCTTTCAAAAAGGCAGATTTGACATCCATATGATATACTTTGAAATCTTTATAAGAAACATATGCAAGCAATAGTTTAACAACTTCAAGTGTGGCCACCAAAGAAAAATTCTCCTCATAATCAATTCCTTCTTTTTGTGAATATCCTTTGCAAACTAATCTAGCTTTATTTCTGATAACTTCACCGACCTCATTCAATTTGTTCCTAAACACCCATTTAGTCCCTATAATGTTCTTATGTGTAGGTCTAGGCACACACTCCAATGTGTTGTTATTTTCAGTCTGATCTAATTCTTCTTCCATAGCTCTCATCCAATTTTCATCTTTGCAAGCTTTAACAACATCTTTAGGTTAAACTTTAGAAATCAAACACAATTCTTCAGCATCTAACCTTCTTCTAGTCATCACACATTTATTTTTATCACCAATAATCTAATTTTTAGAATGATTCAATCTTACATGCCTTAAAGTCTTTTGATTGTTCTGATTTTTAGGTTCTCGTACCTCTTCACTGATAACAACAACATCTAGGTTAACCGTCTCTATCGGATTAGTCTTCTTTAATGCTCTGGTCTTAATAGGGGCTAAAACAACATGCTATCCATCATCATATCCACATGCTCTGATCTCCTCCCCAAGGTTCTCATCCACCTTCACATTTGCACTTTGTACTATCTTTCTCAGTCTTTTATTGTAGCACTGATAGAATTTTCTCTTTGTTGAATATCTCATGAAAATTCCTTCATCACTTCTAGCATCAAACTTTCCTATGTCCTTATATCTCTTTATATAACATTTGCTACCAAATACTCTGAAATATCCCATAGTATAGGAACATGACCAAACCATAAATAATAAGGAGTCTTACCGATATCACCATTAATATGAACTTTGTTGAATGTGCAGACAATAGTGCTAATAGCTTCTCTTCAGTAGATCTTCAGAACATTTCCTTCAATCAACATAGTCCTTGGAGCATCCAAGACAATTTTGTTCTTCCTTTCAACAACTCCATTGCGTTGAGGGGTTCTAGGAGCAAATAATTGTCTTCTAATCCGATGCTTCTCATAGAATTAATTAAATTCACCAGAACAAAATTCTTCGCCTCTATCAGATCTCCTACACTTCACCTTCAATCAAGACCCAGTCTCCACCTTTTCTTTGAATATCTTGAACTTGTCCAATACTTTTGATTTCACCTTCAAAAAGACAACCCACATCATCCTAGAAAAATCATCAATTAGTAGCATAAAATATCTATCAACCTGCACACTTCTAACATTTGTAGGTCCACATAGGTCAGTATGCACAAGATCTAGCAATCCATCAGATGTATACTATTTTCTCTTGAATTTTTTTTTTGTTTTCTTACCCAACTAACATTCTCTACATACTAGATTAGTAGGCTTAACAATCTTAGGCAGATCTCTAAAAACTTGTGTAGAACTTATCTTAATCATTGAATCAATGTTAACATAAAACATTCTCCTATGCCACAACCAACTTTCATCAATCTGAGCAATCAAATAACTTTTCTCACTGGCATTGAAATGCAAAATGTTACCTTTAGTCTTAGTTTCAGATGCAATCTCTATACCAGAGATATTTAGGATTTTGTATTTTCCATTCTTGAATGTATATCATAACCTTTATCAACCATCTATCCAACAATCAAAAGATTATGCTTCAAACCTTCAACATACAAGACATCATTAGTGTTATGCTTACCATCAAAAGAAATAGAACCTCTCCCATAGATCACATGAGCTTTTTCATCTCCAAATCTCACTATTCCACTATCATATCTTTCCATACTCACAAATTTGTTGTTATCACCGGTCATATGATGTGAACAACCACTATCAATCACCCATTCATCTTTCTCTTCAACTTTACCTGCTAAATCTTTCTCCTCAACAATGAAGCTTGTGGAATCAATAGGTATAGGTCCATGTTCCTTAATGGAAATAAATACTACTTCATCTCCTTTTGATTCTTCATCTGTAACACCTTCATCAACAACACAATAATAGTTCTTCTGGTTTCTACACTTCTGGTTAAACTTGTAAGGCTTATAATACTTCTCATGCTTCTCATATCTATCATTCCTATCATGCTTATCAAAATTATCATGCTTATCATATTTAGTCATTCTCTCTGAGCATCTAGAAGCAAAATACCCCATCTTATTGTAAGAGATACATTTCAAAGGAAAATTTCCATCATACTTACCGTTTCCTTTAGGCAATCTTTGTGAAATCAATGCTTCAAGCTCATCCAACTCTTTTTATTTCTCTTCCATCTCTCTTCTCTCTCTTTCATATCTAGATATTCTGCACTCATCGGGATCATACTTTTGCTTTCCAGATGCAAATGTTACTGCTCTAAATGATGTTTCAGACTTTCCATGTGATTCTCCAAATTTGCTTAGCTCAAATGCAGTAATCTTTACAATTAGCATATCTCATGTCACTATAGTCACACTCCGGATCTCATCAATAACAACAACCTTATATTTATAAGCAGGAGGCAAAGATCTCAATAGATTACCAACTATTTCATATTCTTCAATGGCTCTATTAACATATCTGATGTCTAGGACAAGGTCATTTATCTTAGCCATAAAAGAGTGTATGTTCTCACCTTCTCCCATCTTCAACATTTCATACTTTCCTTTCAAACTCTATAACTTAGCAACTTTCACTTATTTCTCTCCTTCATACATGATTTCAAGCTTCTCCCAGATCTCATGTGCGGTCTGAAGTCCCATTAAATTTGTCATCACAGAATCAGTTAGGGCACTAAGCAATGCTTCCTTCACTCTAATATTATGTTCAAATTCCTTGATCTCATTAGCAGTAACTGGTCTATTATGAGGAATAGATTAGGCATTCTTTGTAATCTTATAGTAATATTCTCCAAGACATTTCAAGTGCACCTCCATCTGGTTCTTCCATATAGCATAGTTACTTCCATCAAATCTTGGACTGTCCTTCTTAAAGCTAACACCTGCAACTGCCATCCTAGATCTCCTCAAGCGGTTAACCTTCTTCTAGAGGATCTATCTCTGATACCAATTGTTGGCAGCAATAATGAAGGAAGACTGAGAGGAGGCGGGGGTGAATCAGTCTTCACCGGATCTACTAACTTAACCACAAAAATAGATATGATAAAGTGCATCAATAATAAAGATAAGAAAATTGAAGGCACAACACATAACAACAATATTTTTGACATGGAGAACTCGGTTAAGGGAAAAACCATGGTGGGAACCTACCCACAGTAAGATGATACTCTACAGTAGTATGTGTAAATGATATAATGGGGAATGCACATGCATTCAGGCACAATGCTTAGAGCTCACTGCTCAAATAAATGACTCGGAAGGCTACAACCCTCAAGGAAGTCTTATTGACTTACAACAAGATTAGAACTACAATCCGAAAGAAATGAACTGAAGGAATAACATCTCCAAATGCCTAATTACATTTCTGGTTAAGCACAAATGTCTGCTCAGCAACACCAATCTCTCCTCAATCAAAATTCCAAAGGATGAATCACTTGATAAAATATACACCACTTTCTAATAATGCATACACAACCTCGACACCAAAATTATATGACAATATCAGCTATATATAAAAATCATCAATGTTGACAACAAGGTCGACTAAACCCTTAACTCATAATTACAAAACTACATCACAAGATACAAAGATCGACCACCAGATCAATCTGATGATTTACATGACATAACATGGACCTAATTAAAATTCCCAAATGCACCAATAAATCAATGTGGATCATCAAAACAAATAGGAAAAAATTAGGAAACACCAACAAGAACATTAGAATAATTAGAAACAACTGCACCAATACCACTTATCAAATCTTCATTGATTAACATATGAAAGCTCAATAACACAACTAATTAGCAACTGTCATGAAGAAATATCACTTGCAGAGCACCAAATCATGAACTATCTAAAATGAAGATGCATAAGATCATCCCAAACAATATCCCAAAATCTCAGCTCAAGATTTGATCACAATGGAATATACCGGGCGACATACTAAACTATGCAAAGCACCAATACAAATTACAAACCAGATCATAAGATCTTCCCAATCTACAAACACTAGAGAAATAATAGGAATATTTTAGCATCAATGACAACAACATATCCTAGTAGTAGCAATGTCCAACAGTTTCTAAGTGCAAAGATTTGTATTTTATTGAAGGTGGGTAAGCATAGTGTGCAATTATTGTGTTCCATTTGACCCAATTACCCATTCTAGAATAAAATATAGGAATGGAGGAATAGTTTATTAAAATAAATGTGCACAAGTACAAAGTCATCTTCACGGCCTATTGTCCCATTATTAAATCTGTAAAGTTGAGAAACACAAAATATAGATGTGACAAAGCCACACAAAAAGAAATTTATAATTTCTAAAAAAATTAATCATTTATAAATAAATATGTTATAGTTATTTTTTATGTGAATGTGGATATGCATTGTCATCTCCTACTAGAGATATCATGAGTAGTTGTTTGGATGTTGAAACTTTTTTTTCAAATATTATACTGTAAATCCTATTGTATTTTTTTTGGGTGAAAGTGTTTGTGCCCCTAATTTAGCATGGTCTATCTCCATCACCTCTCTAGGCTCAAATTGTGCTAATTACCCAACTTTGATGTCATGAACACCTTGTTGTGGGTCCCACAAAGTGATACCCACCTCCGTGGAATCTTGTTTTGGTCCCCTTTGTAGTGGGACCAGGTTGTGTTACATCTTGGTGTGGATCATGGCACCCTAAAATGACATGGTGTTTCTCAAAGGAGCCCAAATTTGAAATAGGGTGAGTGTTGTATTTTCTTGACGAAAATTTATCTTCGTGGCTATACATGACTATTGGAGGTTGGCCTTTATTAGTAATTTACCTAGAGAAACCTATATAAAGACATTATATCAATTCATTTTGGATCTAAGTCTCCATCTACAAGAAATCTAACATTCGTGCATCCGTGGATCATTCATTATCAAGCTTTTTCAAAGATCTCGAAAGCTACATACTCATCATCAAGTATTGTGGAGAAAATTCTTGTCAATCCTTATGAAAGCATGTGTGTGTGATTAGGGTTTTGTCATGTTCATGCTATTTCATACAACATTTGTGATTACATTCAAAGATCAAAACATCATCATCAACAATTGTAGATCTGAGGTATATATATTCAACATTTATTTCATTATTTGCATTATTTCACTCAAGGTTAATTCCTAAATTGGGGTTTGACTTAGGAAAACCCCTATTCCCAACAATTTCCCCTTCTTTTTGTGTGTAAGCAATAGCTACAAAGTTGTGTTTAGGAGGATCAACATAATTCATAGAGACAAATAGGTTTATCTTTCGACATTAGAAAATTTGGAGGACCATGGTGAATTGATACTACCTGGTCCCAAAAAATCAGGTCGAACTTCTAGGAACAAATCCATCACATCTTATTTTGCCCAGATTTAGGTTGGTGGCTCCATACAACATTTGTAGCTCATTTTTTCTACCAAACAACTTCAATAATCACCTATTTTGTAGCTCATTTTTTCTACCAAACAACTTCAATAATCAATAATTAGAATCTTGGTCTTTCATGTCTAGATCTATTAGATTCATCTCCTCTTTAATGTAATGTTTAATTATAAGGTAATCTAGTGGTTTTATTATCTTAATTTAACCGTAACCCTAATTTTTTAACCATTACAAGAGATACATGCATATATTATAAAATTAAGTGGCAACAATGACCATAAACTGTTTACATGAATGTTAAAACAAAACACTATAAATTAAGTGGAAGCAATGATCAATCTATTCATCGACATAGTGTGGTAACTGGCTATAAGACACAAATAAAAGATCTATCCTACAAAGGGTATTGGTAAGATATTTTGTATTCTCTAGGAAATCAACCAACGTGATGCACTTACTAGGGTCTCAACTGATGTGAGACACTTCTCATATTTTTCTTGTGAGGAATAATGTAATGATTTATACATTGTCACTCCCTATTCTTGTCTATAAATTGACGACCATAAACTCTCTCTAGTTGACTAAGGATAATAAGTGTAATATACCATTATTCCATGGTTTGGTGTTCTTATTAATAAAGAATTAGATGTTTTTATTTATATTTTCATTAGTGACAATTCAATTTATTTTCTTGTTAATTGTAATAAAAGACAATTTCACTTTTTAGAGTGCTAATTTATGCATATTTTCTATATTGGATATTATGTGAGGGATCATCTCACATATTCATAACAAATAATTATGATTTTTTCTTTTTTTCAAATGATATGTCATTGTGAACAAAATTAGCAATATAACCATTTTATATGTTGAAGTATTGGTAATTAGGTATATACAACTTAGAAATAGTTAATACATATTTCTATATTAAGAATATATTTCATTCTATTTTTTATTTTTATTTTTAAAAGTATATGTGGCATAGCACACTATGTTTCTCTCTATAAATGACTAGTGCAATTTAATCTAAATTAAATATAATTTCTAATGTGAGGTTGTTGAAATTGATCTTATGTATTTATCTATAGAGTCTTTTCACTCTTAACTAAGACACAAAAATAAGAAGAGATTCAAGAACTAACAACTCGAAAGCCCAATTTTTGGCTCTGATACCAAATGTAATTGCACTTTTCTCCAAGACTTAAATTAAGTAATCCCAATATAATTAATGGACTAAATATTAATGTTAAGATCAATTATAAGATGTGATAAGATTAAATTATATGTAAAAAACCAAAGTAACTATAACATGTAAAAATTTGACAAGAATTATAAAGTCAATTATTAACACAATAAACTTGTAATGGTTGGAAAATGGTGAATGATAGATCAAGAAGGAAACTACCCTTTCCCTCAAAGAGAGATGAGAGTTTCACTATTGATTATCCTTCAAGCACTTTTCACCATTACATTAGGAAGATTAGGGATAATTCACTAGATTCAATCTCCACACAAAGATGATAGATTGAATTTTGAATGAATTAAGAATGTTAGGATGATCCCTTCTTCCTTTGTTTGATTTGGAAAGGAATTTGATTGATTTATGTAATGCAAAAGTGACAAAGAATCGATTATAACTTGAGATCAAAATAGGGGATGAAGCTGTGCACCTAGATTTGGCATTAAAACATTGAAACGAAGTCGCCCTACAAATTTGATGAAAAGTTGTCTGGACCATGGCAGGAGTGTACACGATCCTCAAAAAAATCTATGAAACAAAAAGGGTTTTTCTACCTCTGCAAATGAAGCTCAAATCTAAAAGTACAGCTGTACACTTGCAACCTACACACATAAAAGAGAGGGAAATGTGTTGGGATTGAGGGTTTGCCTTTAGGTCAAACCCCAATTTTGGAATTAACTAAGTAATGAAAGAAAGTACTTGCAAGTAGATGTAAATGAAAGATTGAATTGTAAATCACCTCAAGGGAGGTTGTAGTAGCAATATTGATAGAAATGCTTTTGTAGAATTGAATGTTGAAAGGGATCTCCTCTTCAATGGTTGAATCCTTGACTCGATGCAATACCTAGCCTTGAAGGGAGACTTGAGATTCCTCAATGCTAGAAAAGAATTCTTGAATGCTTGATCACTTATGCAACTTGAATCTTTCCAACTTCGACCTATCCAACTTTTGCAATCTCCATTTATGCAAATGAGAGGACAAATGTCCCTTAAATACATGTTGGTGGATTTGAATTTCATCATGGGTCAACATCTGGGAAGTTTTCCCACTCACTGCACAACCCACAATGCATGCTCTAGGAAGGTCCTAGCCGAAAATAGGGCAACGTCAGGGGCATCACGCCCAGGTGTCCTGCCCCTTTCTCCAGGGAAGAGTATGGACAAAGTGATGAGGAGCCCAAGGAAGAATCTATTTTCACAAGTTGAGTAGTCTCCGGTCTCTGATTAGGCTAGAGGATTCGAGTTCGCATGCGTGAGGACCCCAATGTAGTCGTAAATTGCTAGGGTCATAGTTTTATGGCACTACAAAACTGAAAAACATAGCCACATAATTCAACCATATTCTTATAGCATTAAGTTTTCTGATACTTATCTTAATCTTAAGCATTTTGAATGCTAATAATCACTCTAAGAAGATTCCAATGGTCTTGGATCCTTTATGGCTATAACACCCTGAAAGGTAATTAGTTCTTAAACAAAATCCACCATCTTACAAAGAACCCATCATGACATAAATAAAATGACATTGGCCATGACACTCTTGAGTGTATGCTATACCTCGAGTTGGGAATGTGCTATATGCCCCTTCTCCAAATGCCTCATAGCCGACCAATCCAACACCTTCTTCTTATTCTTCTTCTTCTTCCATGACTAATCTCTTTGTCCCCTTCCAATTCTCACATAAATGACTTATATAACCTTTTAAAGGGTGGTTTCCAAACCACCACACCCTTTCAATAAGATCACCTTTGATTATCCTTTATTAATCTTTCTTTAAACCGAAAGATTTTAATATCCTTTATTTTAATCTCCCCTTTTAATCAAAAAAAGATTGTCTCATTACTTTACATTCTCTCCAATAAATAGTCACATAACATAGGAAAAAAGAACAAGCAAACAAAATTACAAATTATGGAGTTCACCACCCCCCCTAGCAAAAATAAATAAATAAATAAACTAGAAAAAAAGAGGAGGTAGTGGTGGGGTCAAACCCTTCTATACAACAAGGTCTTATAGAAATCATTGAAAAATACTATTTTAGGGATGGATCTATCTTAAGGATTGATGTTAACATAAGGTTCAAAGTTTGGAAAATGAAGATTATTAAATCCAAAGAATGGATTTACAAATTAGCAGAGGTTCATGGATAGTAGCACAAGGATTATCATGAATTAATTTGTAGTGGTGTCTCCCATGAAGAGATTTAGTGATAGGGATTGTTGTATATGAATGACGGAAATAAGAAAACTAAGCTGGAGAAGGCTTAGGAATCATATAGAAAGGGAGTGACTCAAAGAAAAAATATTGTTGAATTTGTTGCTTTTTTAAATGAAAATGAGGGGTTTATTCTTAAAGAAGTTGTTGATAGAATTGTAGAATTTGGGGCTAGGGTAAGATACTTTTATCACTTTGTCTTGATACAAATTTATATGGCTTATAGAATTTTCATATAATTTCAATTTTTTTTAATAGAGGGAGCTACCCGATTACTTGGAGCACTTACCTATAAAAAATATAGCTCTCAAAAAATTAAAATGACTTTAAGTAGAAAAATAAATAATTTAACTTTTATAATAATATTCATATTTATATTATTATTGAAAAATAGAAATAAAAATATTTATAATTGATAATAATATTTATATAAAATTGTTGACTACAAATTCTACAATAATTCAATGAAAATGGTTAGATAACTCAAAAATCAAATAAAAAATTATTCAATAAATTAAAAAATAAAATAAGATAGATCTTTTTGAAATTTTTAGATAGATTAATTTAATATCTATAATTTAATAATGTAATGTAGTGTTGATTTTATACTGCTGGTGCATTGATTTGTACTATTGTATTGAAATTTTCATTTTGACAAAATGAACTTCAATTCACTTTTAGGAAATTTACTATCAAAGTTAAACTCAACTAATTAATCAAATAATGGTTGATTTTAACTAATCAACTAATTAATCAAATAATATGATATATCTAGTTTAGACATTTTGTTAAAGGGTTTAAGGTCCCTTAAAAACCTTTTTTAACCTTAATCAAAAACTAATTAATCAAATTTAATCAACTTTGACTATGCCTGTAGCAATTTTTCTATAAAACTTAAAATCAACTAATCAATGAATTATTTATTTTAAGGAATAATTTGATTTTAAACCCTTAGTCATAGTTGCACCTAGTACAATTCATGCTTGGGGTCATGGTCAAATCTAAAAGATATAATCTTTCCAATTTTTTGTTTTGGGATTCCACTATGTAGGATTTTTTGCATCAATTTTTTGGATCACACTCCTTGATCCATCATCAAGATGAGAGAGCTCTAGGAGAGAAAATCCTAACGATGGATCATAGGGTGTAATCCAAAAAGTTGATGCAAAAAATCCTACATAGTTGAATCCAAAAACAAAAAATAAGAATTGCAACGAGGTATGGAAATCTAGTCAGCACCTTTTTCACTTGCCTTCGAAACAATAATAAATAATTTTATTACAATACTACAAAGACAAGTATTCCCACTATGACACTTGTTTTTTATTACTTTAGTAGGGAAAGGGCCCTGAACCATTACAACAACAACAACAACAACAACAACAGAGAGTAGTAAAAAAACCCTAGGCATCACATAGCTAGGCACCCAACATAGAACAAAGATGCTAGCCTTCAAAAGTAATAAAAAATATATAGACTAAAGTAGTAGCCCCTATTAATCCTACCATACTTCCTACAATAAGGACTAACTAAACTAACAAATAACTGAGTAAAGTAGACAGTAACAACAGTTCTCGGATTCAAAAATAATAATAACAGTCTTAGGGGTCTCACAAGCCCAATAAACCATAAGCCTAGAGACTTAATAATGAGCATCATAAACCAAAAAGTAAAACAAATAGAACTATCTAAAACTATATTAATAGCAAAAAACAACATCACAATCGCACCACCTAAGCAACAACCTAATTGTCCCTAATGAGATTCCACTTTTCGACTAGTCTTTTCATTTGCTCCTACCATGCCTCTTGGTTCTAGATGACACTTGTTTTCCCTTAGATTAAAAGATTTTTAAATTTTAATTTATTCTAAAATCCTGTACTTTTTAATTGTATCACGACTTACATATAAAAATAGAAAGTAGTAAATAGTAAAAGACACTCTGACATAAGAAAGAAGAAACTTCTTTTAATAATATTTAAATATTTATTCTTTAATTTTATTTACTAAATGAACAACAAGAGGTAGGGTCTCACCTAATTTCTTTCCACATAAACCTAGAGGACCTAACCTAACCTTTCACATAAGTGTGGAATTACAATGGCAAGATGACTGACTATATGCCTATACTAGTAGTTAACCAATAATACGAGGTAGAACCTTCATGCAATTACAATAATTTTATTTACTAAGTCAATAGTAAGGAGGGCCTCACCTCTCTCCACCTAAACATGGAGGTCCTAACCTAACCTTCCACATGAACATGCAATTACAATAGCAAGATAACTATGACATTTGTTTCTCACTGGATTAAAAGATTTTTAAATTTTAATTTATTTTAAAATCATAGTTTTTCTTAATTGTATCAAGACTCTTGCACATTAAAATAGATAATAGTAAATAGTTAAAAACACTCCAACATAAAAAAGAAGAAACTTCTATTAATATTATTTAAAAATTCATTCCTTAATTTTATTTAGTAAACTGACAACAAGAGAGGGCCTCATCTAACTTTCCCCGTAAATATGAAGGGCCTAACCTAACTTTTCAGATAAACATACAATTACATTGACAAGATGACTGACTATATGTCTATATAGTAGTTCACCTAACTTTTAACATAAACATATAATTGTGACTGATTAAATGTATGTATAGTAGTTCACCTAACCTTTAACCTAAACATACAATTGCAACTGATTAAATGTCGATATGATAGTACACCAAACCTTTCACATAAATGTGCAATTAAAATGACAAGATGACTGACTAATAGTTAACCAATAAGAAGAGGCAGAACCTTCACACAATTACAATAGCAATTAGTAGTTTTTCTCCCAACTGTACATCCAACCTTATGATGGGTTGTCGGTGGTGAGCTTCCAGGAGGGAAAAGCAGAGATAGGAAACTTCTTTGGTAGGGTCAATCCAAACGTTTCCTCCCTATCCAAATCACCCTCCACATTCCAATGAAAGCAATGTATGAGCTGAGCCACAACCAAGTAAACAGAAGAAAGCCCCATGTAAATCCCAGGGCATCCTCTCCTTCCTGTTCCGAAAGACAACAATTCGAAGTGGTGGCCATTCACATCTATGCTTGAGCCAATAAATCTCTCGGGCTTGAATTCTAAAGGATCTTCCCAAACTCTTTCATCTCTTCCGATTGCCCAAACATTCACAAATAACCTTGTTTCTGGTGGAATGTAGTATTCTCCAACATTGCAACCCTGGGTGGACTCGTGTGCCATGAGCAAGGGCGCTGGTGCATGTAGTCGAAGAGTTTCCTTCACCACACATCGCAAGTAGTGTAAGCTTACCAGATCACTCTCTCTTACCATACGATCTCTTCCAACCTTTAATTCAATCTCCTCTTGTGCCCTTGACATTGCTTGAGGGTTTCTCAACAGCTCAGTCATTGCCCATTCTATAGTTGTGGTAGATGTCTCTACTCCAGCAATTAACATATCCTGCGAAAGAATTGAACTCGTTTTGTTAGTGAGGTCTACGCAGAAATATGGCAATTGGGTATGAACGAAATGAATACTTCCACAATTTGACAATACTAAAGAGCTAGTAGTTTCTGAGGGTCCATGACAATTACTGACCGTGATGATTGCTTTCATGTGAAGCCGAGAGACTTGTATCTCCGCACTTCCGATCTCAGCCATGTCCAGCATCACGTCCACAATGTCCGATTTTTCCGACTTTTTTACCCTTCTTCGCTCAATGTGCTCATCGATGAGCTTGTCAGCAAACTCATCAAATACCTTATTATGGCATGCATGCGGCGGCAGTAGCCTCCCCAATCGAGGAAAGCAAGAGAGGGAATGAAGTCTCCCGGAACAATTACTCCCGTCAGATGCATAATCTCAGCCACCATCTGTGAAAACTCCTGTCCTCCGCTGAGTTGATGGTCGGAGTAACTTGTCCCTGCAAACATTCTGCACACGATGTTGAGTAAGACGGAAAAGATATGCTTCCTCAGATTGAAGAGGCGCACGCCTTGCTGGCTCTCCTCCCACACAGATCTGACCGTGGCGGACACCTCTTCCTCCCTCACCCACCTGAATGACTCCGTTCTCTTGGGCGTCAGCAATTCGATTGTGCACAGCTTTCTCATCTGCCGCCACTACTCTCCGTAAGGGGATTGCGCCACGTCTCTGCGCTCGTAGGTCATGTACCTGCCCGCCGATGTAGGGGGCCTGTTGGCGAAGATCAAAATCATGGGTTTTAAGAAACTCTTTGGCCATGGCAGGAGAAGAGACCACCACCGTACTTGGTTGCCAGCTTAGCCAGAGTAGGAAAATAGGTAGGATTGAATGAGTAAGCTCTCAAAGTAAAAGGCATTCAAGCCGAGCGTGAAGCGTGGCATCTGATGCGTCTTTCGCGGGTGCATAAATTCCAAGCAATTAAAACTGTTCAGTTTGAAACGCCATTTCCGACGGGGCATCTCTGTCTTCTAGACATAAACTAGCAATCGCACCTTGGTGTGCAATAGATACATCAATAAAGGTACAAAATGTTAATTAAAAAAAAAATCGGTTTATTTTTTTTAAGCTTAATTCATATGTCATTTAGAAAACTAGCATATATACCTTACATTTTAATCTTATTTTATATAAGATTAAATAGATTAAATTAAAATTTAAGGTATATATGCTAGTGGGAGTGGCACCATGCAACATAGAAAACAGAAAATAAATCAATATATATAACTATATAGTATCTTTTTATTAAAAAAAAATTATATTATAATATTATAATATTATTACACAAAGTTGAGGTTATGAACTGAAATCTGGAACATTTTGAAGGATGTTGAACTCAATGAACAATTGGTTTTTGCGACTCATGTGGTTGAAATAGAGGAGAATTTGGCAATTATTCTCTAGTATCTATTATATACAGATATATGAAATTTTATATAATATAATATTATTATATTATTACGCAGAGATATATGAAATTTAATATATCTATTTAGACCATTTTTTAATAATATATATGTGTTGCAAGATCAAAGCAAATACTAAAATCTAAGATATATTAAACTATGTTTAATGGTAATATAAAACTTTATATAATCGCGAGGATTATGATTATGGTTAGCCTTAGGGTTAAGGTTTGCATCATGGTTTGGATTAGGTATATGATTAGGGTTAGGGTTTACTATTAGCGTTATGATAATGGTTAGGGTTTATATCATGGTTAGGGTTAGCATCAATGTTAGGGTTTAGTTTTGGTTTAGGATTATGGTTAGCTTTAGGTTTAAGAATTACAATTAAGATTATTGCTAGGGTTAGGGTTATAGTTACAGTTTAATATTATAGTTAAATTTATAGTTAGGGTTAGGGTTTAGTGTTAGGGTTACAATTATGTTTATGGTTTACATCAAAGTTAAGGTTAGGGTTAGAATTATAACTGGGGGTATGGTTAGGATTAGGATCTGGTTTATGGTTATGTTTTGGATCAAGGTTAAGGTTAGTATTATGGTCAGAGTTAAGGTTTATATCATGGTTAGGGTTAGGATTATGATAATGGTTAGGGTGTATATCATGGTTAGGATTAACATCAAGGTTAGGGTTTGGGTTTTTTTTAGGATCATGGTTAGGGTTAGGGTTTATGATTATGATTATGATTATGATTATGATTATAGTTAGGGTTAAGGTTTAGTGCAAAGGAACTTAAATTTATGGTTAGGGTTTAGTGTTAGGGTTACAATTATGTTTAGGGTTTACATCAAAGTTAGGGTTAGAATTAGGGTTATGGTTCAATTACATTAAAGTTAGGGTTAAATTGGTATTAAAGTTCAATTAGGATTAGGGTTTGGGCTAGATTAAGGTTAGGAATAGATTAGGATAAAAGTTCAATTTGGGTTAGGGTTAAGTTTAGGATTATTGTTAGGGTTAGGGTTTAGGATTATGGTTAGGTTAGAGTTAGGATTAGGGTTAGGGTTAAGATTAAGATTAGGGTTATAGTAAATTTTATTGTTTACATCATGGTTGACATTAAGGTTAGGTTTAGGAATATTGGTAGGGTTAGGGTTAGGGTCATAGTTAGGATTATGGCTATGGTTAGGGTTTACATGAAGCTAGGGTTAGGGTTAAGGTTTGGGGTAGGGTTAGGTTTAATGTTAGGGTTAGGATTCAGGTTTGGGTTATTATTAACACCATGGTTAGAGTTAGGTTTAGGCTTAGAGTTAGGGTGAGGATTATTGTTAGGGTTAGGGTTTAAGATTAAGGATAGTGATAGGGTTATGGTTAGGGTTAGGATTCAGGTTAGGGTCATTATTAACATCATGGTTAGATTTAGGTTTAGGCTTAGAGTTAGGGTAAGGATTCTAGGGTTAGAGATTAAAATTAAGGATAGGGATAGGTTTATGGTTTGGGTTAGGGTTTAGGGTTACAATTATAATTAGGGTTAGAGTTGAAGATTATAATTAGTGATTATAATTAAAATTAGGGTTAGAGTTAGGGTTATAATTATAATTAGGGTTAGGGTTATGGTTAGGTTTATAATTAGGGTTAGGGTTATAATTAGGGTTAGGGTTAAGATTGGGGTTAGTCTTGGTGATTATAATTAGGGCTAGAGTTAATATGGTTAGGATTAAATAATTTGGGTTAGGGTTAAGGTTAGGATTGGGGTTAGTCTTAGTGATTATAATTAGGATTAGGGTTAAAGAATATAATTAGTAATTATAATTAGGGATAGGGTTACAATTATAATTAGGTTTAGGGTTAGGATTAGGGTTAAGATTTCAATTAAAGGTAGTATGTGATGATAGCTATAAGAGTTAGGATTTGGGTTTGGGTTAGGGTTAGGGTTATAATAGGGTTAGGGTTAGATATATAGTCAAGTTTAGGGTCATTATCAAGTTAGGGTTAGGATCTAGATTAGAGGGAGTCATAGTATTATAGACAAAATAATAGTTATAATTGGTTTTAGTTAACGATTAGGGTTATTATTATAGGATAATGCCTAGGGTAAGGATTGAGGGTCAATTAGAATTAGTGTTAAAGTTAGGACTATTAGGATTCTCAAAGATACTGAGAGGGGGGGGGTGAATGAGTATCTTGCCAGTTAACAAATTTTCTAACCTTATTAAATAAATTATATTCCAAAATAGTGTATCGGTAAACAAGAATTAATGCAGTAAATATGAACAATAAACACAACATAGAGAGCACAACATAACATAATATTTTTAACGAGGAAACTCGGTGTGGGAAAAACCTCGGTGGGATTTATGACTCACAATATTCACGCACTGACCAATGAATAGATATTACTTACAATAGGGGCCTGTACATGCAGGAAGGCCAACTACCTAAAGCTCACTGCTTAATTACAAACACAAGTCTCACTGACTTACAAGATGGATTATGAAAATCCAATATAATGTACTACTTTAGTTCAACATCTGTTATGCCAGGTTTAGTATGGGTTTAAACTCTTACAACTACCATAAACCTTACTCCAAAATCTAGCTTAATATTTCCTCATCATATCCATCTATCATGTATATCTTATTTCTTCTCTTTTTAATGATCTCCAAGATCTCATACTTATATATAAGTCTTATTACAATATCCTATGTCAACTTACAAAATGATATTACAAATAAATACAATATGCAATAAACAAACTCTTGTCGTCTAGGGTGTCGGTAATCATCTTGTCGCTGTCAGTGAACTATCTGCCGGTATAGAGTCTACCGGTGTTGGTACCATAGGATTGCAAGGTTGCCATCAATGACAATACCTTAAATCATGTACAATTATCATTGGAGTGTGCAATACCAACAATCTCCCCCTTCAGAATTGATGGAAACACCCATGAGAAAAATTCTAAAATGTATCCAAAATTTGAAGTCCAAAAATCTTACCAAAAATTGTGCCAAAACTGTGTGCTCCCCCTGAGCAGATGATCTCTCCTGTCCATCATTTTTCTCATCTCTACAACTCCCCCTTTGACATCAATGACAAAGCCTATCAGAAATGTCAACTGAGTGTAGTTCTTATCTGGAACCCTGTAACTGGTTGGTTACAATCTGAAATAGATCTGCCAATGCAAAATTCAAGCTCTAACTAAACCTTTCACTATCCTTCAATGTTGCTTCAGTCCTTTGAATTGTACCGATGAGAATGTGCATTTTCTCTTCCGATGTATTTAGTCTTGGAACAAGTGCCTCTGAGATATCTTTTCTCGAAGAGATGAGGTTGTCAAGTTTAGGACCAAGTTTGCACTTAAGCTCTTTTGCCTTGAACTTTATTCTTTCCTTCTCTTTTTCAAATTTTTCAATTTTCTCCTCAAAACCTACTATTTCCTGCTCTATAATGGATATGGGTTCAGATGAACCGATGAGATTATCAGGTATATCATTTATTTCTTTCCAGTTTCTGCTAATCTCCTTGTCTATATCAACTGTCAAAATATTAGTTTTACATGTGTCCCTGTACAACTCTTTAAATTCCATTATTGTTTTTCTAAGTGCCAGTAATAGGGTATCAATGTGTCCCATGCACTTCTTTATTGACTCATCAAAGAATTTTTCTTTTTGTTTATTAATTTTCTCACTAAATGTTTCCTCATTAATCTGATCAATTGTTAATAGATTGCCAGTGATATACTTAGACAATGTGTCTAATTGGCTCAAAGAATATTTATTGTCCACATTGTACTTGGGTGCAATCAATTTCAAAATAGGAATTGTATCATCAATAGCCCTGTAAACAAGTGCATTGCAATCTATTATTTTCTTATCTAATTCCATAATAGCTATCCTCTTTGCATCAAGTCTCCTATACAAGTCACTCGGTAAATCATCTACAACTTCTATCAAAAATTTATTGTAAATGTCTAAGTGTAGAATGATACCAACTGTTATGATTCCCAAAGATACTAAGAGGGGGGAGGGTGAATCAGTATCTTGCTGGTTAACAAATTTTCTAACCTTATTAAATAAATTGTATTCCAAAATAGTGTATCGGTAAACAAGAATTAATGCAGTAAATATGAACAATAAACACAACATAGAAAGCACACCATAACACAAGATTTTTAACAAGGATACACAGTGTGGGAAAAACCTTGGTGGGATTTGTGACCCACAATATTCACTCACTGGCCAATGAATGGATATTACTTACAATAGGGGTCTGCACATGCAGGAAGGCCAACTGCCTAAAGCTCACTGCTTAATTACAAACAGAAGTCTCACTGACTTACAAGATATATTATGCAAATCCAATATAATGTACTACTTTAGTTCAGCATCTGCTATGCCAGGTTCAGTACCAATTTAAGCTCTTAAAACAACCATAAACCTTACTCCAAAATATTCTTTAATATTCGCTCATCATATCCATCTATCATGTATATCTTATTTCTTCTTTTTTAAATGATCTCCAAGATCTCATACTTATATATGAGTCTTATTACAATATGCCATGTCATCTTACAAAAAGATATTACAAATAAATATAATATGCAATAAAGAAAATCCTGTTAGCTAGGGTGTTGGTAATCATCTTTGTCACTGTTGATGAACTATTTGCTGGTGTAGAGTCTATTGTTGCCATCAATGACAATACCTTCAATCACCTACAATTCTGATTGGAGTGTGCAATGCCAACAAGGACTAGGCTTTAATTAGGATTAGGATTAGTATTACAAATAAATTAAGGTTAGACTTAGTGTTATGACTCAGGAAGGGTTAGGATTTAAGGATAAAGCATGTTGTTACGTTTAGGGTTGTATAATAAATCTGTGTTTCAAGGTTAGCATTCGGGTTTAATTAGGGTTATGGGTTATGTTAGCATAATGATTAGGGATAAGATAAAGGTTATGTTGGATTTCTAAATAAGGTTAATTTAGTGTTACATGGTTCAAGTTCAAACTAGGGTTTAGTAATTATGTTTTGAGTTAATTTTATGGTGAGGTTATTATAAAGGTTCAGTTACAGTTAGTGCTAGAGTTTAATTATGGTTATAATTAGCATTGTGATTCAATTAGATTAGGATTAGGGATAAATTAGTATTAGACTTCAATTAGGATTAGGGTTTGGGATCAATTGGGGTTAGGATTAGATTTTAATTATAATTAGAGTTCAGTTAGGGTTAGTGTTAAATTTAAGGTTGGGGTTTAATTATGGTTACTATTGAATTAGGTCCAGGGTTAAGTTTAAGAATAGGGTTCAATTATGTTAGATTACAGTTCAATTTGTAGTTAGGGTTCAAATTTATGATTAGAGTTGAGTTTAGGGTTAACATTCAATTAGAGGGATTAGGGTTAAGGGTTAAGGTTATAGTTAATTAGAATTAAGGTTTGGTTGTGAAAAGGGTTTAATTATATTTAGGGTTAGGATTAGAGGTAAATTAGGGCTATAATTCAATTACATTAAGGCTAGGTTTAAATTAGGATTAGGGAAATGTGTAAGATGATGGTTTAGGGTGAAGATTAGCATAATGGTTAGGGGTTATGTTTGTGACACCTTATCATTAGGATATACATAATGGTTAGGGTTAGGGCTAGGGTTAATATTATGTTTAGGGTTCGGATTTATGATTATTGTTAGGGTTAGGATTTACATCATGGTTAGGGCTAGATTTATGTGCTCTAGTTGTAGGAACACCTCTCAGATTTTTTTAAGGGTTAGGGTTAGGGTTATGGTGAATATTAGGATATAAATCATGGTTAGGATTAAAGTTAGTAATATTTTTTAGGCTTAGGGTTAGCATTATTTTTAGGGTTAGTGTTTGTGATTATAGTTAGGGTTAGGGTTTACATTAGAATAAGGTTTATGGTAGGGTCATGGTTAGCTTTTAGTATTATGGTTAGAATCATGATTAGGGTAAGGGTTATAGCTAGGATTTGGGTAAGGGTTAGGATTGCGATAATGATTATGATTCAATTACATTAGTGTTAAGATTAAATTTGAGTTAAATTCCAATTGGGTATATTATGGTTAGGATTAGAATAGGATTTGAGTTTAATTAGGTGTAGGGTTAAGTTTATGGATAGGGCTCAATTAAAATTAGTTTTCACTAATGAATAGGGTTCAATTACGGTTAGATTAGGTTTCAATTTGTAGTTTAGGGTCAGGGTTCAATTAGATAAAGATTCAGATATTATTGATTTTAGGATTTGATTATTGGAAGAGTTTAACTATAGTTAGAGTAAGTATTAGAATTCAATTAGAGTTATAATTAGGGTCTACGCTAGAAATGAGTTAGACTTAAGGTTAGTGTTAGAGGTAACCTATGGAACCTAATTGAGCACTTACCTTAATCCTAACTCTAGATCTAATTCTAATTAAGACCTAACCATAAATAAATCATCAATTTAAACATAACTCTAATTAAACCCTAACCTAAAATTAATTAAATAATAATGTTATCTAATTTAGCCTTGATTAAACTATAAAATATTTCAACCCTAACCCTAATATTAACTCTTACCCTATAGAATCATAATCCTAAGTAAACACTAATCCTAACTCTAATTGTACTATGAATTAGCTCATTCTTGAAGTTCTCCTCATATGAACTACAAATATTTGATGTGCTCCTCATAAGAACTACATGTTGGCAATTGACACACGTTGGATTCATTTTGTTGTCATTGATGGCAACAAGATTTGATATGAATCATTTACCAACATTATGAGGCATTTACTGATAGACATCGACTTTGGAGCATTCAAAGCTACATTGGCACCAACACCGACATCCCACACTTCAGGAAGCCGACATGAAGGAAGATTTATTTAGAAAATCATTTTTTAATTATTATATAAAGCTGAAATTGTATATCTTTTGTAATACATTGTAAGCTGACATAAGGCATATTGTTGGTATGGGTATATATAGGTCAGTATGTTAGGACATTATGACAGATAGATGTGATATCAAATCATTAAGGGTTATGCAAGGATAGAACTTGTAAAGATTGTGGAATGCGAAGATCATTTTGTATGTAAATGTTGTATCATGCAATGATCTATTAATGTTTTGTAAGACATTCATGGAGGGAAGGTAATACCGGTAGTAGTGTTCAGGTTTTATGAACTAGTATAGAGAAAAGCTATAACTAGAACTCTATTTGGCATAGAAGATTCATTTTGTGAGTTCATTTTCATTATTTTTCTTCAGTAGAAGCCTCTAGTCAGTGAGGCTCTTTAGTGATGAGCAGTGTGCTCTAGGCAGTGTGCTTTCCTGCATGTGCAAGCCCCCATTATATGTAATATATTTCATATGACCAGTGAATTGATATTGTGCATGACAAATCCCACCATGGTTTTTCCTCTTTGAGGTTTTACATGTATAAATTTTGTGTGTTATGGTGTTCATTCATGTGGCTGGTTCATTTGATTCAAGTTATATGTTTATTTGTTTACCGGTTTATATGTGTTTGGCATAAAATCATAAAATCTTATCTTACCGACAAAACACTGATTCACCCCCCCTCTCAGTGTTCTTGGATCCCAACAATTGGTATTAGAGCCTTGTACCTCAGAAAAAGTTTAACAGCTTGAGGAAGATCCTAAAACTAGAATCTTTAGGAATGGTTATGGAGAAACAACTTGAGATGGCTCTTGAGGATTATGATGCTGAAAGGATTAAGAACCTAAAACTGCAATATGAACTAAATTCTATAAATGAATTTATTCTTGTCCTCCAAGAAGGGTTATCATCTACTCAAGCTAGAAGGAAGGAACTTTTGCAAAAACAAGATGATGATAATGCTCTCAAGGAATAATGTCAGAAACTGAGTCAAGAAAACATGCTCATGCGAAATGAAATGCAAGACCTAACAATGAGGATGTCTAAGGATATTGAGGATAGAAATAAGAAAGAAGAAAATCTTGCTACATCTCTAATGAACAAATCTGCGGAATGTGACAGATTGGCCCATGAGAATGATATGTTGAAAACTAGTTTGGTGCAATCCCAAAATAATGAACAAGAACTTGAAGGACAAGTAATATCTCCGAGAGATGATTTGACTGCTGCAAGTGAGTACAAAGAAAATTTTACCAAATTAGTATTGCACAATTAAATGACTTGTTGAAAAGACAAAGGAATACTGATGATTCTAGAGGACTTGGATTTGTACAAGGTGAAAGCTCTGGTACTCCAGATCAAAAAATTGGTGTGCAAAACTCATCAGAACAAAGGATACTGGTAAGGAAATCTAATGCTTCTAAATTCAATTGTAGATGTTTTGTTTGCAACAAATTTGGGCATATGGCTAAGAAATGTAGAAATAGAGAAATCCAAAACAACAATTCTATTCCGATCAATGCACAAATTGCAAGAAGTATGGTCATAAGTCAGAGGACTGCAAAATGAATGTTAAATGTCATGCATGAGGAAAGTTTGGATATTTTCCTAATCACTATAGGTCAAGGATTGATACTAGATTTGTCAAAGCAATTCAGAAGAATAATGTTACATGTTATGCATGCAACAAAATAGGTCATATTGCTAAGTACTGCAGAAGAAAGACTCAACTGCTTAGCAATGATAAAGATAATGAGAAAGTAAAGCAGAAGGTAGATGAAATACAACAAGATCACACAAAGAGATGGGTTAGAAAATTTTAAGGACCAAGTGGAGATGGATCTACACTAGTTACTCCATCGATAGAACAGGGTATTTCTCCACTGACAGGAAATTCCACCAATAACTAAGGCATAAGCCTTACGGGTTGGTAAAGTCATTGCAAAATCTTTCATATTACTATGGAGGAGATCTAAGGAGATTTGGAGAGTTGTTTTCATCATTAATGAAGGTTCACTTGACACAAGACTGTGAAAACCAGCATCCGGTAGGGTTGTTGGTGAAGCATTTATTACATTGAAAGATTAGGGTTTTCTTCATTAATAAAAAGGATAAGTGGATTAATTTTCACTCACTGAGCATTCAAGTGTTTAGAGCAAAGAAAGGGAAAATTTTAGGCAAATTAAGAGTGTACAAAGGCATTGTGAAAGGATTTTGAGCAGTTATCTGAGAAGCACTCAATCTTCCAACTGACATTCACTTTCAGGTATTCCTCGAAATGGCATCTAGATTTTCAGCTCCTACTTTCATTGCAAACACCACTATTGTAGAGGTTAAGGATAGGCTGAGGCCCATATTCAAGGAGGTTCCCCAGATTGCTAAGAAGGAAGACTCTATGGGAGCATTTTCTACAGTTCCTAATGACATGATGTATGTTGAAGACATAAGGGCATACATTCACTAAACCCTAGAGGATCTAGGCATAGAGGAGATAAAAAGTATGTATCAATCTGTGATAATGGGTAGCTCCAGAACCATCAAGATGAAATTCAAAGCAATTGAGGATCTAGGGTTAACCAGTATTCTATACATACCAGAATTCAAGGATGAGGTCATCAAATACATTTTGAGTAGGGTTCATAACTAGTTTATCTAGCTGGATGGGCCTTACATGATTACCATGAGGCTATTCAAGTGGTCACCGACATACCCAAGGTCAGTCAAGAACCTGGCAAGAAACTTTCCAACTCAGAGGTAGAGAAACTCACTGGTGCAAGTCATGATCACAAACCAATGAGGACCAACACAATCACTGACACTGATGTAAAATTTCAAACATGATAATTGGTTATATGGAAACTCAATCTAGCCAATTGAATTTCATTTCTAATTCATACATTCATGCAGCATATCAAATGTTAAGGATTAATGCAAATTATGATCTATGTGAATGGTTGAGGAGTGAGTTAATGATAAATCTTGGAAATATTAAGGGAGTTAAGAAAGGAACTTTTAGATATGGTAATCTCATTGTATGTCTGATGCTTTACTTCATGAATGTGCTACCTTGTCTTGGAAAGAAGCATTGGGCACATGACATACTGGTAGGTATGCATATTAAGGAAGAAATCATCGGTCTTGGTACAAGCAGAGATGAAAAACTTTGGGGTTACTTCAAATCATTTCAGGTAAACATGAGGCAGAGAGAGGTTATCAAAGAACATTGTAGAGAAATACTCCACTAACATTTGTTTCATGGTAAAAAATGATGAAACCCTTATGGAGGTAGTTGAAGCTAGGATCATCTGCATCACAAAGCTTGGATATGAGGTGGATGACAACATCCTGGACCGCTATGCCCAAATCCTGCTAGATGCCCCATTGGATGACAAAAAAGAGCATTTTGGCCCAACACAAGAGAAGGATTTTGAAGTCAAAACTGGGTTTTAATAGGAAGAGAAGGGAGAAGAAAATAGAGAAGATGTTTACATTTTTGTAAAATGTCTTGCACAGAATAGACACTGAAATGGGTTTTGGATCTAAACCGGTAGGAGAATTGACAGTGGCTAGTACTCTGGAAGTGAAGAAGCTCGAAGCTTTCATTTCCCCCATCACCTCTGATTCTAACCCTGAGGACAATGAACCTTTATCTTTCAGAAGGGTATAGAAGAAGAAGGAAGACTAGCCATTGCTAGAGGAGAAGAAGGCAGAGCCTAGGAGGAGACTTGTCTAATAGGTAACAAAACCTACTGCACCCCCACATCTGGCAAGGAAGGCTACACAAAAGAGGAAACAAGTCACATCTACTCCGACTACCCCAAGCAAAAAGAAGAAGAGTGATGTTACTGAGTCTGGTAAGGCCAAAATGATCTGTGCTGAGCTAATTGATAAAATTACCAAAGATGGAATTTTTAAAAATGTATCTATGTGTTATGAGAATTTGAGCAGAATGAGATAGAAGAGGCAATTTTGTTACATATAGACATTTATAAGAAATCCTTAGTAGAAATTTTGAAGGAAATACCTCTATATTTGTATAATAAACTAGATGCTAGAAGACTTGATGTTGTGAAGAGGGATAGGGAGATCAAAGAAGTAGAACTTTTGACTGTATGTGATGCTATTAGTAATGATGAAATGAAGAGATGTATAGATGTTTCTAATAGGATAGTTTTTAGTAGTGAACCTCGGTAGATAAGTTTAATGATGGGTAGAGTTACTAAAGTAATCAATGAGACCAGTGAAGGTTGGGTGAAATTCTTCTAGAATAATCCAAATTTCTTACATCTAAGGAAGAGTTTGTTAAGGCTACAATTTCCACCATTCCTGACAAATCAAAAAGGAAAGGTATTTTGGGTAGTTCAACTCCAATTTTGACACAAATGGTAGTAACTATAGATATACAAAATCAATCGACTAAGGAGAGTGTACAGTTCATATCGACAAAAACCATTTTTAAGGAAGGAAATGTACAGGTTACGAGACATATTATGGATAATACTCCACCAATACTAACTGACACTGCACCAAGTTGCAAAGCCACCGATGCTAAAGAGGATAACGTAGAGGAAATTGAGTCTACACCAATAGTTAATATTGAATCCTTGGAAAAGATTTTGGCAATTGATACTTCTCAGGTTGAGAAGAAATCAGTCACTAAGATGAGTCCAACTGAAATGATGATGATGGCTACTTAGAAATTATTAAAGGAAGGTATTGCAGACAAGGTAATAATTGATCGATCCATTTCATTGTTGCACAATCCTTGATTATAAAATTGAAGATGGAGCAAGCCCTTTTGGCAAGCTCAAAACACTAACAGATTATATTTGTCATAATTTTCAATCACTCGGGTGGATAGAAGACCGACAGGGTTTAGAAATATTTATGACAACTAAAAGAGCATCTTTTGATCAAATCATAGAAATAGAGAAAAACAAAATTGAAGCTAAACTCATTCTTGTTGAGGTTTGTTTAAAACAGTGTACAAATATCTATAGAGTTTGTTGTAACATAGAAATTCTTACAGCTAATGTAGATGGCAAATTGAAGGAGTTGTATGAGGAGATATCTAACATTGCAAATTCTTTTGATGGATTAACATCACTGACAACATCTGTTGATGGGCAAATTTTATCCTTGGAGAACAAATTTTTTTCTTTGGAGAAGGAGAAAGATAAGATCATTCTGACAACAAGGAGTCTTAGAGGACTTGTAAGTCCCATATTAAATTCATTGGGTGTACATAAGAGAGAGTGTATGGCCCATATTAAATTCATTGGGTGTACATAAGAGAGAGTGTATGGACATGATTGCTAAACCCACACCAGCAGAAGTCAAAGAGAAGGAAACATTGGCACACTTACTAAGTGCACTAGTATCCATTTATGAAACTTTTAAAACTGGCTGGGATACATATGTTCAGTTATTGGATAAGGCTTACCCAGAAATTTAGAGGATAGTCAAGCTCTGGTAAAATTAACAGTAGTTATTCATTCTTTTGTTCTGAATTCTTTCAATTCTTTCACTGACCTTTGGAATTGATGCCAAAAGTGGAGTGTATATATATGAAAAATATCACAAAAATCAAATAGGAACACATTGAAAGGATATCAGAATATCAAGAGGAGTCTATTGCTCAGGGGGAGCATACCGACAGGGAATCCATTTTTCACATAAGTGTTGCCATCAATGCCGAAGGGGCAGATTGTTGGCAATTGACACTCATTGGACTCATTTTGTTGTCATTCATGGCAACAAGATTCTATATAGCAACAAGATTTGATAGGAATCATTTACCAGCATTATGAGGCATTTACCAACATACACCGACTTTGGAGCATTTAGGGCTACATCGACACCGATAACATCACCGACACCGACATCCCACACTTCAGGAAGCTGACATCAAGGAAGATTTATTTAGAAAATCATTTTGTAATTATTATATAAAGATGACATTGTATATCTTTTGTAATGCATTGTAAGATGACATAAGGCATATTGTTGGTATGGGTATATATAGGTCAGTATGTTAGGACATTATGACAGATAGATGTGATATGAAATCATTAAGGGTTATGCGAGGATAGAACTTATAAGGATTGTGGAATGCAAAGATCATTTTGTATGTGAATGTTGTATCATGCAATGATCTGTAATTTTTTTGTCAGATATACATGGAGGGAAGGTAATACTGGTAGTAGTGTTAAGGGTTTATGAACCGATACAGAGCAGAGTTATAACTGAAACTCTATTTGGCATAGCAGATGCATTTTGTGAGTTCATTTTCATTGTTTTTCTTAGCAGAAGCTTGTAGTTAGTGAGGCTCTTTAGTGATGTGCAGTGTGCTCTAGGCAGTGTGCCTTCCTGCATGTGTAGGCCCCCATTATATGTAATATATTTTCAAATGGCCAGTGAATTGATATTGTGGTTCACAAATCCCACCATAGTTTTTCCTCTTTGAGGTTTTCCATACATAAATTCTATGTGTTATGGTGTTGATTCATGTGGATGGTTCATTTGCTTCAAGTTATATGTTTATTTATTTATTGGTTTCTATGTGTTTGGTATAAAAGCATAAAATCTTATCTTATCGACATAACACTAATTCACCCCCGGCCCCTCTCAATGTTCTTGGATCCCAACACTACAAACCCTTGATGTAAAAGTATTGTAAATATTTGATGTGCTTCTCATATACGAATCTTTTAATATACAAAAAGATATTGTAAGATTAGATAATATGATAATCTTACATTGATTTAAGTGGATTATAACATAAATCCATATACTCTCTAAATTCAATGTCAAACATCAAAAGGAAATAATAATAGATGACTATACTAAGTAGAGATAATTCACGTTTCCTTTTACTCAATTCTACAGTGATGAAACCATTAATTTGAGGATCCTAATGTTATAAAAATTAAAACACATATTATCGTAGTTGCATTCTAATATATATATTTTAAACAACTTTAAAGTAAAATAGCATAACACTTTTATACTAAATAATAATAGTAAATTAATATTATCAAATAGTAATTTGAATTTCTATTTTTTATCATATTTATATTCAAATATATATTATTATATTTCTTTGAATTGAAGTTAAACTTATATTGTGTATCCTTATATGCATAAATAATTTAACTCTAAATAGTATCCTTCTAAGTTGTTTTAAACCAATCAATAAATAGTTTTATGATAATTTTGAAATAAAATCTTTCTAAATTTTATTGTAGATATATAAGCAACATTTCTATTTTATCTTGTAAATCACTACAAATTCTAACGATAGATTAAATTTTTTTTTTAATTTTTTTAAATGAATCATCAATCAATTTTAAAATAAATTTAAAACTATGATCTAGATTTAAATGAAAGCTTTGTATATTTTTCTAGAAATTCTAAGATCACATAATATGACAATCTTATATTGATTTAAGTGGAAACTTTCTATGTTTTTCTAGATATATATAAAAAAATTCTATTACATTTTGTCTTTTGGCATGCATATCATAAAAATTATAATCTACAACAAAGTGGAATTATAGTCGATCATAGTTTTGCTTAATTTCCAAAACATGACCCTGAAATTAGATAGTACAAAATAACCAATATATAAAATTAGAAAAACTTATTATGTGATAAAGCATAATTAAATAGCCTCTAAAAGAAATTTAAAAATGAAATAATATGAAGAACATTTAAAATTAGAGATATGAAATATTTGTCATTAAAATAAGACATAATCAATATAAGGTTGAAATTGAAGAAAAAAAAATTGAAAACAATTTTTAAACTAGAAGAAAATTTAAGGAAGCTTGCCAGAGAAAGACAGATAAATTTGTTCAGTTCACAATTACAATGTTATCTCTATGAATACTCTTGCCCAAAATAATTTTAAAAAAATTAAAAAACTAATAAAGTGAGTTTGTCTTGTAATCTTTAGAGACATTTTTTTTACCTCAAAAAAAGTTTTAGAAAATTGTAAGAAGACAAAAACAAAAATATAATTTTTTGCTGGATTCATTTTACTGTTTACATGATACACCTAAAAACATAGATGCAGGATTGTTGATTTGAGAGCTAGGATTTGGTGAAGACTGAAAATCTTGAATTTAGTTGCATATATACTAAAGATGCACAGTTTGATAAGGTCAATATATTCATCTCCAAATTGGACTAATTTTTTGTTGAATATTTCATGAATGACTATTGAATGTGTTAGCACATATTTCTATAAAATATTTTGTACTAGTTCTTTGATGTTTTATATGTGCATTTTCATTACAAGAGCATTTATTTTTGGATTGTATGTGCAGGAGGTATGCTGCAATACCAGGAAAAACTTACTGTAACTAGTTTTTCAGAATTGTCCAAGCACCACTAGAGCATGCTAAGGGTTGGCACTGAGTAGGAACTACATGAGGAAATTTCAACATGACAACATTGGGATCCTTATAAGGCATTCTTTGGGCCTGTGTGATAGTCATTTATTAGCACATGTAGAGTTTCCATAAAAGGTTACAAGTGCAAGTGATATATGAAGAGGATCTTAATTTACATAATTATCAAATTTGAACTATTAGTGTAAGCTACCCCAATAAGACTAACGGCATAAATAATGAGAGAATCTATCGGCATGACTTAGACCGATCATTCTGAAGGAGAACCAAATGGAAGTCTAGAAGAAGTGTTTTATTGGCATAACCTACACTGATGAAGGATAATGTAAAGTAGATGGTGGAAATATCATTGGGTTGTCAAAAAATGTCATCTCGTGCTATTCCAATACCTAATGGGCTAAGTGACAAAGGTGGTGTCGTCGACATGACTTATTCCGCTGAGGAAATACCAAAAGGTAGAAATGCTAAGTCATCAGCATAACTCAAACCATCGGTGAAATGAGTTTTGGGTTATGCCTATACCTGATAAGAAAGACAAAATTGAATATAGAGGAAGAAGTTATTGGCATGACTTACACCAACTAAGGAAAATATGGAGCAGATGTTTTGAAATCATTGAGATATCGGGAAACATAAGAAAAATCTACCCCGATACCCGATAGGGTAGATATCATGATGGATGGAAATGAGGTTTCATCAGGATAGCCTGCATCGAAGTAAGTGACTAAAAGAGTGACAAGGTAAATTCATCGGGATGACATCAGCCCTTTGGAGGAAGTTATTTTCCACTACGCTGATACTTGATGAGGAACCTGAAGTGGTTATCAGGAAGGAGACCTCATTGGGGGAGCATAAGCCGATGGATCTGAAAACAAATAAGCTGGAGCCTGATGTCATCAGGTCATCGGAGAAACACAGGAAGGGTTGTCCTGACACCTGATAAGCTTTGCAACATGATGAATCCAAGCTAAGGAAGAAGTTGGAAAAGTTGCACAGGAAAATAAAAAGTTGAAGGAAACAATGCAAAGCATAAGGACAAACACAACATGTGTTTTATTGACTAAATGATTTGAAAATGTATAGAAGGTATTGGAGCAATTCTAGATTGTTTACCAAAAAACCATGGATAACACATTATCACAGCAAAGGATCCTTGATAGCTTAAACATGCTACTGCAAGATCAGGCACTGAGTGACAAAAGGATCAATAAAATCAAAAGGCTGAATGACACTCATCAAGGATTCACAACATAATTAAATACCGAGTATGAGGAGTGTAAAGGTATCATCAATCATGGATTTCCAAGTGTAGTGGATGATGCAGGGGTCATGAAGGATAAGCACCAGTGGACTACCAAATGTAGATCTCTACTCAGTTCAGCCCTTAGCATTGCTCATGCTGATGCATTGGACATCAATGAAATAGGGAAACAAGTTGAAGGTTTTGTTACAGCAGAGATAGTGGTTAGAGATATTATCTTCAACGCTACTACATATAAAGAGAAAAGATATCTTCAACATATCCAAAAATGTGGTCAGCGGATGGATGGAAAGAGTTAGTCTATGTTACTGTTGTGTGTTTTAATTATAGGAGTTAAGAGGGATAGTCAGGAATTTAGGATTTTTGTTAGTCTTTGTTTCTACAAACGAAAGGGTGTGTCCTTTCATTCATATTGTTTGAGTCATGTATATATAGAGAGTTATTTTATATTCTAGAAAAAGAAAAAAATGTAAGAAGATTATCTTTTCAGATTGTCTGTTGGAACCTATAGTGTTATGTGAGATAAGTCTGTAGAAATAAAAATCCATTTTGTGCAAACAAGTGTAATCATGAAGTATCTATGAGTCTGTAGTTTTTGTACACCAATTGTTCCCAGAAATTAATATACAAGGTTCGTTGCTTTCATCTTCAGATCGTTTCATGTCATATGATGCCAATGATTTAAAATCTTTTGGACAAATCTCAAGAATATTTGTTGCAATGTTTTATCATCTATCGGTATAGAGATAGTATAATTTTTTTTGTTATTCATAGCATACATTGAAGATATTGCAGTGATAGTTTTTTTCTTCACACTGTCTCCAAAGATTACAAATACTAGTCCATTAAGTGACATGTAAAGTGTCAAATAAGGCACTGGTTTTTTTCTGGTTTCTTGTGAATAGATTAAGTGTGCACAAAGTCCTCACTAGAGAAATAAATTACTAGTTTTTACTTGCAATGTTCTTTCATAATTACTCTTAGTTCCAACAACTTTCTGTTATAACTTTTATTCATATTCAATTATACTCAGACCATCAAATTAAAGAAAGTTAAAAGCATAGTTGCAGGAAATTGTTTGCCAGTCCCGTAAAAAGCTACATTCAATAATTTAAATTCACTATAAAGAAATCTCTTTATGCTTTGGAGATTAGGGTATACCCACCTAGGTTTAGTGGAGCCTAAAGTGTAGAGGAATTTAGTCTTTGACCATTCCTATTTGTTGGCTAAGGGTGAGTGGATTGGTTAGGGATTTGGCAAACCCTTTTTGATTCCCAATCTGTGGTTTTTGTAAGCAACAGATGAGCGACTCTACTGGGGAGTTGTAATAAGAAGTATTTAGAATTTTTGGTGGTTTTGTTTTAGACTCTGCTGGAGGAAGGAGCCCAGATGATTAATAAAAGTATTGTTCCTCTTAGGAGGTGGAGACTCTACATTTAATATATGAGTAATAGTTGGTATTTTGAGAAAATAAGAGAAACCCCTAGGAATTTTTCAATAAGATTTATGTGGGGGAGAGGGTCTTTGCACAAGGGACAATATAATCTTGTTCAGTTGATTCCAAAGAAAAGAAACAAAGAAAAGAAATCAGTATAAAATATGGCATTTGGGAGTTATAATAAGTTTCCTCATAGAGAGGATGGTTCTTCATCGGGTGATAAATTTGAAAATCTGGAGGAAAATCCTTTTTATAACTCAAGTACAAAAGATAATAAAGGTGGTCATGATGAAACCATGACTACTGAGGAATAGGAGGACAAGCAGTTGGATGAAATTATTCTTAGAATGGTTGACTTAAATGGAGATGAATCTAAAATAGCAAAGGCTCTTAAGAGACAACCAAATTGGGTATTGTAGAAACTTGGATTAGAAAGAGATGTCATTCAAATCCCTAAGTCAAACAGGGTTGAAGAAGAGAAGGGAAGAGGTGAAGTAAGTAGAGAAACATGTAATAAGTGTAAAAAATACCAATGAAGAGTTTGAAATCCCTCATGAAGATGTTTTTATGAAACTATTTGTTCAATCTCTAATAGAGGATGCAGGAGAATGGTATAGGAATCTTCTTGACAGATGCATTGGTAGTTGGCTGGAATTTGTGATAATATTCTTGGAGGAATTTGGAGAACATAATGATACTTCATTTGCATCTCATGAGTTGACTAGCATAAAGAAAAATCAGAATGAATCAGTCTATGAATTTAATAATAGGTTTAATAAAGTACTTAATAGGATACCAAGAGATATTAGGCTTGTTGATTTATTTTTTATTGATTTTTATTTAAGTTCTTTTGACAACAAGACTCATTATGAGATCTTCTGTCATAAACTTACTACCTTGCAGCTAGCTTTTAAAACAACTACTACTATTGAAAATAACATAAAGGCTTCTACAAGAATTTGCAAGAGAGATGATCCAAAATTATATAATCCTAGAGCAACTAAAAAGGATGAGTTTGGTCAAATCATGGACATGCTAAAGGAGATGAAGGGTAAGCAAAAAAACAATGAGAAACCGCCCCCATATAGAATTAACAAGCCTATATAAGTTACAATAGGCCAAGATTGCATGACATGCCATATAATACAAACTAAAAAGATGGTAAACCAGTGAATGCAAATCTAAGGAAAGAAACTCCTGATCCATTGAAGAAGGTAAACAATTTTGTGGAAGAATATCCATGGTGTGAAGTCTGCAATTTATCCCATGTTGCCAAACAATGTATGATTGCTCAGGGTTTTTCAGAAGAGAAGGACCATGAGAATCAATATGAGCCCACAGTAAATGTACTTTCATCAGATCAATTTTGGGGTAGGGATAAAGATTCATCTGATGATGGGAAATGATCAGATGTACAATGGAGAAAAGAGAACCAGCAACATCGTGTATAACAAGTTTTTACTGATGATGAGGCGGACATCCTATCCTTGAGGAGATTATTCCATAATGAAGAGCCAGTGCATTCCTTGAGGAACATAACAGATGAAGAAAATAAAGCCTATATTGTGGCAGCAGTAGCTCACGTGAAAAGCAATTATCAGTTAAGAAACAAAATAGTGAACCTAGAACAAGGTAAGCCATCTAGGATATTTGCAAAGTTTCCTAAAGCTAGTGGAAACAAAGACATAATTGCTAACAAGGAAAAGGAAGTTGCAATAGAAAAGGAAAAACAAACAGAATCTCTTAAATTAACAAAGCTAGTTGAAAAGAAACAAATTAGTAAGCCACTCTCAAATTGTGGATCATTTATGTTTCAAGCTTTATCACAAGTGAAAATATATGTGCCCTTGCTTGAAGTAATGAAATTTCCTGATTACAAATATGAAACAATCAAGATTTTGTCTAACGTTGGTGAAGTAAATAAAGAGGATCATAAGCCAAAAGTTGAAGATCCACTTGTTGTCTATTTGGGAACTTCTATCACTAAGAATCTTACCCAAGTTGATCCTTTTTATTTGAATTTGATGATTAACAATAAAATGGTTAAGAATTGTATGACAAATTCAGGTGCCACCATGAAAATAATGCTAGAAGATGTCATGAAAGAACTTGGGATGCGTGTGGACTCTCCCTATGGGAAATGCTATGCTATGGATAACATATTAGCCCTAGTTGTTGGAATTATCAAGGATGTTGAGTTTCGATTGCCAGCATGCCCTGATACGTCATATAAAATAGATATCATTGTTGTGCAAGTTCCACCAAATTATGGGATGTTATTATCAAGGCAATGGTCAAATTTGGTGGGTGGACATGTCCAACTGGATCTTTCATATGCAACTATCATAGTAAAAGGGGCAAATGTGAGGATTCATAGAGAATCGAGGTCATTCTACCTGATAGAGGAAGTTGATCTGAACGAGACAACTTGTTTTCTCCAAACTAATGTAGATAACTTCCAGGTAAATATTTCTAAACCCATTCAATATAAAACTAATAGGTTTGAAAATACTATTGAATTGCAAGAGGATAAGATTTAGAAAATGTATTTTGATGGTGCTTGCAGTAAGGAAGGAAATGGAGCTAGTGTAGTTTTTATTTCTCCTAGTTGAAGATCATTCAAATATTCTTTCTTGTTAGCTTTTGAATGTACAAACAATGTCGTTGAATATGAAGCACTCCTGTTAGGCCTTAGGATGGCAAGTAAATATGACATTAAATTACTAACAGTTATGGTGATTCAGAGTTTTCCACTAAAAATGTAAGACTTCAAAATTACAAAAATGAGGTGTGGGATTCAATTGAATTTTTTGATGCATTTTCTATAACATGGATTGAAAGATCTAACAATATTTTGGCTGATTTTATGGATAAATTAGCAATTAAACATAATGATATTCCTTTTGATGACATCACGCAAGTTGAAATAAAAACCAGACCTGCAATATGAGATAACATAAAAAATTGGCAGATATTTGATGATGACAGGGATCTTCTGAAATTCCTATTGTGTGAGGATGAATATGAAGGCCAACATATGGATTGGAATGCATATGTGGAAGAGGAAAATGGTAAGGAATCTTTGTTTAGAAAAAATATCTTATAGCTTAAAACAAATAAGATTCCAAATGGGTTGGTTGAATTAGAAAGGATGTTTGACTATAAGGACATGACGAATTTCAAACCCAACACTGGGAGTTGTGAAGAACTAGAAAAAATAAACTTGGGAAGTGAAAACAATCCTAGATAGGTTTACATTTGGAAGAAGCTTACATCAAAAATTAGGACTGCATTGGTAAGTCTATTAAGAAAATATAGACATGTTTTTGCTTGGTCATATGATGATCTCAAGGCATATAGAGAGGATTTGTTCCAGCATGAAATCCCACTGAAACCAGATGCAAAACCATTTAGGAAAAGAAAATGGCCTATAAATCCCACATTGGCTCCCAAAATGAAGGAAGAATTGATGAAGATGAGGAATGCAGGGATTATAAAGCCTATAAGGCATTCCACATGGGTGTCAAACCTGGTGCATGTTTGAAAGAAAAATGGTGATATCAGATTGTGTGTGGATTTTATAAATTTAAATATATCATCCTTGAAGGATAATTATGCCTTGCCAAATATGGAAGCTTTGCTACAGAAAGTCACAGGGAATGAATTACTTTCTATGATGGATGGGTTCTTTGGGTACAACTAGGTAAAGGTTAAAGAATTAGAAAAATACAAAATAGCCTTCATTACACCATGGGGCACATATGTGTATGTCAGGATGCCATTCAGACTTACAAATGTTGGAGCTACTTTTTAAAGGGCCATGGATGTAGCTTTTGAAGGTCTCATTGATTACATTTTGGTTGTATACCAGGATGATTTGACTGCATACTCCTCGAAAGAAGAAAACCATTGTAATGACCTAGAGAAAAGTTTCATCAAAGCACTAGAATATGGTATTTATTTAAATCCAAAAAAGTGTCACTTTGGAGTCACTGAAGGTAAATTGCGAGGTCATATTGTATCTAAAGACGAAGTAAGGGTTGACCCTGAAATAATTGCAGCTATTGACAAAATTCAGATCCCTAAAATAGTCAAAGCTAGTCAATCATTTTTTGGACAAATTAATTTTGTTAGAAGATTTGTACAATTTTTTTCTAAAATTGTCAAACCTATTGCAAAGATGTTAAAAAGGGTGTAGAGATAAAATGGACTAATGAAGTAATTGAATCTTTTGTAAACATTAAAAGGGCCATCAAGGAAGCACTTGTACTTAAGTTCCCTGATGTCTCTAAACCTTTTCAAGTATTTTCTTTCGCTTCATTTCTTACTATTGCTACAGTTATGTTACAAAAGAATGATGAAGGTCATGAACAACCAGTGGCATTTTTTAGTAAGATACTACAAGCTTCTGAGTTAAATTATTATATAAATGAGAAACAAGCATATGCCCTAGTAAAAGTTGTAAACTCTTTTAGACCATATTTAGTGGGAGCTAATGTCATTGCATATGTCCCTAATGCAACAGTCAAAGATATTTTCACATAGACTGAAACTATTGGGAGAAGATGCAGATGGATCAATCAAATTAATGAGTTTAACATTGATATCCAAATTAATAAATTGGTAAGAGGTCAAGGGTTGGCTAAACTAATGACATATTCAAATTTGGAAGCAACACAGATAAATTAGATAGATTTAGAGGAAGCTCAAATAAGCATTGAGATGTGTCCTTGGTATAAGAATATTACCTATTATTTAAAACATATGAAATGTTTAGAAGATTTAAATGATAGTAAAAAAAGAACACTTAATCTTCAGGCATCTAGATATATATTGCTTAAAGGTGATTTATTGGGAAAACCAGAATGGTATCCTCTTATTTTGTTTGGATGTTTATCAAGCTCAATCTATTTTAAAATAATTACATGAAAGTGTATCTGGGGGGGATTTTTCAGCAAAAACTACTGCCCATAAAATACTCAATGCTGGTTACTATTGGCCACAAATCTTTAAGGACTATCATACTTATATTAGAAAATCTGAGGCTTGCCAGAAATTTTTTAGGAAAGCTTAAATATGGTGGAGGTCTTCCACTTAGACCCATGTAAACTGAAGAACCTTGTCAGAAGTGGGGTGTTGATTTCATAGGCAAAATTGCAAACAAATCCAGTGGAGGACACAAATGGATCTTGGTAGCCAGTGATTACTTTACCAAGTGTGTAGAGGCAATTTCTACAAGGAAATCTACAAGTAATGTGGTAACAAAGTTTCTTTTGGAAAATATATTGACAAGGTTTGGGGTTCCCCACAAGATTGTTGTAGATAATGGGTTGTGTTTTAGATCCAAAGAATTTGTTGATTTATGTGAAAGTTATGGAATCACTTTGTCATATATATCACCTTATCATCTCCGGGGAAATGAACAAGAAGAATCTAGTAATAAAAACCTATTAAAAATCATTAAGAGGATGTTAGGTGACAACAAGAGGGCATGGGATTCAAAGTTAAATTTGGTAGCGTGGGCGGATAGAGTAACAATCAGGAAATCCACAGGGTTTGCTCCTTATCAGCTTGTTTGTGGTAAAGATGTGCGATTACCCTTGGACAACTTGCTCCTAGTATATAAATTTGTTTTAGAGGAATATCTAGAGGATGTTGATTTCATGGAAGATAGGGTAATACATTTGGTCCAATTAGATGAGTACAGAAGAGAGGCTCAAGAACAAAATATACAAAAGCAAAAGATGGTAAAATAATTGCATGATAAGAAAGCTTCTATTAGGACCTTTGAGGAAGGAGAGTGGGTGATAAAATGGAATGCAAAGGATCAAGACAAGGGAAAGCATGGAAAATTTGAAGCACTTTGGGTAGGACCATACATCATCATGGATAAAGGAGGAGAAAATTCATATTTCCTGTAGAGCACTGAGGGTGAAATTCAGGAATTTCTAGTACATGCTAAGTATCTCAAGCATTTTTTCTCTTGAGGAGCAAGGAATATTTCTTGTACTATAATAGTGTAGTTTTTCTTTGTTGTTTATTTCTATTTATTGTTTCATTTGCTTTCCAGAGATAATTGAGATCTTGCTATGTCCCTAAAAAGAAAATACATCCCCAAAAAGAGCCACTATTAGCACATATTTCTAGAAAATATTATGTGCTAGTTCTTTGATGTTTTATATGTGCATTTTCCTTACAAGAACATTTATTACTGGATTGTATGTACAGGAGGTATGTAGCAATAACAAAAAAAACTTACTGTAACCTATTTTTTAGAATTGGACAAGCACCACTAGGGCATGCTAAGGGTTGGCACTGAGTAGGAACTACATGAGGAAATTTCAGCATGACAACACTAGGATCCTTATAAGACATTCTTTAGGCCTGTGTGATAGTCTTTGACATTTATTAGCACATGCAGAGTTTCCATAAAATGTTACAAGTGCTAGTGATATATGAAGAGGAGCTTAATTTGCATAATTATCAAATTTGAACTATCGATAAAAGTTACCCCAATAAGACTGACTAGTATAAATAATGAGAGAACCTATTAGAATGACTTAGACCAATCATTTCGAAGGAGAACCAAAAGAAATTATAGAAGAAGTGTTTCATCAGCATACCCAACAACGATGAAGGATAATATAAAGTAGACAGTGGAAATATTATCGGGTTGTTGGAAAATGTCATTTCATGCTATTTTGATACCCAATGGGCTAAGTGGAAAAGGCAGTGTCATCAGCATGACTTGTTCCAATGAGGAAATACCAAAAGGTAGGAATGCTAAGTCATCAGGATAACTCAAACCATCAGTGAAAGGAGTTTTGGGTTACACCAATACTCAATAAGAAAGACAAAACCTAACACAGAGGAAGAGGTTATCGGTATGAATTACACCGACTAAGGAGAATGTAGAGTGGATGTTTTGAAATCATCGGGATATCAGATAGAGTAAGAAAAAGCTACCTCGATACCCGATAGGGTAGATATCATGATGGATGGAAATGAGGTTTCATCAGGATAGGCTACACTGAAGTAAGTGACTAAAAGAGCGACAAGGTAAAGTCATCGGGATGATATTGACCCTTCGGAAGAAGACATTTTCTGCTACGCCGATACCTGATGAGGAATCTAAAGCGGTCATTGGGCAGGAGACCTCATCGGGGGAGCATAAGCCGATGGATCTAAAAACAAACAGGTTGGAGCCTGATGTCATTGGGTCATTAGAGAAACATAAAAAGGGTTGTCCTGACTTCCAATAAGCTTTGCAACACGATGAATCCAAGCTAAGGAAGAAGTATCAAGAGTTGCACAGGGAAAATAAAAAGTTGAAGGAAAGAATGCAGAGCATAAGGATAGACACAACATGTGTTTTATTGACTAAACCATTTGAAATTTTGTGGAAGGTATTGGAGGAATTCTAGACTATTTACCAGAAAATCATGGATAACACATTATCACACCAGAGGATCCTTGATAGGTTAAACATGGTAGTGTAGGATCAGACACTGAGTGACAAAAGGACCAATAAAATCAAAAGGCTAATTGACACTCATCAAGGATTTACAACATAATTAAATACTGAGTATGAGGAGTGTAAAGGGATCCTCAATCATGGATTTCCAAGTGTAGTGGATGATGCAGGGGTCATGAAGGAAAAGCACCAGTGGATTACTGAAGGTAGATCTTTACTCAGTTCAACCCTTAGCATTGCTCATGCAGATGCATTGAACATGAATGAAACAGGGGAATAGGTGGAAGGTGTTGTTACAATAGAGATAGCGGTCAGAGATATTATCTTCAACGCTACTACATATAAGTAGGAAAGATATCTTCAACATATCCAGAAATGTGGTCAGCGACTGGATGGAAAGCGTTAGTCTATGTTATTGTTGTGTATTTTAGTAATACTAGTTAAGAGGGATAGTTAGGAATTTTGTTAGTCTTTGTTTGTACAAATGAAAGGGTGTGTCATTTAATTCGTATCGTTTGAATCATGTATATAGAGAGTCATTTAATATTCTAAAAAAAAAATGTAAGAAGATTATCTTTTTAGATTATTTGTTGGAACCTATAGTGTTATGTGAGATAAGTCTGTAGAAATGAAAATCCATTTTTTGCAAACAAGTGTAATCATCAAGTATCTGTAAGTCTACAGTTTTTGTACACCAATTGTTCCTAAAAATTAATATACAAGGTTCGTTGCTTTCATCTTCAGATCGTTTCATATCATATGATGCCAATGATTTAAAATCTTTTGGATAAATCTGAAGAAGATTTGTTGCCATATTTTATCATCTATTGGTATAGAGATAGAAGAATTGCTTTTGTTGTTCTTGTAGCATACATTGAGGATATTGCAATGATAGTTTGTTTCTTCACACTGTCTCCAAAGATTACAAATACTGGTCCATTAAGTGACATGTAAATTGTTAGATAAGGCACTAGTTTTTTTCTGGTTTCTTGTGAATAGATTAAGTGTGCACGAAGTCCTCACTGGAGAGATATATTACTAGTTTTTACTTACCATGTTCTTTCATAATTACTCTTAGTTCCAGCAACATTATGTTATAACTTTTATTCATATTCAATTATACTCATATAATCCAATTAAAACAAGTTAAAATCATATTAATAAAGCATAGTTGTAGGAAATTGTTTGCCAATCCTATAAACAACTACGTTCAATAATTTAAATTCACTATAAAGAAATCTCTTTATGCTTTGGAGATTAGGGTATACCCACCTAAATTGAGTGGAGCCTAAAGTGCAGAGGAATTTGGTCTTTGACCATTCCTATTCATTGGCCAAGGCTGAGTGGATCAGTTAGGGATTTGGCAAACCTTTTTTTCTTCCCAATCAGATTGGAGTAAAAAAAAATTCGAATTTAGAAGCACGTAGATACAAAATCAAAATATATGAGGCCATGGAAAAATGCCAAATATAGTATCAAAACGTTTTCAAAACTTTATGGTCGATGTAATCAATATTTGAGACTTTCCAAATATTCAAGGAATCATGCATATGTATTCAATCACAACAGGCCAAAATGGTTGCCCATACAATATCAGAATGGGAAACAACATTGACATCAAAATCAGCAATACCCATGCACAATATTTTAATGAAGCTTCAACAATGAATTACTTTTGATTGATATCTTCATAGAAATCAATCCAGGTAATGCTACAACCAGTCTGAATAAATATAAAAATACAATTGAGAGAAGATGTGAGGACGACTCACACCGTTTGAGGGCCACTGGCTTGGCACATAATCTAAAAGCAAATTTTCGACCTTGTGACTACACGAATGGGTTAAGTGCTTCAGCCTGATATAGAGTATAACCTCGATGAGTTTCACTGAACACAAGTTTCATCTTCTCTTCCTGCAGAAGCGCAAAGAAATGCCTAATTTGTTTGAATATTTGATCAAACAAATTTTGTTCGACTCCATGATTGCATAGACAAAATTTTCTTCAAACCCTTAAAATTAAAGTGGATGCAACTCTGGTATGAATTTTTTTTAAAACAAAATAAAATCTCGTGGAGATTTAAGCGTACCTTGCAAATTTGTACTGCAATTGCTTGTTGATCGGGATTTGAAAGGTTGAAGGAATTACATATGTTGCAGTTGTAAATATCAAGAATGTTGACTGCATGATGTGGTGGCTTCCTCGTAAATATTTTATGACGACTCTTCTTCTCTCGTCAGTTTATGCATTTGTAACTGTACGGAATGCGAAGCAATTATTTTATTCATTTGATTTGTAAAATCGAATAAATTTTTTTTGTCTATTAAAATTTTTATGTAACTGTTTGTGAAGAATTTATTTTTTCTTACACCGTTATTTTGGGTGGGTGGCATTGTAGGTTCATCCTCAAGCCAAGCAAAAATGGGATTCATTATTGTCAGTTTCATAAAGATAATGAGCTGTAAAACGTTCAGGATTGCTATCTACCACTTTGCATTTTACAATTTATTAATTTCATTTTTTCATTAGTAATTATAGGAAAACCATAGAATTCTTTTTTTTTTACACCGTTACAAATAGGTGGGTGGCATTGTAGGTTATGCCTCTCGGCATAATGATGTTGTTTGTGCAAGATAATTGTAAACTAAGAAATGATAGCTTCACATAAATTATACATCCACTTATAGGATCCAAACACATCTAAAACAAAAACTCTAAATCAAGAAGATAATCAACCTCCATTAGCAATAGACTCATGTTATGTTTGCAATAGGAAGACATGGAGAGAGAGTAGAGAGGGGGATAGAAAGAGAGAAATATAGAGGGGGGGAGAGAGAGGTGTAAGAAAATACAAATATAGAGGAATGGAGAGAGAGAGAGAGTGGGGGGTTCTCGAAAGAGGGAGAGGAAGAGAAAGGGAAACAAATCTTAAAATAGTGAGGGAGGGAGGACGATAAAGGTAGAGAATATGATAGAGAGAGAGAATAAGAGAGACAATTAATAGAGATAGTGAGAGGTAGAGGGAGAGATAGAGAGATAGATAAGGAAAGAGAGGAAGAGATGTAGAGATATAGAGGAAGAGATAAAGTGAGAGAGATATATAGATTAGAGAGATAGACAAACAAAGAGATGTAGAGGTATAGAGTGGGAGAGAGAGGGGGACAAGAGGATATATATATATATATATATATATATATATATATATATATATATATAGATATAGATAGATAGATAGATAGATAGATAGATAGATAGATAGAGAGAGAGAGAGAGAGAGAGAGAGAGAGAGAGAGAGAGAGAGAGAGATAGGTGGATAGGGAGATAGATAGAGAGTTAGGGAGATAGAATAGTGAAATATATGGATAGAGAAATGAAGAGAGAGAGAGATCGATTTATTCATCATAAAAATAATCAAGATTGACATTACATTAAAGCCAAAATAAATCTAATTAAATGTAATCAATTTTAATATATATTTTTTTGTCAATTACTCAATTTTAATATATATGTTTTTGTACAAATTATAATTGTCAAGAATAATTATTAATTTTAATTCTAAAATACTTGAAAAAAAAAATCTTTCTTCAAACAAATTTTATAAATCAATAAAATAAATATTAAACATTTTTATGCATAAATTTTATTAAAAAAAATATTAAAATATACATTTTATAATTTACTGCAAAATTTAGATTTTGTATTTTATGTTTTATTTATTTTTAAAAAAATGATCAAAGTTTATAATAAGAGAAGATACTCTTAATACATACCATAAATTAAGCATTTGGAGACGTTTTAAAAAATCATTATTTTGTTATCCAATTATTTAGATGTTTAATACCATCTTTTATTAAATAGAGTAAAATAAAAGTAGCTTCTTTAAATAAAATTAAAATAAAGAATGTAAATTATTTTGTCAATAAAATATAACAGCATTTTATTTACTCATTTTTTAGTTAGATATATTTATAATATTATTTAGAGTAAAAAAAAAATCTAGTGAATAATTGTACTTTCTAGTAGCAAAGGCTTGTGGAAAACAACACTAGTGAAATCAAATTTGCTTCCATCCAAAAACATTTTGTTCCCTAATTCACTTCGTTGACATAAGTTGATTGGCGAAAAAGTTTGATGTGACACTAATTTAATATGCAATGGGTTTGTAATTAATTCCTTCATATTTTTATTACATGATCCATCATCAGAATGAAATAATTAGTGAGGATGATTTCTGCTCATTAACTAATTTTCTCATTCTAATGATGAATCATATAGTATGAATGGAACATTGGTGATGAGAAACATTATACACAACTCAAAGCCAAAAAGATATGAATTAACATAATAGACTATGAAAATTCCATGACTTCAATCCCTCCATAGTTACCAATTGAAATTAAAATTATTTGGTACTGTCATTGACATATGTTTGCACCAAATTTTTTCTTAGACATTAATTATATATGCATTTCAATATGTAATTGATCTCAGCGTAATCATAAATTGATTTAACTTGTACTTTTGATAGGCTTAACAAGAAGCCAGTCCTTATGTTGGGATGTGAAGCCTGACTCTTCATTTCACCTTCCCACCTATGTATCTTCATCTTCTCTTGAAGACTATTGTATATATATGACGAAAAACCCTTGTGTATGTAAGATGCAATAATAATAAAGATCTTTTCTTTGCTTTCTGGTGGATGTATCCAAATTGGTGGACCATGCTAAATATTGTGTTTGTGTATTATTTGTGCGTTCCCAATTTGTGTTATGTTTTAATGATTGGTATTAGAGAGGTTATGAGATCTAGGGAGAGCAGGATTTAAGGAGAGGATGATTAAGGACACAACAGATGACAACCATGCTCATGTATTGGTGTAATTTGCGAATTTTAAATTTGAGTTTTTTAGAACTAGATGCTATGTTCTCTACAAAGATGGCCAAATATATGGCAGTTGAGAAATTGTCCCCAATTATTAGATAGGCCTTGTGATTCAACCTATAATTATATTTGTAATTTGAGTGGGTATTAGTGGATGTTAAAAAGGCCGAGTGCTTAAAAAAATAAAATAAAAGATTATGAAGAGCTGTGTAAGGAATTAGAGAGTAGTTTGTAGGTATGTGGAGATGAAGAGACCCTTGTAGAATAAGCTAAAGCAAGATATTAGAAGGGGGAGTTAAAGATGTTTCATTTTCAAACCTTCAAAGGTGGCTTGGTGGCTAAATATTTGAGCCAAGATCATGTGACTATTGGGAACCTTATGGTTAGAGACCAAGTATTTTGTTGAAGTCATGCAATAACCAAGCCTCACATTCATATTTGCAAAGTTTGATGGTGATTGGTGTAAATAGTTTTAGGAGGCTAGAGTGTAATATGAAAGTCTATTACAGTCATGATGCTGATGTGAAATTAAGAGGCTATCTAAAATTGTCCAGAGGCTGATGATTTGAAGGACAGTGGAATTTGTTAGTGGCAATGTGTTTGCAACTATAAGTTATAACTACTTAGTGTGATGTTGTTGGTATCGTTTTACATTTTTTCTTTATGATACCATGAATAGTTGGAGTCGCGCTGGAGTGGGAGTTTATTTTTTGTTTTTTTCTGTTAGGGGCTGGTTGTCTTCATCTGATTAGAGAGGTTGATGTTTGTTATTATGCCATGGTAGGCTCTTTATTTTAGATTAGAGAATTGGCATGATACAAATTCTCTTGACAGGTTATGCTCATTGGAGCATGTGGTCTTCATTTGTGAAGATGTAAGATCAAGTTGTCATGTTGTGTTCCCAAGTAATGCAAACGTGTAGTGGGAGTTTTGACATTGGTCTTGTTAGTGCTCTTAGTATCAAGCACATTGGCAAATTGACCATGGAGGTGCTTTTGAAAGCTAAGAGGCTTGGGTGAGGCTAGATTTCTCCTCAGATTAGAGAACATTTTTTGAGATGGTATCTCATTAGAAGTTTCAACAAGAGGACTGAGGAGCCAACACTTAGTGATGGACGTGAGTTCATTATGGACCTAGAGGAGATTGTTCTTAGACATAGTCATTGTTACTTGGTGTATCCTGGAGGAGAATTATTATTCCCCACTCTTGGTCTACTCGGTAGATTTATCCACTTGGAGGATATGGTTCCTAGTTTTGGAATGATATTGAGTTTGCTCTTCCTTTATTACAAAGCTTACATCCATTTTGGTTGGGTGTTGTTAATGCTTTCATTTGGGTAGGTAAAGGTGATTGTGTTTGGATATTTGTTGAGAATGGAAAGCGGAGGATATATTTTAAGTGGGAGGTTGTTCAGATGTGAAGTTGCAGCATGAGTCAAACTTCAAGTGGGAGATTGTTTTGATGTGAGGCCCGATTCCTCATTTCATCTTCCCACCTATGTCTCTTTGTCTTCTCTTGAAGACTATTGTATATATATGAGATCAAACCCCTGTGTATGTAAGCTGGAATAATAATAAGGATCTTTTCTTTGCATTCTAGTGGATGTAGCCAAATTGGTGAACAATGCTAATTATTGTGTTTGTGTATTATTTATGTGTTCCTAATTTTACTTCTATGTTAACAATTGGTATCATAGCAGTTATGAGATCCAGGGAGAGCAGGGATTAAGGAGAGGATGATTAAGGATAGAGCAGATGACAACCATGCCCATGTGTTGGTGTAATTTGTGATTTCTAAATCTGAGTTCTTTAGAACTAGATGCTATGTTCTCTGCCAAGATTGCCAAATATATGGCAGTTGATAAATTGTCCCTAAATATCAGAGAGGCCTTGTGATTCAACCTGTCATTATATTTGTAGTTTGAGTGGGTATTAGTGGATGTTGTCAAAAAGGCTGAGTCCTTAAAAAAAAAGATTATGAGGACTTGTGGAAGGAATTAGAGAGTAGTTTGGAGGCATGTGGAGATGAGGAGACCCCTGTAAAATAAGCTAAAACAAGGTATTAGAAGGGGGAGTTGAACATGTTTCTTTTCAAACCTTAAAATGTGGCTCGATGGCTAAATATTTGAGCCAAGATCATGTGATGATTGGGAACCTTGTGGTTAGAGACCAAGTATTTTGCTGAAGTTGCGCAAGAACCAAGCCTCACATTCATATCTGCAAAGTTTGATGGTGATTGGCATAAATAGTTTTAGGAGGGTAGAGCATAATATGAAAGTCTATTACAGTCATGATGCTGATGTGAAATTTAGAGGCTATCCAAAATTGTCTAGAGGCTTGTGATTTGATGGAGAGTTTGGAATTGATTTTTTAGAAAGCTATTATGAAAAATTATTTAAATCGAGTTATAATTCTTTGGGTTGGATTTCCATTATCAATGGTAATTATGTGTTTAATTTCATGAATAAATTATATGTCTATTTTTGGTAGAGCAAGGAGAAGAAAAATGGGCTGAAGACAATTGGCATCAAATGGGATTCAAATTAGAGACATCTGAAAAGGTGTATATTCCTTCATCTTTTAGTCATGGTTTCAAAAGAAATGAATTTCTTAGCAATCCCTACACAAAATATTTGTGGGAATACAATTACAACATCAATGGAAGATGTTTTGAGGAAACTAATGGTTATTTCCAGAGTACATCCATGCGTATGAGATGAAGGAAAAGGTTGTCCATCACTCTACCAACCACGCTGCTCACCCAGATTATCATTCTCACTTTTGTCAGCAAATCGAGGGACTTGAATAGATTTGCAATGAAGTGGGCTGATTTGTGGAGGTGCGATTATCTCACAATTCATACCCAAAAATTGTTAACCCACAGTCAAGGATTTATGGCCAGATTTTGATAAATTTGCATTCTATCTAATGAAATTTCTACATCTATGTTGACTACATTGGCTTCTCATCAGAATTTGGCAGTGAAGGTAAAGTTCATGTGTAGTTTTGGATGTAAAATACTGCCCAGAACCAGCAATTAAAAAATTAGATAAGTTGGTGGCGAGTTGATGGATTTTGCCCTAATTTTATAGGGTATGGAGTAATTGTTAGAGAGTGGATGCAAATTGTGGCTTGCACTCTATTGGGTTTGAGTATTGTGCTGATTAAGAGGAGGGAAATTTGATAGTGGCAATGTGTTTGTAGTTTTAAGTTATAACTTCTTAGTGTAATGTTGTTTGTATGGTTTTAATGGTTTTGTTTATGATACCATAAATAGCTGGCGTGACACTAGAGTGGGAGTTTTTGTTGTTGTTGTTGTTGTTGTCAGGAGTTTGTTGTCTTCATGTGATTAGAGATGTTGGCATTTGTTATTATGCCATGGTAGGCTCTTGATTCTAGATTAGAGCGACGGCATGATAAAAATTCTCTTGATAGGCTATGCTCATTGGAGCATGTGGTCTTCATTTGTGAAGATGTAAGATCAAGTTGTGATGTTGTGTTCCCAGGTAATGCAAACGTGCAGTGGGAGTTTTGACATTGGTTTTGTTAGTGCTCTTAGTATCAAACACATTGGCAGATTGACCATGGAAGTGCTTTTGAAAGCTAAGAGGCTTGGGTGAGGCTAGAGTTCTCTTAGGATTAGAGAGCATTTATTGAGACAGTATCTTTTTAGAGGTTTCAGCAAGAAGACCGAGGAGCCTACACCTAGTGATGGACATGAGTTCATTATGGACCTAGAGGTTATTGTTCTTGGACAAAGTCATTGTGACTTGGTGTATCCTAAAGGAGAATTCTTTGCCCCCACTCTTGGTCTACTAGGAAGATTTATCTCCTTGGAGGAGATGGTTCCTAGTTTGGAATGATATTGAGTTTGATCTTCCTTGATTACAAGAGCTTACATCCATGTTAGTTGGGTATTGTTAATGTTTTCATTTGGGGAGGTAAAAGAAATCATACTTGACACAACTGAGCAATTGGTGGTGTTGACAGAAGGATGAGATATGGTTTGCATGGATATTTTTTCCTATAGTTTGTTTAAGTCACCTATTGTTGTTGTACTTCATTGTTTTTTAAAAACAATATGTAGTCTTTTCATGAGGAATTGGAGGATGTAAAGTGAGATTTTGTAGCAGGTTGGTTGCAAGTTGTAGGCCATTGTGATTTGATTATTTCCACACCTTTTATGTTAGTGTTGATTGGTAGATTTGAGTTATTTTTTTGGTTAACATTTCTCATGGAACATGTGGACTACTATATAAGTGTCTTCTAGTTTTTGCACATCAACAATTTTTGGTGTGTTTTGTTGGAAGATATGATTACACAAATTGTTGTATGGGTTGGATATGTTTGCATGATTTTATTTTATTTTATGTGGTTAGTTGGATGTGATTTGCAATTAGTTGTGGTTGCGATTCCATCTATGGTGATTGATTCTCAGTTTGTTTATTACCATGGGTTTGGTGATTGTGTTTGGATATTGGTTGAGAATGGAAAGCAAAGGATATAATTTAAGTGGGAGGTTGTTCAGATGTGAAGTTATAGCATGAGTCAAACTTCAAGTGGGTGATTGTCGGGATGTGAAGCCTGACTCTTCATTTCACCTTCCCACTTGTGTCTCTTTGTCTTCTCTTGAAGACTATTGTAGATAGGAGGGAAAACACCTATATATGTAAGCTACAATAATAATAAAGATCTTTTCTCTGCTTTCTAGTGGATATAGCCAAATTGGTGAACCATGCTAAATATTGTATTTGTGTATTATTTGTGTGTTCCCAATTTGTCTTATTTTTTAACAATTGGTATTAGAGTGGTTACGAGATCTAGGGAGAGAAGGGTTTGAAAGGAGAGGATGATTAAGGACAAAAAAGATGACAACCATGCCCATGTGTCGGTGTTGCGAATTCTAAATTTGAGTTTTTTAGAACTGGATGCTATGATCTCTACCAAGATTGTCAAATATATGGCAATTGATAAATTATCCCCAATTATCGAATAGGCCTTTTGATTCAACCTGCCATTATATTTGTAATTTGAGTGGGTATTAATGGATGTTTGCAAAAAGGTTGTGTGTTTAGAAAAATAAAATAAAAGATTGTGAGGAGTTGCGTAAGGAATTAGAGAGTAGTTTGTTGGCATGTGGAGATAAAGAGACCCCTGTAGAATAAGCTACATCAAGATATTAGAAGGGAGAGTTAAATATGTTGGTTTTGAAACCTTCAAGGGTAGTTGGGTGGCTAAATATTTGATTCAAGATCATGTGACTATTGGGAACCTTGTGTTTAGAGACCAAGTATTTTGTTGAAGTCGCTCAAGAACCATGCCTCACATTCATATCTGCAAAGTTTGACAGTGATTGGCATAAATAGTTTTAGGAGGGCAGAGCATAATATGAAAGTCTATTACAATCATGATGCTAATGCGAAATTAAGAGGCTACCCAAAATTGTCTAGAGGCTAGTGATTTGAAGGAGAGAGTGGAATTGATTTTTCAAAAAGCTATTATTAAAAAATATTCAAATGGAGTTGTAATTATCTAAGTTGGATTTCCATTGATGTGTTTAATTCCATGAATAAATTATATGTGCATTTTTGGTAGACCAAGGAGGGGAAAAATGGGATCAAGATAGTTGGCATCTAGCATGATTCAAATCGAAGACATTTGAAAAGGTGTATGTTCCTTCATCTTTTAGTCATGATTTTAAAAGAAATGAATTGCTCAACAATCCTTGCACAAAATATTTATGGGAATACAATTACTACTTGGATGGAAGATGTTCTAAGGAAAATAATGTTCATTTCCAAAGTAGATCCATGCATATGAGAGGAAGTCAAAGGTTGTCTATCACTCTACCAACCATGTTGCTCACACAGATTAGCATTCTCACTTTTCTCGACAAGCCGATGGACTTGAGTAGATTTGCAATGAAGTAAGATGATGTGCAGAGGTGCAATTATCTCACAATTCATACCCACAAATTGTTGAGCCACAGTCAAGGATTTATGGTCTGATTTTGATAAATTTGCATTCGGTCTAATGGAATTTGTGCATCTGGGTTGACTACATTGGCTTCTCATTAGAATTTAGTAGCAAAGGTAAATTTCATGTGTAGATTTGGATGTAAAATACTACCCAAACCCAGCAATTGAAAACTTAGATAAGTTGGTGGGGAGATGATGGATTTGGCCCTAATTTTACAGGGTATGGAGTAATTGTTAGAGAGTGGATGTAAATTGTGGCTTGCACTCTGGTGGGTTTGAGGGTTGCACTGAGGAAGAGGAGGGAAATTTGATAGTGGCAATGTGTTTGCAGCTGTGAGTTATGACTTGTTATTGTGATGTTGTTGGTATCATTTTACAGTTTATGTTTATGATAGCATGAATAGCTGGTGAAACACTGGAGTGGGAGTTTTTTTGTTGTTTTTTTGCTATCAGGAGCTGGTTGTCTTTATGTGATTGGAGATGTTGGTATTTTTATTATGCCATGCTAGGCTCTTGATTATAGATTAGAGCGTTGGTATGATAAAAATTCTCTTGACAAGTTATGCTCATTGGAGCATGTGGTCTTCATTTGTGAAGATGTAAGATCAAGTTGTCATGTTGTGTTCCTAGGTAATGCAGATGTGCAGTGGGACTTTTGACATTGGAGGTGCTTTTGAAAGATAAGAGACTTGGGTGAGGCTAGAGTTCTCTTGGGATTAGAGAATATTTGTTGAGACAATATCTCTTTAGAGGTTTCAACAAGAAGATAGAGGACCCTACGCCTAGTGATGGACGTGAGTTCATTATGGACATAGAGGAGATTATTCTTGGATAGAGTCATTATTACTTGGTGTATCCTAGAGGAGCATTCTTAGTCCCCACTCTTGGTCTACTCAGCAGATTTATCTCCTTGGAGGAGATGGTTCCTAGTTTTGGAATGATATTGAGTTTGATCTTCCTTGATTACAGGAGCTTACATCCATGTTGGTTGGGTGTTGTTAATGATTTGATTTGGGGAGGTAAAGGAGATCATACTTGACATAGATGAGCACTTGGTGGTGTTGGTAGAAGGATGAGATATGGTTTTGATAGATGTTTCTTCCTAGAGTTTTTTGAAGTCATCTATTATTGTTTTACTTTTTTTTTTTTTAACAGCAACATCTGTTCGTTTCATGAGGACTTGGAGGACGTAAAGTGATATTTTGCAGTAGGATGGTTCAACATTGCAGGCCATCGTGATTTGATATTTCCATACTTTTTATGTTAGTGTTGATTGGTAGATTTGAGTTATTTTTTTGGTTAACATTGCTCATGCAACATGTGGACTACTATATAAGTGTCTTCTATTTTTTTGCACATCAACAATTTTTGGTGTATTTTGTTGGAAGATGGGATTACACAAATTGTTGTATGGGCTGGATATGTTGGCATGATTTTATTTGATTTTATGTGGTTTGTTGGATGTGGTTAGCAATTATTTATGGTTGCTATTCCAACTATGGTGATTGATTCTCAGCATGTTTATTACCATGGATTTGGTGATTGTGTTTGGATTTGGTTAAGAATGGTAAACAAAGGATATACTTTAAGTGGGTGGTTGTTCAGATGTGAGGTTTTAGTGTAAGTAAAACTTCAAGTGGGAGATTGTTGGGATGTGAAGGATGACTCTTCATTTCACCTTCCCACCTGTGTCTTTTTATCTTCTCTTGAAGACTATTGTATATATATGAGGGAAAACCCCTGTGTATGTAAGCTGCGATAATAATAAAGTTGCTCTGCTTTCTGGTGGATGTAGTAGAATTGGTGAACCATGCTAAACATTGTGTTTGTATATTATTTGTGTGTTCCCAATTTGTCTTTTGTTTTAACAAGTGGTACCAGTGTGGTTACGAGATCTAGTGAGAGAAAGGTTTAAGGAGATGATGATTAAGGATAAAGTAGATGACAGCCATGCCCATGTGTTGGTGTGAGTTTTGAATTCTAAATTTGAGTTTTTTAGAACTAGATGCTATATTCTTTGCCAAGATTGCCAAATATATGCTAGCTGATAAATTGTCCCCAATTATCAGATAGGCCTTGTGATTCAAGCTATCACTATATTGGTAATTTGAGTGGGTATCAGTGGATGTTGTCAAAAAGGTTGAGTTCTTAAAAAAATAAAATAAAAAATTATGAGGAGCCGCGTAAGGAATTAGAGAGTAGTTTGCAAGCATTTGAAGATGAAGAGACCCCTATAGAATAAGCTAAAGCAAGATACTAGAATGGGGAGTTAAATATGTTTGTTTTGAAACCTTCAAAGATGGTTGGGTGGCTAAATATTTGATTCACGATCATGTGACTATTGGGAACCTTGTGGTTAGATACCAACTATTTTGCTAATGTCGTGCAAGAACCAGGCCTCGCATTCATATCTGAAAAATTTGATGGTGATTGGCATAAATAGTTTCAAGAGGGCAGAGCGTAATATGAAAGTCTATTACAGTCATGATGCTAATGTGAAATTAAGAGGCTATTCAAAATTGTCTAGAGGCTGGTGATTTGAAGGAGAGAGTGGAATTGATTTTTCAGAAAGCTATTATTAAAAAATATTCAAATGGAGTTGTGATTCTCTAGGTTGGATTTCCATTGTCAAGGGTAATTATGTGTTTAATTCCATGAATAAATTATATGTGCGTTTTTGGTAGGGCAAGGAGATTAAAAATGGGCCGAAGACAGTTGGTATGTAACAGGATTCAAACCAAAGACATCTGAAAAAGGCGTGTGTTCCTTCATAGTTTAGTCATGGTAGTTTTGATTAGATTCCTAGTAACTGCTTTTTAAATGGTTCTATGACCTCACTAGAAAAACTTAGACTAATTATAAATCAAATCTTGTGTGGATCAAAAGATTTTTTTATTATAAAGCACTCTTTTGAATCTCACAATTTTCATACACGTTTTTTATTATTCAAAGCTATGGGTTGTAATGCAATTTTTAGTTCCTACCCTGCAAGGAACTATTGGCAAGGCTCTGCCTTAAATAGTGATTAATCTTTCCATTTTCAACTAATCAAACTGCAGGGATTTATTACATAGCTTTATATTTGACTATGTGCTATAAACAACTTGTGCATTTTTTACCCCATATTTTGATGCCAGATATTTTGTCTGCCTATGATTGGCTTTACAGGAGGCTCCCGAGTGCATTCCAAAAATCCAGACTAGAGAACACACAAAATAAGAAGTCTGTTAGTGCATCGCAAGGGCTAAAAAATATTTTTATTTTGGCTGTTCGAATTGATCTATTGGAGCAGAATGTCCAGGAAGAAAATTGTCAGCAGGATGTAGTTGCACATAACTTTGTGCATATATATGTTATGTGGAAGTAAATATTGTACACAGATGTCCACTATGGTCTGCACAAAATCCACAATCATTTGAGATACTTACAGGTAATTTAGTCTCTTATCCTTAGAACTAGGGTTTTGAACATTCATTCAGATGATTTGCACTGAATAAATCTTTCTCATGTTAGGCCTTGCGTGGAGGTAGGTTTTGCATAGGAAAGAAACAAAACATCAAAGAGAAAGTATGGTAGATTCAGCTACAGACTTTAATTGCCTAAGCCCCATTCTGACGCCAGTTTTTAATTAAAGTCTGTTAGGGGTTTTCTGGTTTGATTACATGTGATTCTCTACTGAGATTTAGCTTCTAAATGTAATGAAGTGTAAGATCTACTTCTTTAGGATTTGGACTTGCAGTTGGCATTGCCCATTGGATACACAACACCAATCGAGTTGAAAGAATTATTTTATTTCATTCAATGTTTCCCAACTATTTTGTGGGAATGAATTTTGAGTTCAGTTATGAAATTCCTAGTGTTCTTACCTCCTGAAGGTTTCTCGTTCAATAATGACATTCTTTTCAGTAAGAATACTACTGAGATTGGTTATCATATTCTTCTAGCTTTGTCATGGAATCCCTGGTATTTTTAACTCTTGAATTCAGCCTATTTAGTGATGCAATTATTTTTGGTAAGGATACTGCTGAGATTGGTTAGTTATAGTCCTTTAGCTCCACTACAAAATCTTTGTAGTTTTAATTTTTTAAAGATTTTTCTTTAGTTCTTGTTTTATGCAGTGAGTTGTATGCATAATTTAGTTGTTCTTAGCGATTTATAATTGTTTATGGGATTTTAACCTAGCAATCTGCAATGAATGTGCCAATGTCTTGAACATTAAATTTCATTCTATTCAACTTTTTCATTAAGAATAATCTTGATATTGTTCAACTATAGTATTATTCAATGTTTATTTCACGGTATTCATATTGATTAATTTTCTAGGGTTTTAATTGTTTCATGGTACTTTTGTATATATATGGCATGTGCAAGCCTGACGCCATCAACCTTTGGATCTAGATACATTGAAGGGACATGCTGATGAAGTCACAAGGCTTTTATTTTCACCAGATGCCCTGTGTTTGGCAATAGGTATGCTTTATACATTCTGTAGAAACCAGGGTCTTCTTTGTTTTTCAAATAGTTAAAGCGGATCTACTTAGCAGCCTAGGGAACTTATAGAGGGCTGATTTTTGGTATTGAGCCATATTTTGTCATCTTGCTTCATGAAGATTTGCTTCAACTTCTATAAAACAACACCTTTTTTCTTCTTTGAAATCTGTCAATTTACCTTGCAAAAGATGTAATGGAAAAATATCATTAGATTATCACAAATTTGTTTTCCTAATTTTGATTGAAAGCATCGTTTGGATTAGGTTAGCCAAATTTAACGTCTCTGTCATTGAAGACCTATGCAATTTGATTTGGTCTTACAGAAACCCATTCGCCATTTAAACAAAAATCAATGTCAATAAACAATGGCTAAACGTTGGGTAACACTTCTCTATCTTAGCCATTTCTGAAAAATATGATTTAAAGAAAAGCCACATTGTGTTGTTTTAGGGCCTTGTTGTAATAGAAAAATCTTCGCTTTTATATTTCGGATTCAAAAGTTTTAGAGTAACCGAGGATTTTGTTGCCGGGTTTTCTGAGATTGAAGCCCCTTGCTATGGAGAGGGGCCATTCAATGATGGTGTGGGATATGGGCAAAAGAGTGAACTCAATGCAAAGCATAATTGTAGAGGAGGTGTGGGTGGAAATTCCTCTATTTTTCATTGTAGAGGAGGTGTGGGTGGAAATTCCTCTTTTTTTCCATCCAATTTTAAGAAATGTAATAGATCGGAATTCTTGACAAATTTTAGATTTATTTAGTATTTTTTGAATATATTGATACTTTTACTTTGTCTCGAATGATGTTTTTTATTTCAAAAGCTCTAGGAACATGTGAACAAAACCAACATTATTTACAAATTTTGAAATATTGGCCACCGGAATTCTGAATTGTTCCAATGTTACTGTAATAATTTGATTAAAAAAGCTAGACTACATAAAAATAGGTTTCTTGCTAGTGCCCCGTGGAACAACTATTTACTTATAAAATTGTACTTAACATTACATAAATCTAATGTAATCATTAGTTTCTCATTAATATTTGCTAACAATAGGTTCAAATAAAAATATTTATTTTACATCACAATGATACATAAAAGGAATGGAATAATCCAATAAGTGTCTTTATTCTAAAGTTCAAATGTAATTTGTAGTTCCATGGTGCCAACTCCATCTGTATCTTATTTTTCACATCATTATAATCATTATCAACGAATATGTATACTTCAAGCTAGAAATGGAGTCTTGATATTTAATATATTGCTTCATATTTCCTAAGTTAAAAGCAGCAAAGTTCATGGCACACAAAATAGACATACAAAAAATAAAAATAAAAACAAATTCATGTGTAATGGCACACAAAATAGACATAAATCAAAAAATAAAAAATAAAAACAAAATTGTCCTTGCATTCTCTAGCAGGAACTTCGCTGCTCTACAACATTTGTTTATTCTACTTTTTTGTGTGTCAAATTGGGACCTCTTTTCCAATATTAAATAGCCACTTAAAAATGTTAGTGAAGGATTCATGCAACAAATAGAGGTACTCTTAGCTCGGTAAAATGCAAGCATGAATTAATTTGTGAAATCAAATATTTCGTCTAAATGCTAGACTAATATTCCACATTTAATTATATGATTCGTATTAAGATTTTGTGGATGAGCTTATTCTTCATGCAAATTTGGGTAAAGTCTGTAAATACAAAATCCACTAGACTGTCTTCAAGATTTAAAACTTTGTCTATGTGTGGAAAACATAATGAATATTTGTTAGAGACATGTTTGATCTTTGTATTCTTTCAATGTGTTAAGGTTGTCTATTATAAACTTATGTTAATGAAATTTCTTATTTCAATACAAGGAATCCAAGGATATCAGGTTAGTCTTCTTGTAGTTGTTCTTTTTCTTGATTCATTTGATATTATTTTTAAATCAAACCTTAAAAGGCTTGTCCTAAATCACATGGCCATTAAGATTATTTTTAAATTTTCTTGGCCCAACCACCGTAGTGGATGTTGCCATGGTAGACACGCATGCACTCATCTGAAGGACATTAAGATTATTTTTAAATTTGTTGTGTATTCCTAAATTGAAGCTGATTTGACTTTTGTTTGTTTCAAGAACATTAATAATATTCATAAACAAGCAATATATTCATATCACAAATTATACAAAAATCTTAATAATTTTTTTAAACATATACTATATTTTATTATAATATATAAAACTATTGATGTATATCTCCAAGATTTCATTTTCCATTATTAAGATTGCTCAACTCATTTATGTTTGATGCCTCAGCCCATTTTTCATCTACTTACTTCATGTCTAACTCACTTTATCATTAACATAATCATTTAGGCAATAATTTAAAAAATAGATTATAAATAGTATATTTCTATATAATCTTGATTTTATGTGAGTTTTATTTGAATTATTTTGAATATCTCAAATCACATCAAATTATTTTTTTTTGGATTCTTTTCTGTAACATTTTTTAAACAAGTAATGCATATTTTTATGTACTCTTGATTTTATTTGAGATTTATTTAATTTTTCTAATGTCTCAAATTGCATCACTTTTTTTGAATTTGGGAATTTTTTAACATTATATGTATCCTATATTTTTCTTCATTTATGCATTGATTAGCGTACAACTAACATATTATAATATTAAAGCTTTCAAATTACAGGATTCTTACCTATTCCTAGTAACATACATTCATATTCTCTATTTCATCCATTCATTATCTCAGTTCATTTTTATAGCCACAATATTGACCAGAGTTAAATTTGTGAATACAAACCTCTAAGACACTAAACTTTAAAAATTATAATTTAAAATTGATGTGTTATTGAATTCATCACAATAGTTGATATGAATTGACCATGATGTCAATTTTTTATTTGCAGTAGGATGCTATATTTAATGACCAAATTCTCATTTGTATCTATCTATACTATCAAGCAACACGCCACTTTCTTTGAATGTGGGAAATTTTTATAACATTATAGAGTTGACCCAATGACTATAGCTAAAAGACACCTGGTTTATGCCAGATTGTGTGTCATTGTCAAACAGTCTTCAAACATTCCATTCGAGATTGATCTTTTCTCTAAGCTGGGCAGATGGGTGCATAAAGTGGAGTATGAATCCATCCCTTTTGCATGTTTCTATTGTAAAAAAGTGGTTCATTGGGCCAGGCAGTGTCCATCTAAGCTAAAGAAGGAATGGAGAAAGAGGAATGACAAGCCGCTCTTAGAGAAGAGGGATGCCTTTCCCTCTGATCCTCCTCTAGAAGGATTGTGCAATGAATCTAATGGATTTGTTAATCCCTTTATCCCTCCCCTAGTTGTGGGGGATAGGGTCTTTCCTAGAGCTAGTTTTAATTCAAAAGTACCTGTGGTCCCTGATCCTGACCCTCCGCTCTTAGAGGAGAATATTTTGGAGCCCCCTATTGTGAATGATCCCTATGAAGAAGGCAATACTATTAATGCTAATGTAACTGTCTCAGATATTCCAATTCAACTAGTCATTGATATGGGTAACTCTGTTGAGGCGAAACCTCAGGTTTCTCTCACACTAGAATCATCCCAAGAGGACTCTTATCCTTTTATTGAGGTCAAACCCAAAAATAGAAGAAGCAACTCCCGTATTGGCCAAACTACTCCTGCCTCTAGGGGGGTTTCAACTAGAATAGACAAAAGGCAAATTGTGGGTCGGATTCAAGGGGTGTTCGGAGACCACCCAATGTAGTTAGTAGAGATAGGCAGAGTCGGGATTCCATTGTGGATGGAGCCCAGAGTACTTTACCAGAAATGGGTATGGGATCTTGCTCTCTTTCTAAATGAAAATTATTTCGTGGAATATAAGGGAAATGAATCATCCCCATAAGCATGATCTTCTCTCCAAATTGGTTAGGGATCATAAGATGGATATTTGCCTTGTTCAATAAACTAAAATGCCTGGCAATAAAGTGGAAAAGATTAAATTGACAATTTTTGGAGATTGTGGTGTTCATTGTGTTGATGCAGATGGTGCTTCAGGTGGTATCACCATGCTTTGGAATCTGAGACTATTATGTGGTAAGGTGGTTCTCTCTTCTCCTAATCACATTACTACTAGATTCTATAATCTTAAAGATGGATCCTCTTGGATTATTTCCAACATCTATGCTCCTAATGGTATAACTACTATAAAAGTTCTCTGGTCTTCCATTTTCCATGCTAGATCATTTTTTGCTAATGAGAAATGGATTCTTTTGGTTGATTTCAACACGTCTCTCTCAAACTTGGAGAGGCATACCTATTTCTATTGATAGTAGGAAAGACTTGGCTAAAATGATTAATTCTTTGAGCCTATTGGATCTAGATCTTATTGGAGCTAAATTCACTTGGTCCAACAGACGCAATAGGGAGGATCTCATTCAGGTTAAGCTAGATAGGGTTTGTGTCTCTCCTGATTGGATACAAAATACTTCCTGTAAACTCAATGCCTTGTCCTAAGTAGGATCATATCACTTCCCTATTTGTCTTTCAATGACTCCATTGTCTGGAAGAAAGGCATACCCCTTCATATTTGAGAAAATGTGGCTGATGGCCCCTGACATCCATGATAACATTATGGAGTGGTGAAATATTGATATTCAGGGTATGATCATGTTTCATATTGCCAAAAGCTATCCAATGTCAAGTCTAATATTCAATTTTGGAACATGTCCTCTTTTGGTAATATTTTCTAAATTAAAGATAAGCTCAAGCAGGATCTTGAGGAGGTTCAAAAGCATATCCAAGATTTTGGGTTTGATAATGACGTCTCAAACAAAGAAAGTGAGATTTTAACTAAACTACATGATATTATTTCCAAAGAGGAGGAATTTTGGAAGTAGATATCTAGAGCCTTGTGGATTAAAAGTCGTGACAAAAATACTATTTTTCATATGACAACCCTCAAGCATAGGGCTACTAATAGAATCAGTAAAATTCAGCTTGCCCAGAGATGGATTCATAAGCATGCAAATATTTTCTAGGAAGTCATCAGTTACTTCACTATTCTCTTATCGGTTGATGATCCTCTTAATGCTTTAGCCCAAGATAGGATCTTGTAGGAAGTTCCGAACATTGTCTCTCAGGATATGAACTTAGAGCTGTTCAGAATCCCCACTCATGATGAAGTTCACAATGTGGTCTTCTCTTTTGAAGGTAACAAAGTCCCTAACCCTGATGACTTCCCTGTGTTCTTCTTTCAAAACTTTTGGCAAATCTTATGCTCTGATGTGGTCATCGTAACACAAGAGTTTTTTGGGTCCCGCTCTCTTCTGAAGGAGCTGAATGCCACCTTCTTTGTCCTCATTCCCAAGAAACCTTATGCATGTTCTTTACATGATTTTAGACCTATTAGTCTTTGCAATTCTATCTATAAAATTTTCACCAAGATCCTTGTGATTAGGCTTAAGAAATATCTCCCCTCTTTAATTTAAAAACACTAGAATGGGTTTGTTCCTACATGGCAGATTTTGGATTCTATAATTGTGGTGCATGAGAATATTCATTCCTTATCTATCAATAAAAAACCTAGTTTTTTTTTCTAAAATTGGATCTGTTGAAAGCTTTTGATAGAGTCAATTGGAGTTTTTGTTAGAAATTAGGATGTTAGGATACTAATGATTATAAACAAGATTATAATGTAAATGAAATTTGAAACATACATGCAAAATGTACACATTACACAAGATATACATGGGGAAAACCCTTTTTGGTAAAAAACCCCATAAAGCATCATTTAATTAAAACACTTACAAATATAGTCTATAATAAAATAGACATGAACTTGGGGACACTCCTCCAATACTTCCACATGGCCAATAATACCTCATATGCATAGTGATACAACTCACCATAAAGCTCCAAATTCACACCCCTCTCAAATGAGAGAGAAGCTCCTTAAATATAGGAGGAAGTGTGACTTCACTAGTCATACCTTTTCAATAACCCCCACTGATAAATAATTAATAATATAATAGTTATTAGATTATAATTATTTCAAATCGGATATGCTTATAAAGCATATAATATATAAGGTTTTATAACCTTATATTAGAACATTATATATAAATGTTATAAGGATGTGATCCCTAATAACATTATGTTCTAACACTCCCCCTTAATGTTGATAGTGGATCACATGTCAATTTCCATAAAATAAAAAATGAAGCAGCCCAATAATGTAGGTCTTCTTTGATAGTGATTAAAAGGGACACAAATATATGCTAACATGAAGATCATGCATTTTGGACTACATGAAAGTCATCTTGTCATGATTTATAATCCTGGTATTTTTAAAATGATGCTATGAGGTCTTAAAAAATTATATTGGAGCCACATTCTCCTCAAATTAGCCTCTCCCCAAGTTCATTACATAGTGGTTGTAGGACTTAATACAATTATTTTACAAGTGGAAGATTTACAAGGAGATGAATTTACAATATGCTCGTAGAACTTAAGCACAAATGTGCCTATAGGACTTACGAATGCCTAGTTGCAGTAATTAAAACAAAAAGGACTTACATATGCCTATCTACAGGCTTATAGGACTTACTAATGCCTATATAGGTCTTATTTCATACCTATTAAGACATATGCCTACCGGTAGGATTTTAAAACTAGGATTTAGCCACTACGTGGTTTCATTGACATGCACACTCCCCCTCAATGGCATCACCTCAAAGCCAATCACTACATAAAGGATTTCAAATTGATGTCTTTATTATAGAATGATTTCACTTGAGTGAGGTTCTCATGATCTTCAAGGTGCCTTTATTATAGAATGCTTTCACTTGAGTGAGGTGCCCATGATCTTCAATGTTCATTTTGATCCTTAGAAAAGATATTTTCTAGGAAGAGTAAAGTAACTTCAAGTAATATGGCACTTTCATATGTATCCAAATGGAACTCTTCATAAAATCTTCAAGGCCATATTGATTCTTCAAGAGCTACATTCATATTTTGTCCATTTGATTCCAAGACACATAAAAGATAGTCTTCTTATTAAAGTATTGCACCATCCATGTAATAGCACTTGCACCATATGTTTTGAACTCATAAACTCATCATAGAAGAAACAATATAGTTATTAACATAGTAATCAACTTCATTTTTGGTGCAAAGAAAGAACATAATATTATTTTTTTGTCATTTACCAAAGATCATATAATATTCCTCATAAATTTAGAATATAATCCAATGCAAGGAAATCAACATATATTTTCATGAGAAGAAGCATGAACAATGAGTTTTATTGTTTAAAAAATAGGCATACTACTACATATAGTAATGATCCATAAAAAAACTAGGCAACGGGTGAGCTATCCTTTCTAGGTTTGCTCCCCAGATAGTTTATAAGGGCGATAGTCACCCATTATACATAGTATGATTGAAAAAAAATGGATCAAATATAGAATAGAGTAACAAATCACTTAGATCTCCAAAAAAGGATGCCAAAGAGAATTTTTTAAATTGACTTATGCATATTTACTAGCTAAAAAAATATTTTACCCTACATTTATAGATAGATAAATGATTTCCTATTTATCATTGTGATAGTTTGATATTAAGGAATTTGATTATCAAACATACTATAATCAAGAATATTCCTAATGTTAACATAAGGCATATCCTCCATCAAATACCTATAAAAATTAAATTTGAGATAAATCATGATGTTCCTTCCTTTATTCCTACTAGTTCATATGTGACTTTTTGTGATGCACTTAAAGGACTAATATAAATAATAACAGATACTTTGGGAGGGCCACTTGAAAATTTGAACTAATACTAGATGAATAAACTGTATTAAAAATTCATATAGAAGGATCAACACCATTAGTTATGAAGTGCTTGTTTATTTGTTCATGTCTCACTAAGAAGTTTTTTTTTTTTGTTTGATAAAATAAATAGATAAATTATGTCCCTATTAGGACACATCTTCTATAAGATCAAAATTTAAATTGGTATTATAAGAGTGTAAGAATATAATTCCTACCCTTTATCAAATACCTACTAACACATTCAATGATCCAAATTATGAATGTGGGTCAAAATAAAAACTTAATTACAAATGTATTAAATGGCATGAAAAAAATAAATAAATGTTGAAAAATGATACATAAATAAAGAGTTATATTAAAATACAATCTAGTGTTCACTATATAAGTGTAAAACACATTAGAAGCCAAAATTTTGCACTAAAATGACAAGGTACCAAATCAACAAGACAAGAATATATAAAACACTGAGCACAAAGCTCCTTTTAAAAATATTCTCTATATTTGTTGGTGACAACAAGATTATTTTAATTATAACTATGCAAAATATGGACTTACATTTAACACACTAAAACTATATGAGAGAACTTCTCAAAAAAATGTGGAATGATGAGCAAGGTGAATGAACTAGGCACAAACTTGTGATTTCCTAGAAAATGGGTGAATACTTGGTAACCACTTCTAGCTCATTAGTTCTAAGAAATTTAGAAATAATCAATTATCAATTCTAGTTCATGGTAACAGTATTGAAAACTTTGAACATAATAGGAAATAGTGTGACTATATTAGGGGATACTCAATGTCCTCTATAAATTAACTTTTAACTCTTTCCTCCTTGTAAAATCAAAATTGGTGAGACTTCAAGCCAAATTGATGGCTACCATTATCGCAAGTGTTAGAAGACAAACATAGATTGGTTGATAAACAACATTAGGAGGAGGAATATTTAGGGTTAGCGCTGCATTGGAAAGTAAAGGATCAAACCATGTGAATCTTTTTTTGTTAATATGTCTTGGATGAGTCGCTCTACAAGTGAAGGGATACACAAAATAGGTCACATCACTTGGAAGCAAAAAGATGTAACTCTTAATGTGCCATGTGAAAGCACTAGCTTTTTATCTATAAGTTAGACATGTCATAGAGAGTCGTATGTACTCTATTAATAGACATGTACAAGGGTCTATGGGAGAGAATCAAAATATGTATCTAAGAATAATAAATAGATAGAAATCTTTAATATAATTAGAGTTGGTTTTTAATTGTTTGGATTTTAATAAATGTGATTTTTTTTTAAATGATAATTAGGTTTAATATTATTTTATTTTTATAAATTAGATTATTAATTGGTCTTATTGTAAAAAATTATAAAAAAAGAAGGAAAATGATGGAGGAATAGGCTTGAGAATGCTACCAATCAACTTCATAATTACTAGTAAAAAAATTGACTCTAATACAAAAATATAATGCAACTTTTCTCAAAGGTATAAGATGATATCATTATTAAATGTATAATGCAAGCATCTTAGTTGTTTGATCATGAAAGATGTTTTTATAAAATTTAATTAAAAATTTAAATTTAAATTTCATGACTACTATCACTATTCTTTCAATTGAAAAAAAAAATTAGTACAACCTAATTAGGGAAAAAAGGACAAGTCAAGCATGTGGTTCTACCCAAGAAAAATTAGGCAACTTAGTGTATTCTAAATCAATGTACCCCATCAATACTTTAAAAAAAATGAATATTGAAATAATAAAAAGGATACACCAAGTATATTCTAATGATGTCATTACTTTGTGTTGAATGAGCATAAAGAGCTTTCCCATAAAATTCTATATATCTTCTAATATAACCTGTAAAAATAATTAGTATGTCCTAAGCTACTCTGATACCATGTTAGAAATTAGGATCTTAGGATACTAATGATTATAAACAAGATTATAAAGTAAATGAAATATGAAACATACATGCAAAATGTACACATTACACAAGATATACATGGGGAAAACCCTTTCGGGTAAAAAACCCCATAAAGCATCATTTAATTAAAACACTTACAAATATAGTCTATAATAAAATAGACATGAAAATAGGGACACTCCTCCAATACTTCCACATGGCCAATAATACCTCATATGCATAGTGATACAACTCACCATAAAGCTCCAAATTCACACCCCTCTCAAATGAGAGAGAAGCTCCTCAAATATAGGAGGAAGGGTGACTTCACTAGTCACATCTTTTCAATAACCCTCACTCATAAATAATTAATAATCTAATAGTTATTATATTATAATTATTTCAAATGGGATATGCTTATAAAGCAATAATATATAAGGTTTTATAACCTTATATTAGAACACTATATATAAATGTTATAAGGATGTGATCCCTAATAACATTAAGTTCTAACAATTTTCTTCTCAGAGTCCTTCAAGCATTTGTATTTGGAGATAACTTCATCGAAATTATTGATCAATGTGTGTCCACTCCTAAATTTTCAATCTTGATCAATGGAGATTCCTTTGATTTCTTCTTTGCATCAAGGGGCATTATGTATTGCCCCGCCAGGAAACCACGAAGGGATTAAGCTAAAACACTCAAACAGAGTGTAAATATTATTATTTTTATAATAATAATTAAGAGTGTTAATAATAAGTCACAACATTAAGATACATTGGAGTTATCTAACGTTTAGATAACACAACGGAAAACTGAATGAACCTAAGGAGTTTCCCAATGTGATTACGTAACTTAACACCTAACTCAACTCACGACATTAGATCCAATTAAACTAGATATCTTGATTACATGTTATTACTTGGAACATGGATATAATTTGTTCAGTGAATTAACATTACAGAGATTATGAAGCGTTCATCTATTATGGTCACAAAAGTGGCTAACAAGAGGGATTTTACCCCATAAAGTTAAAATGTAGTTAACTTAAGAATTCTCCCATTAAGGTTTAAGTATGGTTAACTTGGCGAGACATCCATTTTAGATACAATGCAACTAATATATCGAAGTTCATTTATAGGGGTTAAAATGTAATTAGCCATTTGAGCTCATCTATTGTAGTTAAAATATTGCTAAGAGATGAAGTTCATTCATTAAGGTGAAAATGTAATATAGCTACATGGGTTCATCCCTTTAATTAGAATATAACTACTATGATGCAATTCATTCAAATTAAGGATTAAAAATGTAAGTAACATAATGAAGATCATCCATTAGGGTTAAAATATAACTAACTTGATGAGTTCACTCTTTTTAGTTAAAATAATGTTAATATGAATAAATACATTTGCCAAGATTAAGATATAACAAACTAAATGTGTTCTCCTCCCTTTAGATCAATTATAGCTATTATGATGAAGTGCATTTAATAAGGTTGAAATAAAAATAACTAAATGAATTCATCCAATTTAGAGAAATAAAGTGAATATGATGATGTTCATTTATTAAGATAAAAAGGTAAATAACTAAATGAGGTTCTTCCATTAGATTTCAATTTAGGTATTATGACAGTTAATCCAATATTTTTTATCCATTCATTACATTCAAATTACAAACTTTATGACAAGTTAATCCATTAATTGTAACCTAGTGAGTTTCTTTCCATGCTTACTTCTTTTCAATAACATTAACAAATTACTTTCCATAATCATATTTACAATCCTTTTATGACCCTAATTACTACATTTAACAAGATGACTATATTCATGCATTCAAAAATTAACTTCATTAAATCCCCATTATACAGATACAAAATGCATTCATACATGCTAGCATTAAGTATGAAACATGAGAGACAAAAACATCACATAACATAGATATGATCTCGGAGTTCACCCCTAGAGGCTAAATCTTTGGGTCTACTCAATTGCAAGACCCCTCTAGTAATTATTTAAGTTAAGATTACATAAGGTTCATGTTATTTACATCTCTACCATTTAGGCTAACACAACCACTATACAACGACCACTTCGGTCAATAATTACATAAATGATCCCTTTTTAGAAGAAAATCCAATTGAACACATCAAAAAAAAATATAAAGGTCTCTTGACTATTGGTATCCTATATAGGGACTTGACTAACTATGACCAAACACAAGCAACCAGATGACAGGGTCCGAACAAACCTATCAAGGTCGTGCCATTACTCTAAACATAGCGATTACAAAAAAAAAAATTAAACCATGCACAAGCATTAACTGGAAAATACAATCTTTTCTCATGTTGATTTAAGCATCTAAACAAGTTATTTTATCCTTAGATTTTCATCATTGACATGCTGGTTTAGAAACAGTACTCTAGTCCCCTTTCTAGCAGCACAAAAATTTCCCTTTACAAAAAGGAATGAATACATTAAAAGTAAATAAGTAAAAAGAAAAAACATCTCCCAACGAGATTAAAGTTCCTTTGCATACATGTAAAAAAATTCACCATTCGATTTAATCCATAATATATATATAAATACCAGTATTTACCCACTTAAAATAAAAAAATAACAACATTACAACAATTGATAAATCAATGGAAATAATTGCTATAATGGGACCAATGATTAATATATAATTAATAATATATACTAATTAGATATTATCTAAATTCGCATATATTTTAATATATATATTAATCCATTATTAATGATTAATGCTTGATAGTAATATAAATCTCCACCAAATTTTTAATAATAATTAAATATATTACTTTTAATATATTTATATTATTATTTTTATTCTGTAAACATTGAAGAAAATCTTTATAAAATTTTAAATAAAAATAAATGAGGGGTGGCAAAACACAGTGGAGTCGAGGGTTGCTGCGGCCGCCATGGGGGTCATAGCCCCTTCGACCTCCACACAATGGAGCCAGGGGTTGTTGCGGCCGCCATGGGTCGCAGCCCCTTCGGCCACCACTCTGTGGAGCCAAGTGGCTATGGATGGCGATAAGGGGAGGGGCGGGTTGAGCTTTGGCTCCCCCCCCCAAAACCCCCAAATTATATTTTCTTTTCCAATTTTTTTTTTAATATTTATTTATTTTTATTGGTTTATAGTTTAGATTAAAAAATAAAAAAAATTTTGAGTAAAGATAATGAAAAGCCAAAAAAATCCAAATCCCCATTTCTTTTTATCACAGACCCATATATTTCCCAGATTTTACAAATCAACATTATGGGAAATTATTTTGTCAGTGGGTTTAAAACACCGAATCCATTAAGAAAATTTTGACCCAAGGACAACCCATATTTTTAAAGCTGAAACCTATATTTTAACAACAATCATGGAGGTTTGGAGAAGAGTCTTCAAGAACCAAAAACCATTTTTTTTTTAAAGAAGCAAACCCAATATCACAAGAAACTCAAAAGAATAAATGTGAATCCTACCTCATATCGCATTCCGACAAGATTTTGAAGACGAGCCCAACCTGCCATTCAAGAAAAACTCCATTCTTTTCCAAAACCCCCAAACTCTTCCTCCAAAATATTTTTCTTTTCTTTTTCAAAAATTCCCATCCCCCAAAATATCTTTTTCAACCTAGATTAAATGGGATCCAATTTTGACCTAATTTCTAATTTCAAAATTTAAGCACTTTTAAAATAAAAAGAAATAATAATTCTTTTTCAACTATCAAATTAATTTAACTTGATTTTCTAATTAAAATGCTTCTCTCTTATTTAATTTTAATTTCTCAATATTAATTAAGCCAACATTTATATTTCAAAATATTGACAAGGATAAAATATTTAAATTAAATTAATTTCCAAAATCAATCTTTCACACTATATCAAATTTACTTATAAATTAAACTTGCTTTTTCTAATAAAATTTGATTTTCTTAAATAAGTAAAACTAACCTTTCTTTTCCAAAATGCAAAAGAGGTTAATTTAATTATATTTCAAATAACTTTACATATGTCCTTTTTAAACCACATAAACTAATTAAATTCATTATTTAAAATTAATCATTAAATTATATTTGTTATAACATAAATAAAGTGATCTTTTTAAATTAATGATTAATCATATAAAAGAAACCTATCTATTTTAAATTTCTCAATTACTAATGCGTAAATCAACACATTAAATTGAATTAAAAACTTAGGATAAAATACTCCATTTACCACATGCAAGGCATGCAAACCAAGAAAGTCCACCAATCACCCGACACACAACCCAAATGACATAGGAACCCTATGGACCACACACGACGCTCACCTGACCATGGCTAAGGCAAGACGAGAGTTTTATGACCACCTAATCTGAATTCTAAGGATGAAGGAGGTATACTCAACCCTGTTAATCCTGATGGAGATGAACCCTGTACCTAGGCGGTATAGTACCTGCAATCTCCTGCAACCATGAGTCACGCAAGAATACATATATATACATATTCAATGAAGGTGTTAGCTCGAGATTTATAACAAGAATTAGGGAACAATTACATTTACACAAGCATCGATGCAATAGTACATCAATAGGTATGCACAATTATTTATATTATCTAATCTATAACATTACATCATAGTTAATCAATCATTCAAGAATGCCACATAGGAAGTCAACCAAGGTCAAACAGGTTTTACAAGACCGACTAAGGTAGGGGCATTACATTCTCCCCCCCTAGGTTTCGACTTACTCTTGGAAGTCGCAAGGCTAAGCAGAAATCATACAACACGTATTTGCCCTGAAACTCAATTAACAATTATCAATTTGCACAAATAAATATTTGGTCAACAATTTAAAACATTATTTATAAATCCTCCATGAATGTCATTATCCATTAACAGAATGCATCTAAAATCATACACTTCTTAAAATATCCTAGAGTTTACACACAATCATAGTAGAGAAGCAAGAATTTTTATTTTTTTTCCTTCCTTTCATTACACCAAATTAAAGCAATTAAAAGATATAGACAACAGTTACCATACTCATCTATCAAACATGACAAGAAAACATGCCATCAAGATCAAATTCTTTCACCCATACCTCTTTCAGCAAAACTTTATCCCACGGTACTAGCTTCAAATATAAATTTCTACAACCAAGTTAACTTTCATTAAATAAGAGCCATGTATATAACTCAATTGTTTACACTTTCCAGGCATATATGAACTATTCCAATGTCTATGTCCCATAACATAGTGACAAGTTAACACCATTTAATCCATGATTACACAGAATAACCATCCACATAACTAGAATTGCACAACACAAAAGGCCACATGTGAGCATGTCTAACGCTTGGTCAAAGATAACATGCATGATTAGCATCTCTATGCCTACTCTCAGAATAAATAACATGATCATAAATATCCAACATCTCACTCAAGGGCTTGATGGTGTTAGGGCACACCATGGTGGTGCTACCTTCCATACAAGACCCTCATGAACATCCCTTGCTGTGTAAGGTGTTTAGCCTCCAAGAGATAGTCACCACTTATAGGTAGGTAGTGGATCCTAGCTATCTCATAGCCTCACATACCCCCATCCTCAAGGTTCCCTATGTCTACTTCCTCGTATACATTCATCCAAGACCATCTCCTACATTCTTGAAGATGAATTCACATTGCAACACAAGACCAGCTTACGAAAACATTAAGGATAAACTAGTTTAGCCACCAAAGTATGAAAGAATAAAGATAATAATCATCAATTCCAATAGTAAGGCAAGAAAATAATTCTAGAATTGCAACATCAAATCAAGTAAGAACAAGATTGCAAGTTCGTGGCTAAACCTTCAAGGTCAAAATAAAATAAATTACTGGCCCAGAAGGAAATAAATAAATAAATAAATAATAAAAGAAGATCATAAGTGCACATTACATCACTACATGACTAGGAGCTAGCCACCAACGAGGAAGGTAGGAACAATCATCTAGCAATCATAGTAGCTCATCGTGTGGTGTGGCCAAGTCACATATCCGCATGGCATGGTAGTGTGCACCTTGACATCACCCCACATCACGTCGTCATGCGGCATGGCTCTACCCTATACCTATCGGTAGGTTGCATGGCAATGTCTACTACATCTCACATCGTGTCTCAGTACGACATGGCAATACTCCAAGCGGAAAGGGCATGCAATGGATGTATCCCACATGGCAGTGTACCTCATGGATAAGGCACACACAGGTCACACCCCGCATAGCGATGTTCCTCTCAGGATACCCATCATAAGCCAGCGATATACATGGCTAAGGTCTACCCACAAGTTTACCAACACTAGTCAATTAGCAGCTCATGTGAAAAATAACACGCCTCTCATGAAGAAAAGGCAAAAGATGCTCCAATAAAATCCATCAATATGCTCAAGAAATGTCATCTATATGCCCAAAATAAGGGATAGGAATTAGGCTAGCACACATGAACCTCATAAATCGATTCATCACAAGGGAAAGTATTGAGTACACCTTTAATATAGTTTCATTATATAACTATATTTTTCCTTGAGATAGGGAAGCTAAAGTCACTTCGCGTCGACATTACTCGTACGCTGTTCATATTATTCAAGGAATGGTGACTTCTAATACTACCCCTTCACATGCTGACTTATCAACAACCCGTGGGTTGGCACTCAATAAGGGAACCAATATGCAACATCACATAAATAGGTATGGTTTCTCATACTCATACGCAAACATATCCCCCATGGTTGATTACTTCACCATCCCATGGCACACATAGCAAGTACAGGTTTCTTATAACACACAAAGAATAGAACCATTACTGGTTCAATCACATTTACGGGGAGTACTTCTCAATACGCTATCATCTACTTAAGAGAAGTTTTAATTATGCTTTTCACATGAATCACTAAATAAAGTTTACTCTAGATACACGTACTGAAATTGTTTAACAATTCAATTTTACACAAGGAAATAACATCATTCCGATATCTTTCTCAAATTCCACTAAGCATTTTCATTCACATCACTAACTATGCAATTTTCTTTTCCAAGGCGGAAAAATTTCCTCATTCAATTAGAAGCCAAAGCAAACATACAATTTCATATGTGTTATAAAAATTCTTCTTAAATCACTGCATTCTTAATAGCATTTCAAAAACAACAAACCCTATAACTTAGGCAAGAGGAGGAAGAGAGTTGGGAAATCAACTATTTCCTCTGAATACACAAGATTAACAAGATCACACTATATGCTCAGATATAAGTCTATCATTTTAGTTGCACGGTTTTCATTTCGCTATCTTTTAGGAGGGTGCCAAAAACAACCTAACATGACATTTCCAATTATTATTGTTGCAATATAATGTTCTAGTTTTTTCGAACAAGAAATCAAGACAAACAATTTTTTCGGTAATACCAATCTTCTTGAGAATACCCACTATTCTTAATTCAATACAACAATACATCAAAATCTGCAACCTAACATTGAAAGCTGAATTATGACAAAAAGGTAAATGAGGAGCAATCTACTAAATACTACACATTAACAAGTCTTTCATTTGCTCTTTCTAAACACAATAAGACAATTATCTATATCCAAAGGTTGGTTAAATGGAGCGTTGCTAAAATAGGTCCTAAATCAACTAGTTTGAATAAGCACATAAAACAATCTTTCGTAGAATAGATTATTACACTCTTGAAGCTACTATAACATGTTCTCTTTTGGTACTTCTTTCACAATAAAGAAATTTTCATAAGATCAACTATGCACATATTAATGCACCTTACTTAAGATGGAATTTAATTGTATTACTCCTACAAAGCACATGGAGAATCCTTAACGTAAACATACAATTTTCTCTGAATAATCAATATTTAACTTTCAAACCAAACCCCTTTTATAATCTAAAAACACATAAGCATTATAAGGCTCACACAAGGGATCAATAAATATCATCCTTTCTCTTGCAATAAGAATACTCACATTTAAGGGATAGTTACACAAATAACAATAATTTTAAATTTCTAGAGAGAGAGAGGAAGAAGGGTGATAATCATTCATTTTACTATATAGTAAGTATTTAATATTTGCCATACTCGTTCTTCAAGTGGACAACACTAAGATAGATCATAACCATAACAAGCACATTTCATACTTTTAGATTCAAGACAATACCAACCAACCCAAATGGATTAGTCAAAAGAGTAAAACAAATCAAGAACGAAGGTACATACGATTCTCTTTTAGAATAAGAGAAGTCATAGACCAAGACATTAATAAGTAACAAAACACATACAATCACTCCAAAGCACCCACATCAAGAAGGTGAAAATAAGGTGTGAACACACATGTTACACACAAGTTAAGGTCTGCTCAATCACACACATACAACAAGGAGGACAAGCCTACAACATAAGGTAGATACACCTCACACCAACTAAGGGCACAAGAGAAACCAGAAATCCTAGTGTTGCAACATGGGCTCTGATACCAAGTGTATTGCCCCGCTAGGAAACCCTAAAGGGATTAAGCTAAAACACTCAAACAGAGTGTAAATAATTTTTTTTTATAATAATAATTAAGAGTGTTAATAATAAGTCACAACATTAAGATACATTGGAGTTATCTAACACTTAGATAGCACAACAGAAGACTGAACGAACCTAAGGAGTTTCCCAATGTGATTACTTAACTTAACAACTAACTCAACTCACGACATCAAATCCAGTTAAACTAGATATCTTGATTATATGTTATTACTTTGAACATGGATATAATTTTTTTAGTGAATTAACATTACAGAGATTATGAAGCATTCATCTATTATCGTCACAGAAGCAGCTAACAAGAGGGATTTTACTCAATGAATTTAAAATGTAGTTAACTTAAGAATTCACCCATTAAGGTTTAAGTATGGCTAACTTGGCGAGCCATCCATTTTAGATACAATGCAACTAATATATCAAAGTTCATTTATAGGGGTTAAAATGTAATTAGCCATTTGAGTTCATCCATTGTAGTTAAAATATTGCTAAGAGATGAAATTCATTCATTAAGGTGAAAATGTAATATAGCTACATGGGTTCATCCCTTTAATTAGAATATAACTACTATGATGCAATTCATTCATTAAGGATTAAAAATGTAAGTAACATAATGAAGATCATCCATTAGGGTTAAAATATAACTAACTTGATGAGTTCACTCTTTTTAGTTAAAATAATGTTAATATGAATAAATACATTTGCCAAGATTAAGATATAACAAACTAAATGAGTTCTCCCCACTTTAGATCAATTATAGCTATTACGATGAAGTGCATTTAATAAGGTTGAAATAAAAATAACTAAATGAATTCATCCAATTTAGTGAAATAAAGCGAATATGACAATGTTCATTTATTAAGATAAAAAGGTAAATAACTAAATGAGGTTCTTCTATTAGATTTCAATTTAGGTATTATGACAGTTAATCCAATATTTGTTATCCATTCATTACATTCAAATTACAAGTTTTATGACAAGTTAATCCATTAATTGTAACCTAGCAAGTTTCTTTCCATGCTTACTTCTTTTCATTAACATTAACAAATTACTTTCCATAATCATGTTTACAATCCTTTTATGACCCTAATTACTACATTTAACAAGATGACTATATTCATGCATTCAAAAATTAACTTCATTAAATCCCCATTATACACTTACAAAATGCATCCATACATGCTAGCACTAAGTATGAAACATGAGAGACAAAAACATCACATAACATAGATATGATCTCGAAGTTCGCCCCTAGAGGCTACATCTCTGGGTCTACTCAACTGCAAGACCCCTCTAGCAATTATTTAAGTTAAGATTACATAAGGTTCATGTTATTTACATCTCTGCCATTTAGGCAAACACAACCACTATACAACGACCACTTCGGTCAATAATTACATAAATGATCCCTTTTTAGAAGAAAATCCAATTGAACACATCAAAAGAAAATATAAAGGTCTCTTGACTATCAGTACCCTATCTAGGGACTTGACTAACTATGACCAAACACAAGCAACCAGACGACAGGGTCCAAAAAAACCTATCAAGGTCGTGCCATTACTTTAAACATAGCGATTACAAAAAAAAAAATTAAACCATGCACAAGCATTAACCATAAAATACAATCTTTTCTCATGTTGATTTAAGCATCTAAACAAGTTATTTTATTCTTAGATTTTCATCATTGACATGATAGTTTAGAAACAGTACTCTAGTCCCCTTTCTTGCAGCACAAAAATTTCCCTTTACAAAAAGGAACGAATACATTAAAAGTAAATAAAGAAAATGAAAAAACATCTCCCAACAAAATTAAAGTTCCTTTGCATACATGTAAAAAAATTCACCATTCGATTTAATCCATAATATATATATATAAATACCAATATTTACCCACTTAAAATTAAAAACTAACAACATTACAACAATTGATAAATCAATGGAAATAATTGCTATAATGGGACCAATGATTAATATATAATTAATAATATATACTAATTAGATATTATCTAAATTCGCATATATTTTAATATATATATTAATCCATTATTAATGATTACTACTTGATAGTAATATAAATCTCCACCAAATTTTTAATAATAATAGAATATATTACTTTTAATATATTTATATTATTATTTTTATTCTGTAAACACTGAAGAAAATCTTTATAAAATTTTAAATAAAAATAAATGAGGGGCAGCAAAACCCTAGGGCGACGAAACATAGTGGAGTCGGGGGTTGCTGCGATCGCCATGGGGGTCGCAACCCCTTCGACCTCCACACAGTGGAGCCGAGCATTGCTACGGCTGCCATGGGTCACAGCCCCTTCGGCCGCCACTCTGTGGAGCCGAGTGGCTGCGAATGGCGATAAGGGGAGGGGCGGGTTGAGCTTCGGCTCCCCCCCCCAAAACCCCCAAATTATATTTTCTTTTCCATTTTTTTTTTGATTGGTTTATAGTTTAGATTAAAAAATAATTTTTTTTTTGAATAAAGATAATGAAAAGTCAAAAAAATTGAAATCCCCCATTTCTTTTTATCACAGAGCCATATATTTCCCAGATTTTTCAAATCAACATTATGGGAAATTATTTTCTCAGCAGGTTTAAAACACCAAATCCATTAAGAAAATTTTGATCCAAGGACAACCCTTATTTTCAAAACTGAAACCTATATTTTAACAACAATCATGGAGGTTTGGAGAAGAATCTTCAAGAACCAAAACCCTTTTTTTTTTTAAAGAGGCAAACCCTATATCACAAGAAACTCAAAATAATGCATGCAAATCCTACCTAATATCGCATTCCGACAAGATTTTGAAGATGAGCCCAACCTGCCATTCAAGAAAAACTCCATTCTTTTCCAAAACCCCCAACCTCTTCCTCCAAAATATTTTTCTTTTCTTTTTCAAAAATTCCCATCCCCCAAAATATTTTTTTCAACCTAGGTTAAATGGGATCCAATTTTGACCTAATTTCTAATTTTGAAATTTAAGCACTTTTAAAATAAAAAGAAATAATATTTCTTTTTCAACTATTAAATTAATTTAACTTGACTTTCTAATTAAAATGCTTCTCTCTTATTTAATTTTAATTTCTTAATATTAATTAAGCCAACATTTATATTTTGAAATATTGACAAGGGTAAAATATTTAAATTAAATTAATTTCCAAAATCAATCTTTCACACTATATCAAATTTACTTATAAATTAAACTTGCTTTTTCTAATAAAATTTGATTTTCTTAAATAAGTAAAACTAACCTTTCTTTTCCAAAATGCAGAAGAGGTTATTTTAATTATATTTCAAATAACTTTACATTTTTCCTTTTTAAAACACATAAACTAATTAAATTCATTATTTAAAATTAATCATTAAATTTAATTCACTCTTACATTAATAAAGTGATCTTTTTAAATTAACGATTAATCATATAAAAGAAACCTATCTATTTTAAATTTCTCAATTACTAATGCGTAAATCAACACATTAAATTGAATTAAATACTTAGGATAAAATACTTAATTTACCAAATGCAAGGCACGCAAACCAAGAAAGTCCACCAAGTACACGACACATAACCCAAATGACATAGGAACCCTACAGACCACGCACGATCCTCACCTGACCATGGCTAAGGCAAGACAAGATTTTTATGACCACCTAATCCGAATTCTAAGGATGAAGGAGGTATACTCAACCCTACGAATCCTGATGGAGATGAACCCCGCACCTAGGTGGTATAATACCTGCAATCTCCTACAACCATGAGTCACGCAAGCATACATATATATACATATTCAATGAAGGTGTTAGCTCGAGATTTATAACAAGAATTAGGGAACAATTACATTTACACAAGCATCGATGCAAAAGTACAATAATAGGTATGCACAATTATTTATATTATGTAATCTATAACATTACATCACGGTTAATCAATCATTCAAGAATGCCAGATAGGAAGTCAACCAAGGTCAAACATCTTTTAGAAGACTAACTAGGGTAGAGGCATTACGCATTAGATAGGATAATCCTTTATCTCCTTTCCTTTTCATTCTGATGAGTGAAGCTCTCAATAAAATTATCCAAAGAGAAGTTAGAAAAGGTAATATTTTGGGCTTACAATCCTCTTCTCAGGCCTCTACATTCTCTCACCAAAAATTTGTGGATGATACTTTGTTGATGGGGGAAATTTCGGTTAAAGAAGCTAAGAATTTTAAAAAAAAGACTCTGGATACTTATGAGCAAGGCATTGAACAAAAAATTATCCTGCCTAAAAGCTCCATTTTTTTTTTAACAACCCAGAGCACAGGAAAATGAAGATTTCCATGATTTTAGGGTGTAAAGCTGGTATTCTTCCCGACTCTTATTTAGGTCTTCCCCTCTATCATGGTCTAGCCCTAGGTTCCTTTTGGGCGAACCTTATTGATAGATTCCAAAATAAGTTGGCTGGGTGCAAAGGCTCTTTGTTAAGCCAAGTTGGTAGGCTCCAGCTTCTCAAAGCTACACTATAGAACCTCCCAGTGTATGCTATGAGTTTATTCAGAATCCCCATCAAAATTGTCGATAAACTCGAAAGAATTAAAAAAAAAAAAAATGTGCGCAAGGCCTAAAATTAAGAATAGATTGCATCTTGTGGCTTGGAAACAAGTTTTCCTTCCAAAATCCATGGGGGACTCGACATTAGAAATCTGAGAGATTTCAATAAAGCCTTGATGGCGAAAAAACTATGCAGATGTCTTAAAGAGAACAATGAATAGATTGACATTTTCAAACATAAATACCACATTCATGGTATCCAAAACATGCTGGAATCTTATGACCTTCCCAACTTTGTCTTTGATTTATGGAGCAATTTATTTGGTTCCACGAATATTATTTCACATGGTTCTAGATGGGTGTTAGTGAATGGAATCAAAATCAGATTTTGGGAGGACTGGTGGATTAGTGATGACCCCCTTTCAAATTTTGTTTGAGCTCCTCCTTTCAAAGAATTATGTCTCAAAAAAAATTGGCTCCTGGAGTCTGGTTAGATCTCACTTATGTGGATAATGCTTTGATACCTTTGCAACCCTTGTTAAACTATATTCATATCCCTCTCTCTCACATGGAGGATGAAGTTTTCTAGAATTTCTCCTCTTTAGGGAAATTCAAGGTTTCCAATGCTGACAAGTTCATCTCCAGGAATTTCTCTCCCTCCCCCTTCTGGGTTGGTATCGGGAATAAGCTTTTAACTCCAAAAATTAACATATTTTTTTAGTTGTTTATGCAAGGTAAGATTTCTACCATTGACAATATTTGCAAAAGAGGTCTTCCTCTTACTAATAGATGCTTCATATGCAAAGAAGCAGAGGAAAATCCTGGTCATCTATTGTTGCACCGCTATTTTTCCATGGATATCTAGAGTTTCTTCCTTGATATCTGGAACACTAATTGGGTTTTCCCTAATTCTGTTCAAAGGCTATGGTTTGAATGGAAGTGCCCCTTTGACAATTAGGCTTTGGGAGTCCTTTGAAATATGTATCTTCCTCATATTACTCAGGGTATTTGGGAAAAGAGAAACAATAGAGTTTTTAGAGATTTGGAATCTCTTGCGCTTGTTGTGGCTATTATTATTAGAAATACTATCAAGGAGAATTTTCTTCACTCCTGCCCTAGTAGAAGGAATGACCATCCATTTCCTATTCTCCAGGAGGAGTGGGATACTATCAAATGGTGGCAAATTGGCTGGAATATCTCCATCCCCATGCACAAAATTAAACAGTGCATAAATTTTTTTCTATGACATCCCCCCCCTGTGGGATGGATCAAAATAAATGTGGATGGTGCAACTAAAGGGAATCCTGGACCGGCAAGGTGTGGGGGAGTGGCTAGGAATCATATGGGTCTACTGGTTTCTGTAGTGGTGCTCCCTCTGGGAACCCAGTCCAACCATTTTGTGGAGGCCAGTGCTGCCCACTTTGGGTTACACATGGCTATAAAGGAAGAATTTAGAAAGGTCTGGCTAGAATCTGACTCACTCAACATTATCAATTGTTTGAATGGGTGTACGGATCCTAGTTGGACTATTGCCAACTAAATCAAAGATTGTTGTGATATGATTAAAGAGTTGGATGAATTCAAAATTTCTCAAGTTTTTCGGGAAGACAATAAAGTGGTGGATTTATTGGTCAATATGGCGGTGGGTTACATGGTGGCTAAATAGTGAAGCAATCAAGACTCTTTCCTAAAAAACTTGTGTTAGTTGTCATATGATGATACCATCCACTTGCGGTAATCAATAAAAAATAATCATGATTTGATAAAGTTGTTGGGGAAATGGTTTCCTTTCGATTTCCCTATTAGAAGATCTAGAAACTTCCATTGTGCATGGATTTTTTGTCTTACTGTGTGGCCCTTGTCCTACTTTTGTTGGGAGACTTGTCTAGTGTGGCCTATTTCCTACTTTTGTTTGGCGACCCAGATCATTATGTGTGGAGATAAGAATGGATAAGAACTATCCAATTTTGAGAAATGGAAGAAAAATAAGGAGGTGTGGCAGGAAATTGTTGATGGGGGAATGGTTCCCTTCTTGGAAAGACTCCATGGCCCTTCTCCTCTTCTCATGGAAATGTTTGTCAACAGGGGGAAGAAATGGGTTTTGAGGGCTTATGGTGTTGAATTCCAATTGGATGAAACCCTGGTGGCTACAGTTATGGGTTTGGTTATGAATGGTAGAAGGTTTCACAGAGACAGAAAAACAGGCAAGGAAGACATGGTGAATTTTTTTGATAAAGATAAGGAGTGTTCAAGATTTAATAAAATGGTTGATGGTGGCTACAACTGAAAGGATCTAATGGCTCCCTATGTGGATATGACCAAATTCATCATGAGGTACATTACACTTGATGGAAGATATGCCAGTATCTTTTCTTATCATTTTACCATTTTGAATCACCTTAGGCATGGTAAAGTTATTTTGATTCCTTTCTATTTGGTTTCTTCTTGGAAAATAGTCTTGAAAAACATGCTAAGAATCCAAATAATCTAGTCCTCCATGAGTTCTTATTGTTCTTAATATAGAGTATGCCAAAGCCCATGAAGTTGTGCCCTCTCTCTCTGAGAAATGCCAAATCCCTAATACTAATATTCAAGATGTCTCTAATTCGGATATGGAGATGGACGATAGTGGGAGCACCAAACCTCTTGTTGACCTTGATTATAAACAGGTTGAAGAGGGTGAGATGTTGGTCTCTCCTGGAATCCATAGTAGCAAGAATCCCCCTATAGGGGAGGGAAGTAAATATAAATCGACCAGCAAGATGATTTCTAAAACTGAGCCTTATTGTAAAGAGAAGAAGTTTGCTGCTAAAGACTATCGTCCCAAGACCTTGGACTAGGAAATCTAATTGGACATTCCTCTTAATGTCCTAAAAGAGAAGGAGGGGACTCTGCCTAAAGATGTGGATAGTGGTTTACAAAAGGATAGCACTCTGCTAAATTTGGTGATGAAAGCGACTAGAAGCCAGGAGAACTGCTGGAAGTGGGTGGGAATAGAGATTGATACCCTCAAAGAGGGAATTAAGGAGATAATTGATATCTTCATTTATTCGCCTGAGCCTAGAAAAATTGAGAAGCTCATGATCATGACCTAGAAGCTCTCCCATGGTCTCGAGGTTATGAAATGTAACCATGAACAAAGAATTGTGAAGGTTGAGCAGTCTATGGAGGAGATCAAGAAAAACCTTAAGAACCTGGTTGACATAAGCAAGGAGGCCATCAATAATAGTATGGAGGGGTTGAAAAAGATCAATGTCATGGTGGCAGAGTAAAGATCCAATCCTATTAACAGTGATCTTGATGATAGTAACAGGAAGAAAGATCTAGGCAGTGAAGACTCTATTGTTGGTGGCAATAAAACTACAGGCCCTAGTTCCAAGATCAGAAGTAGGAGCAATAATAAGGGTACCTCTAGGTTCATTAAGGAGGAATTGGAGGAAATCAACAAGGTTACCATCTTGAAGAACAAGGAGCTGGTGTACTTGCTTATTTGAGTTTTTTTTGTTTTGTTGCATGTGTTTCTTTTTGCTTTTGTGTTTGGACTGGGGTTCTCCCCTATTTTGTTGTTGGTTTTTATTTGGTTGGCTGATGGTCAGGTTCTGTAAAACTTTTGGTTTTGGGTCCATGTAAAACTTGTTTATCTTTATCAAAAACATTAGAAGTTAGAAGCTACAATTATTAAAAATAAATAAATAAAATAATACATATGAATAAGTTTGTAAATTATATTTATTAAAATAATAGATATATTATGTGAAAATGCATAAGAAATTATTACAAATATATTACATATAGTCATTTTACTCAACTATATTACTCAAATATTCCACAACCAGTTCATAATCTAAAATCTAATAAATATTGAATAGAACATGAATTTAGTACATATTAAAATATATTGAATTTTTAAGATATTATAAATGCAATATTAATATTCATAATATAATCTTAGATAAAAGTAGTCTACACATTTTATTACTTTAATTAATGTAATTAATTGATTATGATAATCATGATCAATAATTAATTAATTTCTAAATGACTCCAACATCATTTTAAAAATTATTATAATTGACCCTTAATATACCTAAGACTTATGAAAAGGTATCAATTTTCAATCCAAAATCTACATTTAAAATATGATATGAAATTAATATAGAACCTTATTGAGTCTCTTAAATCAATATTATTTTAAAATAATTGAATTTAAATGTACATAATAATTTATTTACAAATTCTACAAGTTTTACCAATTGTATTAATCATAATACAATGATAGTATTTAAAAAAAAATAACATGAATTATATTTTATATTATATTTAGTATATATATATTAATATCATATTTTTTTGTCACACAAATTATAGTCTTTTTTATTTTGAAATTAGGACATAATAATCAATCAAGTTAAAATATTTCATTTCCAACAACATTAACTTGAAAGCCTAGTGGATATCTAACAAATAATGTAGTATTATTGTTATATATATACTTAAGCCAGTGCAACTTATATGTTTTATATATCTAATGCGGTAATGAATATATATTACAATTTATTTTTAACAAAAGTGAATTGAATTTGTATACCCTTTGTAACTTAAGTTATTCATTCGTTGGATGTTGAGGACAGATTGATTTGGGCCCCCTCTAAAAATGGCAAGTTCTTGGTCCATTCTAGGTTTGAGTTGGCTTCTCCTTCCCCTCCCCCACAATTCAATTGGTTGATCATCTAGAGAACATGTATGATTCCAAATATTCCATTTTTTTGGTGGAAGACTTGCCATGGGAAGTTTATCACCATTGATAATATCAGGAGTCATGGTTTTCAATTTTTCAATAGATGTGTTCTGTGTAAGAATGAAGAAGAAAGTATCAATCACATTATGTTTTATTGTAATTATTCTTGAAATGTAGGACAAAGAATTTTCCACCTATTGCTTATTGAATGGAGAATTTAAGGATTGTGTTTCAGGATGGTCTCCCCCTTCAAATCACCCCCTTATTAAGTAATTGTGGAGGCTGGCCTTTTTCCATTTTGGATGGTGTCAATGGAAAGAGATGAACAACATAATATTTAGGAATATGAAGAATTGTTGGGAGGCTCTAGTTATTGCTATTATGATTGATGCCAAGGATAATTGGAGTTTTTTTTAATCTGTAAAGAATTCTAGTCCTTCCTCAACATTGTACTGGAAGGTGGCTAAAAACTAGTTCTTTCTTGACTCTCTGGCCTGATTCATGTCCCTGCCTATTGGCTTCAAGAAAACTATCAAATGCCCCCCCACCACCACCACTAGTTGGTTGAAGCTGAACTTGGATGGATCATCCAAAGGTAACCCAAGCTGAGCAGGTAGGGGTGGTGTCATTTGCAACCATAGGGGTAATATTATCCTGGCCTACATGGCCAATTTGGGCACATAAAATTTCAAGTATTGTGGAGGTGGCAGTGTTTTATTATGACCTTTTTATTATTAATGAAATAAGGTACAATAAAATCATACTATAATGTAATTTGAAAAACACCATCCTCCTAAAAAATGAAGCCATTTCAAACTATAAGTGTGAAGACCTAGTTGCCAAGTATAAGGCCCTTATTCATAGGATTAGCCGCATCTGGCTTTGTCACATGAGAAGGGAGGACAACAAAGTTGCTAACATGCTGGCCTCATTTGGCATGTTTTACAAGAATTTAAAAAATTGGATGAATATCAATGTATTCCAAATTTGGTTTGTGCGATGATCTCTATGGACATAAAGTTTAATGATGAAATATAATCCAAGGATCACCTTTTTTATTATTTTCACTGCCCTTTTGGCTAGTCATTTTCTATTGTGGTGGCAAATGTCTGTTTCAAAAAGAACTGTCACTTCTCCCTTTCCTTGTAAGTCTTATAGTTTTCAAACTGCTAGTTTTCACCCTACCCACTTGGTTTTACCCCAAAGTTAGATATGTGCTTGAAATGGGAGGGGACCTAATATAAACTGATCTAGATTTGTCCAAAGATTTTAAAAGTAAACATAAGTTATGGTAGAAAGTGGTTAAAAGGGAATTTGGATAGTTATGTTAAAGGCGTGCATGGTTTTGACTTGGATTTTCCCAAAAAAATTGCTCAAAACTATCAAAAAGGGCAAGTGGTAATTGGAAAGGATTATTTTAGAGTCACTCCTAAATTGATCGTTGCTATCACTAAGCTTCTGCAAGATGGCATAACTTTCCCAAAGAAGAAAAAATGGTCTTATAAGGAAGACTTTAAGCATTTTTTAAAGGTTGGTGAAGGGGTTTCTAGGATACAAAGTGAGTATAATAGAGAAGAGCTACCTAGTACTTTGAAAGAAGCTTCCCTGATGTCAATGAAATTTTTCATTTTGGATGGGCATTACAAAATATTTCATACCCAACTCCTTCTAGTGCTATACCACCTTAGGTATGGCACAAGAATGAATTTTTCTTACTGAATTTTCTCTTCACTTTCTCATTTTGTTGCTAGATCCAAGTCTGAGAATTTAATTCCCCGTCATTAAAGGTTAATTCATAGGCTATATAACTTTCATCTATACCACCTTTGGTATGGCACAAGAATGAATTTTTCTTATTGGATTTTCTCTTCACTTTCTCATTTTGTTGCTAGAGCCAAGTCTAAGAATTTAATTCCCCTTCATTAAAGGTTAATTCGTAGGCTATATAACTTTCACCTTACTTTAACCTCTACCAGTGGGTCCCTGTTATCTCCTCCTAGCCCCTCGCTAGACCCAAATTTAGTGGACAATCTTTCTAGGTCTCCCATGACAAAACCTAACCCCACATCTAGTTCTAAACCTAATCTTGTCCCTACTTGATTTAATCCTCTCAAAGAAGCCAAACAAAAGACCTCCCCTAATCTGCCTCCTAAGGATGTGGAGGTGTTGGAATGAGATGAATAAGACATGGATGAGGATTCTAAGTCCTCCTCTAATTCAAAATCAGATTGGTCCCCTATGGCTTCCTTGGAGGTTGCCCCCATTCTCCTTGGTCAAGAGATTCTCAACACCCTTCTAACTTAGAATTAAAGGTTTTGAAGCTGGAGGAGAATGTTGAGTGGTTTTATTTGAACCTTTGAATTTCTCCAAAAATCAACCAATCCCCTAGATTCCCCAATTGAAGGGGATTGAATTTTTGACTATAGATTCTAAGATTTGAAGAAGTTAGAGGAATGATCTGCAATGAGTTTTTTTCTTGAAGAAGGATAATATATGCCTCACTATTATGTATCTAAATTTTTATGAGGTGAGATTTGTTAGGGGCACTAATACCCCTAATATTCCATGTAGTGATATTTATTAGATCTTAGAAGAGCAATTAGCTCTCCTTGTTTTCATTTGTTTTAAAATCAAAGCCAAAGTTGTTTCCTTAGACTTTCTTGGTCCAATGTTAAATTATCGCATGGTTTGAATCCTTGCATAAATTTCCTCCTTAGTCTTTTTGGTTTTGGGCAACCTCCCTCTCTCTCTCTTTGAAGGATTATAGGCTTCAACTAAAGGTTTAACCATTTCCATTTTTGAGATTGAAAGTTTCTAGTTGAAGAGTGATGATTCATTAATCGAGACATTTTGTTGACTTTCTATATTTGAAACTTCTCTTTCATCTATACCTTCCTCATGAATTTCCTTAGCATCTCCATCTTTATTTAAATCCCGAATTGAGATTACAACAATATCTAGGTCCTCATTCAAAACCTCATCTACCACCTCTCCTATTTTTTCTTATGGAACCTCAAGCAGAATATTCTCTACCATGTTCTCAAAATTCTCATTTTTCATAAAAGGTTCACCCTTTGCCTGTGAAAGCCTAGAGTTATGGAAAGATTGTACTGGTTTACTTTTTGAAGATAAGAGTTCATAATTTGGTCCAAAGGATTTGTCTACAAAATGACAAGGGGGGCTACGCATATTTGTGATGTCTCTAGAATGGGACATATTTAGGGGATGAGTCATTATTTTGTAACCCATTCAATTCCAATAATGGTGAGCCTTAAGGAGATGCCATAACCAAGCCCTGATCATGAACATATGCATAAGGAATGTTTCTATATGAATTTTGAAATCACTCTTAAATAATTAAAAAAAAATCACATCACATAATAAAATAGATGGACAAGGTATATTAAAAAGGGTGAATGAGATTAAAAGATGTTTCTATAATAGAAAAGCTTGTACTTTATAAAATAAATAGGTAAATTGAAAAGATAAATTTACAATACATATAGATTTCATCCTCAATTTTTAATATTCTTTTTTCTTCTATATTTTTCATGTTTCATAAATGACAGTTCACATATAAAACAAAGGTTTACAAAAGACTTACTAATTAAACAATTATGAAGTAAATTTGTGCAAAACATAAATAACAATTTATTTATTTTAAAATAAAGAAAACTTTACTTATTTAAATCTATAAACATTACTTATCTTTAAAAAAATTAAAATATTAAATTAACATGTTACTTTTTGCAATTGTATGAATGCTAAAAAGACACTAGTAATAACTTTTTATGGTCTATAAATATGGTAAGCATACATATGAGATATGCTAATTGCCAAGAGCTAGTGCTTCAGAAAATAAACGATAGTTCAAATTTACAGAGAGAGTTATATATGATCTCCATTCGCATTGCTTGAAGAGGGCACTTTTTAACTAGTACTACGAATTGAACGTAATTTTCCCACCTTTTAAATTTGTATCCACGCGGGGATAGCTCAGTTGGGAGAGTTCAGACTGAAGATCTGAAGGTCGCGTGGTCGATCCACGCACACCGCATTCAAACCGTCGTCCCTGAAATCTATATTTCTTTCAACTTTAGACCCCAAAAAGGCATGTTTTTAGTCTCGACCGATTAGACATTATGAGATTAAGATCTGTCAACAATGCCAACAACATTCATACGCATTGATAGAGCATGAAGATTAACGGATGCTACCGGAAGGAACTAAAATATTTTTTCTCCAACTATACCGTTCTTCTAAATAGATGGAAGAAAAAAACTAAGTATTTTAATAGATTAACACCCATGTGGAAAGAGAGCTAAATATTTTGCCGACCACGGAAAAAATCAAGCGTTCTTGAGTCCGTATAGTGCCTTTTTGAGTTTATAGACCTTATCTTCATGGCGAAAAGTTTCATATCCTAGTGGCTACTCTACATATATTTCTTCTAAAATATCATTCAAAAATGCAAATTTGACATTCATTTGATATTCTAACTACTTGTTTTGAGCTGCAATTGCCAAGACTATCTGCACTATGTCTAGATGAGCTACTAGAGAAAATGCTTTATTGTAGTCAACTCTAGGTTGTTATGAATAACCTTTTATTACAAGCTTTTCCTTATGCTTCTACACATCTCCTTTTGCATTTATCTTGGTCTTGTAAGTTCTCACTTCACTCTTATTACATCTTTTCCTTTTGGAAGATTCACTAAATCTTATGTATGATGCTTTTCTATAGCTTCAATTTCTACATGCCTAGTATATTTCCATTTTTTATCATTTATTGCATCCTCAAACTAAATTTGTTCATCTACTTGTGAAGAAAATGCAGAAAGAGAAATTAGATCAGCATTGTTCTTACCTTCAGTTTCATCATAGATGTACCTTAAACTTCTTGTTCTTAGTTTCCTTAGCCTTATTAGTGTTTCAATTGCAGTATATCTTGAATGTTGTGGATGTGATGGTATTTCACCAAGAATTCCTATCACATATGGTGTTCATTGTTCATTTGAGGGAAGAATAGTATCAATACATGAAGCTATCCTTTTACTTGATGGTGTCACTTGTGTACTAATTTGTTGATCATGACTGGGTATGGAAGGAGTTACCATAGGAGCACTTGTTGGAATCAATGTTGCACTGTCCTCTTGTTGAAAAATTACTAGAATATTTATATTTTTCTCCAAGCTTCCATCTCAAGCTTCTTCTTCTATATGATGTGCATCTCTACTGATTATCACCTTTTTAGTAATAGGATTATGCAACTTGTAGGCTTTTGTGTCCTCACTATAAGGTCCACAACTATGCATTGTTCACCCTTTCTATCCAACTTCTTTCACAATTCATATGGGACATGTGCATATCCCACATATCTAGATACTCTCATATGAGTGACACTAAATTTTCTTCCACTACATGATTCCTCTAGAATTATATTTTTGATACAGGCATCAATTCATTATTTAGATTGTGCAAGCTACAACCTCCATCCAATACTCATTTGATAAATTCTTGGCCTTCAACATGCTCCTAACCATATCCATAAAAGTTCTGTTATTTCTTTCTCCCACACCATTATGTTTTGGAGTGTATTTGGTAGTAAATCACTTGTGTATTCCATGATCCATGAGAAATTTAAAAATTGCATTTGAGAAGTATTCACCACCTTTGTCAGTTCTTAAAAATTTGATATAATATCCACTTTGTTTCAGTGAGATTTTTCCAAGATCAAGAGTTCAATGAAATATACAAAATAGAAAGACAAAATATAAGACAAGAAAATTGTATTCTCATCCATAGATAGATGATCAAATGATCAATCATTGTTACATACAATGTAGAAGAGCTTGCATATATAGGCAAGGCAATATGGATATGTGAGCACACAAACATGACATGTGGCTCAATAAGAAACAAGGGTAGGTAGGAAATAGGTGTGGTAGGTAGGAGAAACAATAAAATATTCCACATGAGGTGGATCACCCACTGAAGGTGGAATTATCACTCCACAATATGTGGATATGATAAAATAGTAAAAAGATCACACCATAAAGGGTGGAAATTCTGCTACACACACTATCCCAATGTGGCACAAACACCCAAGTGTCTCATACCCAAACTACTATGAAATGCATTTTCTAAGTAAACTTAAGTAAGGTGTAATAATATCCAACATGAATAATTAATTACACCAACATCCCCCTTTAAGTGCAACTTAGGGGAATGCACTTAAGTCTATAATTCAACTAAGAAATGGAAGATGGGTTCCAGCTACAAGGCCATGTTAGGTACCCATGTACAAATACAAATGCATGCAAACCAATGCAATGAAATCTCTCACAAAGTAGGGAAAGAGAGAAAAACTCAATGGGAAAAAACCGTCCCCTAAAAGAGAGATGAAAACAATACAAGAGGACTCTCATAGAAGTGTGTGAAGAACAAAACCCAATGTGAGGAAAAAGTGCCCCCATATGAGAGAAGAAGAGAAGCTAGAAAACCCCCCCTCAATGTAGAATCTGCACCAATGATAGAAGCTCGATGATGTATGAAGAAACTTCTCCACAAACGTCAAACACCCTTAGGAAGAAACAAAACCAAAGGTGTATCCATGAAATCTCACCAATCATGAATGAAAGACGTATGAAAAAAACTCATGATGAATGGAATCTCTGAAAAATGCTCATGTCCCCATGTCGGTGATGAAAGATACCTCCTCCAAAGGTGGTAAACTACACTACACTGCTGAAAAAGTTACTCCAAGATCTAGTGGAGATGAATGCAGAACAAGTCCCAAAGACTCACATGTCTTCTTTAAACATAAAGAGACCTCCTCCAACAACTATACATAAGTATCCACAATCATGTTAGCCTCAAAAGAATGATCATGTAGAGATTGAACAAGAGGGTTAGAGTGTTCCCTCATAGCAATCGAAGAAGGATCATCTTCATCAAAGAGAAGATGAATATCATCAATGGTGTCTCTCAAATTTGCAATGTAGGATTCAACAAACAAACCTACAATGTCTGTCAAGTACTCATCCCATGAAACAAAAGTTGGAAGACAAGATATATCATGTTGCACTAAATCACATGAAGGCAAAACTATCGCACTATCTGCATCATGAGGTGCAATAGGCGATGTGATATCAATAGGAGGAGATGAATCACAAGGCTCAAGAATGGGGTCACGTGTGAGAATCTCCAGGTTCAAGTACCCAAAGTTCTCCTCAAAATCTGAATTATCACAACAAGTGTGATCATCATGTGTAGAATCATCATATGTGAAATCATTATCATCGACAAAATCTGAAAATGAGTATAACTGAGATGCATTATCAACCACCCCAGTCACAATGATAGCTCTAGTCTCCAAATCTCTAATGAAAATTGACTTAGGTGTGAACTCCACAATTCTCTTAGTTGCACCATTTGTGACTTGATAGATGGAAAGGAGATTGTTTGTCAAGTGGGGTACACACAACACATCATTGAAGGAGTTATCCCCAATGGAAATTGGGATTAAAGGATGCCAAGATAAAAGGGCATGTTAAGTTCTATATGCCCAAATAAGTAGATTTTTAGAGATGAAATGATGGACTAAGGGATAAGGATCAAGATTTATAAATGTTTTATGTTTAGATGAGTATAGAACAAAAGGAAGGAATGCCAATATATAACACCATAAATTTTGGTTGCACAAAGGGATAGGCAATAGTTGGGGTTACCTGCATTGAAAATTTGGTCCTATGACATGCACATTCATATATTGAATCACAATCACGAAACTGGTGCTAAACATAGCATGAAGTTGTCAATGGTGTATAATTTATGATGCTATAGTATGTAATTGTTTGTAATAGACTAAACATATCCCAAGTAGTGGGAGTTCTAAATAGGTTTACATGTCTAATCCATGTAGAAAGCATTAGAATTTTTATAACAAGATTGCATGGACTGGGATTAAAGGATAACAAGACAAAAGTGCATGTGATGGTCTAAATGCCCAAATATGTAGAGTTTTTAATTAAAAATAAAACTTTGGAGATGCTTGATAAATGAAGGGATATAAATCAATCTTTATAAATGTTTGATGTGTAGATGTGTATGGAAAGGAAGGAAGTAATTACAATATAGAATGTTTGATATCCCAACTGGGGTTAGGAAGTGAATTAAGAAATATCATACTAATAATTAGGATTGTTACATTGTACCTATGTATTCTAGAATTCTATTATCAGACTACATCCTTATCCTCATCATTGACGACCTCCCACCAACTAAATTTTTAATTCTCCACATAATAAGTCTGTTTTGATTACCTATGTCTATTCTCCACATAAAAAGGCATGCCCCATGGATAATTTAACATGTCATACCCCATCCCTCATGTCTTAGCATGATGACAAAGAATCAAACAAAGGATTAACTGAATGACAATGGATGTTTCAGCTCATGTTTTAGCTTGTACCATTAATTTTAAAAACCAATTTCCCACCCAACATACTCTCCTGGCCAACAAGATTTTAAATATCTATCCCACCCACCATATTTCTAATTTTCTATTACTGTTGGTTCTAATTTTGAGGAACAACAATCCAAAATTTTGAGGAACTACACACTAATCCTAACCCTAAACCATTTAACCATTAAACTAATCCCAATTGAATGTTAAACCAAATTAAACACTAACCATAATAAGGAACACAAATTTATAATATATTTAAAGAAAATGATTCAAACAAATCCTTTTTATCACCTTGAAAATTAAACCTTAAAAATCAAGTTAATTAAATATTAAACCAAATTTTACCCTAAATGTATGAACCCTAACCATATCATTCAACCGAATTGAACCCTAGCTCGAAACAATATTAAATGCTGACCCTAAACCTAATTGAACATAAAACAAAATTTAAACCTAACCCCAAACCAAATTCAACTTTGGACCTAACACTAAACTAAAGATGAAAGCAAATTTGAAACTTAATTATAACCCTCAAAGGAATTTAACTATAACCCTAACAAAAAAACCAAACAAAATTGAACTATAGACCTTAACCTAATTAAACATTAAACCAATGAAACTAAATTAAAACCTAACCCAACCTAGATTAAATCATATCAAATCTTAACCCTAAAGCTAAGTGAACATTAAACTAATATGATCCCTAATCCCACATTTTATTGAACATTAAACTAAATTAAACCTTAAAAATCAACTTAATTGTTCATATGAATTAAAGCTATGAGATTTCCACAATCCATATTTTGTCTCAAATCTGCAACCCAACATCTTTCATATCTTCAGAATTCTCTTCATCTTGACGATGAATCACAGAGTGTGATTCGAAAAATTGATGGAAAAAAATACACACAATCGAATCCACAAAAATAAACTAGTGTTCATATTAAACCAAATTTGTCTCTAAATGTATGAACCCTAACCACAACATTCAACCAAATTGAACCCTAGCCTGAAATAATCTTAAACACTAACCCTAAACCTAATTGAACATGAAACCAAATTTAAAACTAACCTCAAACTAAATTCAACCTTGACCCTAATGCGAAACTAAAGTTTTTTTGTTTGTTTTGAATGAAGGGGTAAAAACTTTATTGAAGAACAGAATCAAGAATTACAAAAGTGAGCCAAAGTCTCAAAGCCCCAAAGGGAACCACAAGCCCAACCCAAGAGAGAGCTAGAGTCTCAAGGCCCCATGGAGGAACCACAAGCCCAACCTAAGATCGGCTTGCTTCGTAACTATCCATATCCTCAACAAATATCTTATGGAGGTCCTGACAGTAATCTGGGGAGAGTTGCTCCCAACCTTCAACTTTCCAATCATCATCATGTTCTGAGGCCCAATTAGCCAAACAAACAACTACACTATTCCATTCACGAGGAATTTGGATGAATATTCCTTCTCCATCATAGAACTAATTTCAATAATCTGGTGAATGATCCCTTCCCATTGCCAATGAACCCCACTCATCTTCTACTCAATCAACAAGTTAACAATAATTTGTGAATCTGATTCATAGATAACCTTCCGCCACTCCAACTCCAAGGCCCACTCAAGGGTATAGAAGATTGCTAATCCCTCCATTAAGTTATTAGATTGCCACCCTTTATGCACCAAGAAGAAGAAAACCTCCTCCCCCCTACTATCCCTACCAACACCGCCAATCCCAGCAGGGCCCAGATTACCCCTTTATGCACTGAGAAGAAGAAAACTTCTTCATAGCATTCCTACCTCTCCTAACACATGCCAAGGTGGGTGAAATCTCTTGCAACCCTAACCTACTCACAATATCAGCCTCTCCTCTATCCAGAGGAAAATTCACCACACATTTAGCTTCCACCATCTCTCGAATCATACCAATGATTCTATTCCACACTTGCTGAACTAATAATTTGACCTTCCTAAAGATCCTCCTATTCCTCTCTAGCCAGATTTGTCACAGTATGAAAATGGGCCCAATATGTTAGACAATCTGGAGAAAAGAGGACAAGATAGGAGGCCTACCTAAACTACTCCAAAATTCCAAATAATCCACATGAACACAAGGATGCTTCAACACCCCCCACTAGTAATGCCAAATTAGCAGCTAGAAAGGGCATCTGAAGAATAGGTGTGAGGAATCCTCCTCCCCATTAGCACACAAAAAATAGATGGAAGGCCCAAGGAATCACCACTTACAAATGTTGTCCCAAGTTAGACATCTATTCAAAGCCAAATTCCAAGAGAAACAGTTACACTTTGGCCAAGAAAAATTATTCTGCATGTTTCCACCAAAGCACCTTCCTCCCCTCCAATCTTTGGGACAACAAATCCTGGTAACCACTAGCCACGGTGAAAATTCCCTTAGGATTCAAGGACCAAGCAAGTCTATCCCTACCCTTAAGGGAGCTACAATGTCTACTTGCCAAAATGCCATACAACTCAGCACACTCTTCATCCATACCAGCAATCGACCATTCATTAGGAGCCCTCCACTTCTCCAACTCCAACTAGCCACACCTATAAATAGCCTTAAAGTTGCTTACCCTAGACCACCCTACCTCCAGGAAGCTCTGGAAAACATTGCCAAGGTTGGGAAATGGATCAAGGATGGGGGGATAACCATCCCAAGAGTCGAACCAGAAAAGCACCTCTTCCTCGCGCTTACATATCCAAAAAATTCCTTCTTTTATAAGAGAAGCCCCTTTCTTGAGAGTACTCCAAATCGAAGAACATTTTCCCTCAAGCGGATATCTTGGGATTTCCTCCTTCAAGATCCTTTGCATGTATTTGCAGGCCAAAATCCTAGCCTAGCCTCAATCCTGTTCAACTCACCACCTCCAGTACAATTTAGCCACCAAAGCCTCTCCAAATAAAATAGACTACCTTAAGTCAAGCCCACCTGACTTCTTTTGCCTACACACCAAGTCCCAATTGACAAGACACCATTTGTAGGAGGACAGATTGCCTTGCCAGGGAATCCAATCCCTTCAGGAACCACTTAAGGGCCACTTGGAGCATACACCAATAAATCGAAAGACCCTAAACCACTGACTGAATCAGTTGAACCATCCTAGCGAAGGATAACCATTTATGTTTGCAATGTTCATCCTTCATGCAAAATTTGTCCAAGATACCCTGCCATGAATCCCTGGGAGGGTTAACAGTAGAGATAGGAATAACTAGGTAAGTCAGGGAAGAGAAGTAACCTGGAATCTCAGAATATGTGCAATTCTCCTCTGAATATTTCTAGGAGTGTTGAAGAAGAGAATGAAAGATTTATCTTTATTGATCAACTGGCTTGAAGCGACATGATAAACATCCAAAACTTTGTGCAAATTCAAAGCTTCTCTAATCCTAGCTAGTCCCATCAAGGTTGTGTCATCAACAAACTGCAAATGGGATTGAGGATGTAGACCATTTCCCTCATTCTAGCCTTGAATAATACCCAGACCCATATTATGCTTAATCAACCTCCCTAGACCCTTAGCTAGAAGAATGAATAAGTACGAGGAGAGGGGGTCCCCCTGGCAAAGACCCCTAGAAGCACCAAACAACTCTGTATGATCTCCATTGATCAACACAGAGAAGGAGGTAGAAGTAACACAACTCATTACCCATTAAATCCATTCATCAACAAAGCCAAAGGCCCTAAGGATGTTTTGGAGAGAGGACCAACGGATTCTATAATAAGCCTTAGACATATCTAGCTTAATAAACATAGCTTTTTCCTTGGAAGCCGCCATAGAATGAATGGACTTGGTAGCAATGACCACACCATACAGGATTTGGCAACCTTCCACAAACCCACTCTACTCCTCTGAGATGACATCCCCAAGAGGGTTCTTCAACCTCTCTGCTATCAACTTAGAAATGATCTTATAAACCACATTACAAAGAGAGATAGGGCAGAACTGGCCTAGTCAGTCAACCCCATCACACTTAAGGATTAGTGCAATGAAAGTCACATTCAAAGCACGAAGCCTCTTCTTATTCATTTGAGATTCTTGGAACACCTCCAATAAGTCCAATTTGATAATATCCTAACAATCTTGAAAGAACTCAGCTAGGAACCCATCCAGACCAAGTGTTTTTCCTTTCTTCATGAGAAAAATAATCCTCTCAAGTTCTTCCAACAAAATAGGACCCATAAGTTTCTCATTCATTTCCCTAGTAACTAGAGAAGGAATACAAGCACAAACTTGATTCTCCTCTTCTAATTCCCCCTGAGTATCCTCCCTAAAGAGGGACCAAAAATATTGTAAAGCCTCCCTAGAGATCTCCTGCAAGGATAAACACTGCTCACCTCTATCATTGACCAGAATAGGAATAGAATTGCCATGTCTTCTTGCTTTCACTAAATTGAATAAGAACGCAGTATTTTTGTCCCCCACTTGAAGACAATCAATACAAGCTCTCTATTTCCAATAGTCCCTAAGCTCCCATTCCTCTAAATCCTTGACAACTCTGTCTTCCTCCCTAAGAAGGGCTTCAAACAAACCATGCTCTCTTATTTCCCTGGTAATGTCATTCAACACTATTTGAGCAACTTTCATAGCATGAAAAATATTCTCGAAACACTGGTGGTTCCACCGTTTAAGTTGAACCTTAACAAATTGTAGCTGCTTGGCAAAAGTGTACATAATAGTGCCAAAGACTGGCCTCCCTTTCCTCCACCACCCCGCAACATGATCCTGCAACCACATAAGTTGGAATTTGAAAGAAGGAGTGCGAGAAACCCGAGTAGAAGAAGACACCAACTTGATGGGCTAGTGGTCCGACCCTCTCTAGTCAAGAATCTTTGAACATGTGGACCACCCCCCACCAACCCAAAATCTAGAAACCAGAAAGCAGTCCAACCTCTCCGCAATCCAATACTCCCCTACTCTCCTATTGTTCCAAGTGAATAGACCATTACCAGGCTTAATGTCAACAAGATGCAATGAAGATTTACTATCCCAGAGAAGGAAAGAAGAAGGTTCCAAATGCATAACACCACCCTTCTTCTCACACAACTCTAAAATGGCATTGACATTTCCTACCATAATCTAGGGATGAAAATGGAATAGCCCTCAAATAAAAGAAACGTGAGACCATAAATTCTACTTACCCTGAAGATCAGTGGGGGCATAAATGTTAATAAACAAGATATATTCCCCAGTCTCAAGACTAGAGGCAATTCCAGACAAAGAAGATCTAGAAGCAACCCACCAAATAGGACGAATCCTCAAGGGGTTCCAAAGGCAAGCCACCCCTCTAGAGGAACTAGCTGCCCCAATACACTGACACTCGCATCACCCCCAAAGCTTTGGGAGCACACCCATCATATTTTCCATAGAAATTTTAATTTCTTGCAAGAACAGCACATCAGGTGAATGACTCCTAATCAATTCCCAAACAACTTTTTTTCTATGGCCACTATTCAAGCCCCTCACATTCCATGATAGCACTATCATTTCAGATGATTAGAAAAGTTTGAATCTAGAGTCTTTACTGACCCTGAGTCAACCAGATTCTCCCCCATCAATTTGATCCTATCCAAATCCTTCTTTCTGCCAACCTTCGAATTCTTCTCCAAAGTACCTTTCTTAATATCTTTCTATAAATACCCAGGTGTACGGAGGTCTTATTACTTTTTACCCCAGCAGGTTCCAATTTTTGAGGTACCAGAGAACCCTCCCCTCCAGCCAATTTCACTTTTGCACTAGAAATGGGTCCCAACTGAACCACCCGTGATGCACCTTGATCCAAAGGGATTAACCCCAGATTCATTTCCTATTGGCTAAGGTCATCTAAGGCTTCAAATTTGTTAAAGGTATCCTCCTCCTCTCTCTCCTGCCAGAACCTCTTTTTTCCTCAATTCCTATTCTTTGTCTTCACTAAGACAAAATCATCAACACCCACTACCTCATCGGACATAGCAACTTTTCCTTTATCAGCCCCATCTAGGTTATGGGCTAGTTGTTGAGGTTGGCACACCATTGATTTATATCTAGGACACTTGCACTGTAAATGACCATACTCATGACATAGATGGCACCAAAATGGTAAAGTCTCACAATCCAACTACTGAACCCAAGAATAAGAACCCGCACACATATCTATAGCATCTAGCAAAGGTTTACTAAGATCAATTTCAAAATAAATACATGAAGAAGACATTACCTTTCTCCCCAGGGTTTGCATTGAAGATCCCATTGGCTTCCCAAGGAGTGAGGAAAGCATCTGTAACACATCCTCCTGTCAGCATTCCACCGAAAAACATGGTAAATGAACCCACACTGGAACCCTATTCGAGAGCTCCTCCGAAGGGTTAAACCTTGCACACCAAGGTTTGATGAGCAACCCCACCTGGTTGTAAAAATACGGCTCTCCTTCAAAAACCCTATTGGGATCCTCCATGCAGTGAAAGTAACCATGTAGTAGTTGTTTGCCAGTAGCATAATCTTCATTTCCCCTTCTGGTGCCCAGGTCCTCTACGTTCAATTTTCCAAAAAATGCAAAGAAACCCTCATCCCCAAAAACTTGCAATATAGCGAGTGTTTTGAAAAGTATTCAACATCTTCAACTATCATCTCAGGAGGAGTAACCAACCTTAGCCTCCCATTGCATCTCTCCAGACAACCATTAATCTTCGTAATCCGTAGACCCTGAATCCGAGGAAAAAAAATTATTATTAAAAGTCTTCACACTTTGGGATGGGGATTTTAAACCTACCACAACATGAAAATCTATAGCAGGAGTTGCCTTCGAGGCCCCTCCACCAATAATAAACATTGGACCTCACAAAAATAAAAAACCCACACCCCAAAGGGGGCAAGCAAGAACACATGGCAACCAAGTCCCCACCCCTCCCAAGTACCACCAAAAGGTAGAGCCAACTGCAACCCCCTACCCCACTAGCAGACCATGGGCCCGTAGAGAATCCTGAACCCCACCCACATGTAGCACAAGCCCCCTCCAGCAGCTCCTCCCCTCCTTGAGCAGACCTCTACTACCCTCCCCCTGATGAACCAGTAGGCAATGGCTGCCCACGAGCTAGGACATCGATGCCCTAGCTCGACATCCTGTGTTCTCCCTCATGCATGACACCATCTTCCTCCCATGAAAATAATGAATATTCAATCAACACTAAACTAAAATTGAAAGCAAATATGAAACTTAATTGTAATCCTAAAAATAATTTAATTGTAACCCTAACCAAAAAACCAAACCAAATTGAACTCTAGACCTAAACCAAGTTGAGGCCCAACCCTAAAACTATTTAAACATAAAACCAAAATAAACCCTATTGTATCCTAAACTTAACACTATACCAAATTAAACCTTAACCAACCCTAAACCTAATTTGATATGCTAACCTTAACCACAATCTTAACCCTAACCCTAACCACAATCTTACACTTAACCATACCCCTAACCATGATAACATGCTTTTTTTTGTGTAATTCAATTATTATTTTCCATAGAATAATATGCTATTTTGTCTCTTTGAAATTTATTTTTAATTTTAGTTACTAGAGTTGAAAGCATTGTAAGAACTCTAGAAGTCCTTGGATTGGAAATAGGAGAAAGAACCTACTAGAAATATATAATCTAACCATAACCCTAATTCTAAAGCATAACCACAATCTTAACCCTAACCATGATGAAAACCAAAAACCTAACCATTAACCTAACCCTAAAAGTGATGCAAACCATAACTATAACCCTAACCCTAACACTTAACCCTAAGTCTAACTGTATGATATAAACCTTAACCCTACACATAATCCTAACCATAACCATAAATCCTAAGCGTAACCACAATCTTAACCCTAAGCTTAATCCTAACCATTAACCTAACCTTAAAAATGATGAAAACCATAACTATAACCCTAACCCTAACCATGATGCTAATTGTAAATCCAATATTGTGATATAAATTTTTTATTTTAAAAGTGCAAATACTTTATTAATGTTAAAAAACTATGTTATATTATTTTATCAATACCAAAAAAAGCATCTTATATTTGAAAAATATTAGAATGTCATGGATAAAGATATCCTTCCAAAACAAAAAGAATTTTCTTTAAAATATTCAACAAAAACTATTAGTACAAAATTAACAATTTAATTTTAAACATGTTTTCACAACAATAAAAGGTATTTTTTTTCCATAGAATAATATATTACTTTTTCTCTTTGAAATTTATTTTTAATTTTATTTACTAGAGTTGAAAGCTTTGTAAGAACTCGGAAGTCCTTGGATTGGAAATAGGAGTAACAACCTACTACAAACATGCAATCCATGTGATTTAAATTGACGTCTCTTGTATTTTATATATAAACAATTAGAGTGATTTTTTAATTTACATTAAATTTTTTATTTTAAAATTGTAAATACTTTATCAATGTTAAAAAACGATGTTATATTATTTTATCAATACAAAAAAAAGCATCTTATATTTGAAAAATATAAGAATGTCATGGATAAAGATATCCTTCCAAAATAAAAAGAATTTTGTTTAAAATATTCAACAATAACTATTAGTACAAAAATAGTAATTTAATTTTAAAAGAGTTTTCACAACAATAAAAAATAATAATTTATTTTAAAGTTCAAAATTATTTTAAAATACAAACCAAATAAAACAATAAAAGTAGCAATCTAAATTTTCAAGAAAATTAAAATATTTTTTAATAACAAAATTTAAGAGTTATAACAAAACTATTCAAATACTAGCTTTTAAATTATAAAATGAAATCATAAAAATATTCTATTTTATGAAAATCCAACTGCTTAGAAAAAAAATGTATAGAACTTAAATTTAATGTCTATAAATTATATTTAATTTTTTTATGTAATTCAATTATTTTTTCATAGAAAAATATATTATTTTTGGTCTTTGAAATATATTTTTAATTTTAGTTGGTAGAGTTGAAAGCATTGTAAGAACTTTGTAAGTCCTTGGATTGGAAATAGGAGAAACACCATACTACAAATATACAATCTAACCATAACCCTAAATCCAAAGCATAACCACAATCTTAACCCTAACCATAATGTAAATCTAAACCCTAACCATTAAGCTAACCCTAAAAGTGATGCAAACCATAACTATAACCCTAACCCTAACCCTTAACCCTAAGTCTAACCTTATGATATAAACCTTAACCCTACACATAATCCTAACCATAACCATAAATCCTAAGCGTAACCACAATCTTAACTCTAAGTTTAATTCTAACCATTAACCTAACCCTAAAAATGATGCAAACCATAACTATAACCCTAACCCTAACCACAATATTAAACTTAACCATAACCTTAACCATGATGCTAATCCTAAATCTAACATTGTGATATAAATCCCAACCCTAAACATAAAACTAAGCATAATCGTAAATCATAATCCTAAGCACAATCTTAACCCTAACAATGATGTAACCCTAACTATAATCCTAAGGCTAATCCTTAACCCTAACCCTAACCCTAGCCCTATGGTATAAACCCTAACCCTACACATAATCTTACCCTAACCCTAAATCCTAAGCGTAACCAGAACCTTAACACTAACCATGATGTAAATCCAAACCCTAACCATTAACATAATCTTAGCAATAATGTAAACCCTAACTATAATCTTAAACCTAACCCTTAACCCTAACCCTAACCCTATGATATAAACTCTGATCGTAGACATCCTTATCTCTCTGAATTGATGTATGTATCTTGTATTCTAGTAAATAGGGTTTTACTTAAGAAACCCTCTATACAACACAACCATTTTCCCTTGTTTTCATGCGTAGGATTAGATTTGACAAAACATGAGATTAAAAATGAGTTGAGTGAATTGTGACACTTAGTTATAAATTTAAAATAAGCATAAACACCTAGACCAAGGTGCCCAATACCTATATTAGACACCTTTTAGTTGGATTTCTAGAAGATAGGTCTACATGACATCCTGAATGCATTTCCACCCCTTTCTAATAGATTGGACACCCTCAAGACTAGGGTACCCAACACTCATGTTTGAAACTATTAACTCCATATTTTAGCTATAGGTTCTCATCTCTATCTTATTTCTAGATCTAATTTACTCTTTTGATTTTTTGTTCTTTAATTTATAGTTTATGCTAAAGTTCATCATTTTCGTACCATTTAACCTAGTTCATTTATACACACTTTACAATAACAAATCTATTGCAATAGAGGAATAAAATCCAAGTGTTCAAATCTCCTATTAGGAATATAGTTGAACCTATTCATGTTCCAATTCTATGCTATGAAGATTTGAGATCTTAGATTACATCCCTAGGCCTAGGGTCTCATTTATATACATATCAGTAAGAGTAAAAAACTAATAGCTAATCCTAGATTTTTTATAATATTTCTAGAAATGTAATTTTTTTTAAATTCACAAATTGCAACTTATAGAGAAAATTAATGGAAAATACAAAATTTCAATAATTGTTGGAAAATTAGCTTCAAAGTCAATTTTTTTTGTTGTTTTGATTTTATATAATTTATACCTTAAAACCCAACAAAAATTAGATCAAAATTCAAAATAGTTTTTAAGTTATGTTAGAAACAAAAATTTTGGCCCAAATTGAATCTTTGATACCATTTGTTATGATATTTCTTATAAATAATTGTAAAACTTTGTTACGAAGATGTATACCACTTTAAAAGGGTGATCTCCAATAACTCTAGATATTAATAATGCATAAATTTAGTATTTGATGATATGATGATATGGAAGAGGCTTCTCTTTCTTATTTATAGGCTTACCTATGTAGGGACATACCATTTCCTTCTAATTAAGAGGCATTATTTTAAACTAATATTTGTGTTAGAGTCAAGCATTCCACAAGACCTTATCCTTATTAAAATTAGGAATATATCATATTAGGATCATAACTATTTTATTATTTTTAAATACATTACCATGCATTTAAATTTGTTACATATATTGACTTAGAATACTTAATAAGATAACTTCAATAATTAATCTCATGTTCAAATATGGATTTTAGGTTATAAATTGATATCTTTTCATAAGCCTTTGTTATATTGGGAGTTACATGTACTTATTTTTAAAGTGTTTGTTAGGGTCATTAGGAATTAGTTTGTTATTAATTGTTCTTTTTATTATCAATTAGCTACATCAATTATATTTTTAAGGTGGGTCTCTATTTCTAGAATCATACCAATGATAATAATATTTTAGATTATATATATGGATTGTTGATAATAATTAATTATAAACGTGTTAATACAATGATGAAATAATCTCTCGTAAGTTTTTTAATATTTATTAAATTCATGTTCTAAACCATAGATGATTAGATTTTAGATATAGTGAACTCATTGTGAATGGTCGAGAAATATATATAAAGAAATTGGATATATGATTCACATATTTATGTATACCTTATTTATATGATTTACAAAATATAAACATGTGTTTTCTTTGAAATTTTTGTGATCCTATTTTCGAAATCGTAATACTCTTTGACAATATAGATAGATAAGAATAAGGTTTTGTCATTAATAATATCAGGTTACCACATAGGTAAACAAACTTTATACTTTGGATGGTTCATAGTGACTAATAAGAGGAATTCAATGAATAATTAATTTTAAAATAAATTGATAAAATTGAGAGGCCATTTTTCCCTCATAAATCTATCCCTGGTCAATTATTTGACTATGGTAATGATCAAAGATAATTGCGATTTATACATTAATCATTGTATATTAATCATTGCATAAATGGTGAAGAAAAACAAAGGATATATAGAATTTATCATTATATAGTTGATTGAATTATTGATCCATACATTAAATAGTATTGTTTCATACAATAATTAAATTTTTTAATAAAAATTAATATACTATATTAAATATTTTTAAAAAATTATTAAGATTCTTTTTAGATTTATTAGATATATATTTTATGTGCTAATCATTACATAAATGTTAAAGACATACAAAAGATATAAAAACTTTATCAATAAATAAAAAAAATTATTAAATAAAATTAATAAAATCTATTATGTGTTTTAAAAAAGCTATTAAGATTCCTTTTAGATTTATTGTATATGTTTATTGAACACTTAGTATTGTACAATAATCATTGCATAAATATTGAAGAAAAACAAAAAAAAATATAAACTTTATCATTATATATTCATTGAATAATTGATTCATAAATGAAATACATTAATTCATATAATAAATAAATCCTTTCAATTAAAAATTAATAAAATATAATGTGTTTAAAAAATGTTATTAAGAATCTGTTTAGTTTTATTTTACACTAATAATTATACAATAATAATTACATAAATATTCAAGACAAAAAAAAAAAAGAACTTTGTTATTATATATTGATTAAATTATTAATTTATAAATTAAATTGAAAAATTGATAAAATATATTATGTGTTTAAAAAAAATTTATTACTTTTAAAAAATTTATTGTATATATATTTTTAATAAACATTTCAAATCACATTCCATTAACACATTATTCAATAAATCTGAAAGAAATCTGAATAATACAGGATTTATACTACCAACTTTTTTTATTAAATATAAAAATAGCGTTGAATATGGGTAACGGAGGAGTGACACAACGCGTTGGGGTGCCTTTGGAACGCTGCAATGCTGCCTCTGTTAACCCTGCAGCGACGAAAATGCCGACCAACCCATCGCTGTGCATGCTTCTACTAGAAAAAGATTTGGTGAGTGGAACTAAAGTGTCTCTCACCTTCCTGCATGAGAGAAAGAGGCATTTTCTTCCGCACACTTTGTGAATTATTAATTAATTAGATACATTATTAAATAAAATGGCGAGTGCAGGAGGCCAAGGCGAAGTGTTACATGGCGGATGTCGCACAAGAACTTCGGGTGCTCAGGAGCAGATCCAGATTGAGTGAAATCAGTACCACGATCGACATCCAGGAGGAAGGAGCGATCATCTGAAGGCGCCTTCATGGAGTGATGAGACGGACCAAGTAATTCCAATGGAGGCAGTCCCTAGATTTTCAGGATCCAGAAAGGGTTTTCAAGAAAGGACCCGAAAATTCAACGGACCTCCTTGGACTCGTAGCAGGAATCGAATTGGAGCTCACCGCTCCAAACATCCTACTAGCAAGTGGTCCTCCATCTCGCAGGAATGGAAAGCTAAGGGTTTTCAGAGAGGGAAGAATGCGTGGTTCGAGGAAGCAATTTTGTACTAAGAAATTAAAGCTTGTTTTCATCATACCATTTGACTGCAAAAAGTTTTACAAATATCAGTTGGTTTCATTATTTCTTCTAAAATTCAACTTCTTCATGTTCAATAACTTTTCTTTGCCTTTTAATCAATAAGCTTGTCAAAATCATATCTAGACTAAATCTTTCATCCTGAATGCTACTAATAGACTTAAATTTATCAGAGTTCTCTTCACATCAACTTTCTATTTTTCACAAATTGGTTCAAGCTTTCATAACCAGACGACCGAGGTTCAAAAAATGAAACGGAAGAGTAGCACTTTCCAAAGTTTTTACAGTGCGATAGCAAAGTTTTACAGTTTTAGTTGAAATTCGGATATAAAGATTTGTCTGTCTTCATTGTCGTCTAGTCCGGTTAGGATATCTGGCTTTCACCCAGACGACCCGGGTTCAAATCCCGGCAACGGAAGTTTTAAGTTTTGTTAGATTCAAATCCCTGTATAACTGCATCATCGAACTTTTTCTTTTATCTGTGAATGTGTGTGTGCATTACATTGATCGTCGGACTATATCGTGGGTGCTTTCATCATCTCAGTGCAGATATTAATCATCCTTCACAACTCATTGCTCTATGGAGTATGAAACACATACATACATTTCAGTAATTGATTAAAGTGTGTGACTAGCGTTGCCGTTCTCGTTGCATGTTTCTTCAAAAATATGTTTTAATGCCTCAGTGAATTTAAATAAAATCTTAAACATTGAAGCTTGGAAGTAATCCTGATTATAAAGATATTGAACGAAATGGAGATGAAGCTTGGAAGTAATCCTGATTATAAAGATATTGAACGAAATGGAGATGCGGGGTATCGATCCCCGTACCTCTCGCATGCTAAGCGAGCGCTCTACCATCTGAGCTACATCCCCATATTTCTTTTTATCAGTTTTGCAAATAAAGTGTAACTTTTGTTTCTGTGTATTTTCATGCTCCCTTCCGTGTATTTTGCTGGAATTTTGCTTCCGTCTGTGTTTTATGAATTGCTCAACACAAGGTCGGAGGTTCAAGTCCTTTAGCGTGTGCTTTAACATTTGTGACCCTCAACTTTGACTTTCTTTGAAGCTCACAAAATCTCAAATTCAAATGCAGTTTCAGTAGTTGAATGTATAGTTGAACATGTATCAATTGTTGTGAGGGTTATTGATATCTTTTGTTCTAAAAATTGAACAAATAAAATCTATTGTTTGAAACATAAAATATCAATTTTTGTTAGGAAATGTACCAAGAGTTGTTAGAAAATGTACTAATATTGTAAAAAATAACCAATCAGGTGATGCCATATCAGCTGCACAACTATTGGGGCCTCTTTTGCACACCTATTGGTCTCACTTTTTTGGGGGGCTGTCTTGAACAGCTTGGCAAAAAGCATGCTGATGTGGCACCATACTTGATGATGTGGTGCTGAAAGCTTAGTTATAAGGAGGGGACTTGCCAAGTAAGCTACTGTAAAAAATTGAGAGTCATTTGAAATTTTCACATAAGATTTATAAATAGATGTGCTTAAAAATAGGTCATCCCATGGGAGGTACGATTACAACCCTGGCCATTCAAAATAATAGCAAGAAACATATCTATCTATTATGATCAATTTTAAAGATTAAATACATTCCTTTTCTTGTCAAGATTTCCAAGGAAATAGGTAGAGAATAAAATACACATTAAAAATTGCTGGAATTGCCTTTCAAAATTTGCTTGTGATTAATACAATAATCCATTGATTAAACTAGGATAATTATAGGGAATGTGTGGCATCATAATATGAGGAGTCCACTTCAATCTAGAGGATGGACAAAGTGAATAGGTGCAAAGTGAATATGAGGAATATGAGAGAACAGAAAATACAGAAAACAGACAAAAGATTCATATTCATCAAAATAAAGTATTACATCAATTTGACTGACCGAGTTGCTACTCATAGATTTGATCACCATTACATTCAAAGACCAATATCCTCTAACAACTCTGTTGAGCTTCACATTAAACTTCTCCACATTAAAGCCTAATTTAAAGCTTTTCCTGTTAAATAAAATATTATCAAAAAAAAAAAAAAAAAGAATCAGAAAAATATTAACGTGGAATTGGACAAGTGAAAAGCATGTCCTCGAACAAAGAGGTTTTGCTTAACTGCATGGAGATTGAAGCCACCCAACATTGTTTTTCCAGAACCTAACAACAGCTGTGTGACTTTTTCCAGCCCCGTTAATTATCGCACAGTCACCAATTTCCAATCTATGGTTAACAGCACCAGAGTTTGTGATGCCAGGGAATCCAGGTGGACTCGCTATCCGGCTTAATCTATATCTTTTAGTTTTTTAAATGTTTCTGCTTTGAGTTACTTATAGTTTGGTTTTTTTTCTTCCACTGCCAGGTTATGTACTATTTCAAATGCTTATTAATACTGTAATATGTAATATTTTTTTTAAATTGATTATTTTAACTATTTTTGATTTATTTTTTAATTTATATTAAATCGGGTAAATAAACTTGAAATATTAGCTAATTTTGTTAATTTCATAACTATTTTCTTTTAATATTAAAAAATTAATTTGAAAACTACAAATTTGAAAAAAAAATACAAAAAAATATGCTCCTCAATTTTCCCAAAACAATTTGAGAAAATAATTTTAATTGTGTCAAAAAGTGTGGGTCGTACAGATACATAGTATGGTCCTCAAACAAACATTTTTAAAACATAATTTTTAAAACTCCATTCAAAACTTTATTTTTTATTATGTGGGTATTAAAATAAATTACATATTTGGAAACAAGATTCAATCTCCAAGTGTTTCAAAATTTAATCTCAAATAAGACAAAACCTGAAAATCAGGGAAAACACTTCCAATTTTTTGCCAAAAGTGACTCATCTTCTTCCACTAACCCTAAAGAGATTGATTTCTATACAAAAATAATATTTTTATTATATGTAAGTGGTTTTATTATATGTAAAATAAACTAATTCAAAAAAGAAATCATAACTTAAGATGAATAATATTTAGGTAAATAGAATTAGTCCTCAAATAAAGAGAACATGAACACTAATCTTAATTCACTTAATTGAAGAGTGGAAATATTGAACCATAACCCTAGACCTAATGCACTAAAAAAATTGAGTCATATATGAAAATAAACCCTAACCTTGTACTAGATTGAAGCAAGAATCTTAACCAAATTATACCATAAGCATAAAAAATAAACCAAATTGAACCATAACTTTAAATCTAATTAAACACTAAACAAATAATATCGAAACTCCAATCCTAAACATAATTGAACCCTAATACTAACACTAAACTAAATTGAGCCCTATGCTAAATTTAACCCTATACCAAATAAAACACTAACCATGTACTAAATTAAATCAAAATCATAGAATAAATTACACTCTAAATATAAAACTAAATCAAATTAAACCCCAACCATAAAACGAGTTGAATACTATAGCAAATTCAACACTATCCCTATACCACATAGAAACAAAACCCTAAATCAGATTGAATGCTAACTATGACACTAAATGAAATTGAACTCTAAACCTCAAACTAATTGAACGTTAAAATAAGTTAAACTCTAATAATATAAATCTAATTTAACACTAACCCAAATTAAACCCTAAAACCAAATTATACCCTAACCTTAACACTAAACCAACTTAAGTTCTAGCACTACACACTAATCCTAACACTAAACCATTTAACCATTAACTAATCCCAATTGAATGTTAAACCAAATTAAACACTAACCATAATAAGGAACACAAATTTATAATATATTTAAAGAAAATGATTCAAACAAACCCTTTTTATCACCTTGAAAATTAAACCTTAAAAATCAAGTTAATTAAATATTAAACCAAATTTTACCCTAAATGTATGAACCCTAACCATATCATTCAACTGAATTGAACCCTAGCTTGAAACAATATTAAACGCTTACCCTAAACCTAATTGAACTTAAAACAAAATTTAAACCTAACCCCAAACCAAATTCAACTTTGAACCTAACACTAAACTAAAGATGAAAGAAAATTTGAAACTTAACTATAACCCTCAAACGAATTTAACTATAACCCTAACAAAAAAACCAAACAAAATTGAACTATAGACCTTAACCTAATTAAACATTAAACCATTGAAACCAAATTAAAACCTAACCCAACCTAGATTAAATCATATCAAACCTTAACCTTAAAGCTAAGTGAAAGTTAAACTAATATGATCCCTAATCCCACATTTTATTGAACATTAAACTAAATTAAACCTTAAAAATCAACTTAATTGTTCATATAAAACAAAATTTGTCTCTAAATGTATGAAACCTAACCACAACATTCAACCAAATTGAACCCTAGCCTGAAATAATATTAAACACTAACCCTAAACCTAATTGAACATGAAACCAAATTTAAACCTAACCCCAAACTAAATTCAACCTTGACCCTAATGCTAAACTAATGTTTTTTTGTTTGTTTTGAATGAAGGGGTAAAAACTTTACTGAAGAACAGAATCAAGAATTACAAAAGAGAGCTAGAGTCTCAAAGCCCCAAGAGGGAACCACAAGCCCAACCCAAGAGAGAGCCAGAGTCTCAAGGCCCCATGGAGGAACCACAAGACCAACCTAAGATCGGCCTGCTTCATAACTATCCATATCCTCAACAAATATCTTATGGACCTGTCTTGACAGTAATCCAGGGAGAGTTTCTCCCAACCTTCAACTTTCCAATCATCGTCATGTTTCGAGGCCCAATTAGCCAAACAAACAACTGCTCTATTCCATTCACAAGGAATGTGGATGAAGACGCCTTCTCCATCATAGAACTAATTTCAAGAATCTGGTGAATGATCCCTTCCCATTGCCAATGAACCCCACTCACCTTCTGCTCAAACAACAAGTTAACAATAATTTGTGAATCTGATTCGCAGATAACCTTCCGCCACTCCAACTCCAAGGCCTGCTCAAGGGAATAGAAGATTTCTAATCCCTCCATTAAGTTATTAGATTGCCGCCCTTTATGCACCGAGAAGAAGAAAACCTCCTCCCCCCTACTATCCCTACCAACACCGCCAATCCCAGCAGGGCCCAGATTACCCCTAGAGGAGCCATTGATGTTAGTCTTGATGGACTCATTCCGAGGAGGCATCCATTTTCCCATCCTCTGAAACTTCTTCATAGCATGCCTACCTCTCCTAACACACGCCAAGGTGGGTGAAATCTCCTGCAACCCTAACCTACTCACAATATCAGCCTCTCCTCTATCCAGAGGAAAATTCACTGCACATTTAGCTTCCACCATCTCCCGAATCATACCAATGATTCTATTCCACACTTGCTGAACTAATAATCTGACCTCCCTAAAGATCCTCCTATTCCTCTCTAGCCAGATCTGTCACAGTATGAAAATGGGCCCAATATGTCAGACAGTCTGGAGAAAAGAGGACAAGATAGCAGGCCTGCCTAAACTACTCCAAAAATCCACCAAATAATCCGCGTGAACACAAGGATGCTTTGACACCCCCCACCAGTAATGCCAATTTAGCAGCAAGAAAGGGCATCTGAAGAACAGGTGTGAGGAATCCTCCTCCCCATTACCACACAAAACACAGATGGAAGGCCCAAGGAATCCCTGCTTATGAATGTTGTCCCAAGTTAGACATCTATTCAAACCCAAATTCCAAGCAAAACAGTTACACTTCAACCTAGATAAATTATTCCACATGATTCCACCAAAGTACCTTCCTCCCCTCCAATCTTTGGGACGACAACTCCTAGTAGCCACTAGCCATAGTGAAAATGCCCTTAGGATTTGGGGACCAAGCAAGTCTGTCCCTACCCTTAAGGGAGCTACAATGTCTACTTGCCAAAATGCTATACAACTCAGCACACTCTTCATCCATACCAGCAATCGACCATTCATTAGGATCCCTCTACCACTCCAACTCCAACCGGCCACACCTATAAATAGCCTTAAAGTTGATCACCCTAGACCACCCTACCTCCAGGAACCTCTTGAAAAGATTGTCAAGGTTGGGAGACGGATCAAGGATGGGAGGATAACCATCCCAAGAGTTAAACCAAAAAAGCAGCACTTCCCCGTGCTTACATATCCAAAAAATTCCTTCCTTTATAAGAGAAGCCCCTTTCTTGAGAGTACTCCAAATCAAAGAACCTTTTCCCTCAAGTGGATATCTTGGGATTTCCTCCTTCGAGATCCTCTGCATGTATTTGCAGGCCAAAATACTAGCCTAGCCTCGATCCTATTCAACTCACCACCTCCAGTACAATTTAGCTGCCAAAGCCTCCCGAAATAAAACAGACTGCCTTAAGCCAAGCCCACCTGACTTCTTCGGCATACAAACCAAGTCCTAATTGACAAGACACCATTTGTAGGAGGACATATTGCCTTTCTAGAGAATCCAATCCCTTCAGGAACCACTTAAGGGCCACTTGGAGCATACACCAATAAATCGAAAGACCTTGAACCACTAACTGGATCAGTTGAACCATCCTAGCAAAGGATAACCATTTATGTGTGCAATGTTCATCCTTCATCTAAAATTTGTCCAGGATACCCTGCCATGAATCCCTGGGAGGGTTACCAGTAGAGATAGGATTAACTAGGTAAGTTAGGGAAGAGAACCAACTTGGAATCTCAGGATATGAGCAATCCTCCTCTGAATATTTGTAGGTGTGTTGAAGAAGAGAATGGAAGATTTATCCTTATTGATCAACTGGCCTGAAGCGACATGATAAACATCCAAACTTTTTGCATATTCGAAGCTTCTCTAATCCTAGCTAGTCCCATTAGGACTGTGTCATCAATAAACTGCAAATGGGATTGAGGATGTAGGCCATTTCCCTAATTCTAGCCTTGAATAATACCCAAACCCATATTATGCTTAATCAACCTCCCCAGAACCTCAGCTAGAAGAATGAATAAGTATGTGGAGAGGGGGTCCCCATGGCAAAGACCCCTAGAAGCACCAAACAACTCTGTATGATCTCCATTGATCAGCATAGAGGAGGTAGAAGTAATACAACTCATTACCCATTAAATCCATTCATCAGAAAAGCCAAAGGCCCTAAGGATCTTTTGGAGAAAGGACCAACATATTCTATAATAAGCCTTAGACATATCTAGCTTAATAAACATAGCTTTTTCCTTGGAAGCTGCCATAGAATGAATGGCCTTAGTAGCAATGACCACACCATATAGGATTTGGCGACCTTCCACAAACCCACTCTACTCCTCTGAGATGATATCCCCAAGATGGTTCTTCAACCTCTCCACTATCAACTTAGAAATGATCTTATAAACCACATTACAAAGAGAGATAGGGTAGAACTAGCCTAGCCGGTCAACCCCATCACACTTGAGGATTAGTGCAATGAAAGTCATATTCAAAGAACGAAGCATTTGCTTATTCATTTGAGACTCTTGGACCACCTCCAATAAGTCCAATTTGATAATATCCTAAAAATCTTGAAAGAACTCAGCTGGGAACCCATCCGAACCAGGGGCTTTTCCTTTCCTCATGAGAAAAATAATCCTCTCAAGTTCTTCCAACAAAATAGGACCCATAAGTTTCTCATTCATCTCCATAGTAACTAGAGAAGAAATACAAGAACAAACTTGATTCTCCTCTTTTGTTCCCCCCTGAGTATCCTCCCTAAAGAGGGACTAAAAATATTGTAAAGCCTCCCTAGAGATCTCCTGCAAGGATAAACACGGCTCGCCTCTATCATTGACCAGAACAGGAATAGAATTGCAATGTCTTCTTGCTTTCACTAAATTGAATAAGAATGCAACATTCTTATCCCCCACTTGAAGCCAATCAATACAAGCTCTCTATTTCCAATAGTCCCTAAGCTCTCATTCCTCTAAATCCTTGATAGCCCCATCTCCCCCCCTGTAGAGTGGAAAATTGCGAGCGAACCCCAAGTGTTCCCCCCACCACTCCAAAGAGAGGGAAAGGCGGTCACTAGGGTTGACGGTTTTCACTTAGGGGAGACTTTACATTCAAAAGAGGGGTTGAAACCCACAAGATCCAATCCCACACAATGCAAGACTAGATTCTAAATGAGTTTCAAGGGTTAAGACATCAAGGCTACCCTCTTTTGTAAAGAATGTAGATAAAAGGATTAAGCTAGGAATGCATGAAAAGTGAGAAAGATTCACTTATAAACAGAGATAGGAATATAGGATGAAGCTGCGGACCTGGAATTAGTAGTAAAATGTCGAGACGGAGCTGTCCTGTAAATTTGAGCGAAAGTTGATGGGACGATGGCGCCCGACGTGCACACAGTCCTCCGAAAAATCTGCAAAACGAAGGGGGATCTGTTCGTCTCTGCACAAGGATTCCAGATCTTCAATTACAGCCACATACCTGCAACCTACACACAGAAAAGCGAGGATGATTGGGGGTTAGGGATTAGGGGTTTGCCCTTAGGTCAAACCCCAGTTTTGGAATTAACCAAGAAATGAGAATGCTGTAAATGTAAATGATTGTAATGTAATAAAGTACTGATACCTTGTTGTAAGAATGTTTGTATTCTTACATGCGAAGGTGTAAATGTTGTTGTATGTTGTAAGTTGTATGTCATCTCCTCTTCAATGGTTGAATCCTTGCCTTGAATGCAACACTTAGCCTTGAATGGAGACTTAGAATGATCAATTGCTTGAAGGAATGCTTGAATGCTTGAATGCTTGAATGTTTGAATATCGCTTCCAGCTTTTTTCTCTCCTTTCAAAATGGGAGAGGAAATGTAGTTTATATACTTGTCAATTAGGGTTAAAAGATTGATTTTTCTGACCTTAGGCCGACCAGGAAACATTATTTTCCAATTTGCAAACATAAAGACCCGAGACCCAAAAGAGACCGGGCCCAAAAATAGGGCCAGGGACCAGGGCGCTGGGTGCCATGGTCCCACCTCTAGGGACAGCAAGGTGCAAGGAGGATCAGGCCAGGGTGTTGAAAAATGCAGTTTTTGATGTCATGAACAAGTTTCGGGGTCTCCATTCAGGTTCAGTGTTGCATCGCCATCGTGAAGACCCAAATGCAGTCGAAATTGCAAGTGTCACAATTTTAGGATGCTACATTTAGCCCCCACTTTAGCAGGAGTATAAGCGTACACTCATACTTCCGGTAAAGTGCAAGGAAACAATATTGAAAGACTTTCACCACGTCAAGGAGGCAAGATACACCAAGCCCCCAGTGGACTAAGGATCTTACGACTTCGATTGACAAAGTAAAAGGGAATATCATGATGGAGAACCATGACTGTCAGTAGTAAGGTTCCCTCACTATGAGTCATGTAAGAAAAATACCAAAAAATTTCAAGGCAAAGCTAAGTTTGCCAAGAAATTTTCAAGTATCCTGAAGAGATAGACAGGGTGTATGCCCCCCCACGTTAAAGCGATCGCACACGCCTCAATGGGGGTGATTGCTTTAAGGTAGTGATACACATAAGAAATGAGAAGGGAAAGGAGCACGTTATCACAAAGATTTAGCCCCCAAGTGTGAGATAAACCCAAGGATAATAGACACAAAACACAAAGCACGAGGTGACTTCGCTTTCCTCGGGGTTAGTATGCTATATGATAATTCATGTATATCATATGTATGTATGCATAATTGTTCTTCATTCCCCAATCAAGGAAGGTCACCTAGAAGAAGGGAACACATGTGTCTTTTGAGTCAATAGGAGAGAGACCAAAAGAGATCTCAATGCTTTGCATCGTCCTCAAGTAAACAACACTAAGGACAACAAATAGAAGAATGAGAATAACGCATAGAAGGAGTAACAAAAGAAAGAGAGGAGGAGAGAATCTGCTATGCTAATGAACTAGTCTAGCACGTCATCTACCCCCCGATCTTGTTGATCAATGTTTCGGGAAGGCAGGGAACATGCTAGAGGAGGAACATCCAACACAGCAGATGGAGCTATCACAAGATCCAAACAAGGGCTATGTTCATGTTCCAAGCCACGTTGTTCTTGTCTAGGAGCTAGGATAAGTGCTTTAGAAAATTCATTAGATAAATGGTTATCAACATCAACATATTCATATTCACTATCAGAAGCAAGAGAAGTAACATTTTCATCATGAATAACATTTTCATCTATATCATCATCAAGATTTATAAAAATAGGATCTTTAACTCACACAGGATCAAGATCATCATGTATCTTATGTTTAGGAGATTTTGGCTCAATTTCTGGCTGAGGATAAAAATGGAATAATGCTTGTTGAAGGTGTTTTTGGAGATTGCAAAGTTTGAGAAGCAGCTGCCTGAGCTCTAAGATGACGCTTTCGTCGACATTCACACGCAGAACGATTTCGTCTAGTCTTAGTAGGAAGTGGAGAAGATTGAGGAGGAGGAATGTTCTCATCCTTATCACTTGGGTGTTTAGGTTGTGGTCTCTTAGGCTGGATAATAGGAGAAGAGGAAGGTCTCTTCTCTCTATAAAAGGAAGGAGGAGGAACTGCTCCATATAAAGGAGGAATATTTGGTTTAGGAAGGAGACCAAGTCCATCATGACGAGGAGGTATAGGTCTACTTTTAGAAAGTTTATTAGACGTAGACATAGTCACATTCATAGGAATGGGTTGGGAATCTTCTTGAGGAAAGACATTAGTTTTATCTTTCAAAGGAAGAACTTCCTTCTCAAGAATGATAGGAATATCAAGTTTGGGTGTTCTAGGTTCACTTAGAGATAGGATCATATCTGTTTTCCACTTTTGATAAGATTTGAAAAGATGATCACTTCGCGGAGGAAGAGATTGGAATTGTTGAGGCCAAAAATAATCAATAGGAACGCTAGAAGTTCTTTCAGCTGGTTTAAAGAGACTATGATTGATAGTAACAACTTCACCGTTATGGGGAAATTTCAAACATTTATGAATAGGAGAAGCAATAGCTTTCATGGAAGATAGCCAAGGATAGCCTAGCTTCACACGAAATTGTTCGGATGAAGGAATAATAGCAAAGTTCACATCAAGGGATTTGTTATGGACCTCAATAGGTAATGTAATGAAAACCAATTGCAGGAGAAGAAAATGCATCAAATAATTTCACAACCATATTTTTTCTGTCATAGATCACTTGATTCAATTGCAAAGTAAAGAGAAATTCTTTAGTAATAACATTAACCATGCAAGAAGGGTCAATAAGCACTCCACGACAAGGTGTATTCTTGACTTTTGCAACTATGTATAAAGGACCATCAGGTTCCCTGATAGTTTCACTAGAATCAAATGTGATGGAAGGTTCTTTAGGGTTTTCTTGCTGCTCTACAAAGTTAATCACATTCGGAGTCATAGACACAAGACCATCAGATGAGAAAGAGGAATCATTAGTCTCAATCACATTAGAGGTATGAGAAGGTAATGGATCAGTAAAAATCTTAAGATTTTGGTTAGGAGGAGCTATAGATGTATTGCCTTTATCATTCACTCCAGAAAAAGAGATAGTATTATTATCAATCAAATCTTGAATTTTACCATTTAAAGCAAAACATTTTTTCAGTATCATGCCCAGGTTGACGATGAAATTGACAAAAAGATTTGTTATCAAAATAGGGTGAATTAATCTTTGTAGGATCGATTTGCTTTACAGGAGGGAGAGTAAGCACATTTTGTTCCAATAACTTATTCATAATACTATGCAATGATTCATTCAAAGGAGTAAACTTTCTTTCTTTCTTGAAAAACTTAGAAATAGGAGGCACACCTGATGCTGCATTCACATTGTTGTTGATGATGTTTTCATTGAATTTAATGGACTCTCTGTTCGGTTTAAACTTTCCAAATGGTTGTTGACTACTATCACCCTTATCACTCGAAGCCATAGGATTTGCTTGTTCCATTTGACTCACAGTCAGTTGATAATTGTGAAGAGTTGCACACAACTGTTGGAAAGAAGTAAACTCAGAAAACAAAAGTTTGTCTCGAATATCTTTTTGTAAATTAGAAATAAAGATTCTTTGAATATCATTGTCAGGCACTGGAAAAGAAATTTGAGCACACAAATGCTTATATCTACCAATGAAATCAGTCACTTTTTCTTTAACACCTTGTTTACAATGCATTAAATCAATCAAAGTAACTTTAGGACTTATATTGTTTTGAAATTGTTGAATGAAAGCATTTGCAAGTTGTTCGAAAGAAGTAATAGAATAAGAAGGCAACGAGCAATACCATTGTAAGGCTTTATCTCTTAATGTCCTAGTAAACAGTTTTGCAAGCAACCTTTGGTCATAAGCAAAATCGGTACATATTGTTTGAAAAGTCTTAACATGTGTTAGAGGATCACCTTTACCATTATAAAGCTCCAAATGCGGGATTTCAACATGTTTAGGAGGGATAGCTCAAACAATGTCAAGAGAAAGTGGGCTCGCAACATCAAATGTGGGCACACTAAACTTAGATTGATTCATAGAGGCAATTTGTTGCTATAAAGAAGAGACAGTTTGTGCAAGATTGTTAATGGTCACTTCAGTCAAAGAATTCATATTAGATGTGTTAGATTGTGATGGAGGTATTATGTTATTGAAAGAAGGTATTGATTGAGAGTAAGGTGGTGGGACACTATGATAGTTAGTCATAGGAGATGATTGGAAAGGAGGAACACTACAAGGAGGAATGGAATGGTTAAATGAATTGCCCCCTTGCGCTAGGTTCATTTGTGGAGATGTAATAGGGACACTCATTGAAGGAATGAATGAAGAAGTCAGATTGAATGAAGGAAGAGGATTAATTGAAGAGGAAGGATTGCCCCCATGGCTGGTGATCATAGGCGGGATGTCTTGTATAGAAGTAGCCATTATGTTTGATGTAAAAGTAGGTATGCTAGCAATAGAGGTTGTCAAAGGAATAGAATGATTGACTTGAGTAGGAGGTTGTGTATAACCTAAAGTTTCAGCACAACTCTTCATAGGCATCACATTCGAATCCACAATGTGTGGAATACCATGCAAAATATCAATTCCATTCTTATCACTTTGAACCATACGTTTTAGACCCTCAATTAATGAAAGAGCTTGACTATCGAGATACTCTTGAGACATCCATTACTGAAAATCATCAAATTGGTTATCCAATTTCAAAAGTTGTTCTACAAAAACCTCATGGAGAGCTTCTTCATCATTAGGAGGATTAGAGGAATTACCCGTGTCCTCGTTAAAAAGGCTATTCAAATTAGGTTCCATCTCCTCAGTAATTAAACCTTGGAAAGACTTAATTCTAAGGCTTCGTCTAATGGGAATAGTGTAAGTAGGGCTTATTGTTGTAAAACTCATGCACTAGAGAGTGAGAGAAGATTTTGAATTTAGAGGTAGCAAATTTCAGTAAAATCAGCCAATCTCCTAGATTTAAGCTGTTAAATGCAATCATGACAATCTCCCAAAATTTTGGAAAAAATGTCAGGGACCGTGGCACTCGTGGTGCACATGGTCCTCGCAACTTTTTTTGAAATTTTCAGGGATGAAAGTTATGATGATTTTAAAGCTAATCTGAAAAAATTGAGTGATTTTATGATCTATAGATAAGCCAAATTAAAGTTGCAATCTCAAAATTGAACCCTACCCAGATTGTTGAAAAATGCAAAATTTGAATTTTGAAAAAGAGAGGGAAACTGAAATTTTGGATTTTATGATTTTAGAGGGAATACCAAAAGCAATGCAAGTTTTGAATTTTAAAAGCTGACTCAATTTCACGCAAAATTTGATTTTGAGAGTGGAAATCAAAGTTGTTGCAATTAAACACTTAATTTCAAAAGTCACAAAATGCAAAAATTTGAATAAAGCACTGAAATTTCGAATGAACGCCAACACACTTTTCAAATTTAGGATAGTAAGAACACAAATTTGACAAAAAATTTCAATTTCAACAATTTTTGAATGATTAGGAGCCTTAATCCAAGCAATCACTAGACCAATTTTGACTTTAATTTTGAAAGTGTTGTAATTGATAAAATCAGCCAAAATTCTGGGTTTTAGCAGAAAAATACAGTAAGATCTAGCTCCCAAAATTTTGAAAAAAATGTTGGGGACGATGGCGCTCAGGGTGCACACGGTCCTCGCAACTTTTTTCCAAATTTTCAGGGATGAAAGATATTATGATTTTATTGCGAAATCCAAAGTTACAACTGATTTGGAAATGTTTTGATCAGTGATATTATCAGTCAAAGGTTGAATCAAGAGGGTTTTAAAAATAAGGGTTTTGAGACTTAACCACTTAATTTTCAGAATTAAAGCACAAATATGAATTGACAATTTTAAATAGAAGGGTAGATCTGAAACAAGCATTAACAATTAGACATTTCACAAGCTTAATTACTAAAAAGAAAATTTAGGGTTTTTATGCAATTAACCTCTAAAATTTGCAAAAGATCAAACATGGAAATGTAATTAAGGAAGCAAATTTTCAGATCTAACCATGAATAATCAGAAAGGATGTTCACATTGGGTTCACCAAAATGTAAAGCAGAAAATCGCGAGCGAACCCCAAGTGTTCCCCCCACCACTCCAAAGAGAGGGAAAGGGGGTCACTAGGGTTGATGGTTTTCACTTAGGGGAGACTTTACATTCAAAAGAGGGGTTGAAACCCACAAGATCCAATCCCACACAATGCAAGACTAGATTCTAAATGAGTTTCAAGGATTAAGACAACAAGGCTACCCTCTTTTGTAAAGAATGTAGATAAAAGGATTAAGCTAGGAATGCATGAAAAGTGAGAAAGATTCACTTATAAACAGAGATAGGAATATAGGATGAAGCTACGGACCTGGAATTAGCAGTAAAATGTCGAGACGGAGTTGTCCTGCAAATTTGAGCAAAAGTTGACGAGACGATGGTGCCCAGCGTGCACACGGTCCTCCGAAAAATGTGTGAAACGAAGGGGGATCTGTTCGTCTCTGCACAAGGATTCCAGATCTTCAATTATAGCCGCGTACCTACAACCTACACACAAAAAAGCGAGGATGATTGGGGGGTTAGGGATTAGGGGTTTGCCCTTAGGTCAAACCCCGGTTTTGGAATTAACCAAGAAATGAGAATGCTGTAAATGTAAACGATTGTAATGTAATAAAGTACTGATACCTTGTTGTAAGAATGTTTGTATTCTTACATGCGAAGGTGTAAATGTTGTTGTATGTTGTAAGTTTTATGTGATCTCCTCTTCAATGGTTGAATCCTTGCCTTGAATGCAACACTTAGCCTTGAATGGAGACTTAGAATGATCAATTGCTTGAAGGAATGCTTGAATGCTTGAATGTTTGAATATCGCTTCCACCTTTTTTCCCTCCTTTCAAAATGGGAGAGGAAATGTAGTTTATATACTTGTCAATTAGGGTTAAAAGACTGATTTTTTCAATCTTAGGCCGACCAGGAAACATTATTTTCCAATTTGCAAACATAAAGACCCGAGACCCAAAAGAGACCGGGCCCAAAAATAGGGCCAAGGACCAGGGCACTGGGCGCCATGGTCCTGGGGTCCAGGGCACTGGGTGCCCTAGTCCTGAAGGACCAGGGCACTGGGCGCCATGGTCCCACCTCCAGGGAAAGCAGGGTGCAAGGAGGATCAGGCCAGGGTGCTGAAAAATGCAGTTTTTGATGTCATGAACAAGTTTCGGGGTCTCCATTCAGGTTCAGTGTTGCGTCGCCATCGTGAAGACCCAAATGTAGTCGAAATTGCAAGTGTCACAATTTTAGGACACTACACCCCCCTAAGAAAGGCTTCAGACAAACCATGCTCTCTTATTTACCTAGTAATGTCATTCAACACTATTTGAGAAACTTTCTTAGCATGAAAAATATTATTGAAACACTAGTGGTTCCACCGTGTAAGTTGAACCTTAACAAATTGCAATTGCTTCGTAAAAGTGTACATAACAGTGCCAAAGACTGGCCTCCCTTTCCTCCACCACCCCGCATCATGATCCTGCAACCACATAAGTTGGAATTTGAAAGAAGGAGTGCGAGAGACTTGAGTAGAAGAAGACACCAACTTTATGGGCCAGTGGTTCAACCCTCTCTAGCCAAGAATCTCTGAACATGTGGACCATCCCCTAACAAACCAAAAACTAGAAACCAGAATTGGTCCAACCTCTCCACAATCCAAAACTCCCCTACCCTCCCATTGTTACAAGTAAAGAGACCATTACTAGGCTCAATGTCAACAAGATGCAATGAAGATATACTATCCCAAAGAAGGAAAGAAGAAGGTTCCAAATGCATAACACCACCCTTCTTCTCACACAACTCTAAAATGGCATTGACATCTCCTGCCAAAATCTAGAAATGAAAATGTGTTGCCCCCATATTTGTCCTACATAAAATTTGAACTTCAAATCGATCTCAATGTCAAGTAAAGATCTAATCAATGTTTACGCATAGGTAATGAGCATGTTGTCCAAGATCATTATTAGCCAAAACTTGAAAATGGAAGAGTTTTTGAGAATTACCGTAAATTGAGGGAAATTGCATGACAGTCAGGATCTAAATGTCATTTTATGTTGTGTGGCCAACTTTCACTCTGAGCCCAGTTCATACTTTGTCATATTTTAAACTTTCCATTTTTGGTGTTTGTTGCCCGCAAAATGATTAAATATCTCATCCTAGGCTTCGTCTTGAGGTGTAAATAATTGTGTGGACCTTTTTTCCTTTCATTGACACGTGTTTCAAATTTCAGGACCTAACTCCCTACTGTTTGAAAGCTATACCATTTTTCTTCAGGCAAAGCAATATATTTGAAATATTTAAATTATTTCTCACATAATAATTTAATATTTTAAATTGTTTTAATATGTTTGATCTTTTGTGCTTCAAAAGTTGTTCGAAAGCATCGGTTGCACTGTTCCTTGATTACTCTCTGTAATCAATGGTTTCTAAGGTCTAAAGGATAGTTCATGAAGCTAAAGGTTAGAAATGCTCAGTTTTTGAGCATTCTTAACCTCTTTTTTCAACCTTTGCCAAAAAAGGTTAGAAATGCTCACTTTTTGAGCATTTCTAACCTCATTTCTTAACCTTGCAGATCCCACTTTATCAAGAAGGTTAGAAATGCTCATAAAGTGAGCATTCTTAACCCTTTTTCATAAGAGTTTTAAAAAAACAAAAGAAAAGAGAGCTTGAAGTAGTAGGTTATTATTGCACTGAAGATAGCACCATATGCACCAAATGGATTTAATGAGGAATCTTTAGAAATTTTTAAGTAAATGCAGCCATTTGTTTAGAAGAGCCAAACTCTCCTAGAATGGAAGTTCTGAAGGGATATCAACATGCACCAAGGTATAATGGATATGTTCTAACAGCCTTGGCCGCCATGTTTGCAGAATGAATCAGAGTAAAACAACGCATTGACATTTTTGATAAGCCTCAGATAAGGGAGCATGGACATGCTTGAGATGTGAATACAGATGCGAAATGTGGAAGGCATAGATAAGTTGTGAACCATTTGACATAATTCCTCAAAGAAACATATCTCATTGGAGACGTTGATCGCAAAGAAATGTGGTCGTATGGAACGTATGATCGCAGGATACACATGATTATGTATATGTTGAATAGTTTTTCGAAGTTTTAGCAAATGCTTCTCGCAGGTGTAAAATGAAACCAGATTCCACAAAATCATAGTCAAAGATACTCAATTAGAAATGCAAGTAAAATGATTAAGGAAAGACAAAGCACGTATATTGTTTGACAGAATGTCTCAAGCCGATGTGTTTCGATGGAATGCAATGATTGCATGAAATACACAATCTTGATTTGTTGACGAGTCATAACGTTATTTCTTTGTAGCTGTTTGAAGGAATAACCATGGAAATGAATGCACCATGGTAGCCTAGACAACACATGTGAACTGTTTGATAGAATCACATCGCATCTTTAAAAGCATCATGGGAGTATAGACCACCCATGTAAACTTTTTGATAGACTCCCTCAAAGAAATGTGGTCTCATCTACACATGAAAATTATGGTAGGCGTTAACTCCAGCAAGGCAGTCTCACAACTCTGTGAATATGCATGACCACGCATGTCACCTTTTCTGTTAATCCCTCAAAGCAATGCGGTCTCATGACATAGTGAATGCACAGGCAGTGCCTGTAAACTGTTTGTCAGAATCTCTCAAAGAAATGTGGTCTCATGAAATACGATAATTGGAGAATATCCAAAAAATGGACTTTCACAAAATGGACTTTTGAATGGGTATTGACACCCATTAAAACATCTACGCCACATGTTCCTTGTTTAGCAGAATACCTCAAATGATGTCATCTCATCGAAGAAATGTGGTCTCTTGCAATGCTATGATCTTAGGATATGCACAAAATGGGTTTGTTGAAAAGGCCTCCATGACATTCAGCAAATCACAGAAGTTACAGGAGTTTCGTTAGATGTTAAAGTTGCAACTAATGTGGCAGACACAATTGCAAATCGTGGAGGCATGAAGATAATAGAAACTTTCAAATTAATGCAAATCTAGGAGTAAAGTACAATCCCGCGGATATGTATGCAAGATGTGGAACGTGTAGCCAAGGCAAGTGGACTGGCTGACAGAAAGCTCCAAAAGAATGCCATGGTTGTGGGAGATTTACGTAGTAGTGGAAGCTTAGACAAGATATTATAGTTTGAAAAGATCCTGTGGACAAGCACGCAAAACGAGGAATCATAGACTATGTTCTTGCCTTGCTCGACAAAATGCCCAGGAGAGATGTCTTCTCAGGGAGGAATAGAAATGTGTCTCATTATTCATTTCAAGCATTTGAAAGGTGACTCTTTCATTAAAAGTGGATATTTGAATACACTTACTAGAGAAACTATTCAACAGAGTTTTAGCGGAACAAGGCCATGGAAACTTGCAAGATGAGGCAAATGGTAGGTATTACACCAAATTCTTCAACTATTGTTGGTTCCTTTCCTATCCATAAAATGGGGTATTGAATCAGGTCATGAACAATCATTAAAGTTCATGGACTCTGTGTAAGTTTGAAAAAGTATGTAGATAAGAAAGTCGAGTAGTTTCATAAAAAGATGAATTTTAAGAAGGATGTCATCATTTGATCCCTTACAAAATGGGAGAAAACACTAGTGAATGTATTAAATAGGTTAATAATTGCAACTTATGATGAGTCATGGGATGCCACCAATGTAAAGAATGTATTTATGGGTATGGATTTTTCATTCAGTGAAGAGGTGACAAATCTCCTCAAAGGGATCATGGAGTAGTGTAAGTGACATAAAATATATTTTGAAATGATAAACGTTCCATCAAATATGATACAACAAAGATGAGCATGTGAAAATTAATGATGTCCTATTTAAGTACCTCGTCATTCAAAAACTCATGACATTGCTGAGAGGAAAAGATGGTCAGTAGATGCAGTCAAATCACTTGTGTTTGAAGATCAACTTATTGATAAACAAGCAACTAGCAGATTAGATAAAGACATGGAGGTCACCCCGGTAAAATCAACAATGAGTTATTTCTTCAATGTAATGGGTTTGATATTACTTTTGTAAAAAGTGACTTATGCCGCTTATTGTAACTGAAGGTTAGAAAGTTGACTTCTTCTGCACATAAAAGTGTAGGTTACTAACTCATTGAAATTCACGTGGAAAAAGAATTAGTTATTAACCCAGGATTAAAGTTAGTTACTAAGGTGGTTATTCCGAGTAGCCTATAAATACAAGGCTATTTGTAATGTAAAGGGGGAACTTTTTACAGAGGGAAAACTCTACTAGAATTCCAGGAGAAACATGTAATGATATTTTGATTTGCACAATGTGTAGAAAGGATTTTGGACTTGTATATTTCCAAAAGGATAATGAAGAATACGTCTTAGTTTGTATGTTCTAAATGTATTCATGTGCTATTATTGCCGATTTCGCGTATGTCAAATTGGTAGTCTTTTTATGCATATGTGATCTATACAATTGATGTGATGATGCACAAGCAACCTCTGGTATCTCAGTTTGAATGTGTTGAAGTATCTTATCTCTCCGTATGTTGAGATTTGTCATTCTTCTTTATCGTCATGTCATGGCTAAGCATATTACTTTATGACTTCCCCTTGTAATTTGTTGCTAATGTTGAGAAATCTGAGTCGATGGTCATATGTCTATTTCTGGGGTTTCTATCTTTATTTCTCTTTAGTTTTATGTTTTCTCCTTTATGTACTTTCAGGTTAAAAATACACAAAATCCTAAACACCCCTATCATAGGAGGGAGTTGCCCCTCTCAAACGCAGAGGAAGATCATGTTTCACAGAATGATCTCTCCAACTGTTGGAACGTTTGTCACTGCACATAGGGCAAATAGGGTCAGTTTCAGGTAAACAACCGCAATGACAAATTTGTTTAACAATAGATTTTTGGTGACTCTTCTAGGGAGTGACATACCAATGTGCTTTGTTCCTCAGATATTGTAAGGTACCTTCTTCAGAATGAAGGTTGGCGACTGTTTGAAATATCGAATTTAGAACAATGGTTTGGTACAAAGGAAAGTTGGAAAGTGATAGTGAAAGTGATGATGAATATTACATATATCCAAACAGACCAGTTTTTGATTAGCCCATACAGGTTGACTTCTTGAAGAAATTTTATTATGGCATGCAGTTTAGTCCTGATAAGATTCATCCCTCCTTATGTCAAGTGTTGCAAGACATTGAAGAAAAAGATGGAAAGGAGATTGGTTTTCTCGCTTGCGATCATTTACCCAAGTTAACAATCAAGAAAGATGAAGACAAAAGTGACCTTTCTCCTGTACAAATTGTTGAACTGAATCAAAGTAATGATGAACCTACACAAGTCAACTTCTTGAAGAGATTCAATAGTGGAAAGGAACTTGATCTTCATAAAATTAATCCTTCTCTACTTTAGACTGTGCAAAAGATTGAGGAAAAAGATGGAAGAGACAACAAAATTTTTGCTCGTGATTGTATTCTTGAATCAAAAATGGATAATAATGATGATGCTCATTCTCCTTCTCCTATTTCTTGACAAAATCAGGTTCTCACTGATTCACATATAAAGTTTTTGAAAAGATTCTATGGAAATATGAAACTTGATCATGCCAAAATGCATCCTTCTCTACTCCAAACATTGCAAGAGGTTGAACAAAAAGAAGAGGGAAGAAATTATTTTCTTGAAGATGTGTGCACTCCTTATGAGATGTCTTGTGATCCAAATTTTGAAAAATATCCATCACATTATGCATGTGTTAAGGAAGATGAACTCGTATTAGCTCATAAAGATACAGGTCAAAAGAAAGATCAAGATGAACCGTGTGAGGAAGAAAAAGAATATTGTGTTCCTATATGTCATGAGCATTATAAAGATCACCATAGCCAAGAGGAAGTCCTCCATGAACCTAAAAACAAAGAGTTGGAAAGAGGAATAAATGATTTCAAGACTTCCATGCAGCCCAAGCTTCAAGAAAATGGTGAAGAGGAGAGGTATCAAGATGAATCTCCTATAGTTCTCATTCCAACTTGGTGTCTCAATTCTTCTAACAATGACTTTCTATGTGGAGAGGATATTCCCATTCATCCATCACTAACAGTTGAAGATGAAAACTTTTCCATGGAAAATAAAGGTATGAAACCCAGTGGACAATCTTGTATTGATTTGACCAATGGAGAAGCAACCATAGGTAAAATTTTGCAGACATATTCCCTATCTTCAAAATTGGAGAATTTAAGTGAACTCCTAGATCAACCTCGAGTGAAAAAAGATGAACCATCAAGAATTCACTCTTTATCATATATGCCACCTAAGTATGAAGTTTTCAAATTTCATGAAGAGTGTGATGAAGAGGAATCATTGGGACAAGAGAACACAAAAAGTAATACAAATGTATACGAGTGGGTTGAAAATGAAATCCATGTAGGAATATCAACAAATGTCCCTATCTCGATGGAGTTGCAATCTATGCCTTATGAAGTTTCCAAGGTTCAAAGCAATCCTCGTTTTGAATCTTTAAATCAAGAAGACTCCCCTATCAAAGAGGATAGTTTTGGGAACTTTACCAAGAATGCAGAGATAAGTGAGGTAATGGATGGTCTAATGAAGGAAGCCCATGGAGTTTACTCTCATAACGTTTGTATTCTAGATTGGTGTTTGAAGGCTCTAAATGATGACTTCTCCTATGATGAAAATGTGTAAGTCAATCCTTTGTTTTCAGATGAGTGTATTTCTATAGGTGATTTTCAAGCTGATAGTCATGAACCTGATTCAATGGTTGCATCTACTCAAAGTTCTTCGCATCACAGATTATATGAAGGTTGTCCATTTTATGGATTAATTTATTGCAAACTAGACTATCAGAGGGGTCTTCAGATAGAGGATATAGGTATACTTGGGAATATTCCACAAATTGCCAATAATGTTCAAAATGGTACCCAAAACTTTCAAGAGAGCTCACAGATTTATGATGAGATATGGTTGTTTGGTTAATCTCTCAAAGATATTTCTCATCTTCTACATGTTGATCTTGCCAACCTGCTGAGCTTACAGGTATCACATGGATGCACTCCACTGTTCTGCCAAGGTGCCTATTTCTCTCAGTCCATGAATGGTTTTGTATGATACTCCTGGAGAAGTTTGAGGTGGGCTTTGCCTACCATGTACATAATTTAGTTAGAAGTTTTGTTGTGTTCATCCCATTTTTGGTTTGTGTCTGGTTTCTCCATCTATTCCCTATATTGTTTCCTCTTTGACTCTGTTGCACAATGGATAGTGCACTAGCCTTCAAACTAGAGATTTTGAGTTCATCCTGCATCATTTGCAATCCTTGTCCCCAGTCAGAGCCAACTATTGCCCCCATATTTGTCCTACATAAAATTTGAACTTCAACTCGATCTCATGTTGAGTAAAGATCTAATGAGTGTCTATGCGTAGGTAATGAGCACGTTGTCCAAGATCATTGCTAGCAAAAACCCGAAAATGGAAGAGTTTTTGAGAATTACCATAAATTGAGGGAAATCACATGACAGTCAGGATCTAAATGTCATTTTATGTTGTGTGGCCAACTTTCACCTAAGCCCAGTTCATAATTTGTCATATTTTAAACTTTCTATTTTTGGTGTCTGTTGCCCCCAAAATGATTAAATATCTCATCCTAGGGTTCATCTTGAGGTGTAAATAATCATGTGGACCATTTTTCATTTCATTGACATGTGTTTCAAATTTCAGGACCTAACTCCCTACCATTTGAAAGTTATGCCATTTTTCTCCGGCCAAAGCAATATATTTGAAATATTTAAATTATTTCTCATATAATAATTTACTATTTTAAATTATTTTAATATGTTTGATCTTTTGTGCTTCAAAAGTTGTTCAAAAGCATCGATTGCACTCTTCCTTGTTTCCTCTCTGTGATCAATGGTTTCTAAGGTTTAAAGGATAGTTCATGAAGCTCAAGGTTAGAAATGCTCAGTGTTTTAGCATTCTTAACCTCTTTTTTCAACCTTTGCCAAAAAAGGTTAGAAATGCTCACTTTTTGAGCATTTATAACCTCGTTTCTTAACCTTGCAGGTCCCACTTTGTCAAGAAGGTTAGAAATGCTCAAAAGTGAGCATTCTTAACCCTTTTTCATAAGAGTTTTAAAAAAACAAAAGAAAAGAGAGCTTGAAGTAGCAAGTTATCAATGCACTGAAGATAGCACCATATGCACCAAATGGATTTAACGAGGAATCTTTAGAAATTTTCAAGTAAATGCAGCCATTTGTTTATAAGAGCCAAACTCTCCTGGAATGGAAGTTCTGGAAGGTATATTAAAATGCACCAAGGTATAATGGATATGTTCTAACAGCCCTGGCCACCATGTTTGCAGAATGAATCAGAGTAAAACAATGCATTGACATGTTTGATAAGCCTCAGATAACGAAGCATGGACATGCCTGAGATGTGAATACAGATGTAAAATGTGGAACGCATAGATAAGTTGTGAACCATTTGACACAATTCCTTAAAGAAAGGTATCTCATGGTAGACATTGATCGCAAAGAAATGTGGTCGTATGGAACGTATGATTGCAGGATACACATGATTATGTATATGTTGAATAGTTTTTAGAAGTTTCAACAAATGCTTCTTGCAGGTGTAAAATGAAACTAGATTCCACAAAATCATAGTCAAAGATACTCAGTTAAAAATGAAAGTAAAATGATTAAGGCAAGACAAGGCGCATATATTGTTTGACAGAATGTCTCAAGCCGATGTGTTTCGATGGAATGCAATGATTGCATGAAACGCACAATCTTGATTTGTTAACGAGTCTAACGTTATTTCTTTGTAGCTGTTTGAAGGAATCACCACGGACATGAATGCACCATAGTAGCCCAGACAATGCATGTGAACTATTTGATAGAATCACATGGCATCTTTAAATGCATCGTGCGAGTATAGACCACATGTGTAAAATTTTTGATAGACTCCCTCAAAGAAATATGGTCTCATCTATGCATGAAAATTGTGGTAGGCGTTAACTCTAGCAAGGCGGTCTCATAACATGGTGAATGCGCATGACCACGCATTTTAACTTTTTTTTTAATCCCTCAAAGCAATGCGGTCTCATGACATAGTGAATGCACAGGCAGCGCCTGAAAACTGTTTGTCAGAATCTCTCAAAGAAATGTGGTCTCATGAAATACGATAATTGCAGAATATCCACAAAATGGACTTTCACAAAATGGACTTTTGAATGGGTATTGACACCCATTAAAACATCTACACCACATGTTCCTTGTTTAGTAGAATACCTCAAATGATGTCATCTCATCGAAGAAATGTGGTCTCATGTAATGCGATGATCTCAGGATATGCACAGAATGGGTTTGCTGAAAAGACCTCCATGACATTCAGCAAATCATAGAAGTTACAGGAGTTTCGTTAGATGTTAAAGTTGCAACTAATGTGGCAGACACAAATGCAAATCGTGGAGGCATGAAGATAATAGAAACTTTCAAACAAATACAATTCTAGGAGTAAATTACAATCCCGCGGATATGTATGCAAGATGTGGAAGGCGTAGCCAAGGCAAGTGGACTGGCTGACAGAAAGCTCCAAAAGAATGCCATGGTTGTGGGAGATTTACGCAGTACTGGAAGCTTAGACAACATATTATAGTTTGAAAACCTCTTCTGGACAAGCACGCAAAAGGAGGAATCATAGACTATGTTCCTGCCTTGCTCGACAAAATGCCCAGGAGAGATATCCTCTCAGGGAGGAATAGAAATATGTGTCATTATTCATTTCAAGCATTTGAAAGGTGACTCTTTCATTAAAAGTGGATATTTGAATACACTTACTAGAGAAACTATTCAACAGACTTTAAGTGGAACAAGGCCTTGGAAAATTGCAAGATGAGGCACATGGTAGGTATTACACCAAATTCTTCAACTGTTGTTGGTTCCTTTCTTATCCGTAAAATGGATTATTGAATCTGGTCATGAACAATCATTAAAGTTCATGGACTCTGTGTAAGTTTGAAAAAGTATGTGGATAGGAAAGTCGAGTAGTTTCATAAAAAGATGAATTTTTCAGAAGGATGTCATCATTTGATCCCTTACAAAATGAGAGAAAACACTAGTCAATGTATTAAATAGGTTAATAATTGCAACTTATAATGAGTCATGGGATGCCAGCAATGTAAAGAATGTATTTATGGGTATGGATTTTTCATTCAGTGAAGAGGTGACAATTCTCCTCAAAGGGATCATGGAGTAGTGTAAGTGACATAAAATATATTTTGAAATGATAAACATTCCATCAAATATGATTGAATAGATACAACAAAGACAAGTATGTGAAATTAATGATGTCCTATTTAAGTACCTCGTCATTCGAAAATTCATCACATTCCTGAGAGGAAAAGATGATCAGTAGATGTAGTCAAATCACTTGTGTTTGAAGATCAAATTATTGAAAAACAAGAAACTCATAGATTAGATAAAGACATGGAGGTCACCCCAGCAAAATCAACAATGAGTTATTTCTTCAATGTAATGGGTTTGATATTACTTTTGTAAAAAGCGACTTATGTCGCTAATTGTAACTGAAGGTTAGAAAGTTGACTTCTTCTGCACATAAAAGTGTAGGTTATTAACTCATTGAAATTCACGCGGAAAAAGAGTTAGTTATTAACCCAGGATTAAAGTTAGTTACTAAGGTGGTTATTCCAGGAAGTCTATAATCACAAGGCTATTTGTAATGTAAAGGGGGAACTTTTTATAGAGGGAAAACTCTGCTGGAATTCTAGGAGAAACTTGTAATGATATTTTGATTTGCACAATGTGTAGAAAGGATTTTGGACTTGTATATTTCCAAAAGGATAATGAAGAATACGTCTTATTTCGTATGTTCTAAATGTATTCATGTGTTATTATTGCCAATTTCGCGTATGTCAAATTGGTAGTCTTTTTATGCATATGTGATCTGTATGATTGATGTGATGATGCACAAGCAACCTTTGGTATCTCAATTTGAATGTGTTGAAGTATTTCTCTGTATGTTGAGATTTGTCATTCTTCTGTATTGTCATGTCATGGCTAAGCATATTACCTTATGAATTCCCCTTGTAATTTGTTGCTAATGTTGGGAAATCTCAGTCGATGGTCGTATGTCTATTGTTGGGGTTTCTATCTTTATTTCTCTTTAGTTTTATGTTTTCTCCTTTATGTACTTTCAGGTTAAAAGTACACAAAATCCTAAACACCCCTATCATACGAGGGAGCTACCCCTCTCAAACGCAGAGGAAGATCATGTTTCACAGAATGATCTCTCCAACTGTTGGAACGTTTGTCACTACACATAGGGCAAACAGGGTCAATTTCAGGTAAACCACCGCAATGACAAATTTGTTTACCCATAGATTTTTGGTGACTCTGCTAGGCAGCAACATACCAGTGTTCTTTGTTCCTCATATACTGTAAGGTACCTTCTTCAGAATGAAGGTTGGCAAGTATTTGAAATATCAAATTTAGAACAATGGTTTGGTACAAAGGAAAGTTGGAAAGTGACAGTGAAAGTGATGATGAATATTATATATATCCAAAGAGACTAGTTCCTGATGAGCCCATACAAGTTGACTTCTTGAAGAAATTTTATTGTGGCATGCAGTTTAGTCCTGATAAGATTCATCCCTCCTTATGTCAAGTGTTGCAAGACATTGAAGAAAAAGATGGAAAGGAGATTGGTTTTCTCGCATGCGATCATTTACCCAGGTTAACAATCAAGAAAGATGAAGACAAAAGTGACCTTTCTCCTATACAAATTGTTGAACTGAATCAAAGTCATGATGAACCTACATAGGTCAACTTCTTGAAGAGATTCAATAGTGGAAAGGAACTTGATCCTCATAAAATTAATGTTTCTCTACTTCAAACTCTGCAAAAGATTGAGGAAAAAGATGGAAGAGAGAACAAAATTTTTGCTTGTCATTTTATTCTTGAATCAACAACGGATAATAATGATGATGCTCATTCTCCTTCTCCTATTTCTCGAAAAAATTAGGTTCTCACTGATTCACATATAAAGTTTTTGAAAAGCTTCTATGGAAATATGAAACTTGATCATGCCAAAATGCATCCTTCTCTGCTCCAAACATTGCAAGAGGTTGAACAAAAAGAAGAGGGAAGAAATTATTTTCTTGAAGATGTGTGCACTCCTGATGAAATGTCTTGTGATCCAAATTTTGAAAAATATCCATCACATTATGCATGTGTTAAGGAAGATGAAGTCGTATTAGCTCATAAAGATATAGGTCAAAAGAAAGATCAAGATGAACCGTGTGAGGAAGAAAAAGAATATTGTGTTCCTATATGTCATGAGCATTATAAAGATCACCATAACCAAGAGGAAGTCCTCCATGAACCTGAAAAAAAAGAGTTTGAAAGAGGAATAAATGATTTCAAGACTTCCATGCAGCCCAAGCTTCAAGAAAATGATGAAGAGGAGAGGTATCAAGATGAATCTCCTATAGTTCTCATTCCAACTTGGTGTCTCAATCCTTCTAATGATGACTTTCTATGTGGAGAGGATATTCCCATTCATCCATCACTAACAGTTGAAGATGAAAACTTTTCCATGGAAAATAAAGGTATGAAACCCAATGGACAATCTTTTATGGATATGACCAATGGAGAAGCAACCATAGGTAAAATTTTGCAGACATATTCTCTATCTTCAAAAATGGAGACTTTAAGTGAACTCCTAGATCAACCTTGAGTGAAAAAAGATGAACCATCAAGCATTCACTCTTTATCATATATGCCACTTGAGTGTGAAGTTTTCAAATTTCATGAAGAGTGTGATGAAGAGGAATCATCGGGACAAGAGAAAACAAAAAGTAATACAAACATCTATGAGCAGGTTGAAAATGAAATCCATGTAGGAATATCAACAAATGTCCCTATCTCGATGGAATTGCAATCTATGCCTTATGAAGTTTGCAAGATTCAAAGCAATCTTCATTTTGACTCTTTAAATCAAGAAGACTCCCCTATCAAAGAGGATAGTTTTGGGAACTTTACCAAGAATGCAAAGATAAGTGAGGTAATGGATGGTCTAATGAAGGAAGCCCATGGAGTTAACTCTCATAACGTTTGTATTCTAGATTGGTGTTTGAAGGCTCTAAATGATGACTTCTCCTATGATGAAAATGTGTACCTCAATCCTTTGTTTTCAGATGAGTGTATTTCTATAGGTGATTTTCAAGTTGATAGTCATGAACTTGATTCGATGGTTGCATATACTCAAGTTTCTTCACATCACAGATTATATGAAGGTTGTCGAATTCATGGATTAATTTATTCCAAACTAGACTATCAGAGGGGCCTTGAGATAGAGGATATAGGTATACTTGGGAATATTCCACAAATTGCCAATAATGTTCAAAATGGTACCCAAATCTTTCAAGAGAGCTTGGAGATTTATGATGAGATATGGTTGTTTGGTTCATCTCTCAAAGATATTTCTCATCTTCTACATGTTGATCTTGCCAGCCTGCTGAACTTATAGGTATCACATCGATGCACTCCACTGTTCCGCCAAGGTGCCTATTTCTCTCAGTCCGTGAATGGTTTTGTATGATAATCCTGGAGAAGTTTGAGGTGGGTTTTGCCTACCATGTACATACTTTAGTTAGAATTTTTGTTGTGTTCATCCCATTTTTGGTTTGTGTTTGGTTTCTCGAGCTATTCCCTATGTTGTTTCCTCTTTGACTTTGTTGCCCATTGGATAGTGCACTAGCCTGCGAACCAGAGATTTTGAGTTCATTTTGCATCCTTTGCAGTCCTTGTCCTCAGTCAGAGCCAGATGTTGCCCCCATATTTGTCCTACATAAAATTTGAACTTCAAATTAATCTCAATGTCGAGTAAAGATCTAATGAGTGTTTACGCGTAGGTAATGAGCACATTGTCCAAGATCATTGCTAGCCAAAACCTGAAAATAGAAGAGTTTTTGAGAATTACTGTAAGTTGAGGGAAATCACATGATAGTTAGGATCTAAACGTCATTTTATTTTGTGTGGCCAACTTTCACCTGAGCCTAGTTCATACTTTGTCATATTTTAAACTTTCTATTTTTGGTGTCTGTTGCCCCCAAAATGATTAAATGTCTCATCCTAGGATAGTTCATGAAGCTCAAGGTTAGAAATGCTCACTTTTTGAGCATTTCTAACCCATATTTCTAACAGTTCACAAAAAAAAAAAGGTTAGAAATGCTCACTTTTTGAGCATTTCTAACCTCGTTTCTTAACCTTGCGGGTTCCACTTTGTCAAGAAGGTTAGAAATGCTCAAAAAGTGAGCATTCTTAACCCTTTTTCATAAGAGTTTTAAAAAAACAAAAGAAAAGAGAGCTTGAAGTAGCAGGTTATCAATGCATTGAAGATAGCACCATATGCACAAAATGGATTTAATGAGGAATCTTTAGAAATTTTTAAGTAAATGTAGCCATTTGTTTATAAGAGCCAAACTCTTCTGGAATGGAAGTTCTGGAAGGGATATCAACATGCACCAAGGTATAATGGATATGTTCTAACAGCCCTGGCCGCCATGTTTGCAGAATGAATCAGAGCAAAACAACGCATTGACATGTTTGATAAGCCTCAGATAAGGGAGCATGGACATTCCTGAGATGTGAATACGGATGCGAAATGTGGAAGGCATAGATAAGCTATGAACCATTTGACAGAATTCCTCAAAGAAACATATCTCATGGCAGACGTTGATCGCAAAGAAATGTGGTTGTATGGAACGTATGATCGCAGGATACACATGATTATGTATATGTTGAATAGTTTTTAGAAGTTTCAGCAAATGCTTCTCGTAGGTTTCAAATGAAACTAGATTCCACAAAATCATAGTCAAAGATACTCAGTTAGAAATGCAAGTAAAATGATTAAGGAAAGACAACGCGCGTATATTGTTTGACAGAATGTCTCAAGCCGATGTGTTTCTATGGAATGCAATGATTACATGAAATGCACAATATTGATTTGTTGACGAGTCTTAACGTTATTTCTTTGTAGCTGTTTGAAGGAATCACAGCGGACATGAATGCACCATGGCAACCCAGACAACGCATGTGAACCGTTTGATAGAATCACATGGCAGCTTTAAACGCATCATGGGAGTATAGACCACACGTGTAAACTTTTTGATAGACTTCCTCAAAGAAATGTGGTCCCATCTACGCATGAAAATTTTGGTAGGCGTTAATTCTAGCAAGGCGGTCTCACAACATGGTGAATGCGGATGAGCACGCATGTCAACTTTTTTGTTAATCCCTCAAAACAATGCGGTTTCATGACATAGTGAATGCACAGGAAGTGCCTGTAAACTGTTTGTCAGAATCTCTCAAAGAAATGTGGTTTCATGAAATGCGATAATTGCAGAATATCCACAAAATGGACTTTTGAATGGGTATTGACACCCATTAAAACATCTGCACCACATGTTCCTTGTTTAGCAGATTACCTCAAATGATGTCATCTCATCGAAGAAATGTGGTCTCATGCAATGCGATGATCTCAGGATATGCAGAGAATGGGTTTGCTGAAAAGGCCTCCATGACATTCAGCAAATCGTAGAAGTTACAAGAGTTTCGTTAGATGTTAAAGTTGCAACTAATGTGGCAGACATAAATGCAAATCGTGGAGGCATGAAGATAATAGAAACTTTCAAACAAATGCAATTCTAGGAGTAAAGTACAATCCCGCGGATATGTATGCAAGATGCGGAAGACGTAGCCAAGGCAAGTGGACTGGTTGATAGAAAGCTCCAAAAGAATGCCATGGTTGTGGGAGATTTACGCAGTAGTGGAAGCTTAGACAAGATATTATAGTTTGAAAAGCTCCTGTGGACAAGCACGCAAAAGGAGGAATCATATACTATGTTCTTGCCTTGCTCGACAAAATGCCCAGGAGAGATGTCTTCTCAGGGAGGAATAGAAATGTGTGTCATTATTCATTTCAAGCATTTGAAAGGTGACTCTTTCATTAAAAGTGGATATTTGAATACACTTACTGGATAAACTATTCAACAGACTTTAAGCGGAACAAGGCCTTGGAAACTTGCAAGATGAGGCAAATGGTAGGTATTACACCAAATTCTTCAACTATTGTTGGTTCCTTTCCTATCCGTAAAATGGAGTATTGAATCAAGTCATGAACAATCATTAAAGTTCATGGACTCTATGTAAGTTTGAAAAAGTATGCGGATAGGAAAGTCGAGTAGATTCATAAAAAGATGAATTTTCAGAAGGATGTCATCATTTGATCCCTTACAAAATGGGAGTAAACACTAGTCAATGTATTAAATAGTTTAATAATTGCAACTTATGACGAGTCATGGGATGCCACCAATGTAAAGAATGTATTTATGGGTATAGATTTTTCATTCAGTGAAGAGGTGACAATTCTCCTCAAAGGGATCATGGAGTAGTGTAAGTGACATAAAATATATTTTGAAATGATAAACATTCCATCAAATATGATTGATTAGATAGAACAAAGACGAGTATGTGAAAAGTAATGATGTCCTATTTAAGTACCTCGTCATTCGAAAATTCATCACATTCTTGAGAGGAAAAGATGATCAGTAGATGCAGTCAAATCACTTGTGTTTGAAGATCAAATTATTGATAAACAAGCAACTCGCAGATTAGATAAAGACATGGAGGTCACCCCGGCAAAATCAAAAATGAGTTATTTCTTCAATTTAATGGGTTTGATATTATTTTTGTCAAAAGTGACTTATGTCGCTTATTGTAACCGAAGGTTAGAAAGTTGACTTCTTCTGCACATAAAAGTGTAGGTTACTAACTCATTGAAATTGATGCGGAAAAAGAGTTAGTTACTAAGGTGGTTATTATGGGAAGTCTATAAATACAAGGCTATTTGTAATGTAAAGGGGGAACTTTTAATAGAGGGAAAACTCTACTGGAATTCCAGGAGAAACTTGTAATGATATTTTGATTTGCACAATGTGTAGAAAGGATTTTGGACTTGTATATTTCCAAAACGATAATGAAGAATACGTCTTAGTTCGTATGTTCTAAATGTATTCATGTGTTATTATTGCCAATTTCTCGTATGTCAAATTGGTAGTCTTTTTATGCATATGTGATCTGTACGATTGATGTGATGATGCACAAGCAACCTCTGGTATCTCAGTTTGAATGTGTTGAAGTATTTATCTCTTCGTATGTTGAGATTTGTCATTCTTCTTTATCATCATGTCATGGCTAAGCATATTACCTTATGAATTCCCCTTGTAATTTGTTGCTAATGTTGAGAAATCTCAGTCGATGGTTGTATGTCTATTTTTGGGGTTTCTATCTTTATTTCTCTTTAGTTTTATGTTTTCTCCTTTATGTACTTGTAGGTTAAAAGTACACAAAATCCTAAACACCCCTATAATAGGAGGGAGCTGCTCCTCTCAAACGCAAAGGAAGATCATGTTTCACAGAATGATCTCTCCAACTGTTGGAATGTTTGTCACTGCACATAGGGCAAACAGGGTTAGTTTCAGGTAAATGACCGCAGTGACAAATTTGTTTACCAACAAAATGGAATAGCCCTCAAATAAAAGAAATGTCAGACCATAAATTCTGCTTACCCTAAAGATCAGTGGGGGCATAAATGTTAGTAAACAAGATATATTCCCTAGTCTCAACACTAGAGGCAACCCCGAACAAAGAGGATCTCGAAGCAACCCACCAAATAGGATGAATCCTCAAGGGGTTCCAAAGGCAAGCCACCCCTCTAGAGGAACTAGCTGCCCCAATACACTGACTCTTGCATTGTCCCCAAAGCTTCAGGAGCGCACCCATCATACTTTCCATAGAAAGTTTAGTTTCTTATGAGAACAAGACATCAGATGAATGACTCCTAATGAATTCCCAAATAAATATTTTTATATGGCCACTATTCAAGCCCCTCACATTCCACGATAGCGCAATCATTTCGGATGATTGGAAAAGTGATAATCTAGAGTCTTTACTAACCCCGAGTCAGCTAGATTCTCCCCCATCAATTTGATCCTATCCAAATCCTTCTTTCTACCAACCTTCAAATTCTTCTTTGAAGTACCTTTCTTAATATCTTTATGATGAATACCTAGGTGTACCGAGGTCTTATTACTTTTGACCCTAGCAGGTTCCAATTTCTAAGCTAGCAGAGAACCCTCCTTTCTAGCCAATTTCACTTTCGCACTAGAAATGGGTCTCAACTAGACCACTACTGGTCGATTCATCTCCATTTGTAGGTTTCCAACCACTCATAGATCTTGGGTAGTGTCCCTGATCACACTTTCCTGAACCACCCCTGATGCACCTCGATCCAAAGGGATTAACCCCAGATTCATTTCTTGTTGGCTAAGGTCATCTAAGGCTTCAAATTTGTTAAAGGTATCCTCCTCCCATCTCTCCTACAAGGACCTCTTTTTTCATCAATTCCTATTCTTTGTCTTAATTGAGACAAAATTATCAAAACCCACTACCTCATCTGACATAGCAACTTTTCCTTTATCAGCCACATCTAGGTTATGCACCAGCTGCTGAGGTTGGCACACCACTGATTTATATCTAGGGCACTTGCACTCTAAATGACCATACTCATGACACATATGGCACCAAAATGGTAAATTCTCACAATCCAACTATTGAATTCAAGAATAAGAGCCTGCACACATATCTATAGCATCTAGCAAAGGTTTACTAAGATCAATTTCAACATAGATATGAGAAGAAGCCATTACCTTTCTCCCCAGGGTTTGCGTTGAAGATCCCACTGGCTTCCCAAGGATTGAGGCAAGCATCCGTAACACATCCTCCCATTAGAATTCCACTGGAAAACATAGTAAATGAACCCACACTAGAACCCTATTGGAGAGCTCCTTTGAAGGGTTAAACCTTGCATGCCAAGGTTTGATGAACAACCCCACCTGGTTGTAAAAATACGGGTCTCCTTCAAAAACCCTATTGGGATCCTCCATGTAGTGAAAGTAATGATGAAGTAGTTGTTTGCTAGTAGCATATAATCTTCATTTCCCCTTTTGGTGCCCAAGTCCTTTGCGCTCAGTTTTCCAAAAACTGTAAAGAAACCCTCATCCCCAAAAACTTGCAATATAGTGAGTGTTTTGAAAAGTATTCAACATCTTCAACTATCATCTCCAGAGGAATAACCAACCTTAGCCTCTCATTGCATCTCTCCAGACAACCATTAATCTTCATAATCCGAGAGCCACCAGCACTACTAGACCCCGAATCTGAGGAAAAAAAATTATTATTAAAAGTCTTCATACTTTGGGATGGGGATTTTGAACCCACCACAACATGAAAATCCATAGCATGAGGTGCCTTCGAGGCCCCTCCACCAATAATCAACATTGGACCGCACAAAAATAAAAAACCCACACCCTAAAGGGAGCAAGCAAGAACAAACGACAACCAAGTCTCCACCCCTCCCAAGTACCATCGAAAGGTAGAGCCAACTGCAAACCTCTACCCCATTGGTAGACCATGGGCCTGTAGAGAATCCTGAACCCCACCCGCGTGTATGACAACCCCCCTCCCTGTGTATACCTCTACTATCCTCCCCCCGACGCACCAGTAGGCAATGGCCGCCCACGAGCTAGGGCATCGGTGCCCTAGGTCAACATCCTGCATTCTCCCTCACACACGACACCATCTTCCTCCCATGAAAACAATGAATATTCAATCAACACTAAACTAAACTTGAAAGCAAATATGAAAGTTAATTGTAATCCTAAAAATAATTTAATTGTAACCCTAACCAAAAAACCAAACCAAATTGAACTCTAGACCTAAACCAAGTTGAGGCCCAACCCTAAAACTATTTAAACATAAAACCATAATAAACCCTATTGTATCCTAAACTTAAGACTATACCAAATTAAACCTTAACCAACCTTAAACCTAATTAGATATGCTAACCTTAACCACAATCTTAACCCTAACCATAACCACAATCTTAAACTTAACCATAACCCTAACCATGATAACAAAAAAATCTATAGAACTTAAATTTAATATCTATAAATTATATTTAATTTGTTTTGTGTAATTCAATTATTGTTTTCCATAGAATAATATATTATTTTGGCTCTTTGAAATTTATTTTTAATTTTAGTTACTAGAGTTGAAAGCGTTGTAAGAACTCTAGAAGTCCTTGGATTGGAAATAGGAGAAACAACCTACTACAAATATACAATCTAACCATAACCCTAAATCCAAAGCATAACCACAATCTTAACCCTAACCATGATGAAAACTCAAAACCTAACCATTAACCTAACTCTAAAAATGCTGCAAACCATAACTATAACCCTAACCCTAATCCTTAACCCTAAGTATAACCCTATGATATAAACCTTAACCCTACACATAATCCTAACCATAACCATAAATCCTAAGCATAATCACAATCTTAACCCTAACCTTAACCCTAAAAAAGATGCAAACAATAACTATAACCCTAACCCTTACCACAATCTTAAACTTAACCATAACCCTAACAATGATGCTAACCGTAAATCTAACATTGTGATATAATTTTTTTATTTTAAAATTGCAAATACATTATTAATGTTAAAAAACTATGTTATATTATTTTATCAATACAAAGAAAAGTATCTTATATTTGAAAAATATAAGAATGTCATGGATAAAGATTATCCTTCCAAAACAAAAATATTTTTTCTTTAAAATATTCAACAAAAAAATTAGTACAAAAATAACAATTTAAGTTTAAAAGTGTTTTCACAACAATAAAAAGTAATAATTTATTCTAAAGTTCAAAATTATTTACAAAATAAATAAAACAATAAAAGTAACAATCTAAATTTTCAAGAAAATTAGAATATATTTTAATAACAAAATATAAGAGTTATAACAAAACTCTTCAAATAGGAGCTTTTAATTATAAAATTAAATCATAAAAGTATTCTATTTTATGAAAATATAATTGTTTAAAAAAAATCTATAGAACTTAAATTTAATGTCTATAAATTATATTTAATTTTTTTGTGTAATTCAATTTTTTTTTCCACAAATAATATATTATTTTTGTTCTTTGAAATTAATTTTTAATTTTAGTTACTAGAGTTGAAAGCTTTGTAAGAACTCTGGAAGTCCTTGGATTGGAAATAGGAGAAACAACCTACTACAAATATACAATCTAACCATAACCCTAAATCCAAAGCATAACCACAATCTTAACCCTAACCATTAACCTAACTTTAAAAGTGATGCAAACCATAACTATAACCCTAAACCTAAACCTTAATGCTAAGTTTAACCCTATGATATAAACCTCAACCTTACACATAATCCTAACCATAATCATAAATCCTAAGTGTAACCACAATCTCAACCCTAAGCTTAACCCTAACCATTGATGTAACCCTAAAAATGATGCAAACCATGACTAGAAACCTAACCCTAACTCTAACTATAATCGTAAGCTTAACCATAACCCTAACCATAGTAACAAAAAAATTCTATATAACTTAAATTGAATATCTATAAATTATATTTAATTTTTTGTGTAATTCAATTATTTTTTTCCATAGAATAATATATTAATTTTGCTCTTTGAAATTTATTTTTAATTTTAGTTACTAGAGTTTTAAGGCGCTGTAAGAACTCTATGAGTCCTTGGATTGGAAATTGGAGAAACAACCTACTACAAATATGTAATCCATGTGATTTAAGTTGACACACGTTGTATTTTATATATAAACAATTTTAGTGATTTATAAATTTTTTATTTTAAAATTGCAAATACTTTATCAATGTTAAAATATTATGTTATATTATTTTATTAATACAAAAAAAGTATCTTATATTTGAAAAATATAAGAAGGATTAATAGAATTTAATTTAAAATGATCAATTTGAAAGAGGAGAAATGGGACTGCAAATCTCGGTGACTAAGAATTTTGGTGTTTGCGAACTTTTGAATTGGCAGTAAGCGGACCTTTTGAGGCAACCAAGTGACATGGACACCTTGGCATCTTTGTGGAGGGGTTAATCTCCTCCACCCGGATTGCAATCCCTTCCTTGTTGCTTTGTTTTTCTTTTATCTTTAACTCTACAAGTTTAATGCTTTGAGCTTCATTTAATCCTAAACTTCGCCACCTACCTTGTTGCTCGTGCGACCTACCCCTAGTTCCCTATGGAGCAAGAATCGGATGGCGGTGCCATTAATGGCCCTAAATCCACTGCTCAAATGAACCCTCCTATGAAAAAATCCTTTGTCAAAACCATTGCCCTGCCTGCGAATGGAATTAACCCTTGCACACGATTTCTTAAGGCTACTGGCAATGAACGACCCGACGAGGAAGGTAAGTGCCCTAGCATTGCTTCAGACTCCTTTTGCATCTCACCAAATAATGAAATGATGAACGAAATTGCTTCGAAAAAGGAAATTCTTAGATGATTGGTTTCATAATCTCTAGAATTTGAAATTAGGGCTTAAGATATCATTCTGCAGGCAAATAAGTAAGTGATGATGAACGAACGACATTGTGAGGAAGGTAAGTGCCCTAGAATTACTTTGGACTCCTTCTGCATCTCGCTAAATAATGAAATGATGAAAGATATAAATTGATGAAATTTTCCTTATGATGTAGAATTGGAAGGCCTTAAAAGGGTCTACACTGTCCAAGATCCATTTTAGGAATTCTTGTGATTTTACATTCAAATTTGGGTTGACTAATATTTTTCTTGATTTGTCCTAGTTATTATAAAATTCCTCTGATTGAATCATGAGGTTTTCTAAAAGAGCATGCTAAAAGACAAGGTCTCAAGGAAATATAGGCTAGAAGGACAAGCAAAAAATATCACAAAACTTTGGTATTTGGAGTTTATGAGTTTTTCTTCATAAATGATGTACTATTGTGGGGATCCTAGCATGATTAAGGGATGCAAGGGCACGAGGGACTATTAAAGAAAGACTCAATATGTCACTATGCAGTCCTTCTATTTTTTTTATTTCCATTAAGTTCTCTAAATTTCCAAATTAATGGGTGCATGAAAGGGTATTAAAGGATGCCAAGATACCAGGGCATGTGAAGGTCTACATGCCCAAATAAGTAGATTTTTAGAAATAAAATCAAACATTAGAGATGTTTGATGGACTAAGGGATAGGGATCAAGCTTTATAGATGTTTGGTGTGTAGACGAGTATGGAAAAAAGGGAAGGAATGACAATATACAAAACCATAAATTTTGTTTGCACAAAGGGATAGGCACTAGTTGGGGTTACCTGCATTGAAAATGTGGTCCTATGATAGGCACATTCATATATTGATACACAACCACAAAACTGGTGCTAAACATAGCATGAAATTGTCAAGGGCATATAATTTATGATGCTATAGTATGTAAGAGTTTGTAATAGACTAGACATAGCCCAAGTAGTGGGAGTTATAAATAGGTTTACATGTCTAATCTATGTAGAAAGAATTGGAATTTTTATAACAAGAATGCATGGAATGAGATTAAAGGATAACAAGACAAAAGTGCATGTGAAGGTCTAAATGCCCAAATAAGCAGAGTTTTAAATTAAAAATAAAACTTTGGAGATGCTCGATAGATGAAGGGATAGGAATCAATCTTTAGAAATGTTTGATGTGTAGATGTGTATGGAACAAAAGGAAGTAATGACAATATAGAATGTTTTATATCCTAACTAGGGCTAGGAAGTGAATTAAGAAACACCATACTAAAGATTAGGAATGCTACATTATAGCTCTATATTCTAGAACTCTATTATCAGATTACATCCTTATCTATCTGAACTGATGTATGTATCTTGTTTTCTAGTAAATAGGGTTTTACTTAGGAAACCCTTTATACAACACAACCATTTTCCCTTTTTTTCATGCGTAGGATTAGATTTGACAAAACATGAGATTACAAATGAGTTGAGCGAATAGTCACACTTAGTTATAAATTTAAAATAAGCATAAACACCTAGACCAAGGTGCCCAACACCTATATTAGACACCTTTTGGTTGGATTTCTAGACATGAAATCGTGATTGCATTTCCACCCCTTTCTAATAGTTTGGACACCCTCACGACTAGGGTACCCAACACTCATGTTTGAAACTCTCAACTCCATATTTTAGCTATGGGTTCTTATCTCTATCTTATCTCTAGATCTAATTTACTCTTTTGATTTTTTGTTCTTTAATTTATATTTTATGCTAAAATTCATCATTTTTCTACCATTTAACCTAGTTCATTTATACAAACTTTACAATCACAAATCTATTGCAATAGAGGAATAAAATCCAAGTGTTCAAATCTCCTATTAGGAATATAGTTGAACCTATTCATGTTTCAATTCTATGCTATGGAGATTTGAGATCTTAGATTACATCCCTAGGCTTAGGGTCTCATTTATATACATATGAGTAAGAGTAAAAGACTAATAGCTAATCCTAGATTTTTTATAATATTTCTAGAAATGTAATTTTTTTAAATTCACAAATTGCAACTTATAGAGAAAATTAATGAAAAATATTAAATTTCAATAATTGTTGAAAAATTAGCTTCACAGTCTTTTTTTTTTGTTGTTGTGATTTTATATAATTTATACCTTAAAACCCAACAAAAATTAGATCAAAATTCAAAACAGTTTTTAAGCTACCTTAGAAACAAAAATTTTGGCCCAAATTGGATCTTTGATACCATTTGTTATGATATTTCTTATAAATAATTGTAAAACTTTGTTAAGAAGATGTATACCACTTTAAAAGGGTGACCTCCAATAACTCTAGATATTAGTAATATTTTTAATAGACATTTCAAATCACATTCCATTAAAAAATATATTCAGTAAATCTGAAAGAAATCTTAATAATACAAGATTTATACTACCAATTTTTTTTAATTAAATCTCACAATAAATATAAAATAGCGTTGAATATGGGTAACGGGGGAGTGACACAATGCATTGGGGTGCCTTTGGAATGCTGCAATGCTGCCTCTGTTTGTTGGGATGTGAAGCCCAATGGTCACATGACCCTTCGCATTCTTCCAACTGTTCATTTTGTATCTGAATATGATTATATAATGGCTGTGTGTAGCCCATGTATAGTGTGGTTGATCAATAGAAGTTATTCCCTGCTTTTAGTGTGGATGTAGGCAAATTTGCCTAACCATGATAAATCGTGTGTTGTTCGCTTTTTCTATTTCTGTTAACATTTTCTCTGCTCGTTGTAATATTTACAATTGGTATCAAAGCCATGGTTGGCTTGAGCAGAGAGTAATTGTTATGCAAATGGAAGCTGAGATGAAACACCATGTACATTGGTGGGATGGCTAGAAAGATGAAGAGGATTTGGCTGAAGAAAAGGATGCTGAAGTGAGTGAAGATGAACCTGAAGAAGATGAGACATATGATGTCGAAAAATATCAAGAGGAAAAAATTATGAGACTAAAAGAGGAGAATTTCTTACTCACCGATTTATTGTATTTTGTGGAAGATACCTTGGCCAAAATTTTGGAGGTTGAGACTTCAAGACATTTAAGAGAAAAAGAATTGATAGAAATCTTAAATGGATCAAAAGTAAATAGAGGCAACTTTGATGATATATCGGTTGATAGGCATGTTGAGATGGAGAATCTCATAATAGCTCTAGAAGATCATCATAGCAATATGCAAGCCAAGATATTTACTCTTCAAGAAGATTTACAAAACGCTTCACAAAACGCTTCTTTGAGAGAAGCTCAGCTTCAGGCCAAGCTAAAGGATGTTGAGAAAAATTTGTTGAATGCCCAAGTAGAGGTTGCGGCTGAAGAGGGAGAAGACTTTTGCGTAGACAATTTCATAGAAGAATATGAGCCTATGGAATTGGATGACGAAGTGCAGGATGGAAGAAGCTTTGATCAAATTATGATTCATGCAAGGGGAGCTATTTCTGAAAATAGAAGGTTTCGTGATCATGATACAGACGATGATGCTGATTGTAGGCCAAAACAAAGGCAGCGTGTTGAGCTTCCTGATATGGCGGGAGAGTTGTCCCAGACCAAGTCTGGTTTGGGCCTTGTTTTGGATTGTTTTCAAGATGTGGCAGAAATGGAAGTTGACCCCAGTGAAGAGAGTGTCACCAAGGAGATGAAGTAAGAATAAAATGGTGGCAGCGACATGGTTTCTGAGGTAATTGGGAACCCTAAGGAATTTGCTGAGGAGGTTGTCTCCCAAAATGAGCAGAATCTTACTCTGTTTCAAGTACCAGTCAAAATGGGTGCAGAGAAGAGGCATGGTGCGAAGGAACCCATACGAGGTTGGAGAATAAGAGCTAATAAGGAAGCTCAGAGTATTTTGCAGGAGCTCATGAAGTGGGAGGACCAAGATAATTTAGAAGACGAGGAGGCACAGACAACTTCGGAGTTTGGAGAAGTAAAAGATGAACTTTGTGGTCTATGTGGTGAGTCCAAGCATAGGCAATATGTATGTCCTGCACCACACGATGGCCTTCATCACAGTCACCACAGCAGGAAGGGTAGTCTTCACTCCATGCAGCGTAGTCTTCACTCCACGCAGCGCAGTCCTCACTACACGCAATGCAGTTTTCATGCCTTGCATCACAGTCCTCACGTGATGATGGGTGCTGACCACAACATGCTGGGCAAACCATGTATTTACCCAGAACATCCACCTTCACGGGCTTGCAGCAAAGGCATCCTCCGCAGACTGTGGACGATGCCTCAGGGGAAGACCAATCCCATAGTTCATCTCCTGGCTCGCGCTCACAAGGAGATTGTCAATATCTCTACCAACAATTCGCAGCAAAGAGTCATTGAAGGGAATGAGAGGTCTCTGTCACCATTAATCTCTGAGCAAAATTCACAACCTGTGGTTGGAGATGTTGCTCAAGATAACACACATAGTCAAAACTGGTCCAGCTGGTCCAAAATCATCGAGGGTCTCGCTGCAGGGTTGCATGAAGAATGGGCACAAACCATTGTGCACAAGAGCGTCGCCATTGAGAAGAATAGTCTTATTGGAGGGGCCGACTTCAAGAGTGGTCAGACAAAGATGAAATTTGTGCTAATAGATTTCCTTATTGGTGCCAGTATCAAGCCAACCGCCATTGTGAGCTACAATCACGTAGAAAACAACGACGAGATGAATCTGTTAGCGCCACAGACTTTCCGCTCTAAGGAAATTTCAAAGAGCAATGTTGTAAATGATATTGGGAGAATCTACATTCTATCTATTGACGGCAACAACATTCTGGAGGTGAAAACTCTGGCTTATTTGGAGGAGGCGTTACGGAGGAAGAGCGGGAATCCAGACACTTGCCTGGCAGACTGTGTTGATGTGGCCATTGACACTGGTGTTGGTGGATTGATTACCCAGAAGGGCGTTATGGTTTGTAGTAATAACCATCGTATGAATGCACACGATGTTATCCTGTGCAACACGGATACCTTATTTCTTGTGGTACCGCAATGTTACTTTGCAGATATGCATTTGAAAAGGGCCATGATGGGAGGTAGAGATATGACCAATGCATTTCTCTGCTCATTTGGTCAGGGAGTGGATGGTGAATGCTCATCTATCATGGCATCTTCCATGGATGATGGAGCAGATGAATCAATATATATCGAGGCTGTTGGCAGTTGCGTAATATTCTGGCTGGGTGTTCTTGCAGAGTTGTTAGTGACGTGGCTGGAGAAACTAAAGCCGTTACTATATTCTTATAATACTTTCTATGGTAGGCATGAGACATCTGACAACGAATCATACTTCTAGGCTTTGGCACACCTAATGGCAGGGGAAGATATAATCGATTTTGGCAGGAATAATATGATTGTTCCAAAACTAGAATTTTTTGTTGGTATTATTGAGCCAGCCTCATCGTTCATGGTGTTTGAGAAAGATAGACATGTCTTGTATTTTTCGATCATGTGGGAGCACCCATGATCTTCGGGATTCATTTCAGGATGAAGGGTTCATTTTAGAACCAGTTAATGATCGTTTCAATGGTTTTGATATATTAGCTGCAGAAGTTAATTATAATGGCATTCAATCTGACATGCTTTGGAGAAGATTAATCCAAAGTGTATGCGAGCAGAAGATCGCGAAGTTAAAATCTTGCAGATTGGGTGCAATGCGAGTTTAGATGTGGAAGCAGAGGATGCTAGTGCATGGTTGTGCCAGTTGGCCTTCACGGGGGAGATTGTTGGGATGTGAAGCCCAACGGTCACATGACCCTTCGTGTTTTTCCAACTGTTCATTTTGTATCTGAATATGATTATATAATGGCTGTGTGCAGCCCATGTATATGTGGTTGATCAATAGAAGTTATTCCCTGCTTTGAGTGTGGATGTAGACAAATTTGCCGAACCACGATAAATCGTGTGTTGTTTGCTTTTTCTGTTTCTGTTATCATTTTCTCTGCTCGTTCTATTCTTTACACTGTTAACCCTATAGCGACGGAAATGCCGATGAACAAGATTTGGTGAGTGGAAGTAAAGTGTCTCTCACCTTCGTGCAGGATAGAAATAGGCATTTTCTTCCGCGCACTGTGGCAGATGAAATACCCTTCTCCTCCGGCAAGCTCAACATAGCATCAAATTACGTAATGGCTCTGTCTATGAAGCAGGCTTTGTAGGCATGCTCTCTGTCAACTACCATTATTCGTTTATTATCAGAAACAGTAGCTTTCTGTCACTTAGCCCTATCTCATATTTACGCATACTATATTTATATTTCATTTTATGACCGTATGTTTAGTATCTAAGATGTACGTAGTAAGATATTAATTCAACTTCTAAATTTATTTTATTTAATGTTTATACAATTTACTGGTGTGGCTATTTTATCAGGCGGGATTCCATCTAGGGTTCAGATTCAGCACTGTTTATCTTTCACTGTAATTACTTTCTCAAATTGTTTAGATACTTCATTTTTTAATTCATTGTCTACATGAAACAACTTTGTGACTTATTAATTAATTAGATACATTATTAAATAAAATGGCGAGTGCAGGAGGCCAAGGCGAAGTGTTACATGGCGGATGTCGCACAAGCACTTCGGGTGCTCAGGAGCAGATCCAGATTGGGTGAAATTAGTACCACGATCGACATCCAGGAGGAAGGAGCGATCATCTGAAGGCGCCTTCATGGAGTGATGAGACGGACCAAGTAATTCCAATGGAGGCAGTCAGGGCAAGAGTCAACAATGAGTGGCAGACATATTGCAATTCGGGTCACGGATCGACACAGCAAGCTAGGAGGCAGCCGGTTCCTCCCTCGGATCTACAGGGGTAATATAGGCCGCAGTGGGTTTTCAAAAATGGGTGCTGGGTTGATACTCTTTACTAGGATGGGAATGGATGACAACTGTTACCCCCTGGAGTCCCTAGATTTTCAGGATCCAGAAAGGCCTTTCAAGCAAGGAACCGAAAATTCAACGGGCCTCTCTGGACTCGTAGCAGAATCGAATTGGAGCTCACCGCTCCAAACATCCTACTAGCAAGTGGTCCTCCATTTCGCAGGAATTGAAAGCTAAGGGTTTTCAGAGAGGGAAGAACGGGTGGTTGGAGGAAAATGCCCATATCGAAGGCGGATGTGGCGCGTAATTGGAGATCTGACTGCTTCAAAGCAGGACCTTCAAATAGGCGACCTGAGCCTAGCAAGGATACAAATTTTAAAGGATCTAATCCTCATCCAAGCAAGAAGCTGTAAATTGGAAAGGATTCTCTGATACACACTTGGTCAATATCTATTGTAGATGAAGTACTGAAGAAAAACAAAGATCTCTTGGAAAAAGTTGGGCTTTTCATTAAGTGGTGGGATCTTAGATGGAAGAGTCGTGAGGTACTCATCAATTGGTGTAAGGGTCAATGGGGAGACATCATATCGATTAAAGCTGGTTGCAAATGTTTTTTACTTGATCACCTTCGCCTCCTGGTTGCAAATGTTTTTTACTTGATCACCTTCGTCTCCTTGGAAGATAAACAGAAGACCCTTAATTCTGCCCCTTTTTTCATGGAAGGGGCCCATATGCATCTCTTTGACTAGAAACCAGGATTTATCCCTAGGGAAGAAGCTGTCCCTGAAACCTTAGTATGGTTTTGTCTATACAACTTGCCTTTGGAGTTCAGGGGGGATGGGATTTTAAGAATTATTAGTAGAAAACTTGGCAAGTTCCTCTATCTTGATAAACCTTTGGAAAATCAGAATATGGGAATCTAATTCAGGATTTGTGTGAGTTTAACATAGGATGCAACTATCCCATTAAAAATTGAACTGATGTCGGACATTGGCAACTAGACCCACGTGATTGATAGGGAGGATAAGCCTAATTTGTGCTTGCTATGCAAGTCGTTATCCCATACTTCGGACAATTGCCATTCCAAGGTCTCTGTAAGCTCTCTTCACAAATTTGATCAATCCTTTTTTGGTACCACAAAGCAAAACCTGCATAGGGATCAACTCTCTGATATGGAGAAAGATTTTATAGATTTAATCTGGCTAGAGAATGTAATCCAGGAGGTTGGGAATTTGGAGGCAGAGGATAGAGGCGCAAAGATACCCGGTGTCAATTCTCCTAATGACATGGAGGGTACCCATAACATTGATGTGCCCACTGTACAATCAGTAGGTGAAGGAGAAATTGCCTCAAAGAATGCAGAAGTTGTTCATGAGATTTCTAGATCCCCCCAAGTTGTTTTGGATGGACGAGAGGTCCCTATCTTATTAGAAATGCCATTTCCAAATGAGGATGTATATTTTGAGGAGATGATACTTCAACCCATCGAGAGAAAATCAGACTGTAGAGACTTAGTGAACTTAGTGCCAAGGGATGTGGAGAGGCAAGGCCCTGGTGATCCTTTAGCAAATGTAGAAGTTGAAGGTGAGCTTAACTCAGAATTAGACATGAATGATAGCTTTGAAGAGTTTCAGGTTGGAATATTGGAGGAGAAGGGTTTAGAGAAAATTCAGTCCTCTTTGAAAACTCCCAAAATCAAATCAAATAGGCAAAGGGCCACTTGTCGAACAAATCCAAACTGGCAATGGCTAGATGTGCAAAAGGGTAGACTAAACTTTTTCAAATAATTCTTTGAAATGGGAAGGAGTTACCCCTTCTCGAGGACTCATGAGGATCCTGAGTTGAAATGCTAGGGGCTTAAATGCCCCTAGCAAATGACGCCTTTTCAAGTGCCAAATTAAGTCTAGTAAGGTAGATTTAGTGATGTTATAGGAAACCAAATGGAGTAATGTGGAGCAGGAGAGTAAGATGAAGTTTTGGAGGTAGTGGGAAGGTGTTTTTGTAGAATCTATGGGGGCTTTAGGTGGAATTGGGGTTCTTTTGAATCCTACAAAGGCCTGATGTTATTTTTTGGAGGCCCATAATAATTGGATGATGGTAGCTTTTCAATAATTTCAAGATAATCATTGTTGGATGGTGATAAATGTGTATGGACCCATTGCCATAGCCACTAAGAGGGAGCTATGGAAAGAAATATCTAGGAAACTCAATTCTAACAAGGATGAGAAGATTATTATTTGGGAGAATTGTAATGCGGCCCTTAATTATTCAGAGAAAATGAGAGGCTTTGTGGTGAATAATTGAATGCAACAAGATTTCCAAGAATTTGTTGATTCTAATTATCTAAGAGAAATAGTGGCAAGTAATTTAAAATATACTTGGACCAACACAAGGCAGGGTTTCACTTGCATTTCAAAAAAGTTAGACATATTTTTTTTTCTTTAGTGATTGGTCTATGGTTCCAGGCTTGGTGGAGTCTTCAACTCTTTCTTTCAGTGGATTGGATCATTTCCCATTGCAATTGGTCTTTGCTTCAGACCCATATTATGGTAGATCCCCTTTCAAGTTTGAAAGGATGTGGATCAGGGATCCATCTCTCTTGGATTCCTTGACTCTGTGGTGGCAGGAATGTAGAATTGGAAATCACTCCAAGATGTTTATTTTTCATAAGAAACTCTCATATATTCAAGACAAACTCAAGGAGTGGAATAGGGTACATTTCAAGAACATTTTCACAGAAAGCTAAAGGATGGAAAATGAATTAAGGGCTTTGAATGATGTTGTCATAGCTTATGGTATAAGAGATGAAGAGTTTAGATTGGATAAAAAGCTCAAAGAGGAACAAATAAAAATCTTGGCGTAGGAGGAACAATTTTGGAGACAAAAGTCAAGAGAGTTATGGCGCAAGGAAGGGGACAAGAACACAAAATTCTTCCACAACTCTATAGTTATAAACATAAATAGAAATTGAATCTTGGAACTGATCAAAGAAGATGGGACTGTGATCAACTCCAAAGATGAGATCAATCAAGAAGTGGTTTGATTATTCAAAACCTTCTGAATCGAGACAACCAGAGTATAAATCAGAGAGCTATCAAGAGTGATTTTCTCAATTAGATTCCTAGCATCATTTCAGATGAGGAGAACAGGGAGATATCTAAGACTATCACTTTGGAGGAACTCAAATAGGCTAAATTCCAATTAGCCCTTGACAAAGATGATCTGCTCAAGGTTACAAAGGAATCCTGAAAGAAAGCAACAATTTTGGGAGCCATCAATCATACCTTCTTAGCCCTCATCCCTAAGAAGAAAGAAGCTACATGTATGGGTGATTTTTGACCAATTTCTTTATGTAATACTTGTTATAAGATGATCACCAAAGTAATGGAAAATATATTAAAGAAGGTATTGGATAAGATCATTTCAAAAGAACAAAGTGAGTTTGCCCCAAGCAAGTCTATCACAGAGGGAATCATTGTTGCTCATGAAGCAATTCACACAACTAAGAAACTCAAGAATCCCAACATGATCATCAAATTGGATATTCTAAAAGCATATCATCTCATAGATAATTTTTTTATGCTAGATGTCTTAGCTAGATTTGGATTTGGTTGCCCTTGGATTGAATGGGTTAGAGGATGTATTGAGTCTTCAAAGTTCTCCATCCTTATCAATGGAATGTCAATGGATATTTTAACACTAGTAGGGGTTTAAGGCAAGGGGACCCATTATCTCCTTAACTTTTCATCATAATGGCAGAAGCGTTGGGCAAGAGCATCACAACTGCTAGGATAGAGGGCTAGTGGAAGGGTATTGAGATTGCCCCTAGTATTGAGCCAATCACACATTAGTAGTTTGATGATGATACCATCCTTTTTGGAGAAGCATTTGGGGGTGAAGCCAGAAGTATCAAATCCATATTAGACAATTATATTAAAGCACAAACTATTAATTGATGTAAATCTGAAGTTTTCTTTCTCAATGTTTAGCCAAGTCTACAATTAGACATTGCTAGAATCTTGGGCTTAAAAGTGGTGCAATTTCCTAGGAAATTCTTAGGTCTTCCTTTGTTTGGAGGCATCATCAAAAAGTTCCACTGGGATAGATTGATTGAAAATTGCAAAAATAAAATGGAGCTCTAGAAAGGAAATGACTAACATTTACATGCAAATTGCTCATGGTCAAGGCTGTCTTATCGGCTATTCCGATCTACTCCATGGCTTGTTTTAAATTTCCTGCATCAGTGGAAGATAGTCTCAATCAAATTTTAAGAAAATTCAATTGGACTAGTCCCCATGATGATCTAAATCAACCCCTTCTTTCTTGGGAAAACTTTTGCAAACCGTGGAGTGTTGGAGGTGTAGGGATTCGACAACTCAAAATCATGAATTTGGCTCTTGTGGTTAAGCTTTCCTGGATCATGACCAAATCAAATTTAAAGTAGGTGCAAATTGTAAGAAGAAAGTATCTAGACTTCGATGACTCCATCAGCATTCTAAGAATTAGAAATTCTCCAAAAGGTTTGACCATTTGGAACTTCATATGTGAAAGCAAGGACATAGTGTCAAAGCACACCGCTTGGAAAGTTCGCAATGGCCAATCATCATCCTTTGGGATGACTCATGGGATGGACACAAAAAAATATGAGTGGATCAAAGCTTGAGAAAGATCAGAGCAGCAACTTCCAAGGTTTGGGGAACTAAGGTATGCAATTTTAGAGTAGTCAAGATTGATGGAATTGATATATGGTGTTAGAAATCTGTGGATATCATTGACACCCCCAAAATCAGAATGACTCTCTAGACAACATCCTCAAAGATAGATCCATTCTAGTCTCTCCGGATAATGATAGAATTAGGTGGTGTGCTTCAAAGGATGGGAAATATAATGTGGAACTTGGATATTGGCTTAAGGAAGCAACTTTGGAGGACAACCAATGGTCAATCAAACTCCTTTGGGGAAAAGATGTCCTACCCAAAGCTGGTGTATTCTCCTAGCTAGCCACCTAGGGAAGAATTCCAACTCAGGATAGATTTGCCAAAATTAGGATTTGTGGACCCAACAGATGCCTGTTGTGCAAGAATAATGTGGAATCTGCAGATCACCTCCTTTGGCCCTATCCAAAATGCTCAATTCTGTTGGAAATTCTTACATATGGTTGTTCTCCTTTTCACATTGCTATGGGAAATCTAGAAGGAGAGGAATAAAAGGGTCTTCATGGACCAGGCCATGCCGAGGGAACTTCTTGTGTCAAAAGTGAAGGTAGAAATTATGGAGTTGGTAAATGAAGTGGCTAAAAGGTGTATCAGAATCTCTAATGTCTTTACAAATCAAGATAATGAGTTGATAAAGAAATTATTAGGTTTGATAGTTCCTATGGGATATGATTTGGCTCAATCGGATGTTTCAAATAAGCGCAGATCCATATGTTGGCAAGCTCCGAAGAAGGGCTCTGAAGAAGGGATGGATTAAGATAAACTTTTACACAGCTTCCTTGGGTAATCTAGGACATGTAGGTGTTGCCTGTATAGCTAGAGATGACCAAGGTCTCATCATCATAAAATTGGTTGATTACATTGGGAAGACCACAAAGAACATAGAAGAATTTAGAGAAGCCTTGAAATGGGTTGACCTTGGTAGGAGACTGCGAGCTGGAAAAATTTACTTAGAAGGTGATTCTCTTTTGACAATCAATGCAATCAGGAATAAATGGGTGGTGAGTTGGAAGCCTGAGAGATGGCTTGCTCCAATCACAAAAGCATTGACAAGTTTTAATAGTTTAAAATATGTCATATTTATTGAGAGGGAATGGGTTGGTAGATGACCTGTCCAAGCAGGTGGTGGAGCATAAAAATATCATCAATTCTCTCCATTCTAAACAATGATTAAAAATTGATAATAGTCGAATGTTGAAAATATCACGGGATCGGGAGGTAGTTTGATGGGACAATTTCCAAGAAGGTTGGCATGTGTGGATGTGACAAGGGAGGACACAATATACAAGTGTCATGTCCGAACCTTTAACCAAGTGATAAACTAATCACTTCATAAAATTAGCTCAATATTTAATTTGTATTGGAATCGGTATGATTTCTAGATGGCAACGACTTAAGCCTCCATGTCATAAGAAAGGTATTATGGCAGCAAAGCCTCAACAAGTTTTTATTTCAAGTATGGGTTGGAGGATGATCTCATTATGATAGGAAATCACTCCGATTCACAACCTTTTTAGGAAGAGGGAGTTATATATTTGGCAAGTATGGAGGTAATGTCATTTCATAGTTCCCAACTTTTGAGTAATTTAGAAGCCGTAGCTATGGATACCTCTAATCTTTTCGAATCAACTAAACAAAAAAAGGCATTTCTTGGGGAGATTATAGAGAAGCGGCTCCTAATGGTTATGTATTCAAAACACCCTCTAATTTTGCATGCAGTTAGGAAGGTCTTGGGCATGGAGTTTTTGAGGGCGAATCACAAGTATAGAGTGAGGATGAGAATTATGGCTATGTTTCTAGCGACATGCAATCAACTGGGAGTTTGTAAACCTAGAACTAAGAAGGTTTGCCAGATGCTCTTTCAGCATTCCTTTCTGGGGAAAATTGATGCGGTTTTGGACAACATTGAAGACCAGAATCGCATCCCATTGGTCCATCAATACTACTTGGCTTGAGATGCTAGGAGGGAGGTAAGGAAGTTTTGCACTCTTCAGACTATGGAGTGGGAGAAATACAATCAAGTTTGCGAGGAGATGAACATAAATTTGTCTTTCATACTATTTGTGACAGATACTCTAGCAAGGTCGGAAGGGTATGAATTAGGGAAGTATGTGAGGGAGGAAGGATTATAGGGTAGGCAAGATATCGGGGTTGAAGAAAATTGTGTAGTTGCAAAAGGAAATGTCTGGGGTCTTGGAAGAGGGGAACTGTGGATTCCTAATGACATGAGGCTAGTGGAGGAAGTGGTGGTTGGCAAGGCTCATGTGGACTGTAGGAGAGACTGCCCAATTATAGCGCAAGCCCTTGCTTCTCAAAGGGAAAATGAGAGTATCAAAAGCCCCTTTGAAAATGAGTGATGGTGTTTCTCTACTCAAGGTTTATTGTCTCTCTGTCAATTTCATGGTTTCTTTATATGTTTTTGTTCGTTGTGTAGTCTATATAGTAATGGTATAATGTTGTTGGGATGAATTTATCTACATCCATCTTTTGTATCCCTGGCCAGAGCACGCTTTCAGGATATAGGTGTCAGTTATTGGTCTTTTTTGTTTACTCTATTTTGGAGCTAGAGATAACCCAACCATTTTGATGGAGGAAACAATTTATAGACACTTCTAGCGGATGTAAAAATCTCTTTTATCAATATAAGTGTTAGCCTATCCAGCTATTTACTCTTGTCAATTTATTGTCACGGTGAAAATGGAAAATTCACCCAAAAAAATGGTAAAAATACAATTTAAAAATGGGGGCCCATTTAATTTAGCTTCGGTCCCCCATCACCTTTCGGGTCGGGAGCCCGAACCATTAACGGGCCCCCATTTTTTTAGAACGGGCCACCATTTTTTGAAAATGGGGGCCCATTTTGAGGAGCACATTTTCCAATGCATAGACTTCTGTGAATTTGTGACTCATTAGCTTGCACATACCTAGCTCAAAGAGGAACAAGAAGAAATCTTGGTGAGGGAGGAATAATTTTTGACACAAAAGTCAGGAGAGTTATGGCTCAAGGAAGGGGACAAGAACACAAAATTCTTTGACAACTCTATAGTTACAAACATAAATAGAAATAGAATCATGGAACTTATCAAAGAATATGGGACTACGATCAACTCCAAATATCAAATCAATCGAGAAGTGGTTGGATATTTTCGAAACCTCCTCAATTGGGACAACCAGAGTATAAATCAAAGAGCTATCAGGAGTGATTTTCTCAATCAGATTCCCAGCATCATTTCAAATGAGGAGAACAAGGAGATATCTAAGCCTATCACTTTGGAGGAACTAAAAAAGGCTACATTCCAATTAGCCCTTGACAAGGATGATCAACTAAGGGCTACAAAGGAATCTCGAAAGAAAGCAACAATTTTGGGAGCCATCAATCATACCTTCTTAGCCCTCATCCCCGAGAAGAAAGAAGCTACATGTATGGGTGATTTTTGACCGATTGATCTATGTAATACTTGCTATAAGATTATCACCAAAGCAATGGAAAATAGATTAAAGAAGGTATTGGATAGGATTATTTCAAAAGAACAAAGTGGGTTTGCCCAAGGTATGTCTATCATAGAGAAAATAATTGCTTCTCATGAAGCAATTCACATAACTAGGAAGCTCAAGAATACTAGCATGATCATGAAATTGGATATTCTAAAAGCATATGATCTCATAGATAAATTTTTTTTCTAGATATCTTATCTACAGTTGGATTTTGTCGCCCTTGGATTGAATGATTTAGAGGATGTATTGAATATTCAAAGTTCTCCATCCTTATCAATGGAATGGCCAATGTATATTTTAACACTAGTAGGGGTTTAAGGGAAGGGGACCCATTGTCTCCTTACCTTTCCATCATAATGGCAGAAGCATTGGGCAAGAGCATCACAAATGCTAGGATAGACGCTCAATGGAAGGGTATTGAGATTGCCCCTAATATTGAGCCAATTAGACATCAACAATTTGTTGATAATACCATCCTTTTTGGAGAAGCATCTAGGGGTGAATCCAGAAGTATCAAATCCATATTAGAAAATTATATTAAAACATCTGGGCAAACTATTAATTGTTCTAAATCTGGATTTTTCTTTCTCAATGTTCAACCAGGTCTACAATAAGACATTGCTAGAATCTTGGGCTTCAAAGTTGGAGCTTTGGAAAGGAAAATGGATAACATCTACATGTAGATTGCTCATGGTCAAGGTTGTCTTATCGACCTTTCCAATCTACTCCATGGCTTGTTTTAAATTGTTTGTATCAGTGGAAGACAATCTCGATCAAATTTTGAGAAAATGCATTTGGACCATCCCCATGATGATCTAAAACAACCCCTTCTTACTTGGGAAAAGGTTTGCAAACTATGGAGTGTTGGAGGTGTAGGGATTTGATAACTCAAAACCATGAATTTGGCTCTTGGGGCTAAGCTTTCCTAGATCATGACCAAATCAAATTTGAAGTAGGTGCAAATTTTAAGAAGAAAGTATCTAGACTTTGATGACCCCATCAGCATTCTAAGAATTAGAAATCCTCCAAAAGGCTTGACCATTTGGAACTTCATATGTGAAATGAGGGACATAGTGTCAAAGCACATTGCTTGGGAAGTTCGCAATGGCCAATAAACATCCTTTTGAGATGACTCATGGGATGGACACCAAAAATTAGGGGTGGATCAAAGCTTGAGGGAGATCAGATCAACAACTTCCAAGGTTTGGGGGACTAAGGTATGCAATTTCAGAGTAGTCAAGATTGATGAAATTGATAAATGGTGTTGGAAATCCTTGGATATCATTGATGCCTCCCAAAATAAAAAAGACTCTCTTGCCAACATCCTCAAAGATAGATCCATTCCAGTCTCTTAGGATAATAATAGAATAAGGTGGTGTGCTTCAAAGGATGGTGAATACAATGTGGAACTTGGATATAGGCTTAAGGGACTAGCTTTGGATGACAACCAATGGCCAATCAAAATCCTTTGGGGAAAAGATGTCCTAGCCAAAGCTGATGTATTCTCCTAGCTATGCATCTAGGGAAGAATTCCAACTCAGGATAGAATTTCAAAAATTGGGATTTGTGGACCCAGGAGATGCCTATTGTGCAAGAATAATGTCAAATTTGCACATCACCTCCTTTGGCCCTGTCCATAATGTTCAGTTTTGTTGGAAATTCTTACTAGGAAAAATGGACTTTCAACATGTGGAGCCTCAAAGCATCAAAGAGTGGTTCATTTCTTGGCTAAGCTCAATGCCTAAGGGAATGTTAAGTAGCATCTAGTCATTCTCCCTTCCATATTAATATGGTAACTCTAGAAGGCACGGAACATAAGGGTCTTCATGGACCAGGCCATGCCTAGGGAAGTTCTTGTGTCAAAAGTGAAAGTAGCAATTATGGAGTTGGTGAATGAAGTGGCTAAAAGGCGTATAATAATTTCTAATGTCTTTACAAATCAATAAAATGAGCTAACAAAGAAATTCTTAGGTTTGATGGTTTCTATTGGATATGATTTGGCTCAATCAGATGTTTCAGATAAGCGTAGATCCATATGTTGGGAAGCTCTGGAGAAGGGATGGATTAAGATAAACTTTGATAGAGATTCCTTGGGTAATCTAGGACATGTAGGTGTTGCCTGTATAGCTAGATATGACCAAGGTCTCATCATCATAAAATCAGCTGAATACATTGGGAAGACCACAAACAACATAGCAGAATTCAAAGTAGACTTAAAAGGGGTTGAGCTTGGTAGGAGACTGGGAGCTAGAAAAATTTACTTAGAAGGTGATCCTCTTTTGACAATCAATGCAATCAAGAATCAATGGTTGGTGAGTTGGCAGCTCAAGAGATGGCTTGCTCCAATCACATAAGCATTGAAAAGTTTTGAATAATTTAAAATGTCATATTTATTGAGAGGGCAATGGGTTGGCAGATGACCTATGTGAGCAAGTGGCGGAGCATAAAAATATCATCGATTCTCTCCATTCAAAACAATGATTAAGAATTGATAATAGTCGAATGTGGAAATTATCACAAGATTAGGAGGTAGTTCGATCAGACAATTTCCAAGAAAGATAGCATGTGTGGATGTGACAAGGGAGGACATAATATACTAGTGTCATGTCTAGACCTTTAACCAAGTGATAGACTAATCACTTCAGAAAATTAGCTAAATGTTCAAGTTGTATTGGAATCGGTATGACTGCTAGATTGTGATGGCTTAAGCCTCCATGTGATAAGCAAGGTATTATGGAAGAAAATGCCTCAACAAGGATTTAATTCAATTATGGGTTGGGGGATGATCTCATTATGATAGGCAATCACTCCAATTCACAACCTTTTTCAAAGGAGGGAGTTATATATTTGGTGACTACAGAGGTAATTTCATTTAATAGTTCCCAACTTTTGAGTAATTTGGAAGCCATGTCTATGGATACCCCCATTCTTCCGGAATCAACCAAGAGAAAAATGGCATTTCTTGGGGAGATTATAGAGAAGAATATCCTAATGGTTCTGTAATAAAAACACCCTCTAATTTTGCATGTGGTTAGGAAGGTCTTAGGCATGAAGTTTTTGAGGGCAACTCACAAGTACAGGGTGAACATGAGAATTCCGGTTATGTTTCTAGGGACATGCATTCAACTGAGAGTTTGTAAACCTAGAACAAAGAAGGTTTGCCAGATGGTCTTTTGACATTCCTTTCTAGGGAAAATTGACGTAGTTCTAGACAATATTGAAGACTAGAATCGCATCCCATTGGCCCATCAATACTACTTGGCTCGAGATGCTAGGAGGGAGGTAAGGAAGTTCTGCATTCTCCAGACTATGGAGTGGGAGAAATACAATCAAGGTTGTGCGGAGAGGAATATAAATTTGGATTTCATACTATTTGTGATGGATAGTTTGGCAAGTTCGGAAGGGTATGATTTGGGGAAGTATGTGAGGGAGGAAGGCCTATAGAGAAGAAAAGATATTGGAGTGGATTAAAATTGTGTAGTTGCATAAGGAAATGTCTGGGGGCTTGGAAGAGGGGAATTGTGGATTTCGAATGACATGAGGCTAGTAGATTAAATAGTGGCTGGGGAGGCTCATGTGGACTACAGGAGACAATGCCCAATTGTAATGCAAGTTCTTGCATCTCAAAGGGTATATGAGAGTATCAAAAGACCCTCTAAAAGAGAGTGATGGTGTTTCTCTACTCAGGGTTTTTTGTCTCTCTGTCAATTTCATGGTTTGTTTATATGTTTTTGTTTGTTGTGTAGTCTATGTAGTAATAGTATAATGTTGTTGGGATGAATGTCTCTACATCCGGATTTTGTATCCCTGGCTAGAGAAATCTTTCAAGATATAGGTGCCAGTTATTGGTCTTTTTTGTTTACTCGATTTTGGAGCTAGAGATAACCCAACCTTTTTGATGGAGGAAATAGTTTATAGACACCTTTGTCGGATGTAAAACTCTTTTATCAATATAAGTGTTGGCCTATCCAGCTGTTTACTTACTAAAAAAGATAAAATTGTGAATTATTAGAACTTTTTATGTGTAAAACAAAAATGGTATACTAACTACAATAAGATGATTTGACATTTGAAATTATACGCATGAAAGTGAAATGCCAATATATTGCATAGAAGTGTTTTTGATTGATTATTGGATGACTGAATGAAAGGGATAACTAACATTGAAGAATAAGATGGAAAAAAAATTTTGTATGGGTGAGAATTCTATGTTTATTTTTATATATTTTCTATGTATCAATTGGTGCATAAGCATCTTTATAAAAAACAATTATTTGGAGTTCGGAATACCAGTAAATGTGTTAATATATGTTTTAAAGTTTAAAATAAAATAATGGTACATAATATAAGATTTAAAATTAATTTACTGTGTCAATGTTATTTTCTTCTTAATATTATTAAAATACATAGGATTAATTGGGTTATTAGATATTTGAATAAATAAAAATTAAGTTTGATATTTAGGGTAGTTTCTATGGTTAAGTAATTGTTTTGGGTGGTTGCGAATGAATATGGTACATAAATTTCAATCTCATTTGTAAATCTAAACTTATTAATTGTGACTTTTTTGTGTTATAAAACAAAGATTCATCTTGAATTTGGACCTCCAATAACAAACTAGCAATGATAAAATCAATTTTGACAAGTTTGCTACACTACATCGACTCTTCTTTAGTGAAACTCAAGGGTGGCACTTTTGCACCAGTAAATAAAGATCTATCTTGAAATTTGGACCTACAATAAGAAACTAGCAATGTTAAGAGCACTTTTGAGAATTTCACATTAACATTTTAGATATATTTAGTGAAGCATTGTTCATATGAAATAAAATTGTTGTGTAATTAACAATAAGAAATGTTTGTGGTATAAAAATATGGTGAAACAAAAAAAAGTGATGTATCTGGTAAGAGAAAACACAAATCTATTACACCTCTTGAGGATGTGCTAAACAGCCACCAAGTCTTATTACAATTGTCATCACATTGCCTAGTGTGATCTTTTATCTTGTTTCATAAAATTAATAAATACTACATAATATAAATAAGTATATACAATCATTGTGGGTAACAAATCAGTGATCACCTTCTCTCACTAGCTTTTCCCATCAACCTCAACTCACTATATTGATATCTCAAATTTCATACTATACTACATTAGAAACTTAAATATTTGTATATGTATTTCCATTTTCCAAATAGCAATAGCTATGATTAAATCCTAGAGAATAAAAATCCATGAAGGTTTGATATAGAACCACCCTAGGAATCCCAAAAGTAGAATAAGGAAACAAAATGAGAGAAAACTATAGTCTTGAATCATGACAAAGAAAAGAAAGAAGTTGTGATCTATGAGATGAAGAAATAGATCCCCAATCCATAACATTTTGGCTATGATCAACATCAAAATCCCATTTAGCCAAATAATAAGAAACAACATTCTACTCACAAGGAATGTGAATAAAAGAGATAGAATCATAATTTTGAGTCAGATGAAGAATTTGAACCACATAAAAAGATAAATTCATAATAGGATTAGCTTTTGATAATTGTTCTAACAATCCAAACTCATGAAAAGTTTGAGATAGTAATAACTATTTATTGTTATTCCACTTGGGAAAATCATTCCAAATAATATCATCTTAAAGTTGATCACAAGTGAAATTTTCTCTATAATCTTTAATTCAATTTTTTTCAATGTAGATATGATCAATTGATGTTCTCATACCTTCCATCATTGACAAATTAAATTTACAATGTACTTCAACTTCTAGTTTGAAACCTTTCTACTTTTAATAGAATTAATGCACACATGTGAATTTCCTTTTATATTAATGTACATTAAGTTCTCTCATTTACACAAGGCCTTATATAGGTGATACTTGGGAGATCACCCATATCATATCTAAACCGCAACTCCATGGCCCATTCAATTCATTCCTCCAAGGTGTTTTATAATTTATATCTCATCTTGACTGTGTAGAATTTCAATTTGGATTATGTCCATATAATTTCACCATCCTTATAATTTATGAGTATCTTCCTTTTAAAAAATGTTTCTACTAAATTTTTATGAGCATTAAGAGTGACTGCATGGTCTTCAATTTTATTCCAATTCTATCTCTTATGATAAAGAGATTATTAATCCATAACATTGTGTATTTTTGTCCTTGAGACCATTTTCTAGATAAAAGAAAGGATGGTAATATTAGCCAATGCTGGAAAAGAATCCAAAAGTCCATCCAAAACTAGGCACTACCTCCATTATTGACCACCTAGCTTAGATGATCTATTATGAGGCCTCTATAGCTTTGCATGATGGTCCATATATTGGAATTTGAGATAAATTCAATCATGTAGAATTTGGGTTGATTCAAATTCTCATCTATGTATTTTCTCCTCAACAATTGACACCATTTGGCATATGCATCCTTGAACAATTTCCATATGAATTTAGAACTTCATGGCTCATGCCCTAATCTATATTTCAATATTCAATTCCCTACCTAGACTCTTCCACATGATCAAAAAGAAAATGTTGATAGTCGATCTCCCTCGTGAAGTACATGCAAAGGCTCAATGAAGCCACATGAGCTTATATTAGCTAGAATCAAATAGAAACTATTTGAGATACAATACAAAATTCATTTTAGTCAATCAAAGTGAAAACCAAAATGATTCATGGTGGACATAAAAAATCTCCAATTAACCCTATCACATGCCCTAGTAACATCAATTTTTAGAACCAAGGGGATAAGGCCTCTAGGGACATCACTGATGTGAAGGAAGACACCCTTGAAGATAAGGAGACTGGTCATGGTAGAATAACTTGTGCGAGCACCAGAAAAAAGAAAAGCCAAAGCATGAAGATTGAGGAAATTAATTGGACTACTGAAAACATGGAGCAACTGGAGCTGGAAGTTGCCGAGCTGCTTAAGAACTTTACCTAGCCTTGGCTTTTTCTCTATCAGTCTTGTTTGTTGTTTGTTGTCTTTTTGTTGCTGGCCTTTTGTTTGCTAGTCAGGTGTCTTTTATATGTTTGTTGTCTCTTGCTTTTTGTAGTGCTTTATTGACTATCTTTTGATCTTTTGTTGTAATGGGTTTTAGGGGCCTATCAAAACCTGTTTTCCCTTAATCAAAACATCAAGTTTTAGAACCATTTATGGATTAGATTGTGTTAATTTTTACATGAGCATTTTGGATCATAGTTCGTGATCAATATTAAATCTATTTCAATATCTTTTGAATTTAATATTTAACTATGGTTTAACTATACTATCTGAAACTCTATATGGAAGAAACCTTTGACTATAAATGCCCTAGAAAGGGTGTGTACCTGTGACTGTAATGTTGGGTTGTAGATCATTACAAAAGATTTATCCAACCCTTTCCTCCAGACTAAGATGTATCCAACCCCAATCCTAGCCTCCCTACTTTGGATGTTAAGGTGTTGAGGTTGGAAGAAAGTATTAGGCAATAGGTTTTGGTTATTAAATGGCTCTTCTCATAGTTGTTATGTGGCTATAACCAAGATTAACATGCTTGAGGCAATAGCAGAGGTTGGAGCTAGGGCTGATGGAGGAAAACAACGAACAAGTAATGTGGCTGAAAAATTGGAGAAATGGTATAAAGTGGAGGGTATGTTGAATGACCTTATCGAAAAGGTGTCTCACAAAAATGAGAGTAAGGAAGTGATGGAGTTCAAGGAAAGTCAAGAGATCCTAAAGGTAAGAATTAAGAATATATCTAAGCTGACCCAAGAGATGGCCTTGAAGAATTCAGCTTCCTTGAAGGCTATTCAAGAGGAAATTGATTGCAAAAAAAAAGAGCGTAAGAGGGATGTGGTATGTCTCCCTTTTCTACAATGGAGCCCCCTAACTATGTGGTCAAAGAAATTTTGGATTTTGTTCATTTCACCTTTTGTAAGGACTCTAACAAGAAAATTTATTTCTCTAATAAAGTCATAGATCTATGTAAAGATTGGCAAGAGGGTAACACCTCTGCTTAGTAGATCATCCATTTGCACCTTTGGTAGGTGGCTGGTTAGTTTTTGGGTTTTGTCATTGGTCTTTGTTTGGTTGTTGGGTGGATCCTCATTGTTTTTGGTGGTTTTTGTCTTTGGCTAGGTGTGCATTCCTCATGAGCCCTAGGTGATTCTTTCTAGCGGTTATGTAAAGGTTTGGGCCTATCCCAACTTTTATTAATCAAAAATAATAATTTAATAAGATAAATAATACTATTTTTTAATATAGATGTGAAAATTGAATAATTATGTAAATAGAGTGTTGTCATATTGCCAAAAGTAGCCATTTATAGTGATATTATATGGGTCTCCCCCCATCAGCTATTCAAACTAATATCACACTAAGATAATCTAAATAGGGTAAATGAGTGGATAACTTTCACTTGGTGCCTCAAATTTCTTGTCAATCATATTGTGCTGATGGTAAACATATAGGCTTCCACATTTAAATCAACAAGTTTTCTTGGTTTATAGTTTCTAAATTTTACTTACTTGTGTGATTATTGTAGAAACTCAAAAGGATAATGTTAATGATGGATGAGTTTTTCTTATTGTTGCTTTAGACCTTGCTAATGTATGGGAGAATTGCCAATATATGGGAAAACTAAAATGAGATTCTCCTCCATTTTTCTTAACATCAATTTTTCTAATTAATTAAAGCAGGATTGGCCCGAACCTTTTACATATTAACATCAATTTGTTATTTTAATATTTTAATATTTTAAATTTGAACTCTGAATGAATTTTGAAAATGCCACCTTTTATATCAATGTAAAAGAAAATGGTAGTCTTGTAGACTTAAAATCAGATTCAAAATGCAAATTTAATTTAATATACATTTTCTTTTTTATATCTATTATATCATATTTCATTTGAATATAGAGGTTAAATTAGAATCTATATAAACAATAAAAAAGAACAGTATTTTATAGAACCCGCAACTTCTAAAAACATGACAGTTAATTACATCACCAATAAAGAAATTTCTAAATCATAAAAATCACCATTTATGAAATTTTACCAAAAATATCAAAAATTGATTTAGAAAAATCTTCTTTAACTAAAAACTCCAACTCCAACTGCATATTTGACATAACTAATTATGTTTCTAGTTACATGCATAGCATTATCCAACAAGTATTTATATGAACGAATGCTCCTCTCAATCACTGAACTTTCTGTTTGAACCAAACTTTCTCTCCCTTGGTGGTGGAAAGTACTCCCAACGTAGCCCTCGAGCCCTTTGGGAAAGGGATTTCGTCTGCCAAAATGATTTGACGGAGTGTTGTGAATGCTTTCCACAGTTAAAGTGAGAGACACTTTGGTTCCACTCACCAAATCTTTCTCCAGCGGAAACATGCACAGGTATTTGTATGTTGTTATGGAATGCTTTAGAGTACCGTCCTCTTTTTTCAGCGGCCTTTACAGTGGAGAACATGGCGTTGTGTTCCCTCAGCCTGCTCAATACGCTGAATTTATGGGTTAGTTTTCTATGATTCCTGTTTTTTTATAAAATTAGGGGATTATTTGGTTATTCCCACTTTCAGAACGAGAAGCCATGGAGAGGGTTAAAAATCTTTGATTATATTTGATTGGTTGGAAGTGGTTTTCATTTTTTTTTCTTTCACAAACTCATTACTCGGGTTGGGTGTTGCAGGCTTTCCACATATTCCCCAGAAAACACGTATCCTCCAGTTAGTAGACCTACCCAAGACAAAAGGGTTTCCTCACTATAATCATTTAGATCATTTACCTTCTTTGCAGTAAATCAAAATGAAGGAGCATTCAGATAATCTTTCTTAAACTAGATTCCTTGTCATCTAACGTTTGAAGTTGATTTTCAAGAAGTTTTTGGATACTAATTTATTTGGCAATCTCAAATTAGAGGGATAACTTGATTGACTCTCAAACAGCCATAGACTGCAGAACTACTATCTGATCACACATATCGTTATGTCACTGTTCAAAAATAATTGAAAGAGAAGGTATAATAGTGTAGGGTTCTGATCACTGATCAGTTGTCGACCATTGTATTATAAATTTATATTTTTTTCATTCAATTATAGATGGAAAACCTCTATTAATTCCGTTGACACTTACATTTCCCAAAAATGGAAGATAACAAAAGTCTCCAAGTGGGAATGTGGAGAATATTAAGGATTGATTTCTCCGTTACACATCATCTTTGAAAAATAGTACTAATGTAGTTTTTGTCTCTCTTTGTTGTGTAATGTAATGGTAAATAATCTTAATATAGCTTAAATATTATCTCTAAGGAAACTTTCTAGACACATCTTAAATTTTTCTAGTGCCATCACCAATCTTAATCTTCGCATGTTTCTATTTTAATAATATAAAACAGAACACATCAAGCTATTGACATTTTCAATATTTAAAACACATTAAACTGTTTCCATTTCAAGATTTAAATGATTCCATTCTAAAGCTTTCACGCTACACATAGACATTATCCAGGCATCTTAGGTAGAGAAGAAACAAGGTAAATGCGAAACCATAAATTGTGGAGTTAGTTTATAATCATTTGGATCACCAAGAAAAGCTACAAGAATGTTTAAAACACTAATTATGATCTTTATATTAGCTACCAAAATGTTTAAAATACTAATTATGATCTTAATATTAGCTAATAAATTTATTTGTTTTGTTCATTGACTTTGATTGTTACTCCACCTTCAAAAATTTTTGTCAAAGCTTTGAATTTCTTCCTATAAGGATTTTAATTTCTTGTGGAGTCATGTAAAGTTTTGAATTTCTTGTGTAGTGGTGTATATAAGAGAGGGTCTAATATAATCAATCGCAACCTACTAACAAAAATTTTTAATCACAAGAATTATGTAAATTGTGTCTTGATTGTTATCAATTTGCTAATTTTCTTTAGTTCTTTAGTTCTTTATGGATTGACATATATTTTAGAATATGCTTCAATTTATTCTCTCTTTTTTCAATGGATTAAATGGACACCAATTTTAGGCAAGCATGAAATTCTCCTCAATTGTTGTTAATTTAATTTAGAAAGCTCTAGACATTCTATTATAGCAATTGTTGGTTCTAGTTTATAAGTTCTTTAGTTGTTTTCTCCCAAGAGTTATTTCATTAATCTACCATATGAAATTAATTTATCTATAGGATTCAAAATCTAATTTTCTATTTTGATGAAATCTTTTGAAACTATCATTTGAAAGACAAGTTTCTATTTTACTACACATGTTGTAGGCTACTTACTATATTGATCGTAAGTTTGGCTTTTGTTTTAAAAGATCTATTTAAAATAGAAACCAACATTTTGAATAGAATCTTTTAATGGAAGTTTTAATAAAAACATATAGTTCTCCAAATATTATATTTAAATTAAATAAAATAATGTAAAATTATACTAATATAATGATATGGTATTTTATAGGTTCCATTTTTTTCAAAAAGTCATAAGTGCTTCTTTTCCACATGACTTAATCTTGAATTTGAAGGGAAAACAAAATTCATTAAGTAAAGATAAATAAATCACTTTTTTCAAGAAAATGAACTTAAAGTTAAAAAAACTTATTTTATGAAATTGTTATTTGTATAAATAGTATAAAAATAATTGCATTTGATGAAATATAGTTTGTTTTAAATAGTTAGATACATAAATTCCTATATATCTTAAGTTGATTTATTATCAAAAGTGATTTTTTTAATAAAATAGACATTTTTGTATTTGGTTTATATCTATTTTGTATTTGATAAATTTAATTTTTTTTAATTTACTAATCATTAATCATTTAATTATTTACATGGCAAAAAAAAAAAGAATAGAAAGTTACTTTTAAATCGAGATTTTAATCTTTAAGTTATCCTAAATTATAATTATTCATTATTTTTTATTTTTTAAAATAATGTGGTGATTTGATTAATAATTTTAAATCTAATTATACATAATCCTTCATAGAAAGAGAACTTTACTTAACAATATTATTTAAGTAAAAAAAAATATTTATTATTAATGCCAAATTAAAGATTGATATTAGGACATTAATAGTTCTAACCATAATCGTTATAATAATTAATTATTCTTTCATTCTAAGCCTAGGTGCACACAACAAGTTCCATAAGAAATGGAAGAATCGATTGAATTTTTTTTTACATGATTGTAGTTATGTTATTATACACAATACAATATCCAAAGATCTGAACGAAATAATGAGAGAACATACCCAAGATAGAGAGATCAAAAGATGAATAGATAAAATGATCAAATGATCAGATATATAAGGGATGTGATAAATCTGCAAGATGCTCAAAGATGTGAGAAATAGATGCTCAAAGATGTGAGAAATATATTACTGGATGGGCTTGGGCTTGAGAAAGCCAAGAGAGCTAGACATATTATTGTGAGAGCTTGAAATTGCTATAGAAAATTAGAGACTATTATAGGAAGCAAGAGAGAGCAAGAGAAAAATAATTCCAAGACATTTCTACTTGCTTGGGTGAGGGAAAAATTTCAAAATGCTCAAAACCCAAATTTGAATTTTAATAAATCGCTCTGGCTAGAGAATTAGACTCATCAGGACCATTCGGGTCTCGAGTTACTCTCTAAAGACTACACTCCCCTACTAGGAGTGCACCGAGGTTACCATACTTAGGGGTATATGAAACTAAATATATAAAAAAGCTTGAGTTCCACCTTGAAATTCAACCTAAAGCCCCAGGAAGTCAAGAAAAGCCATACGAGATTCCTTCTAAGTATGCATTGAATTAATTATAATATTCAATTAGTATTATCTATACCCTTTGATGGAAGGACTGAGAAACTTCAAAAACCAACAACTCATCCTCGAATTTTTGAGTACGAGGGACAACTCCCTCTCTAGACTACTTTCTAACTATGGTTTAATGTAAATTGTTTGGTGGGTATGTAACCATTTCTAGTGTCAATGTCTTAGACAGATTCTCTATGGTTTCTACCCACAATGGTAGCTCTATAGAAAAAAAGTTCAAGGTGGCCTTCTGCTTCTGTCCAAAAATAACTAAGTTATATTTTCAATTATTTATGTCACCCCTGTTGGAGTACAAATAACATTTAGACAGGGGCTAAATCAGTTTTATAATAATTCAACAAGAACTTTAAACTATTCAATCAACTTATTCCTTATTTGACCATGAAACAATGTAAAGCTGATAACTGAAATGAAAAAGCAACACATGAATCACATCAACACATAAATTGACATAGGAGATTTCATGAGTGGAAACCCCTCTTGAGGAATAAAAACTACTCATCAAATTGCCTCACTACCTTTATCTGAAAAAAATTCAATTTACAATGTCTCAATGGCTTTCTTATGTCTCACTGACAATAGATCAATTTCTCACTTACAACATATCATACCTCACTAGCTTTATACAATGACTTTTTAAGTTACGACGTTAAGTCATATAGAGTAATATCTTTGTTTCATTGTATAACATCTTCTGATCTCACATCACCTGCGATTCAAAAGAAAGAATCAATACAAACTACAATATAATATTGCATAATTTTTTTCTATAAACAATAATATAATGTATTTACAATGCCAAATGAATCAACTTTCCAATGCATAGAAAGTTCTATATATAGAGCTTTTATGCATTGATAAAAAATATGCTTCTTTTCACATACCAATATATCTCTTAACAAAGCATAAACCATAAAACTATATCTTCAAAATTAGAGAAATTTTTGACACTCACAACCCATAAAATTATATCTTCAAAAATAGAGAAATGTGTAATGACCCAATTCACTTACCTCAAAAATTTCCACTATTTTTTAAAATTTACTTAATCTTACTTGCGTTTGATTTAATTGTATGCTCAAGTACTTTTATCCAAATGGGATAGGCATCCACCATATAGGTTAGACATCCTTGTACAGAGGGTCATTTTCAATTATCTTCCTCCATATCTCCTCTGTCTCTTTCCTCACCTCTTCTACACTTCCAATCATCAATCCGGTAATCCTATTTTTACTTCTAAATTCCTTCTTGTTTGCCCCTTCAATTAGCCTCTTTGCTTCACCATCAGTAATAAAATTACATATATTTACTAGTTCCCTTTCCTTCATTTCTCTGCCAATCTTGCTTGCATTCATTTTCCTTGCATCAATTAGACTGTACAAATCTTTTGGAATGGAATTTTCCAATTCAATTAATGTTTTACTAAAATTGTGTAGGTATAATACAACTTCTGCTTCAATTTTTCTCTTATCTTTTTCAATAAAATTTTCATAACATGCTCCAAGATTCTTCAAATTCCTATCTACAATTAAATGATCTACTTTCAATGAGGGAACAGATTCAGATTTACCTTGTTGTATACCAGACTCAGGTTGAGTCTTGACTTTCCTTTATCTCTTGGGCCTTCCACTAGGAAGATGATCTGATTTTGCCTTTTTTCTTTATTGGGATCCACCAGACTATGACTTCCTCACCACTCTGACAAATTGTCCCTTCTTCTTTATCTTTCTTGCTTCCTCCTCAGACTCAATTTATGAGGCCACCAAAGATACTGCAACATAGGTTCTTTTAGGTTTCTCCTTCTACTTCATTACAACTTTCCTGGATGGGCTAGGTTTTGCAAGTTGGGCTACCAGAGCAAGAGCACACTTAGTCTCTTTCCGCGCATGAATTTCCCTTGCTTTCTTCACCCCCTCCTGGGTGAAACCCATCTGAACTACCACTTCCTTTGCCATCTTAGTAACTTTTCTTTCTGGGAGGAGTAGTAATTTGCATGTGCAGACTGAGATCTTTCTCCTTGAAAGTACCGAATTTCCCTTCCTTGGGATCCACTGGTTGACTGAGAAGATGTTGGGCATATGCCTCAAGTGTAACATAGTCAACTTCATACCCCTGTTGGCATCATCCATACTCTCCGAGGCTCCACTACTTCTATTACACACTAATCCTTATCAATCATGAAACAAATGGTTTGCTCGTATTTTTCTACAACCTCCTTGGGGATCGTCTCCCTACTCTCCATTGCAGCTTGGAAGGTTTTGAAATATCCCTCGAGAGAAGATATCCTCATTGTTGCATCTCCAACTCCCCATAGTCTTTCCTTGATCTGCATGGCCACTGGTCCGTCATATACCAGGTATCTCATTCAGGGAGTACAAAGCTAAGCAAATAAGAAGTGTAGCATATTTAAATGTGTGATTTTTGTCCTTCTTGCTCTTCTTCAAATTTCTCAGTAATTCATTCAGGAGGGTAGTGCATAGATCATACCTTTTATCATCCTTAAGCATCTGGTATGCAAGTAAATAGGGTACCAGAGACAGAGTTGTACCTGTTGGATTGGTAAACCTTGTAACCGACTACCATTAACACAAACTTTACATCATTCTCCAGAATGTCGTTAATAGTCATGGCTCTGCTGTCAAACTTGGAACCCGTGGTGGCTATCACAGTGTCATTCGATAATTTCCTCAGAATGGGCACATCACCGGTTTCAGCTAGGCCAATTATGGCTTGGATCACCTGCTTGGTGATTTTGTGTGGCATATCAAGCAATATAAACTCATCATGACCACGACTAAGAATGTACCAGATCCATTTTGCCTCATCGAATAATGGAAAATGCACAAATTGTGAGAAACCCTTGTCTTAAAGCACCTTGTATTTTGGTTTCAGATTGCCAAAACCATTAGCCAAATGCTTGTTGTAAAGATCTAACATATCTACGTTTCCAAGCTCCTGGAGATTGCAGTGAATGTAAGCCCTAATTTCTTCATTGTGGAGAACATTGCAGGGCACAGATGAAAAAGCACCTTCTGGAGATCATCCTCAACCGCCTTAAAAGGGTGTTTCTCTAAAACTGGTCGGGTCCTATCCTTAATTTCAACCACCAATGGGTTAGTAACACTAGAAGCTGAAGCCAAAATACCTTGCTACACAACTGGACACTGAAATTTGCTTAGGAGCAACTGAAATCGCTGTTGGAATTGCCAAATTGCTTCTCTCTTTTCTCTGCTCTAATCGCATGATCGCATTGTGACAAATGAAACTTCAAAATGCACTTTTATTCTTCGAAAACCTAATTTTCCACTGTAATAAATGTAGCAACTGGTTACCATGAAATTGCATACTGAAGCACCAAATCCTTTTGAAACTTCTAGATATCATCTGCACATATGATTCAATCCTTTTGAAATTGCATACTGGAGCACCAAATCTTTCTCCAGCAGAAACCTGCACAGGTATTTGTATGTTGTTATGGAATGCGTTAGAGTACTGTCTTCTTTTGTCAGCGGCCTTTACAGTGGAGAACATGGCTATTATGGCGTTGTGTTCCCTCATCCTGCTCAATATGCTGCATTCCAGCAAGGCTCTCTTTATCGAACTTATGGGCTAGTTTTAACCTTGAAAGTTTTCTTGATTACTGTTTTATTATAAAATTGGGCGATTAATTGGTTTTCCTACTTTCAGAACGAGAAGCTATGGAGAGGGTTAAAAATCTTTGATTATATTTGATTGGTTGGAAGTTGTTTTCATTTTTTTTCTTTCACAAATTTCATTGGATTGCACACTACTCATTACTCGGGTTAGGTTTTCTACATATTCCCCAGAACATTTAGTACACGGTACACAAAACAAAAGGGTTTCCTCACTATAATCATTTAGATCATTTAACTTCTTTGCAGTAAATCAAAAGTAAGGAGCATTCAGATAATCTTTCTTCAAATAGATTTCTGGTCATCTAACGTTTGAAGTTGATTTTCAAGAAGTTTTTGGATACTAAATATTTATTTAGCATTCTCAATTGTGAGAGACAACTTGATTGACTCTCAAACAGCCATAGACTGAGAATGTTTTAAAAAATGAGCAAAGATTAATTTATCCGTTTATCCGTTTAACATCATCTTTCCTATTTTTAATTTTTTTTAACATCTTCGTTTCTCTAGATTGAAATAAGGAAATTTGTATTTTAATGCAAATAAACGATGACTTTTTGACCCCTTGATATATACCTTTCATCTCTGATGCAAATTTGCATTTGTTTTATACTGATCACAGTTTATTTGCACCTTGCACATCTTGTATTTGCTTCGTGATGTCCAGTGCATTTATGTAAAAGGTTAGCGGTATGTTATGCCTTGGGATTAGGGTAAATGTAATACGTGACATATTAGTACTCAAATTTGTTCATTTATTAAATCTAAAAAAAAGGTCAAGATTTAAGTTTAGAGAAGGATAATATACATTTGGCACTCTTGACAAATAACACTATTGTAATTCGTGTGTATCTCTTTCTTATGTAATGTAAGGATAAATAATCTTAATATAATTTAAATATTATTTTTAAATAGATATCTCTCAATATATTTTACATAGATTTTTTTAAATATAGGTATGCTAGTATATAGTCATATAGAGAATTCATATTATAATTGATATCTTTTTGTACTTTTTTCATAATGATTTTTTATTGAAACAAAATGTAAAATTGTTATTAGCATTTTTTTCTTTTGCAAAAGCATATTTTTAAAAGGGTCTTAATCATTTCTCATAAATAAATAAAAACAGTACAATGAACTCAACCAGCCAAACAAAAACATTTAACTCAAAACAACATCACAAAGATTACATCTGTGCAAGATGTTTGAAATGTTTACAACTTTTTAGATAAAAAAGCAACAAAAATTTCATAAATATATTTCTAAGAAAACTTTCTATACACATCTTCAATTTTTCTGGTGGCATCACTAATCTTATCCATATTTTCAAAATGAAAAAACATTGTAGAATGACAGTAGTAAAATCTTTGCATGTTTCTATTTTAATAATATAAAGCATAACAAATCAACTGCTAGATAAAAAAGCAACAAAAATTCCATAAATATATTTTTAAAAAAACTTTCTACAATTTTTCTAGTGACATCACCAATCTTGCCCACATCCTTAAAATTCAAAACCATTGTAAAATGACAGTAATAAAATCTTCGCATGTTTCTATTTTAATTATATAAAGCATAACACATCAAGCTATTTCCATTTCCAAGACTTAAATAATATTAAAATGATTCTGCAAAAGCTTTCTACTAAAACAGAGAGTGCATGTATGCTAAGTTTGGAGAGCATTTTAACGTATGAATACTCATTGATTATTGCATTATCCAGGCATCTTAGGTAGAGAAGAAACAATGTAAATGTGGAACCATAAATTGTGGAGCTAGTTTATAGTCATTTGGATAACCAACAAAAGTTTAAAAAAATTAAAAAAATTAAAAACGTTAATTATCTTAATATTAGCTAATTAATTTATTTGAAAAAGTTTAGAAACGTTAATTATGATCTTAATATTAGCAAATTAATTTATTTGTTTTGTTCATTGACTTGGATTGTTACTCCTCTACCTTCATAAATCTTTGTGAAAAGGTTTGAATTTATTGTGGAGTCATGTAAAGATTTGAATTTCTTGTGGAATCATGTAAAGATTTGAATTTATTGTGGAATCATGTAAAGCTTTAAATTTCTTGTCGAGTTATTATCGATTTGCTAATTTTGATTAGTTCTTTACGGACTGACATATATTTTATTTTTTATTTCGTTTCTTTAGAATATGCTTCAATTTATTCTCTATTCATTCAATGGATTAAGTAGACACCAATTTTAGACAAGCATGAAATTCTCTTCAATTGTTGTGACTTTAATTTAGGAAGCTCTAGACATTCTATTATAGGCTGAATGTTCATAAAGCATTACTTTGATTGTGAGAATATAAAAGACTAGACATAATGTCAATTACTATACTTTCTTTTTAGTTTATTTTTTCTTTTTCTTCCTTTTTTAAAATATGTTTGTTTGTTGTATATTTAGCTTATAAATGAATTGATTGTCTAATAAAAAAAAAATGTTTTCATTGTTAAAAATTTGTTTTAATATCTTTAGAATGTTAAAAATAATTATTATTGTGAATACTACATCATTGAATTTTGAATGTAGTGTATGTTCAAATCTTGTCATCTTAAAATCAATGAATAAAGAATGTTTTAATATATATTCAAGTTTCCATATTTTAACATAAATAAGACAAATATGTCATGGATATAGAAACTTGTACATATATTTAAAAGGAATGTTTAAAAGAATTTATAAAAAAAAATATTCAAAATTCAAGTTTCTATATTGATAGTTTCTATTTAATTGTGTGTTTAAGAGGTAAGTTACTATATTGATCTTAGTTTTGGCTTTGTTTTAAAAAATCTCTTCAAAATAGATACCAAGATTTCAAATGGAAGCTTTAATAGAAGATTTAATAGAAATACATATAATTCTTCATATATTATATTTGATTTAGTTAAATTTGTTGAATAATTATTAAAAGAATTATAAGGTTATAATAATTAAAATTACAAGACATGTAATAAACTTTTACAATCTAGAATAATATGATATTTTATAAGTTCTTCAGTTGTTTTCTCACAAGAATTAATTGATTAATCTACCATATGAAATTAATTTATCTGTAGGATTCTAAATCTAATTTTCTATTTTGATGAAATCCTTTGAAACTCACATTTGAAAAACAAGTTTGCATTTTACAACACATGTTGGAGGCTATTTACTATATGGATACTAGATTTGGATTTTGCTTTAAAAGATCTATTCAAAATAGTAACCAACATTTCAAATGAAATCTTTTAATAGAAGTTTTAATAAAAAAAATTATGATATAGTATTTTATAGGTTCCATTTTTTTAAATAAGTCATCAGTGGTTCTTTTTCTACAAGAAATAATACTACTTAATCTTGAATTTGAAAGGAAAACCAAAATCATTAAGTAAAGATAAATAAATCACTTTTTCCAAGAAAATGAACTCCAAGTAAAAAATAAATATATTTTTTTATCTAATTATTAAAAACTATTTTATTTTATTTTATGACATGTGTGTATGTATGTATGAATGTATGCATGCATGTATGTATGTATGTATGTATGTATATATGTGTGTGTGAGAAAAATAGATCATTTAAAATAGATTTTTTTATTTGGTATTTTATCTATTTGGTATTTGATATATTTAATTTAATTTAATCTACTAATCATTAATCATTTAATCTTTTACATGAAAAAATAATAAAATTGAATAGATAGTTACTTTTAAATCAAGATTTTAATCTTTAACTTATTCTTAAATTATAATTAGTCATTGCTAATTTATTTTTAAAAATATTTTATTGATTTGATTAATAATTTTAAATCTAATTATACTAAATCCCACATAGAAATAGAACTTTCCTTATAATATTTAATTATGGTTTCATTCTTGGCCTATGTGCACGCAACAAGTTCCACAAGAAATCAAAGAATTGATTGAAAAGATCTAACATGATTGTAGTTATGTTATTAGACACAATACAATATCGAAAGATTGAATCAAAATAATGAGAGAAAATACCCAAGATAGAGAGATTAAAAAATGAATAGATAAAATGATAAAATATATAAGGGATGTGATAAATCCCCAAGATGATCAAAGATGAAAGAAAGATATCACTAGATAGGCTTGAGAAAGCCAAGAGAGCTAGACAAATTTTTTTGACAACTTGGAAGTGTTGTTGCAAATTAGAGACTACTATAGGAAGCAAGAGAGGGCAGGAGAAACATGTTAGAGCATAGATTATATGATGTGAAAAGATAGATTTAAAAGAGAGAATAGGAGGGGGAAAAGAGAGTTGTTGAACCATTTCAAAAGACTCCAATTTGTTTCTATTGGCTTGGGTGAGTGACAAATAATGAAACTCTCAAAACGAACATTGGAATGTTAATATATCACAAGATGTTTGTGTAGTGTGTGAACATCGATGAAACATACTAATGTCTAGATAAATTATGCTAAAAGGGGATGGGTGGCTAGAGAAACATGCAATTAATGCAAACCTGGAGCTAAAAGGTAGTTGTTGAAAATGTGTCCAAAGCATCTTTAGAGAAAAAAGGCTAATGCAAGGACTAAAATAATCCTACTCATATGATAGGGAAATTAACACTAAAGTGGATACAAAATTATAGGTAGAATTGCAAAGGGGTATGCAATTTTTGACACTACACAAACAATAAAACTATATCTTAAAAAATACAGAAATGTCATACAAGCTCTTGACCCAAAGACACCAAAAATCACACTACATACTTCAAATAATAATACAATGCAACAATCTATTAATTAAAGCACATCTGACATCCAATCATGAACTTCATATCAATACATTTTATTAGCACATTTTAACATTCAAACATGAACATTCAACATCACAGCCTGACATCAACGACACCATATTATCACTGCAACTACTACATCAAAGCGTAATAATGTTTTGATTAATAAAAGCAAGATAGGTCTATATCACTACATATCTAAAAAGAGACACCAAAAGTGCATGACAGATGCACATCCAGCAAGAAAAAACCCCACCAAAACACAACAAAAACTCGACAAGCTGAACAAAGAGCCATTAGCTAAACTAAGGGACTAGCAAAATAGAGAACTAAAACAACCAGAAAACACAGAACACCCACCCAACAAACACAAAAAGATGATCTAGTACATGGGGGTACCTTTAACTTGCTAATCTTGGAACAAACTAAGGACTTTATCATAAAAGGACACTTTTTTTCTCAACCCAATCCCAAAGATAGAAGAGATCAATGCGGAATCAGGGGTGACTTTAACAAGAGACACTATGGGGCTAGAACCTGTAGTCAGAGACTCCATACATTTTCTTTTCATCTTATTTATTTTCCTTCTCGACCTAGATAGCCTATAGGGAGGCATTATGCTTACTAGCCACATTCCCGCAAAGGAAGTTAACCTCCTCAATTTTCACTTTGAGGGCTTCCTGGGATTTCTCTATCTCCTGCAACTCAATATTGGTCCTTGCCATCTTTATATTCAATTCCACATCGTCAATCATACCCCCACCTTATCCCCCTACCCCATGAATAAAACAAAGTCATTGGTAGTTTTCCAAACTCTGTCCTCATCCAAATTATCCACCCGAGTGTTATCCATGACTATTCCCTCAGCCATTGCCTCTAGCCAATTGATCTTTTTGATGGCCACAATCATCTATGAAAAGAGCCATTTTAACAGGTTATCTTGTCTTTGCATATCCTCATGCAGGTCCTTCATAATTTAGTAAGAACTAAGATAGAGCTTGGGGGCTTGGTACTAGTAGAGGGGGGAGGGTTTAAGGAGAAACGGCTAGGGTCAGGACCAATTTTAGTAGGGGACCAATTTGACCTCATGGTATTTGAAGAGTCTAATTACTCTAAGGAGTGACTTGAAACCAACATCATAAATAATTTTCACTTTTTGTTGCATCTTAGGCTAGGTATCCACATCTTGGTCATTTTTAGTGGTGGAAATGGCCTTAAATTTGGCCATTCTTGCAAGGTTTTTCCTTGTGGGCATTTTGGAAATCAAAAGAGATACTTCTCCATAATTAGAAGGAGTAACAATAAGATCAACATATAAACTAGGGTCATAAGTGGACCCAATCTCAATAGAAGGGACCCCACCAAAAGGGGATAAAGCGAAGTGAAAATAATACAATGTATGAATGAGGCCCTAATTGAGAGGTGGTTTACCCTTAACAATGGCTTTAGAAATAGACTCATACAAAGAGGACATAACCCAAAAGGGAAAATTCATTCTTATTTCATGGCGAAGATGATTTTTCAAAGGGAAAATCTACAGATGGAACCTCATTTTCCTTCTGTCTAGGGTGAAGTACTTCATGAATAAAAGGTTGCCTCCTTGCAGATTCTTGGAATTTCTTCTATATTATAACTACTTTAAAGCCTATAAATTCCTTCTATAGGTTCAAATAAATGGTCAAAGTCCTCTTTACAACTCCCTTTGGGATTTTTGTGAAAGGAAATACCATCAAGGGCCAACCTAGTCACCTTTGTGATGGTCTCCACAGTAAATAAAAAGGCAAAAATCCAAATTTTAATAGCACCATTATCCCAAGCTTGAACAAATACACTAGAGATCTTGGGATCATGTTCAATCATCCGCTCTACATAAGTAGCTAGATTCCCTTGAATCACCTTACTCCAAAGCTCCCCATTATTCTTGAATTTTGAGTATTTTCCAGGTTCAATCTGATTCAAATCACTACACATATTCATAGAAGATGAATCCAAGTTGAGAAAGTGATAGGCATGAGGGATACAGTGGTAGGTGGTACCAACAAGATTTAAATCCTGTTACCTTAACCAGCAAGGAAAGGAAAAGGCAAGAAGGGAAAGTACCAAAAAGGAAAACTTGGGATTATACATCATTAATAGACAAGTCATTCAAAATCATGACATGAACCTCAATCAAGATTTCGTGCAAGTGAATTCATATTTCAAAATTATTAACAAACATGCCTAATCTAGCCATCTTTTCTACCACACATTTTTTGTCTCACTGCACATGGTGGAAGGTGATGTCGTTCTGGGTAGGAAGGAGAGCACAACACTAGGTGATGAGAGAGTTAGACTTCCAATCTGGCTTAGCCACCCCTTTGGGCATTGTGAGTGTATTACAAGAATATCCTTTAACAATTATGTGTCTAAGCCCCTTATCCTTGGTCGCAATTAACACGTGATAGATCAATACCACTTTATCCATGCTAGAGGTTTGGATTCCAAATTGTTTTACATAGGTATGGGTGAGGCTTCCACATGAGTCTTTGATCACTCCACCCCTTCCCGCCTGACCGAGGTTGCCATGAGATCTTAGCTTAATAATGTTTCATTTGTCTAATTAATATAATTTTAATGTCAATATTACATGATCAATATTTAAATCTCTATCAACTAAGATACATAAGGAATTCAACATTCAAAATATGTTATTATATTGATAAAAGTAAACCCAACAAATATAAAATAAAATATCAAATCATTAAGTTAAATTAACAAATTCTTCCAACAAGAAATAAAATAAAAATAGAAAAAGTTAATTATCCCAAGTATTAACTTTTCAAAAAATATCTAAACTCAATATGATACCTACTTCTTGTGTAAGTAGTATTTTAACAAACAAGATCAGATTATCTTGGTGAGTTTTTAACATTTTGTTTGACTAACTTAGCATGGTGTAGCATTGTTATTAGTAATGTTTAATAATTATAACTAATGGGCTTCTTAGATGAGAATTTTTGGCCATGAAATTATCTCATGATATTTTTTAATAATATGATTATTTTGATTTACTAGTGCTACTATCCAAGTTTGAAAATTTGAACCATATTATGAAATCCCATAGAACATTGCAACATTAGTTTTATGCAAGAGAAGTCATGCAAGTGATGTGCTTCGCATCTATACTTTTTATAGATTAGAATGCAAGTGATGTGCTTCGCATCTATACTTTTTATAGATTAGAATGGCATTGTACAAGTTGTTGTTTTGTAGAAAAGGAGAGGTCATGATTCAAAGAGGCTTAGAGTTTATTATAGGCCCAACTTTAGGTTAACAAAAAAATGGAAAACTATCTCACACCAAAAAAATCCTACTAATAATATTTTGTGGTTGCCACTCTTTATTGACCACTAAACACCTATTGGCCACATACAAACATTAATTTAACATATATATTAGATCTCATAAATATATTTTTGAGGGACACGTCAAGATAACCATAAAGATCCACTTTACCCAAACATCCATATTTTTCTATAAATATTTTTCCTAAAGATATTTCTCCCATACACCACAAGAAAATGTACACATAGACAAGCATATTTGAGTCACCTCTATGTGACACTCTTTTTCCTACCATCTTGTGATAGATAATTGCAACGATCTCATAATTATTTAAAATATAAATAATGACACCTATTATCCATTCTTGAATGGATGGGATTTGAGGTTTCTCACTAGAATCCATGTTTTTCATGTCTTTTTATTAGTCATCCATCTAGACAATTAATTTTTATTTCATGAAACACTTGATGAACAATGGAACAATCACATCATTTCAAGAGTTACTTCAGAATTAGGAGTCTTATACAACCCAAATTGTGTTAATGTAGTTTTTTTTATTTCCTTATGTTAGGGGGTATTTATTTTTTCCTACACATATATTATTAATCTTGCCTAGGTCATTAGGAGTGGTTTATATGTGCACATGTGGTGAATTAATTCAACTAAATGTGTCACTCCCACCCACACATGGATAGTTGAGTTACAAACCCTCTTTTGGCTTGTTGTGCCACCTCACATAACCACTATTTTTTTATTTTCTAAGTGGGTTATGGGGTATTTGTGTTTCTCACCCTCTTTCGGCTTTATGTGCCATCTCTTATAGGCCGTCTTTTGTTTTCATGTAAAGAGGTTATGCCACATCTTTTGGCATTTTCTAAGAAGGTAAAACCTCCCACTTTTATGGGGAAAGGGAGTCAAGGCATTTCTTGGTTGTATATGTTATTATTTTTTTATATAATAAGCACTATACTCTCACCTTCACTAGTTCAGTGAGAGCTCGATGAGTGTCTTCTCAAAATTATCTTCTTTGTCTCTATTTTTCTCTCATATTACATCTATCTTCATTCAGATATTTTGATCTTTGATCATTTGTTGCTTGGAGTTACATTTGATCTAAGATCGACATCAGATCCTGGCTCGATTGTCACTTCTCGTAGACTCTAACTTGGTATCATAGTTGTGTTGTCTGGTATAGATCATTATTTTTCTGATTTATTTTAGAGATTTGAGACTATTAGATAGCTAATATTTTCCTTAAAAACCAAAGTATGCTCTTATCTTGCATTCATGAGTGACCTGGAGAATCAAAACAATTTAAAGGAAAATAAGTTTCTAGTTAAATCTAGTTTTATATATATGTGTTCTTGTGAGATCTAGGTGATTGCAACTTTTTGGTTATATTGGAAGCTTCTTCAGCATTTCAAGAGTTCCTAGAAGGCTTGAAAAAGTCATAAGTAACATTTATTTCACCAAAATCAGAGTTTGGATGACTAAAGAAAACTAGAGTGTATTTTTTTTACTCGAGTTGTTTTCCTTTGACTTCAAAATTCTAGCTCCATCTCATTTGCAAGAAAAACGGTTTCTGCGTTTGCTCCCTAACATTGAGTTTTTTTGTGGTTTTTTCTCTTCTTTCTATAAATTCAGTATTTTTCTTCTGAAAATGAGTTTGAATAGGGCATGAGCCATTTTTCTAGTTGGCAAATTTAACAACCTTTCTCAAACATTACATAACTTCTACCTTAGGTGTCGGATTTTCATAAAGGAGTACTTGACAAAAAGATAGAAATGAGAACTTTCCATTAACATGGGTCTCATTGAAAAATTATGCCATTTCCCATCAAATATTGTTGGTTGAATTGGGTATTTTTTTTCCTTCAATAGGTCATATGTTTCACCTCACAACTATGTATTTAAAAAATGAATAGTTGTTAGAAAGGTATTAATAAGCATGGAACAAAAATAAGGCTAATATTTCAGATTTTGTATCACATTTATTTGTAACAAAACTTTCTATTTGTGACCATTGGAGCCTTAAAAATAATTATAATCTAATAAAAGGCCTTGTAAACACATTAATAATAGAGTGCCAACCTTGTAATATTTGGGGGGTGATTTCTAATAATAGTGGAAAGGGGGAGTGTCTCGTGTGTCTTTTTTCTTGTACTTTTTCTAATTCTTTGCAATCTTCTTTTCTGCTATCATGGATGCATCTATAGTTCCTTTTTTAACACCATATAATTATTTTGAATGAAAATATAAGATGATAATATCTGGAAACATAGATATCATCATGTTACTATGGGACTTGAAACTGAACCTCAAGATGCTATAGAAAAGATAGAAGGGTTTAACAAATGTGATGAAGCCTTTAGTACTATGTGTATGTCAGTCTCCCCTGACCTTCTTTTTCACATTGAATCTACCACTTCTCCAAATGGAGTGTTCACCACTTTGGAAAACCTCTTTGATAAGCATGATTGGCTAAGAGGTCATTAGTTGGAGAATGAACTCATAGGGTTGAATCCAACCAATTTTAACACTATACAAGACTTCTTCATAAAAATCAAGTTTGTAAGATTGTAGTTGGAATAGTGTGGAACCAAGAAAGATGATAGGCAACTGATCTTGAGTATTCATACTAATCTTGGTCCAAACTATTCAGTGTTTGTTTCTACATTCTATGGTACAAAATATGCCCTAGGTACCACATTCAAAATTCCTTCTCTAGATGAACTGTGATAAGTTTTCGTCATTTGTCTTATATCACCATATATACAACTGTTTACTCCATGCTGATAAAGAATGTACACATGATGTTTCCTCTTATCACCAAATATAATTCTCATTGTTTGAATAATCATATAAAGTAAAATTTTGCACTGAACTTAAACCCAAAAGGCTAGTTTAAAAAAAAAAGTTCATATTCATTATGTTGGGAGGCATCTACAATGACATACAGATATCTATAAACAAAAAATTGATTTTGAATAAATTTGAACATCTTAAATGAGAGTGAAAGAGTGCAGCATTATGCAGGACAAATTGGTTCAAATGGGTACAATAAAATAGTCTAATTTACATGCCTTAGCTATAAATCAAGGAACAAAGGAAAGAAACGGGTCTACTAAAGAAAGATAAGAAACAAAATAACCAAGGAGAGAAGAAGAAAGATCATGAATCTACTACTTCAAAAGAAGATAATCAAACCTCTTCATCAAAAACTAAACAACCTAAGAAGGAGAAGGTCAAGCATTCTTATTGTAAGAGGCCTGGTCATGATGAACATAATTGTTTAAAAAAACAAATTGATCACCTTTCATATCTTCTAGAAAACAATAATATCAAGGTGCCTAATTCAATCAAATAGAGTTAACTAGAAAGATCTTCAAAGGACACACATAAGAGTAAGGGGAAAGGAAAGGGTAAGGCCCTAGTTGCTATTGCTTCACAACCAAATTCTTCGATAATTGACTCAGCTACTCCACACCACATGTCTTATTCAAAAGATAATTTTACCTCTTTAGAGCCATGTTATATGCCTTCCATACTAATGGGCGATGACACTCCTATTGAAGTTCATGGGAGAGGGTCTGTTGATGTGGGTGAAGGAACATTTGAGGATGTCCTTTGTGTTTCATCTTTGTCAACTAATCTCTTATCTATCTATCTATCTATCAGATCTCACACTGGTTCTAGCAAGCAAGTTGAATTCACAATAGATATTGTAGTAATTAATGGATCTACAGTTGTTGTGGGAACAATAGATCATCAATCTAGATTGTATTAATTTTATCACTTTGTTCCTGAACCTCCTTCAATAGTGTTATTTACTCTTGAAAATGAGGTGAGTTGTTTGTGGCATCAATGGTTTGTCCACTTGAACTAATATTACTTGCAACAAGTCAGTCAACATGACATGGTTTTAGGGTTTCCTTATATTCAATTTTTTGATGGAGTTTGCCAAGGATGCATTCTTGGTAAGCATATCGAGGAAAAGTATGATAAAGGAAAACCATGGAGAGCTACACAACTATTGGATTTGGTACATAGTGACTTAGTAGGTCCATTTCCACAACCATTATTTAGTAGGGCTAGATATGTCTTAACATTTATCGATGACTTTTATAGATATAGATGAGTTTACTTTTCAAAACAAAAGTTTGAGGTCTTTGAGAGTTTTCTAGATTTCAAAGATTTTGCAGAGAAATAATCTGGAAAGTTCATCAAAATTTTACAAACAAATAATGGAGGTGAATATGTTAATAATCAGTTTGAACAATGTTGTGCTTTAAAAGGTATCAACATGCAACACAAATAACCTCCATATAGTCCTCAATAGAATGTTGTCGCATAACACAAGAATAGGTCCTTGAAGGAGATGGTCAATTGTATGATTCACTCCAAGTCTCTTGCTCCTTAATATTGGGTGGAGGCCAATGAATTCTGTGTGTTACATCCAGAATTGAGTTCCTCATAAATTTTTGAAGGGGGTTACTCCTTTTAAAGTTTAGAATGGTTGAAAAACCATAGTTAAGTACTTCAGAGTATTTTGTTCTCTTGCATGGGCCCACATTCCAGTAGAGAAATGTAAGGCTATGGACCCACAATGAAAGCCTTACATATTTTTTGGGTATCTAGATGGTGTCAAAGAGTATAGGCTTCTCCATTGCACCACTCATGAGTTGTTTATTGAGTGCAGTGTTTGTTTTAAGGAGAGTTCTTCCAATTCTTCTCATACCACTTTTCCATCCACTATCACATTGGAGACATTGCATCATGATGACTATTCTTTTTAGGATCTTAGTCCTCCTAATCTTGATGAGGATTCTTCTTCCTCCACTCTAGATGGCGATAGTTATGATGAGGATTCACATTATTCTCTTAGTCATTATTCAGAAGTAGATGATTATGTCCTAGACTCTCCAGCCTCAGTTCCTCTTTGGTCTCAACAAACATTTGAATCATTAGGTGATTGGCTTGGTGATCCATTAGATACTATAAGAACTAGGACATAATTTTAGCAGGCTTCACATCTCTTCATTGCTTCAACTTCTGATCTACAGTCTTTTCAAGAAGCTTCAGGTATTCTCAAGTAGGATGCAATGCAAAAGAGTTCAACTTTTTGAAAAGAAATCACACATGGGATTTAGTACCTCTTCCTAAGGGAAGGAAACTTGTTCAATGCAAGTGGATCTATCGAACAAAATTCACAGCACATGGATTAGTTGATAAGTATAAGGCTTGCTTGGTAGCAAAATGATTCTCCTACATTCCTGAGGTTGATTACTCTAAGACGTTTGCACAAGTTGCTAAAATGAATTCCATTAAACTTGTCCTTATTATAGCTACAACCCATCATTGGGAGATTTATTAGATGGATATGAAGAGTGCATTTATTCATGGTGACCTTCAGGGGGAAATCTACATGGAGAAACCACAAGGGTTCATCCAAGATCCCTCACATGTGTGTCAACTTTGAAAGTATCTATATGGCCTTAAATAGGCTCCTCAATTTTGGTATGCCAAGATGGACTCATTCCTTCTAATAGTTGGTTTCACTCAGTGCCATCCTAATCCAAATGTATACATTCTACAACAAGATGAAACTCTCACATTTTACGTTCTCTATGTTGATGACTTGTTGATCAAGAGGAAATCTATATGGAACAACCATAAGGGTTTTTCGATGATCCCTCACTTGTGTGTCAACTTCAAAATTAGCTTTATGGCCTTAAATAGGTTGCTTGATCTTGGTATGCCAAGATGGACTCATTCCTTCTGACATTGGTGATGACATTGGGTATTACATTTGTTGCATCTATAAAAAAAGATCAAAGGCCTATTCTGTGAATCTATTTTCAACATACCCTGCAATCATAGGATTTAATGATGCAATCCTTTCTTTGGGCATTTTTTGAAACTGTTCGAATACATTAGACTACTACATCATAAATGCACCAAATCTTCAATATATTTTACAAGAATTATAAAGTCTAGTTTGAATTTCATTATATCAAGCTCATGATTTTTAGGCAATTAATATAGACAACACAAAATGATTAATTTGTACTTGAATACAAGAAGAATTTGGGTGGATAATGGACTTTTTTTGGTTGACTGGACTAGATACAATGAGTAGCATTTGACATCATTTTTTCATCTATCGTAAACATCCTTGCAACTTGAAATAGAACCTAAACATGCCTTAGGGTTTAAATGAAAGTCGTAGCACAAATATGCTTTATCACCATGAACTTTCCAACCCAACTGGCTAATAAATATGATGATACCTTGATGCAATGAAAACCCTTAACCGCCATTTATGAAGGATGGCTCACATTGTTTGAAAAGGATAAAACCCTTGTTATGAACAATATTTTTCAAATCTTTTGTCGTAATATTATTGGCACCGAATCAAATTTCTTTTCATTTTCTCCTTTTGAAGCTTCAGACATAAGGCATAGTTCAGAAAGCTATAGTTTTTTTGGATCCTTTAAGTTCTTCAAAATCTCCTTCTCTAACCTTTAAACAACTGCAATCTTGTGTAGGCTTAAAAAATAGCAAACAATCATCCAATTGAAAGAAACATGCAGAGACATCTCTAACCCTAGCGGCCAAATGTCACCTACAAACGAAGCCAACATTTTCTTCTGTAGGCTCCTTTGAAGTTGTGAATGCCTTTGGAAGCGTGTGTTCTCTCTCATTGGAAACTGAACAACCCTCTACAAACCACTTGAAATCCCACTCAACAAGCACCAAAAAAAATGGAATGAACATTTGCAGTTAAAAATATGCAACTTTAAATGGTGAACATACGATAATTACAAAATATTTGAAAGAAATTAATTTCTAATTGGTTTCTTCAGGATAGTTTAATTGAAGGTTAGTGGGGAAATCCTCCACTATAGTTTCCTGCTGGCAGGAGCTAATAATGTTATGATCTTAACTATGTCCATCAGCAGTGTGTCTTGATCTCTGAAGAAACACAGCCAATTTTTTTCCATATCACAAAGGTCATATCATTTTCACTTTCATGACAATCACATCTATGTTGTGTAGTGGTGAGCACATTTTTAAATTGATGTGCATGCCTCATTGGATGCTTAGCATGTCTACATTGCTTAGAGGAGTGTTTCTTTGGCTATGCAAAAAGATGGCATTGCTCATCACAATAAGATAACTACATTCTTTCCATTCTAATTTGCCAATGTAGAGTGGGGTCATTTTATAATTTAATATTATTTACATCATTTGTAGGAACAGAGGAGAGCATAAAGAACAAAAAAAATACAGCAAAGAGAAAAACAAAGGAAACCACAAGAAAGACAAAATTTTTATATTTCAATCCATATTTTCATTCATCACTAAAATAATTACAAATGCCTCTTTTTATTGAGGTCTTTAGATTTTTCAATAAAAAGAGGCATTTGTAATATTGTGTAATGCCCCACCAAGAAACCCAAAAGGATATAACACTAAGACAAAGGAATAAAAGCAGAAATAATATTTTTTTAAACATTAAAGAAATTAAAGATGCACTAAATTAAATATTGCAATAACATTTGCACAAGCGGAAGACTTAACTTAAACACCTAAAGGGTTTCTAACAAAGATTACTCGATTAATCCAATGAACATTAAGGTTTATTAATCCAATTAACAATGAGAATCATTAAACCTGCTCACGATAAAATGATTACGACAAGGACATAGAAATTAAATTCCATAAGAGATTTAACTAGCATGATTGAATATATACATCTGACATTAGCTACATTACATCATTAAGCTACATCCATCATAATCCACATTACTACATCTAAATGATAACTTCCTACATGCAATAAGATTAATATAATCTAAATTACATTATACATTTTAACCATAATGTCATTCATACATTCTAAATAAAAAGGAACCAAATGAACACATACACCATACAACACCAAAATTGATATCGGAGTTCACCCCTAATGGGCTATATCTCCAAGTTTGCTTCAAATGCAAGACCCTTCTAATAAATAATAGGTGAAAAATATATAAGGTTCACATCAATTACATCCTGCCATCAAGGTGTACGAAAACAAATAATACATATGACCACATGGGGTCCAAGAGATACATGAATGATCCAAGAAGAAGAAAGAGGATCCATCTGAAACATAGTATGGAGTAAATACAAGAGAACAACTAGAGCACCAGTGAAACTAAATACTCACAATCCATCATAAGCATCCCATTGTCTAACATGAAAATCAAGTACTCTCAAAAGCATAGACAATCAGATAAGACTCCCACAATAGTGCTCCAAGCAAAATCAACACAAGATACACACTAGTGAACATAAGGGAAGACTATCATCACACAGCTTGGTATGGTTACCCTGGCAGACCTTCATAGGTCTCAGCCCCCATCCACTAGGTTACCCTGACAACCTCTCCCAAACCTCCAGCCCCATCCAAGTCTCATGTGGACCCACCACATCCTTTGTGAAGACAAGGTTGTTGGTTTGCCATTCCAAGCCTTCTCACTGCATCCTGAGTCTATACTAGCACTCAACCCATGCATTAGGCACAATTATCTTAGTTTTTTCATCTACCAAACCCCCTAATAAAATATTAAGTTATCACTTATTAAGACATACTTTCGATAGGTTACCCTGCTACCACTTCGGGCATGACCCCCACTCAAAAGCCACTCTCCCATATGACACTTAACCACAAATCAAATGAACTCCCAAAACCAAGGTATACACAAGAAATAGTATACAAAGTTCAAACCAATAGAAAACCACTTGGCCAAACAAGACCTTGCACACAAATAACCAACTGACGATCCTCTGACTAGAGAGATGATTGGTTACAATCAACCACATGACAACATTCAATACTTGAAATCAAGGACATGACTAGTTACAAATCAACCACATAAAACAACCAATGCTCGCAATTAGGGACTTGCCTTTTTTTTGAAATCAAATGTGAATATCATAATTAAACATGCATTTTCATTAATCTATAATGACAATCATTTTTTCATTACATTTAATATCTGTCAACCAAGGTTCTCTAATTCAACTACATTTCAATTGCATTATAAAATAAATATCAATACTTCACAATAAATTTCAAACCAAAATCTCATTTATGCAATTATATTTATATGCTATACATATAAAAATACAATTTACTTTATATATTAATTAACCTAAAATTGATATTTATTTCTCAAAATAAAATAATCAATTTTCATTTTTTTATATTTTTTTTCAAAATAAAATATCTAATCAAATTTCTATTTTCCAAATCAGATATATGTTATCCGTGCATATAAAAAAAAATTCAAAACTAAATATTAAACTATATATATATATATTAATAAAATATTAATAATTAAAAAAAAAATTTAAAATAAAAAATAAAATAAAAACTATTTTTTAATGCTTTTTTTTTTTTTGCTGCATAAAACAAAGGCCCACCCACATGGGCCTTCCTTCCCCAAAGGAAGGCGGCTTCTGTGGAGGCCATGTTGTGGTCTCCACATATTTATTTTCAAAGTACTCATAAAGTGTGTGAAACATGATGTGTTTAATGCTATTTTACTCATACAGAGGATATGAGTGGGGTAGGTGAGATTATTTTCCAACATTCCCCCTTAATCTCAACTACTATCATATCATTTACCCTTTTTTTCTTTGCACCTTTCTTCAACTGCAATGGTACTCAATTTTTTTAGCAATCTTCTCTTTGTGTCTGCAATCTCTTCTTTGATTTTCATGCTAACTTGTTATTGCTATAGCTGCTACACTTTTCAACATTCACAATATTTTTTGTTTAACCATTGTCAACTCTACTAATCTTTTCATGACTTTTGACAACTAGTTTTTTTATTTCTTTCATCAACTCCTCTTTCTTTCTTGTGCTTCAATTTTCGTCAACTATTGTGGGAGTTTCTTTAAACATGAGTCTTCAAAACATCATACAATCTGTAGTTGTCTTGCTAGACAATGATTTTTTTTTACTCAAAACATTTTTCATTCCATATGAACATTCAAAATTCTTATGATTGCTAACATTCTTCACATATGAAAATTTGTATAAGCTTTTGAACATACCTTTAAATTTTTGCCAAGTATATCCATTGATCTATCCACAATCCATGTTTATACAACCTGCCATAGATTTTTTATTCCATTCTTTCTTCCAACACATTTTTTCAGAATGATTTCTTAAACCACAAATTTTACATGGATGCAAATCCCAACACATGTCTTTTGTGTGTACTCCTCTATTGTAATGGGAACACCTAATACAATGCCTTCCTTGGGTTGTTTTGCTGAACTAGTAGCATTATTTTATTTTCTTGTGACATATCCAAGACCCTCATACTTTGGTCTCATTATAGGCTCAATAGGTTCTCTAATTCCTTTTTTCTTGTTTTCCTAATCCTTTACCTTCATAACCTATTTTCTTCATGATTTTGAAACCAACATTCTTTTCAAACCATCCTTTGTTATCAATATCACAATCTGCAAAATGTGTATTTTCTGACATACTCTGCCCCTCAACCTCGCATTTTTAATAACAACAACTTCACACAAATTAATTGTTTGATCAAAAGAGAAAGACAAATCTCATGTCCCACTTGAGACTTCATAAATAGATGGCTTCAATTTTAAACATTCATTCTCTTGTTTTAGTTTTGATATTTTCTCCTTTTGTAAACTATTTTCTTCTTCTACTTTCTTCAATTTCTCTTCTAAATCATCAAACAACTTTAACTTCTCTAGGTTTTCATTTTTCTCTTTTACTTTGTTCGTTTTTTTCAAGCTCACAATTCTCATCTAAAAGCTTACATTTTTCTAATTGTTTCTCTTTTAAAAGAAATATTATTTCTGAAATTTTATTTTTACACTCCTTCAATTCTTCTTCCAAATCATTTGTTTTCTCTTTCTTTACTCTACCTGCTTTTCCCATTTGGACACATTTTTAATTTACCCTTCATACACTTGATTATTTTTTCTAGAAAACTGCCACACTTCTTGATCTTTTAGGCCAACTTCAATTTAAACAATAAAGACAAAAAAAAATACACCATAACAACATCTACTTAGGATATTTTGAGGCTATATTAATTTCATCCACAAACAACTTTAAGAAAAAAAATTCTCTCCAAACACACCAAATCAAAAATTACATTAAAAATTGTTCCTCTTCGTGGCATTTTGTTGGCATTCGTGTCAAAAGTGTGTTGTGGTGACTATATGTTTAAAGTGACAGATAACATGTTGTTAAGTCACTTAATATGACTTATATGCTCGCGTTGATGTTTAAAAAGTAACTTGGCCTTATGATGTTCTCTAGGCACCAAGTTGTGTTTTTGGCCTTCCCCACGATGAAACTATTACATGACAAATACTTTGCATTATATTATATCCATTAGTGGTTTTAGGGCTTCTTGAATATAACAATGCATATTTGCTACAATGCTCATATTTCATTCATTCTTTTCGTGCTTGGTCTTCAAATTTTTGGTTTCATCTGGATGAAAAACAGAGGCAGTTGCAATAGTTTACCTATGCAGATTTAATGGCAGTTAATCTCAGTTTGATGGCATGGATTTTTGACATCTTTCTTCCAAATCTTCAGGTGTACATATTCCTTCTTCTTCTATTATTTGATGGTCCTTATCATAAATTGTTTAAGAAAAAAACTAAAGTGATTAAGGAATGATTTAGTGGTTTTAAGTATGTTTATCATTTGTTATTTAAAAAAAAAAACCCAGTTGACATTCGTTGTAAATTTGATTTTTGGGTTCTTGCATTTAGTCATTGTCCATTTGATGTTAAGTAAAATAAAGATAAATAGTTTTGTGTATAGGTCAGTTTTGGGGGATGTTCTTTTTAGTTTGTTACTACAACTATATGTTTGAGAAAAGAATGACAATTTTCAGTTCTTATATGATTTCAGTTGCAGTAGTATTTGGTAACTATGATAATAGTTACAGTTATCAGTTCCTTGAATATAGTTGATGCAGGAAACAAAATAATGCATCTTCTTCAATGAAACCTATTTAATCATGAAGAGGCTTTCGTCTAGATTAGAAGAAAAAGATTTATATTTATATGAGCATATCTTTAACTCAGTTGGCTGTAACACATTTGTATAAAGTTTGTGCATAATGATATTGTGTATGTGAACAATTTTTTGTTGTTCTCTACATAATATTATGATGTATACTCTTTCTTGTTGTATTTGGGAGTTTTAGATCAGTTGGTTCAAACTCTTATAAGTTTAGAAGAAGTTATGAAATGAAATGGAGCTAAATCTCTGTATGTATTGGAACTACTTTGAGAATATTGTTTAAGCCAATGAGGCATTTACAAAAGACTACCAGTGAGGTAGCATTGTCAGTAAGACATTTGAACAAAGCATTTTAATAAGCCAGTGAGGCATTTAGCGAGTGGTTTTTTACCCCATAGGGTTTCCACTCAGGACAACTTTGTGTTTTCAATCTGTGTGTGTGCTTTCTAGTTTATATTGACAGATTCTTATTAAATTAATTTGCATTTAAGTTCTTTTGAATTTTATTTTTCATAAGAACTGATTCACCCCCACTCTCAGTGCTTATTATACTCCTACAATTGGTATCAGAGCCAAACCCTTGCTAAGGGATTTCCTGGCAGGAGTACTTCTATGCCAAATCAAGAAGGTTTGACCACAACTAGGGCACTTTTGTTTAACGGTACTAGTTATGCTTTCTGGAAATTTAAAATGCAAAGGTATATTACCTCTCTAGGCTATGATGTGTGGGCTACAGTTGAAACTACCTATACCTCTGCTACTGCCCCAAAAACCTCTCATGAGAAAAAGGATTATGAATGTGATGCTAAGGCATCAAATGCTATATGTTGTGGTCTATCAAATGATGTGTTAGTTAAAGTTATGGATTGAAAAAATGCAAAAGCCATATGGGATAAACTATCCAGTATTTATGAAGGTGATGATAAAGTTAAAGAAGCAAAACTCCAGACCTTCAACCTAGTAAAGAAACTACATTCAAAACTCAAGAAAAAGATAATGATTTAGAGTTAGATAAACCTAATGATGAGACAGTCTTTGTTAGTAGACTTAAAAGAGGATCAGGTAGATATAGAGGAAAAATGCCTTTCAAATGTTTTAACTGTGGTAAAATTGGCCACTATGCTGCTCAATGTCCTAGGAAAGAAGAAACTAGTGAAGATGGGGACAACAGAAAGTTAGGAAAGAAAAAAAAATTTCAAAACAAAAAGAAAACCTTCTTTAAGAAAAAGAGCTTCTATGCAGATGTCAAAGATAGCTATTCAGGTGAATCTCTTGTAGGAGATGAAACCTTGTTTATGGTTATTTTATCTCCAAATGTGACTCAGGAGGAAACTCCTTTTGAGCATTCTAAATCAAAAATTGATCTAGAAGGAGAACTGAAACATGCCCTTAAAGAAATGTGTTAATGAGTGCATGTCTGGTTTAACTCTTCAATTAGAAGAAAATAAAAGGATTCTTGAAGTTACTCAAGGGAAATTGAGTGATAAGGAAAAAGAATGTCTTTCTTTAGAAGAAGAGGTTGTCTTTCTTCAAAAAAAGTTGAAACAAAGTGCAAGCAATGGGAATTGTTCTATCCCAACAAACAATGTTAATGATTGCAAAGGAAAAGGCATTTGTCAAGTTGTTGAAGGAGAATCCTCAAGTAATGTTGCTATTAAGAAGGTCCAATTTTGTAAATCAAAGCTTATACAACTTTCTTAGCACTATAAAAACATGGGACACATTGCAGCCTTTTGTAACTCGGGTGTTTTTCAACAAGTTTGTAAATCTGTCCAACTAGATAAGACAAAATGATTTGGAAACCCAAAAAGAAGATAGAAGCTTTAGTTGTTCAAACTGCTTTACAGTCTATCAAAAAGAATCACTGGGTTGTGGACAGTGGATGTTCACATCATATGAATGGAGACAAAAGTAAGTTTGTTGTTTTTGAAAACTATTCAGGAGGATCTGTCAGGTTTGGGAATGATCATTGTATTCCTGTTATAGGCAAAGAAACTATTTTGTTGGATAATGATACTCCTTTGAATGATGTATATTATCTAGAAGGTCTGGCTCACAATCTTCTCAGTGTAAGTTAGATCTGTGATAATGGATTTAATGTAATTTTTGATACTAATGGCTATGAGATCAAAAAGAAATCAGGTAAAACTATTGCAGTTGGGTTTAGAACTAGTGGAAACATATACAATCTTCATGAACATACTAGCTGTAAAGAATCAAATGTATGTTTTATGAGTCAAATTGATGAAGTCAAACTTTGGCATAAAAGGTTAGGACACATAAATTATGACAATTTGATTAAGATCAGTAAAAATCAGAATGTCAGAGAGCTGCCTTTCCTTTCAAAACCAGACAATATTATTTGCAAAGAGTGTTAAGAAGGAAAACAAACAAGAGTGAGTCACAAACCTAAGGAATATTCATCTACCAAACCTTTGCAATTAATTCATACTGATTTATGTGGAGCTACAAGGACAAAATATTTGAACAATGAAAAATATTTTATGTTGTTTATAGATGACTACACAAGGATGACTTGGGTGACATTTCAGAAACACAAGGCATAAGCTTTTAGTAGGTTCAAAGTGTTTAAAAAAATGGTTGAAAATGAATCAGATTTAACTATAAAATGTCTTAGGTCAGACAAAGGGGGAGAATATACTTTGCAAGAATTTATTGAATGTATTGAGTATTGTGAAGAACATGGTATAAAAAGGCAATACTTAGCTTCTAGAACACCTCAGCAAAATTGTGTTGTTGAAAGGAAAAATAGGACTGTAAAGGAGATGGCACGAACTATGTTGCAAGATGCAGGTCTCTCAAATATCTACTGGAAAGAGGCAGTTGACACAATTGTCTATATTTTGAACCGAGTTCAATTGAGAGTAAATACCAAATACACTCCCTATGAACTATGGTATGGTAGGACAGCTAAGCTAGGTTATTTCAAGATTTTTGGCAGTAAATGTTATATTAAGAGAGACAATGATAGCATGAGTAGTTTTGAATCAAGATGTGATGAGGGTATATTCTTAAGATATTCCACTCATAGCAAGGCTTACAAATGTTGTAATAAAAGGCTAAAAAGAGTTATTGAAAGTGCTAACGTAAAAGTTGATGAAACTGATCATACTCTTGATAAAAGATCTGATGAAAACATAGTTGAAATTCCTTCTAACTATGAACATAAAACTAAAAATGAACATCAACAAGCAAATGAAACAAAGACTGATGAAAATAATGAACAAGATCAGTCAAATGGTAATGCTGAAAATCTGTCCTTTACACCAATTAGATCAACAAAGTTGTTGTTTAAAAATCATCCTCAAGAACAAATAATTGGGGATACATCTTCTGGAATGATAACCAGAAGAAAGGCTGCAAACACCAATAATCAGGTTTACTTATGTTTATTGTCTCAGGTTGAGCCAAAAAATTATACAAATGCTAGTAAAGATAGTTTTTGGATTAAAGCTATGAATGAGGACCTTGATTAGATTGAAAAGTACAAGACCTGCTATAATGCATTTGATTTGTTTAGTCTTCAGGTTTCAATCAACACCTAAAATATCTCATCTAAATGTTGTTAAAAGAATCATGAAGTATATTTCTGGAACTCTTGATTTTGGTTTGTGGTATCCAAGCCATAATTATTTTACCTTAACAGCCTATACTGATGCTGACTGGGCTGGTTGTCTTGATGACAGAAAAAGAACTTTTGGGGGTGCATTCTTTCTTGGCGGAAGATTAGTTGCTTGGAACAGTAAGAAACAAAATTCAGTTTACATTGCTGCAACAACTTGTTGTACTCATGTACTCTGGATGATTCAAACATTACAAGATGTCTATATTGATGTGCTTAAACCAGTATCCATTTTCTATGACAATTCTAGTGCTATAGATATTTCCAAAAATCCTGTTCAACATTCTTGAACTAAGTATATTGACATACAATATCATTTTCTTTGTGAAAGGGTTTTTGCCACGGATGTGACTTTACAGTATGTGTCCTCAACTAATCAGGTGGCTGACATATTTACCAAAGATTTACCAAAAGCCACTTTTGAATTTCTCAGGGAAAACTTGGTATTTTTCCTCTCATCTTTCTTCAATAACCGTGATGTCTCCTTCATGGAGCAAGGGGGAGTTTTTTTATGATGACTATTTTTTCCCATGGCATTTTGTGGCATTTCTGGATCTCTCACATACATTGCTCATATACTTATGTTGCATTCTTGTATTTGTGATATTCTTATGCACCATTTGTATTTGTGAGCATTTGCTTTCTTTCCTTCTCCTTTGGCATTGCTTTCAAAAGGGGGAGAATAGAGAAGAGCAGAGGAGTAAACTCAGTAAATGCTTGTGACAGTTATTAAACACTTGAGAACACTTGTGACAATTTTTAAACTTAGTAAACAATTGTGACAGTTATTAAACACTTGAGAACACTTGTGACAGTTTTTAAATACTTGAGATAGTTTTTGAGTAGGGATCAATGACAGTTACAGTATTTTGACCGATAGTCATGACAGTGAATGATAGTTAAAGTATTTTGATAGATAGTTTTATGCAAGGATGATAGTTTGGAATTTTCTCATTTTGACACCAATGCCACAGGGGGAGTTTGTTCCTCTCTGTGGCCTTTTGTTGGCATTCATGTCAAAAGTGTGTTGTGGTGACTATATGCTTAAAGTGATAGATAACATGTTGTTAAGTCACTTAATATGACTTATATGCTCACATTGATGTTTAAAAAGTAACTTGGCCTTATGATGTTCTCTAGGCATCAAGTTGTGTCATTTGGCTGTCCCCATGGTGAAACTATTACATGACAAATACTTTGCATTATATTATATCTGTCAGTGGTTTTAGGGCTTCTTGAATATAACAATGCATATTTGCTAAAGCGCTCATATTTCATTCATTCTTTTAGTGCTTGGTCTTCACATTTGGGGTTTCATCTGCATGAAAAATAGAGGCAGTTGCAATGGTTTACCTGTGCAGATTTAATGGCAGTTAATCTCAGTTTGATGGCATGGATTTTTGACATCTTTCTTTCAAATCTTCAAGTCTATCTATTCCTTCTTCTTCTGTTATTTGATGGTTCTTATCATAAATTGTCTAAGAAAAAAACTCAAGTGATTAAGGAATGATTCAATCGTTTTCAGTATTTTTATCATTTGTTATTAAAAAAAAAAACCCAGTTGACATTCGTTGTAAATTTGATTTTTGGGTTCTTGCATTTAGTCATTGACCATTTGATGTAAAGTAAAATAAAGATAAATGGTTTTGTGTATACGGCAGTTTTAGGGGACTTTCTTTTTAGTTTGTTACTACAACTTTGTGTTTGAGAAAAGAATGACAGTTTTCTATTCTTATATGATTTCGGTTGCTTGAATACAGTTGATGCAGGAAACAAAAGAATGTGTCTTCTTCAATGAAACCTATTTAATCATGAAGAGGCTTTCGTCTGGATTAGAAGAAAAAAAGTTATATTTATATGAGCATATCTTTTACTCAGTTGGCTGTAACACATTTGTATAAAGTTTGTGCATAATGATATTGTGTATGTGAACAATTTTTTGTTGTTCTCTACATAATATTATGATGTATAATCTTCCTTGCTATATTTGGGATTTTTAGATCAGTTGCTTCAATCTCTTATAACTTTAGAAGAAGTTATCAAATGAAACAGAGCTAAATCTTTGCATGTATTGGAACTACTTTGAGAATATTGTTTAAGCCAGTGAGGCATTTAGCGAGTGGTTTTTTACCCAGAGGGTTTCCACTCAGGACAACTTTGTGTTCTCAATCTGTGTGTGTGCTTTACAGTTTGTATTGATAGATTGTCATTAAAGTAATTTGCATTTAAATTCTTTTGAATTTTATTTTTCATAAGCACTGATTCACACCCCTTCTGAGTGCTTATTGTACTCCTAAAAAACAAGCAGCCTTTCTTCAGACATTAGATCTCTTGATACACTTGACAACAACAAATAGAAATTTGCAAATAGATGTGAACTCTTTTACAAATTCTCTCCCCTATAGTCATTTCCCAAAATTGAAACATACCTCAAATTTGTTTTCCAAATTCTTTGAGGCTTGAGGCTTTTCTTATTCTATCGTTTCCTTTTCACTTTGACTTTCACAACTGCTGCGCTGATTCATTGTTGGCTGACTTTTCTTTCGAAGCATAATGACTGCAACTCTCACTTTTCTAGTGGGCTTTGATTTTTGCTGACATCAGTAATCGATCTCCCTTATTTGCAGCTTCAGGTGCCCAAAACTCTGCGTTTCTGCTTCTGTCGAATTGTCTTCTCAATCCTCACAATGTTCTTTTGCTTATCGTTGGCTGTATTTCCTTGCTTGATTCAACAACCAGCTACCTTGTTACAAAAATATGATTTGATTTCCATCAACTGTCTTTATCCTTTAATCAACAACTTAGCCGCTACACTTCCTCTTCTATCTTGGATGGCTTTTCTTTGGCAAATTCTCAGCTGTGTCTTTTTCTTTTACTCCAACAATCTCTTGTCCGTTCTTCTTGGACAACATCTAAATATCTTCTTCAGGCAGCTTACAAGAATCCTCTATGTGTCAGCTGTCTTTTTTTCTTTTACTCCAACAATCTCTTGTCCGTTCTTCAGGCAGCTTACAAGAATCCTCTATGTCTTCAGCTTAATGCACCTTCTGCAGTATTAACTCTGAGATACTTGACTCGAGATTTTCACCATTAGCTCTGATACCAGATGTAGGAACAGGGTACACCAGAAACAACAAAAAAAAATAGAGCGAACAGAAAAACAAACCAGACCACAAGAAAGACAATTTTTTTATTTTTCAATCCATATTTTCATTCATCACTGAACTAATTACAAATGCCTCTTTTTATTGAGGTCTTTAGATTTTTCTGGAGGCTAAAGGTAGCTAGAAGAAACTTCCAGGATTCTACATAAAATATTGATTTTTAAAGTACCCACAAAGTGTGTGAAACATGACTTATTTTTAATGCTTAGATATTTTACTCATACGGAAGATATGAGTGGAGTAGGTGAGAGTATCTTCCAACATGATTCACAACATGAAAGTCTTGTTCAAGGCGGCCTCAACTCGCTAGGATGTATTTATAATTTATAGCAAATCTTTCTCAGTAGAAAAGAGAGATGGACAACGATTGTCATGTACGAAACATCGGCACAAGTATTTCGTGGGGTCATGAGAGTGCAGATCTTACTGGCTCTCGCTATTCTATTTTATTATTAATTTTTTTTTTTCTTGTTAATGGTGGCCCGTGTGTTAACGGTGAGGGTCCTCTAAATCTATGTAGTAACTGGTTTGAACCTTATGATTTAAAATATTTATAACTAAGATCATCCTAGTGTATGTTGTAACTCATAAATTTTAAAATATGATTAAAATTTTAAGATCATCCTATTGTACGTTGTAACTAAGATCATCCTATTGCTCGTTCTTCCCTCGTGGTACATTATTTATTTTTGTTCCTGGCAAGATGTATTCATACGACCATTACAATAATTTAAAATAATCATGGTTCGTTGACAACTTATTTCAACAGAGAGAATGCAATTCCCTTTTCTTCTTCATTTGTACTTATGGCAAGCAGAAAGAACTAATATTCTCTTGAACATAAATGATAGCTATTAACAGTAGTTGCATTCTGTACTTCTTGTGTTTTACACACGAATATACTTTCTTAAAATAAGGGAAACATATCAAATTTTTTTCAATAGCAAATCACTGATGGAGCTGCAGTAATACCAATAATTATGCAAATGATTGCAGAAAAAGCCAATTTGATTTCAATAAACAAATTGCAATTTTTTCTAAAGAAAATCAGAATCAAAGTAGTATGTTCCAAGCATGTAATCTTTCTAAAGAGACTCTAAATATGTTTGGTTTCTAGAGAAATGATAATAAAGCTTCAGTTGTTGAAAAAATTAGATGCTCATGATGAAGCTAGCTAAGCTTCATAACCAAGCAATAACCAACCACACAAAAGAGAATTTTGTAGTTGAGTAATGAACACCAAATGAGCTTGAAAAGAAAATCTTGAGATTAATCTACAACAAATTATTATGAATTGATATGATGCAATGTACAAATGAGCCTTCTTATATAGACAAGAGGCTAGATAATTAAGAGCATAGGTAATCCCATGTGGCTCAATGAGATGAGAGAGTAGGTAGGAGTATCTACAACTACCCTTTAACAAGATTAAATGAATAAAACTAACTCATCTCTATCTAGAATGACACTAAGATAACTAACATGGATAATATTAAATGATTGTGTCTTGTGAAAACTAAGCTATCCTAAGTAAACATAACATGTGTGAATAGGTGTTAACCAACAACTAGTTAGGACATATCATTATTCACAACAATAACCCCCTTTAAATGCAACTTAGGGAGAAAAATTATTATGTAAATGATGTAAGACTAATATGTAAATGCAATATATGAGTCCTAACAAATAGTCCATGTTAGGTACTCATGCACAACTAATCATGCAACTAATCTCTCACAAACAAAGAAAAGGAGAAAACGTCATGGGACGAAACTCCTCACCAAAAAAGAGATGAGAATATACACAAGTGAAGGAGGAGAGATATGTGGAGGTCTCAAATCAATACCCCCCAAGAAGTACATCCATTAGGAGAATCCAATTAGTAACCCACCCCATAGGAGATAAAGTGAGAGACTATGTAGGGCCCCCATAATGAATAATTGCCTACAAGAATGGTAAGTGTCTAAAGACAAAACATGATCCAATGCTTACAATCCAGTTGTCTCCCCCTAGGAAGAAACAAAACCATATATATATATATATATATGCAGGGATGGTTCCCATTCTGAATATGCAAAGAAAGATGGAAACATGAAGAATGAAGATGATATCTTTGAAAACTACTTTTGTGTCTCTTTGTCCATCAAGGATGATGATGTCACAATTCATTCAACCACATACCCAAACAAACAAGAAAGTGACAAGATGGAACTATGCGAAAACTAATATGGAAAAAAATCCAAAAGACGAATATGCAATATTTCCTCCAACCAAATGGGAAAGACAATGATAGTTTGCTAGTCAGGAATGGTGAAAGTCCTAGTCAATGACTCTAAAGAAGATTTAGGAACCTCGGAAGGAAACTCAACTGAAGTGGAAAAAACCTTCAATCGATCATAACTAATGTTCCTAAGGGCATGAGTGACAATCAATGCATAATCCTCTTTTTTGTAATCAAAATATTTGTCCTTATGTTTGGGAAGAGATAAAATTGATGAAAAAAAACACATAAATGTTATTCACAACTCATTAATTTTCTTTTCAAGCAATTCAATCCTTAAGTCTTCCATGATATACAATAGCACAAAAGAATGAATTTTCAATAGATAGCCCCCCAGAATAGACTTTTACAATTCTCAAATGTCAAATATTCAATATTCCAAGTGAACTGATAATTACAACTATGACAAATTTAAAAATAGCTTATTAAGATGGAATAAAGCACTTGAATTGGACGAACTCAGCTGGTGGGAGGTGGTCGATGATGATTGACCAACATTGAAATTTGTCAATTTTGATGAATTGTTGGTCATCAAAACACTCCTCCAAGTATTCGCAGCCTTAAAGGAAAATATCTCAGTCCCATCAACAATTTCGCTACCAAAAAATTATATCTGATAGAAGTCACAGCATGTGTGATAATAATAATCACTGGTAGGGTAGGAAGTTAAATTGCTACCAAGTTGAATATATGGTAGAGTAAGAATATCACTGCCAATAATAGCGCTAGAGGAAATGGACTCTATTGCAAAGTCAATATTGAAAGTATTTAGCTGGAATGATGAAGTTTGTCCCCTTTTCTCTCCACAGAAATCATGTGTAAGATGACATGGTTTCTAATAATGTTATTTCTTCACCATCTCTGAAGAAGCAAGGCTAATTCTTATCCACATCTCAACCAAGCAAACGTTTGGATTTGCCACAATGATCAGTGGTTTGTGTGGAGCGAATGTTTTTTTCCACGATTTGGCAAAATAATTAGCTCTCTTTCCACATGAGTGCTTTGAAAACTCACAACTTAATTTTGGAAGGTGACTGCAATTAAATATCTAGGGATGGTGACAATACATATTTAGAATATATCAAAATGTCCCGAAAAAAAAATCCTCCTTCACTTGATATCTCTCAATCAAGCCTAAAATTTGACGGTCACTTCTATCTATTATATGAATGCCTTTCTTTTGATGTTTTATGAAAAATATAAATTATTAAAAAAAAAATATTATTAAAAAATTATATAAAATCTTCTACATTTAAATTTATTTAATAGTTTTAACCATGGAAATGGAGGAAACTCGGGCAACATAGACATCACCTTCCATCTATTTGGATATAAAATGTTAATATGCATGCTCTAACAATGCGTATGAAAGTTGTTGGCGTTGTTGACAGATATAAAATTGAAAGTAAGGTAAAAAGTATAAACATGCCATTTTATTTTTAAAAACCCCTACTTTTGGGTATAAAGTTGAAAGTAAGGTAAAAATTAAAAACCTAAATTTCACGGACGACGCCTTAAATGCGGTGAGCGTGGATCGAACACGCGACCTTCAGATCTTCAGTCTGACGCTATCCCCGCATGAATGAAAGTTGTGGAGGTACAGGGAAGAGGGTGCCATATTCCTTTACTTAAGTAAAGCAAGGTGAATGGAGATCATATATAAATTTTTCTTTCTGTAAATTAGCACTAATGTTTGTTGTGAGAAGCTCTAGTTTTCTGCAAATAACACTACCTCATATGAACAATAAAAATAGTTATTATTAGTGTCTTCTTAGCATTCATAGAATTGCAACAAGTAACATGGAAATTTAATATTTTAAATTATTTTAAGATAAGTAATGTTTATACATTTAAATAAGTAAAGTTTCATTATTTCAAAATAAGTAAATTGTTATATATGTCTTGCACAAATCTACATCATAACTGTTTGATTATTAAGCTTTTTGTAACTTATTGTTTCACATGTAGATCATCATTTACAATATAAACAATGAATTACGTCGCAACTGTTTGATTATTAAGTATTTTGTAACTCATTGTTTCACACGTGGATCACCATTTAAAATATACACAATGAAACTTGAAACACATAGGGGAGAGGGATTGTGAGGCCTGACTTCGTCAACATGTAGCCATCACATGGAATATTGTAATAAGACCTTTATTTTTTATAAGAAATGTAAAATGGACACTTAACTATCTTCAACTAAGGTTTGAAGACATGACTCATCATGCAACTCTTCAAAATAATGCATCTAGTGTAAAGTGTCCAAAAAAATGACTTTAAGATTTGACCAAAACTTATTCTGAAAACCCCTAGTAGTTGAATAAAAAAATATTGTTTGTAATTAATACAATATCATAGTTTTTTATGTAAAATATAACCTATATGCGATTTTGAGGGAAGAATGGTAGCTAGGTGATTGTCCTTTAAGGGCTGTAATTGGGTTGTTCACTTTATGGAGAAGTGTAAAGATCAGGTTGGTCGTTGGGTTGTTGATTATATTCGGAATGGCAGGTGACTTGACCTTTCTAGATTGGATCCGTTGCTCCTCCCTCTTCAGAAGTGGCTCTTGAATGTTCACATTCCTGCCCTCTCTATTGAGGATTCCTTGGTTTGGGTGGGCTCTTCTTCTGGAGGTTTTTTTGTTTCACAGGCTTTAGCTTTGCTCTCAAGATCCTTTGCTCTAGCCCCATTCCAGTCTTGTCTCTAAAACAAATTTTTAATCCCTAAAGTCAATATCTTCTTTTGGCTTTTTATGTAAAATAAAGTGTTGTCTATTGATAGCCTATGTAGAAGAGGGATGACTTTGCCTAACTGTTGCTTTCTTTGTAAGGAATTTGCTGAAGATGTTGTGCATTTGTTAATGCATTATTCTTTTGTCCAGGATATTAGGGCTCACTTATTCAATCTTTGGTGTGTCAATTGGTGTTTCTTCTAAATTCTACTAGATTGTTGGTTCCAATGGTCTTGCCCCTATAATAACCAATCTCTTATGGTTTTATGGAGTTTTATGCTCCTTCATGTTTCCTGGGGCATTTGGAAGGAATGGAATAATTGTATCTTTAGAGAAAAGGAATCTCCTACCTTTTTGGTTGCCCATCATATTTAGTTGATTATTAAGGAGAATTTCATCTCTTCCTATCCCTCCCATAAATTTGATCTCGCCATTCATACTTCTAATTTGGATTGGAATATAATCAATAGATGGCACATTGATTGAGACATATCTATACTAACTACTAAAAAAAAGCACACCAAACCCAATATTGCTTGGATTGCTCGTCTTAGAGGATGGATCAAAATTAATGTTGATGGGGTGGCTAAAGGAAATCCTGTCTTGGTAGGCTATGGGGGATTTTCTCATGATTAAAGTGGTAGGCTTGTCTCAGCAGTAACACTTCCACTAGTCATGCAGATAAACCACTATGTTAAGGAAAATGCGACCTACATTGGGCTTAAAATGGCTATTTGTTGAGGGTACAAGAAGGTCTGGCTGGAAAGTGACTCTCTAAACAAAATCAATTGTTTGATTAAAAAGACACCCCATAGCTGGAGGATTAAACACCTAATGCAGGAATGCTTTGATATGATTTCCAAGTCGGAAGAAATTCAAATTTCATACATTTTTAGGGAGGGCAATATGAATGTAGACCATGTGGCAAATCTTGGTGTCATTAGTGATGATATTAAATAGTGTTGGAAAGGGGACTCCTTTCAATTCCATTTGTGTGAGCTAGCTCGGAAGGATGTCGATAATCTCTCACTAATAAATTATTATAGCTTTTCACATTTGTTAAGTCATTCATAGAAAGAAGTGGAATCGACCTTCCACATTATTCTTATGGGTCTTGTTTTTTATTGCTTGTCTTAAGCCTGGTTTTTGTGTGAATACCAAAATTTTCAAAGGTAATAGTTATATGGGGGGAGAGAAGATCAGAATGGAACTATTGTCATGTGAGTTATGGGATAAAAACAAATAACTATGGACATAAGTTGTGGATGGTGGTCTGGAACCATATGTGAGAAAACTCCATGGCCCAAACCAGAATCTCACGAAAAATGTTTGTTAAAAAATGGAATAAAGGGGTGGGGTGTTCAGTGTGTATGGTGTTGAATTCAAGATAGATGAACCCTTCATAGCTGAGATTATGGGGCTAAGTATGGAGGGGAAGAAAATCTACAGAGAAAGGAAATATTCAAAATAAGCCTTGTCTATTTTCTATGACAAAAAGAGCGAGAGAAGCGGAGTCCAGGAAAAATCCTGATGGAGGCTACAATCAAAAGGATCTTCTAAAGCTCTGGTCGGATATGTTAAAGTTTATTATAAGGTACACAACTCTAGATGGGCACTATGCTAGTATTTTTCTTATCATTTCACTACATTGAATCAGTTTAGGCATGATAAAAAAATCTCACTGTCATTTTATTTATTGTCTTCTCTTGAGCATATCATTCACAAGCATTTTGAAAATGAGGAAAATCCAGTGCATGAGGGGTCAATTATATTTATTATGGAGTATGCTAAAGAAAATGAGTTTAACCCCCCCCACCCTGTTTTGAGAAACCCCAAACCCTTAGCTAGCCAGGATGTGCATGATGTTTTAGATACAAAATTTGGTAAGGAGGAGGGCAGAATGGCCATGGATTGAAATGATATCCATGTGTTGGATGACTCATAATACAATCCCTCGAAGGATGAGGGCCCCCCTCAGAAGCCCACTCTCAGAACTACTAGTAGTATGAAAAGGAAAAATTCACCTAGATGGGCAACGGAAAAGTTGAAAACCCCTATTTCTCAACCCCAAAATTTGGGCCCACAAAATTTGAAAAAGAAGAAAACTAGGAAAAGGGAAGATACTCAAGATAAAGGGGAGGATGAAATTAAACTTGACCTCCCCCTTATTGTGGACCCCAATAAATTTAAATAGAATGAGATGGACATTGACATGCTCCTATGCATTTTGATTTCCAATAGGAGAAATGTTTTCGTTGGATTTTTGGTGAAATCAGTCTCCTAAAATAGGGCATCAAGGACATAATATACACTTTCACTAAGAATCTAGAACTTGATAAAAATGACAAACTCTTGAAGTTGACCCAAAAAATTACGGAGGACATCAAGGTTATGAAAACAGAGCTTGAGGCTAGGATTGCCAGTCTACAGAATGACATACAGGAATTAAAGGGCAAACTTAGGGGATTGGTTGAGATTAGCAAAGAGAATTTTTTTAACAATGCAGAAGGAATTTAAAGAGTTAACAAAAATATTGCCATACAGAAAGACCATCGGGTCAGATCTGATCTGTCCTTAGGTGCCAAATTGGACAACAAGAACTAGGATATGCAGACCTCTATGGGGCCTTCTACCAGGACCAGGAGAAAAAAAAATGAAAAAGGTAGTTCCAGATTTATTATGGAGGAGCTTGAGAAGATTAAAAACAAGATGATTCAGAAGAATGTTGAGCTCCTGAAAGCCCTTAATTAGCTTACTTTTGGCTTCTTTCTTTTCCCCTTTTTTGTTTTTTGTATTTTGTTCTTTGCAGGGTGAATTCCAAGTTTCTATTGTTGTTTAGCTGTTGTTTAAACTTTGGTTTGATACTATTAATTTTTTTGATAGATTTGGGTTTTAGGTCCCTATAAAACCCGTTTATGATAATCAAAAACTTATATGCAACTTAAATGGACCAAATGTCTATGAGTAATCATAAGTGTGCGTTATCTCAAATTTTTATATCCAACACCAGAGAACTAATAGTTGAATACAACCAATTGTTGAACACTAAAACCTTTGGAAAATCCCTGACATTTTATGGAGAAAAACTAGGTATTTATTGTGTTCACCTTTTATATTTGCGATGACATAAATTATTAACTTGAGATACTCCAATGCATATACATTCTACCCCAATAGTTGTACGCATAAGAATAATATCTTTTCACTATGATAACAATACGTGTTTAAGTGAGCATCTTATTTTATGAATGACACACTTATAGTGGATATCTATGATATTTGATTTGAAACAAAAAATGGTTTATTTCACTTGTAATGAATGTATTTATGTCATTTTTATATAACATTTATATGTTCTCTTGTGTTCAATTATTAGTCCATTTTGACCATCATTTGGTATTTTTTTAATTTACATGTGGATTATTTATTTACAATATATAGTATAAATATGTGGTAAGACTAGATATTATAAGCATAATTGCTATAATGACTAATGGACCTTGTACAACTAGTGAAAATGAATTGAGGTAATGAATGGATGAAATAGATAATATGAATGTATGTTAATAGAAATAGGTAAGAATAATGTCATTTGAAAGCTTTAACAATATAATATGTTACTTGTACACTAATCATTGCATAAATCAAGAAAAAATTAGGGCGTATAATGTTATAAAATATTCTCACATTCAAAGAAAGTGATGTCGTTTGAGATATTAGAAAAACCAAATAAATCTCAAATTAAAGCAAGAGTACACAAAAATATACATTACTTGTTTAAAAAATGTTATTAGAAAAATCTAAAATAAAATAATTAGATATAATTTGAGATATTCAAAAAAATTCAAATAAAACTCACATAAAATCAAGAGTATAAAGAAATATACTATACATGTTTAAAAATTATTATCAATTATTTTTTTAAATGTGAAGATAATTGAAATATTAAGAAAATAGAGTGAAATAAAACTCATATGAAAAATATACTTTATCTTTTAAATTATTTTATAGAAAATTCCCACAATAAATAAAAATGATATGATTACACACAACAAATATATATATATATATATATATATATATATATATATATATATATATATATATATATATATATATAATAGAAAGTGATTTGTTTTGAGATAATGTCAAATAAAACTTATGTAAAACAAGAAGTACATTAAAAAAATACTTTTATAAGTTTTTTTCTTTTTAGTGAAATTCTCACAAAAAGAAGTCATAAAGTTCATATTAAATAAAGAGTACATAAAAACATATTTTACCTACTAATTATTTTTTTTGAAATGTGATCTAAGATATAAATGTTTATAAGATTCCCGCAATAAAATAAAATTTATATGATTTTAAACAAAATCAAGAGAAATGTGCATTACCTATTCATAAGGGTCATATTATTTGTAAACTTAAATGCTATAACATATCACTAGTACAAATCATTGCATAAATAAATCAAAATACAAGGTGCATTATGCTATAAAAAATTCTAACATGAAAAGAAAGTGATGTGGTTTGACATATTTAAAAAATATTATTAAAAATTCTCACAATAAAAGAATGTGATTTGATTTGAGATACTAAAAATAATTCAAGTAAAACCCATAGTTTATAGAAATATGTTATATATGTTGAAATAGATTATACTTGGTTTTTAGACCTCATTTGTCAACAACAAGGATGACATTAAGTGGGATTTCATCTTGCACCTAGGAGTCATCATAATTGAGGATTTTGGGCTTGCATCTCATCGTTGTTCTTGGGTGCATCAAATCAGGAGGACTTAATTTCAGATGGTAAGGCGATAATCCAATCAATTTTTCCCTACCGCTGTTGATTGTTCATATCTGTCTTGTGCTTACCGTGAATCGAACCCTCACCTTGTTGTTCAGGCCATTCCAGCAAACTTGTGTCATAGAAAAAATCATTTGATTATAATTTGCAGACTTCCATTCTTGGCAGAACATTTTTTTCCAAAGAATTTTGGCGCGCAATATCAAATTTAGATGAAACTGAACACTTACAGGGCAGCATCGGAGGAGAAAATTTTTGAGATGAGCAAGCTCCCCAGTGTGAGGCATTCGACATGCATCAAAACAGGTGTTGGGGAGATGAGGTGGTGTCTAATCTTCTCCCCCCCAAAGATCCTTTTGGCTCTCGAGCAGGACATGTTTCACAATGGGTGTTCAAGGAAAACAAATGGGTTGATGTCTTGGCCTCGCCTGCTCCCATTAAAACATCCCAATTTGAGTTCCCTTCTTCTGCATATTTTAAAGGGTTCTTTCGACGAGATCGCAATTTCGGGAAATGGTAGAAGGGTAGGCAAAGGCAGAATGTTAGGGTTTCTGGCAATAAGGCTCAGATTGATCTGTCGAATGCCTTTGCGAATTTGCAACCACTTTCAAAGGATTCAGGAGGTCATTTGCAGAATTTGGAATTGCCCTCTCAGCCTGCTTTGGTTCTGATCTTGTTGATTGATGCCTCAGATGCTATTTTGGGGAAGAAGGCTCATGATCTTTGGGCTTTGGCAGTTGTGATTCAGGTGTGCGGTGATTCTATTCCTCTGTCCAAACTTGATTACAAACTTCATGCTCACTGGTATGGCACTTTGTACTTCCATGTTCTTTCTCCAAGTTCATTTCTTATTGTGTTTGATTTTGAATCTGCTAGAGATAAGGCTTTGAGTGCACCATTTTTTGGCTTGGAAAAAACCTGATTTTTGTGGAAAGCTGGAAATCCTTTCTAGCGGCTACTAGGGTGGGCCCAAAATGGGTTCCAATGTGGTTTAAACTTCCTCTGTTACTATCTGAATTTATTGAATCTAATATATTAATGAAAATCGGGGATTCTTTGGGTAAATTTTTGCTTTCATGTTCTATGTTTGAGGATGGGGTGTTGGTTGTCAAAATTTGTGTCTTAACTTCCCCTAAATTCTCCCCGCCAAAATTTTGTAACATTCAATCTTCGTTTGGTTTGTGGCGTCAAAATTTGGTTAGGGATTATGGAGATTTTGGTTGCTCTATAGTAACTATGGATTCTCCCCTGTTCTTTCATATGAAATCCATTTGTTTTGGGTCGGGGGATATTGAATCTCCTTTTGATGAGAATGTGGAAACTTTTGCCTAGAATAAAGATCAATTTGTTGGGGCTGCCACTATTCCTCCTTCCCCCGTGAATAAGACCTTCACTTCTAGGGTTTCAGCAACGGCTCCTAAAAACTCTATTATTTCCTCAAGGATTGGTCGATCGAATGCTCCCCCTCTAAAAATTTCTAATGTCACTACAAATACGGGAGTGTATTCTGAGCCTATGGTTGAGTTGGGTAATATTTTAGGGGCTGAGTCCCGAATCCCTGTTGTTTTGAATAAAACCATGGGTGGGGATATTGCTTTAGATGTGGGTATTTTATTAGAGACCATTTCACGAATGCCAAAGGTTTTGATAGATAGTGACAAACCCATGGAGGTTGATTTTATTCTAGATGAGCATCTAATTTCTCAAGTACAGGATATTGTTAATACTAATAAGGTAATTTCTTTGATTTCGGTTGATTTGGAGACTTTGGAGAATGATTTGTCTACTTTTCCCACCAATAACTCTTTTGAGCTTCTCAATATGGATAAGAATTTGGTGGCTTTAGGTCTTGTGTCTTCTCTCACTCCCTTGGTCTCAGAAAAGGAGGAGATTAGGGTAGATAAGGCACTTGTGGAGGTCACTCCTGGGCTTCCTTTGGTTCAAACCCCTCTTATCCCTACTTCACCCTTGTCTACTCCAGGCAAAAGGGGTCGCAAGCCCAAGCATATTAAGACTAAATTAGAAATAGATGTGGGAATTCAATCAACTATTCTTTCCTCTTTGGAGACTTCCAGAAAGAAAAGATCAAAGAAACCCTTTAGTCCACCTCTCACATGAGCCTTAGTGACTAAATGAAGTCTGCATAAGGTTTTTTTAGTTGGATTGGTTTCTCTAGTATTGTTGAATATTTTGAGGCGAGCTGATGCTTCCCCTCAGGCCCAATGACGATTATATCCTGGAATGTTAGGGGCTTAAACACCCCTAACAAATGAAACTTGATTAAGTCACAATTAAACCTAATGAAGTGTGATCTGGTGTTGTTACAAGAAACTAAGCTAAATTTTTCTTTGGCTGATAGGTTATTTTCCTCTTGGAAAGTTTGGAATTTTTGGTCATCTCCCTCTTTTGGGGCTTTGGGTGGGCTGGCAATTCTTTGGAAAGATTCTACTGTACATTTCTCATTAATTGCTTCCTCATCCAATTGGATGCTTGGGCTAGTTAAGAGCAGGCTATCAAAGTTAAAATTCTGGTTATTTAATGTGTATGGTCCATCAGAGGTTCTAGAAAAAATAACACTTTGGAATTACTTGGTTTCTCTTGCCACTCCTCTACGGAATGTTATTCTAATTTTTGGGGGAGATATTAATGCAATTACTAGTATGGATGAAAAGGTTGGGGGAATTATCCCTAATAAGCATGCTATGTCAGACTTTTGCAACTTCATTCACTCCTTGAATTTGGTTGATTGTAAACCTCTTAATGGGTCACTTAAATAGACTAATATGCGTAGGGATTTTTGCCAAATTTCAGAAAGGCTGGATCATTTTATGGTTTTGGATAATTGGTTCAATTCGGGTCAGGATTTTGTGTCCTCAATTCTCCCCTTTACTGGCTCTGATCATTTCCCTATTCAGTTTTCTATTTTTGAGGATAGGGCTCCTAGAAAGTTACCTTTCAAGTTTGAGCCAATGTGGTTTAGGGACCAATCATTTTTGCCTTCCTTAAAACATTGGTGGTATTCAGCTTCATTTTTTCCTGGGTCGCGGATGTTTCAGCTTGTTAAGAAACTGGGCTTTTTAAAGTCATGGATTAAGGATTGGAATGTGATGCATTTTAAGAATATTTTTGGTGAAAAGGCCAGGATTCAGGAGGAAATTGAGCAGCTTAATGAAAGCATTGTTGCTTCAGGGTTGTCTCCTGCAATATATGATAAGCTAAAGTTATTGAACTTGTAGTTGGGTGAGACCTTGGCTAGGGAAGAATCTTATTGGAGACAAAAGTCTAGGGATCTTTGGCTTTCTGAAGGTGATCAAAATATTAAATTCTTTCATTCTTCTTCTAAGCTCAAGAGACTTCACAATTGAATCTCTTGTATTCATGACTCTACTGGTAATACTCTGATAGATGAGGATGATATAGCCCCTGAAGCTGTAAGGTTCTTTAAGTCTCTTCTTTCAATGGAGCCAGTGGTGGTTGATGATGAGTTTGTAAATTTGATCCCCCCTTTAGTTTCCCCAGAGGATAATAGGCTGCTTATGGCCCCCTTTTTGTTGGATGAATTGAAAGAGATAGTCTTTTCCATGCATCCAGAAAAGGCTCCGGGCCTGGATGGATTTATGGCCTTATTCTTTCAGAGATGTTAGGATTTTATTGGAAAAGATTTGTTGTTAGCCTTGGAGGAGTCTAGGAGGAATAGGTAGATCTTAAGAGAAATTAATACTACTCTTATAGCTATATTATTCCAAAAGTAGATAATCCTACCTCTTTTTCAGACTTTCATCCAATTGCCTTGTGTAACACCTTATACAAAATCATTACTAAGGCAATTTCGGTTAGGCTGTCTAAACTCCTTCCTCAGATAATTTCTTTGGAGCAGGCTGGTTTTGTGCATGGATAGGAAACTCTTGAAGGTGCTATTGTAGTGCATGAAATCCTGCACTCCATATCCTAGCAAAAGGTCCCAGCAATGATTCTTAAACTAGACATGCTTAAAGCCTATGATCATGTTAATTGGCAGTCCCTGGTGGCGCTCTTGTATCGTTTTGGGTTTACGTATAGTTGGGTTAAGTGGGTCTTTTCATGTACATCCTCTGGTCGCTTTTCAATTCTGATTAATGGTTCTCCCTCGGGCTTTTTTGCTTCCTCCTGGGGAATTAGGCAAGGAGATCCTCTATCCCCTTTTTTATTTATTGTTTTGGCATAAACATTGAGCAGGGCTATATCTAATGCTATGGCTTCGGGTCTATGGTCAGGTATCAGAGTGGATGGCCTCCCTTCTTCACAATCTCATTATTTATTTGCTAATGATACACTTCTGTTTGGGATGGCTTCTATGAGGGTAGCTCGAGTTATTAAGAAATTTATTTCTGATTACATTGCCTTTTATGGTCAAAAGGTTAATAATCAGAAGTCCAAAGTCTTTTTTGTGAATGTCCCCACATTAGTTCGAGACAATCTTGCCCACTTTTGGAGCTTTCATGTTGGGACCTTTCCCTATATGTATTTGGGAATCCCTTTCTTTTTGGGTTCAGATAAGACCTCCTTTTGGGATAAACTAGTCCATTCTATTACCTCTAGAATTACCTCTTGGAATCATAAGTGGCTAACAATGGCTGGTAAGATCCTTCTAATCAAATCAGTGTTGAGTGCCATTCCTACATACTTGATGTCTATCCTACAAGAACCTTCTCAAGTCATCAAGAAGATTAAGGTTTCCCTCAGGACATTCCTTTGGAGTGACAACTTAGGAGGACAAACAAAGATCCCTCTTCTTTCTTGGGATAAAATATGTCATCCCAAGGAGGTGGGGGGTGCGGGTATCCATGACCTAGTTATTTAGCATAAAGCATTAGGGGAAAATTTGATTTGGAAGTTATATGCAAACCCTCAGAGTAAATGGGCTTCCGTCATTCTCACCAAGTATTTAAGGGGAGCACCCAGTGAAAGGATTTTTACTGCAACATCCCTTCCGAAGGGCTTTGCATTTTGGAATTTTTTGATTTCTTGTAGGGAGGTGATCTTACCACATTTATCTTGGGTGGTCCATAATAGGAAAAAGGCTCATTTTTGGGATGAAGTTTGGAATGGGCATCTTGCTCTCTCAGCTATTCGTGACTAGTCCCCTTTACCGGATATTTTGTCAAATCTTTGGGGACCTTTTGTTGCAGATTATTTCAACATTGTCACCTTAGGTCCATGTTTAGTGGCTAAATGGAAGGATATCCCTCCCCTATCTATTAATAATGATATTATTTTATCTTTTATAGAAGAACTTCGTAAAAGACCTTTAGTTTTCCATATGAAGGAGGACTCTTTGGTTTGGGTTAAAAATGCTACAGGTTCCTAATCAGTTAAAGAGGGGTACAATTCTTTAGTTCAGGCCCCCTTGCCATCTTGTTGGCCTACTAAGCTTTTCTGGCATCCTGCTTGTCTTCCAAAGGCAGGGGCTTTTGCTTGGTTGGGAGTCCAAGATAAAGTCCTTACTAGAATGTGGTTGGATAGACTTGGGATTACAACAATTTTTCCTTGTGTTTTCTATGGTTATTATATGGAATCGATGGATCACCTTTTCTTGCTATGTCCTTTTGCCTCTGAGTGTTGGTATTGGTTGTTTGATATGTTAGGATGGTCTTCTGCTCTCTGTCCAAATATACTTTTACAATTTATGTCATGGCCCTTGTTGTTTCCCTCTTTGTTCTATTCATCACTTTGGGTTGTTGCTCCATCTCTGCTGATTTGGAATCTTTGGCTTGAAAGCAATTCAAGAATCTTCAAACATAAATCCTCATCTTTGATAGTCATAATTGGTAAAATTCAAGCTTCCATTAGTGAAGTGGTGCTTGCTTTCATTCATAGAAATTTAGATCATCTCAGGTCCTTTTCTCATTGGGATAATTGGGTCACTTGGCAATGGTCTTTACTTCATTTGATGCCTTCTCATGGGGTTATAACAGATGGAGTTTCTTCAACTCTTAAGTGCAAGATGGTTAAATGGAGTCCTCCTCCTTTTCCTTCATTCAAACTTCAATTTGATGGGGCCTCTAAGGGTAATCTGGGGAGGTCTGGGGTTGGGGTAATTATTTTTTATCACTCCTCAAAGATCATCAAAGCAGTGGGTAAATATATTGGTCATGGCACTAATAATGTGGCTGAGTTTCAGGCCTTATCCTTTGGACTTGATCTTGCTCATTCTTTAAACATTAAGGACATTGTTATTGAAGGTGATTCAATGTTGGTATTTCAAGTAGTTGCTAGAAAAAAGTGTCTCTCTTGGCACTTGCAGTATTTTTTAGAGCACATTCTCCTTCAACTAAATGGCTTTTCCACTTTCTCCATTTCTCACTGTTTTAGAGAAATTAATGCTTTCATGGATTTTCTTGCAAACAAGGTTGTTGTTGAGGGTGTTGATCATATAGAACTTGCCCCTTCAGATTTTCCTATCTCTTGCATGAAAATTCTCTCGTAATAGACCTTTCATTCAAAAACTTCCTTCATTCCCTATTCTTGGTGTGGGTGTTCTTTCATAAGTGCCTATAATGAGGGTGTTGGCCTTCGGGGCAATATCCTTGCTATTGACATTTATTGGGAGAATCTCCTCATTAAGGAGAGAGTTTTGTTGTGGCTTATTTTTCTAGATTTTTCATTTTTTCACTTATAAGAGTGAGATTGTATGGGATCTTGTGTAATTATTTTCCTTTATGGTCAAATGTGGGATATCTTATGTTCAGCTAGCAGTTTTGGTATTTTTGGGCTTCTTGCTTGGCATTGACCTATCCCATGAAGCTTCATGTCGGGATTACAAGTTTATTATCATGATAGATGGATACCTTGGTTTCCTTTGGATATTTTGAGGATTGCTTTGGTATTGGATCTTCTATGTCAATCATTTAATTTCATGGTTGGACTCTATTAAAATACATTGAGTCTGATTTTCTTCTTTTTTGGTAATCATTTCTCTTTATGGTTAGATATGGGTAACTTTGCCATGAGCTTTCGTTTCACATTATGTAGAGTTGGTCCTTCTATCGAATCATTTTGTTCTGTGGGTACCCTACTGGTTAGGCAGTTGCTTTAATGATTGGGTCTGTTGTAATGATATGAGGGAATTATTTTCATCTTTTCGTATGAGTTCTCTTGCTTGGTAGTTTCTCTCATGACGTTGAGATAATCATACATCGGTTATCCTTTTCTTTGTTATATTCCGGGTGAGGGACAGGTTATTTGATGGTGCAGATGGCTCCTTATGTTGTTGTTGTTGTTATGGCTTTTGCTCTGGATTCTTTTATGGATAGGCCTCTCCTGATTCCTGAGGGTTTTTTCCATCGTTCTTTGCTTATTATATGGATGGGCATATGTTTGCTAACTATTCTTGTGTTGTCAGGACTGCTTTTACTTGGTTCCCTTTTGGCTATGGGTTTGTTCTCTATAGGGCCTTGGAGTCATGTAGTGCATAGATAGTTTAGTCCCTTTTGGGTGATGACACTGTTTTGTGGACATGGTGTTCTCATTTTGGGGTGCCATCTTCTTCACCAATTCCTATAATCTTTTTCCAAGCTTCCTTTATATCTAATGTGATTGATATTGTAATCAGAGGTTGTATCTGGGTTGCCTATGGGCTTTTGTAATGGGTAAATAGGCTTTTGTTTTTTGAGCAATACTGAAGGGTTTTCTTACTCATTCTTTCCCTTCAGTGCTGGTTGAACCAGACACCATGTAAAAAATATAAAGATTTAATATAATTTCAGTGGTTCATCCACTTTTATCAAAAATAAAAAATTAAAAATTAAAAATTCAAAATAGTTTGAGATATTAAGGCAAAAAACTCAAATAAAACTCATACCAAAAATAAACTTCCACTTGAACTTTTTAAAGAAAATTCCTACAATTAAAGAAAGTGATGTGAATTGAGATATTAGGAAAATTATAAATAATTTCTAGAATAAGGAAGTGATGTGACTTGAGATATTAAGAAAATTATAAATAATTTCTAGAATAAGGAAGTGATGTGACTTGAGATATTAAGAAAAATGAATCAAATAAAACTTATATAAAATAAAAAATATAAAAATATATATTTTGTCTATTTAATCTTTTTTTTCAAATTTACACAACAAAAAAAATGATGTGATTGTATACATATATAATTTAATAAAAAAAATTACAATAAAAAGAAACTGATGCGATTTAAGATATTAAGAAAAAAAGCCAAATAAAATTCATATTAAACAAAGAGTACATAAAAACATATTTTTATCTATTTAATTTCTGTAAAATTTCCACACTAAATTAAAAATGATGTCATTGTATATATATGAAAGTACATAAAAATATATGTTGTGTGTTTAATTTTTTTAATAAGATTCCCACAATTAAAGAAAATTGATATGATTTGAATTATTGACGTGCGCATGACTGCATCCATTATGAGGACTTCCCTTGTCTTAGTTGAGGTAAAGCTCAGTATTTATATGGACGAAATCCGACATAGGATATTTATAATTTTATATTTTTGTTATGATTAAAAGGCATTCAAAATAACTATTGTTATTATATCTATCTTAGATTAATTTATGAAAAAATGTTTGTTCCAAAAAAATCTTTAATATTATTGTTTATATATTTAAAAAAAAAAAAATGTTATTATTGTAAAATAAGTAAATTGTTATTTTTATTCATTTATACAACTCAATATCGTAATTGTTTGATTAATATTTCTAAGTCTTTGGTAAGCTATTGTTTGTATGTCACTATCCCTTCACTTGTACATAAATACTAGCAAATATATATAAAGAAAGTCGAGAGATATCGAGGCTTTCATTTATTATTCACAAAGTTATATTTTAAGTTAAAATTTGAAATGAAAGCCTCGATATCTCTCTGCTTTCTTTATATATATTTCTATATATATATATATATGCTAGTAGCATCCGTAGGGGTAATTGGAAAGAAATTAAATTAAAAAATATTTATTAATTTATAAGGACAAGATTTTACGTTATATTAATTATTTAATTGTTTAATAACTTATAAATCTCAGTGTGTAGTTTTTCTGCTACTATTTTGATATCCTTTGGGTGTGGCTCATTTTCTGCATCTAGTTGGCGATAGTGATCTCCTATTCTCTAGTGACTAGGAGCATAATGGGAGGGGATAAGAATAGACAAGAGCCCTCTACCTGCGAGAAGTGGAAAAAGAACAAAGATGTCTCGTGCGAAGTGGTCGATGGTGGTCTTGTCCCCTACCTGGACCAACTTCATGGCCCCTCTCCTCTGATTACAGAGGCCTTTGTTAATAGATGGCAAAAATGGAGTGTCAGGGCCTATGGTGCTAAATATCAGACTGATGAAACTTTGGTGGCAATGGTCACTAGTCTGGCTTTGACTGGTAGAAGGTTTTACAGGGATAGAAAAATTGGGGAAGAGGACATGTCAAGCTTCTTTGACAAAGACAAGGAGTGCTCCAGAGTCACCCTTGATGGTAGGTATGCAAGTATATTCTCCTACCATTTCACTATTTTAAATCATTTCTGCCATGGCAAAATTATCTTTGTTCCCTATTACCTTGCCTCCTCCCTTGAGAATAGCCTGGAAAATCACTTGGAAAACCCTAGCAACCCTCTTCTTCATGAGGGGCTTATTGTCTTTATCATGGAACATTCCAAATCCCTTGAAATTGTGCCCCCACTTGTTGAAATTGGTCTGTAGATGGAGGTCCATGACGTCTCTGAGACGGAGATGGACCTGGACAATAGTGGGGTTCCTGTTGATGACCTTGAATATGAACCAGCGGAGGAAAAAGACAAGATGGTCACTTATGAGACTCTCGGCAACAAGAACCCCCCCAGATGGGCTAACAGTAAATACAAAACCACCAACAGGTTGATCTCCAAGGCCGAACCCCTCACCAAAAATAAAAAGTTGGCAGCGAAGGATCACAGCTCGAAGATTACAGACCAAGGGATTAAGTTGGATATCCCTATCAATGTCCATAAAGACAATTAGGGGAAAGATGGTAGTTTGATGAATCTTATCATGGAAGCCACCAGAAGCCAGGAGCGTAGCTGGAAGTAGGTCAAGCACAAAATCAAAACCCTTAAGATGGGGGTTATAGAAATAATTGACATCTTCACTACCTCCCTTGAACCCAGCAAGCCAGAAAAACTCATGATCATGACTCAAAAACTCTCTTAGAATGTTGTGGTTATGAAATGTAACCATGAACAAAGGATTGATAAGATGGAACAATCCATGGCTGAGATTAAGAAAAATCTCAAGAATCTGGTCGACGTTAGTAAAGAAGCCACGAAAAACAACATTGAGGGGCTAGAAAAGATCAACGAGATGGTTGTTGACTACAGATCCTTCCACAGTGACCTGGTGAAAGATCTTGGTGGTGATGATGTGGCTGCTAGAGACTCCAAATCCACAGGACCCAGTTCTAGAACCACGAGCAGAAGCAGCAACAAGGGTACCTCCAGATTCATCATGGAGGAGCTTGAGGAAATCAACAGGATTTCCATCCAAAAGAACAAGGATCTGGTGCTATCACTTAACTGAGGGCTTTTTTTTGCTTTGGCATGTTTGTTTGTGTTTCTTTTGTTTTTGTTTTTGTTTGGGGTTGCTCCCCTTTTTTGTTGTTCTTTCTTTCTAGTTTGGTTGTTGGTCGGTTGTTGTGAAACTTTAGGTTTCAGGTCCTTGTAGAACCTGTTTATCCTTATCAAAAACTTATAAATCAAATAATTTATATTAAATGAATTGTTGAAATAATTTTAAAATTAGTAAGAGTGTTATATGTTATTTAGTTTTATGATTATGCTTTCATTTCATTGAGGTTTATCATTTCATAATATTTTCAAGTTAACGGGTTAGAATTCCATTTTGTTTTGTTTCATTGCTTAATTTGGTTGAGTTTAGCATTGGGGTTAGGGTTAGGGTTAGATTTATGGTTCAATTTGATTTAGGATACAGGTTTATTTGGTTTAGTGTTTAGTGTTACATGTAGGCTTGGGATGAAAACATTAAGCCCTAATTTAATGAGGGTTAGGGTCTAATTATATTTAGTGTTGAATTTGGTTTATAGTTAGGGTTTGATTTTGTTTTAGTGGAAGGTGTATGATTTATATTTTTTTAGTGTTAGGGTTAGGGCCTGATTTGATTTGGGGTTAGGGTTCAATTATGTTTAGTTAAGGTCACAAATAGGGTTAGTGTTCAATTTGGTTTAGGGTTATCATTCAATTAATGTGGTGAATATGGATCAATTTGGTTTAGTATTAGGATTAAGAGCACATCTGGCTCAAGGGTGAGGTTAGGGTGAAATTTGGTTTAAGGTTCAGATTTAGTTTTATTTAGGGATAAGGTTCAATTTGGTTTAGGGTTAGAACTTGGTTTAGAGATTGGTTAGTTTTATGTTTTTTAAATTTTCTTTCTAGTGTTAGGGTTATAATTCAATTATGTATAGTCTTTAGGTTTTCATTTATTTTTAATTTAGGTTAGGGTGCATTGATATAGTGTTCAATTACATTTAGAGGTATGGTTGAATTTTGTTTTGGTGTAGGGTTAAATTTGATTTACTATTACAATAATAATTTGATTTGATTTAGGGTTAGTGTTCAATTTGGTTTGGTTCTATTCGGTCGTGTTAGGGTTTTGAACTTGTGTTTTAGTTTACGATAATGGTTAAGTTTAAATTTAGTTTAATATTTAATTAGGCTTGGGGTTATTACATTTTTGGTTAAGGGTAATAGTTTAATTTGTTGTAGTGTGAGGTTTTAACCTATTTAGGATTTAGGTTCAATTTGATCTATGGTTAGATCATTCAATTTTATCTAGTGTTCAATAAGGAAAGCGACTATTATTTGTGTGAATAATTAAATTATATGTAATTATGTATTATGGACAGTTTATATTATTTATATATCATTTATAATCAAGTTGAAACTTTGCACTGTAATTGAATTAATAACAATATATAATATTGCATGGTAGTTATTGCATAAACAAATAGAATGATACAAAAGGAATCCAAATTACTACTTAATCTAATACAATATGCAAAGTTAATGTTGATCACATGAAACAATGAATGTTTATGAAAAAGTATTACATGAATTTATTTCTAAGTCTTTCAATCTACTTTCTTCATCTTTTCTCTTTGCAAGTTGTTTTCCCTTTTTCATTTTTCATAGCGCTCATATGTGAATGGTGGCATTATTCTCAATCCTTCCAAAGACTTTACACGAGATACAACTACAAATGTCATTGCTGTTCTTTCAATTGGTCCTATATCAATTTTGGTTTTTCCAAGTGTCAAACCTTGCGACTTGTGTATTGTTAATGCCCAAGCCAGTCTCAATGGTATTTGAACTATAGAACCTCTTTATCTTATACTCATGGGAACTGTTTGTGGATTGTGATCATCAAACACAAATCTAGAGTAGTTATCAAAGTTAACCATTACATATGTTGGTGGTTCTGGTGGCATACTTCTAGGTTTGTATACAATATTTTGAATGTAACCTAATGCTCCATTTACAAGACCTGCTTCTATCCATAGGTTAGAAGTTAGCATAACTCTTTCATTTTCGCTAATCAATAACTCCATATCAAGCTCGTCATGAGAACTTCCTTTAGTTGCATTAACAGTTCCAAGTTTTGTTCCAATGCTACGTGCAATAGGTTGTTTGAGAGAATATAATATTTTCCTGTTATGATTCCGAACATTATCATTTGTGGAGAGCAAATGAACATCATTGTCAAATGATTCATTGATTGTTGTACTCATATTATTATTTGTTCTTGACATTAGCAACTTCCAGTCATCAATTGTAGGTTATGCTTCTCTCAAGTTTGTCAATAGTTGACAAAATTGAATCTATTCAACATCTTCTCCATCTTGTCTAAAAACTTTGTCTAAGGTAACCACAATTTTTAAGTCTTGCCATAGAATATTTGCTCATCTGCTACTCTCATATGTTGGTTTGTCTTTGAAGAGAGGCAGTTGACCCAGGTCTCCAACTAAAATGATTGAAACACCTAAAAATAATACACAAACATAATTTTAAATGAACTATAAAATAAAAATATGGAAATTTAATACGTGGTTATTGCATTTTCTACATTCTGAAATGCTTTTTGTAATTCATGGGAATTACGAACATACCTGCAAATCTTAAATCAGAATTTTGTGGGAATGCTTGACGAATAAAGGAATCGATGTTCTCAAGTAATTTCTCTCCAATGAAGCTCATTTCATCAATCAATATATACTTCACATGTGATAGTTCTTCTCAGAAAGTTGTTAGCCTTGTTCCTTCTAATATACCAAAATATTTTATTGGAATTCTCAACTTGGAATGAATAGTCGATGCTCCTATGTTGAATGTTGCTACTCCAGTTGGTGGAAGCAGTAGAAGGGGAGATTGATTAGGCATTGTTGCACTTTTAAGACTTTCACTAATCGCACCAATCAAATAAGACTTTCCTGTTCCTGTCATTCCTTGAATTATTATATACAATGGCATCCTATGTTCATTCATATAGTAATGTGACATAATTATGTTCAATGATTTCTCTTGTTCCTCACTCAAGCTTGCATAATTGATATATTGTGGTATATCATCATGTATAATGCATCTATTCTCTCTAATTGTTTCTATGAAATTCATTGCCTGAGTTGTGTATTCATCACTTTGATATTTGCTAGACCAATTTGTTTGTCTGTCAATATCTCTTCTTCCCAACATTTCTATTTCTGAGAGTTGCATTACATGACAATGATGTAGCCTAGATATGATTTCCCATTCATGCTCTGTTGTGTTTTCTTGAACGATGCCATTATCTTCAATTTTCAAATCACTAATATTTTCATTATTTTCTGTACTTATTGTTCACTCCAAATACCAAGGGGTATAATTGGGAGACTCCCAATTTGATATTATGGTGTCATTGTTGTCACCAATATCTCTTTCGATGTCACAAAATGTCTTGTAAAGTAACAATTCTGATAAACATAAATGAACAAATTTTTTTGATCCATGTGAAGGAATTGATAGAAACCTTGGAATAAGTGTGATAGGTTCCATTGAGTATGGTCATGTCCTATATCTATCAATGAATGATTTTGTTTGTTCTTCATTGTTATCTTCATCACATAAAGCAACGGGTTTGAGTACTTCACATGAAACATTGAGATTAACAAATGTTTTACTACTTTCAACCAAGGGAAGTTCTAAGAGCCTGTGGCATGTTTCTTGAGCTCCAACATCTCTTTCTATAATAGTTTCAGTCAAGAGCTTCCTATATGCTTTTGCTTCTAGGTCATCTAGGTTTTCTATATTTGAAAGATGCAACAACATTTGATGGTAGGTTTTTGAGCTCTTCTCTACTTTCACTGCATACTTTGCAATGTACTTTATCACTGCATTTTTTGAGAAAACCGGTTGCCAATCTATATTAGCTCTCGACAGTTGTAGTATGTAGCGACTGTGTGAATTAACTCTATCATCATTTCTTGTTGGCACAAATTTCTTTTCACTACTCTATATGTCTTGATATAATTTTGATCCATGTATATTTAACGCCTAGGGTGCATTGTATCTGCATTTTTATTTGTAAATATTTTTTAGCATTTTTTTCAAACGTTTACATTACATGTATATTGAAAATTATTTATTATAAAGTAATTACCTATGAACCATTCTTCCTTTTTTCTTTCTTAAACATGCACCCTCTCTACACATTGTATGTCTTTGTACTATGTTTAGAATTTCTTCGTAATCTTTATCAATATTTGTCTTGACAAGGTGTCTTGTGTTTTTTAGACATGGGTGTTGTGCAAAGTTTTGGAATGTCTGCAATAGTAAATATGAACTTATTAGTTTTCTATGTAATAAAAACTAACATTTACATTGGATTACATAAGTTAGGATTGAAACTCATTGTAATGACACCTGTATGTTTCGTTGATGAAAATCTACTCTTGGATTCCATGCATGAACAATGCCATGGAAATATCTTTCAAAAAGCTTTATTTCTTATTCAGTAGACCAATCTATGCTATCCATATTTGGTGCTCCATGTATCCATAGAAAACCGTGCACATGTGGTGATCCTCTATGTTACCATTCATATTTGCACCAGTACTCTTTAACATTATACCTTTGTTTGAGTATTTCTTTTCTAAATATAGAATGTCTTAAGTGCATATAGTGGGCAACCATATGAGGGCAGTCAATCACATTTTGTTTCCTCCAGATTTAAGGTTCATGTGGATTTGTTGGAGCTATTCCTTGCATCAGTGCATGTAAATCTAGCTAATACAAGTCCACAGCACTAAGTGTACAGAATATTGTTGGTGTTCTGATTTGATGTAGCATACTAGATAGTTATGCTCTGCATTTTTTCCAATATGATCTGGTTCCTCGCAATGTTGTTCCAAATCACATCAATTTATCAGCCAGCTGTGAGTTTGGCAAGTTCTGCATATGTTCACACAATTCATTTACTGTGATAGGAAACCCTCAAAGGTTCCCTTTTGCAAATACAATAGTTGAATTTTGTGCTCTGTGCCTCATTATCATGTTCATCATCTAATATCGAAACCTTGGGTGTTTTCCAAAGCGGTGGTCCCTATAGCAAAGCAAATGCTTCACATACTCATGTAGGTGTACTCATCTTATTCATGGTTCCAACAAATCACACCTACTATCAGCAAATAGTGTTGGAAATGCCATGTCAAGTAAACCCATTGTCATGTATTCATTGATCAGAGATACACCAATTGCAGGCCAATCAATCAACATGGGAGGATTTGCATTTGGATTATTCACCCATGCCCTGATTAATTCCATTTCTCTTTGCACGTTAGGTCAATTTGAGGCCATTGATGTTGTGTGATTTATGATATTACAATAATCTGTTTCTAAAATTGGACCAACAAATACAATTTGGTTTGAGTCAGAATCAAATTCCACATGCATACTCCTTATTTTGTCAAAGATATTTTGATTACAATCTCTATCCAAATCATGCAAAGCATTATGATCAATCATAACACCTCAATAGAACTTGTCATGCTCAATTTTGTATTTTAATTCTTTGTAGACACGTTCTCTATTTACTGTAAATTTGTAATTTGTGTCATGTTGATGTTTTCTTCAAACAATGATTGTTGGCAAGTCTTTTATTAGATGTGGCAAAATATTGGAAATTTGTTCAATATTTTGTGGAAAACTTATTGTGTGTCCTTTATACCTATATTTTCCACCTGTTGCATGCGTGACTTGTAGAATCAAACTTACATGTGCAATCAACATTTCTTCTACTTGTGTAAGGTTGGCAAGTTCGTGTGGTTGTGGTCCTGGATCTATATTGTTCGACAAAAAGAATCTATTATATTCCTCATTCTTGATGACACCTACCACATACAAGGCCTTGCGTAGTGCGATACACTTTTATGCCAAGGTAACATTCTTGACATATATAACATATTGTTGGAGAAACAAAGTTGTCTATTCGGTGTCGAAATGCAAGTTGAATATTTTTCAAATTGTTTTGAAGAATTTCATTAGGATTGCCTATATTTTGGACATTATTTATCATTCCTACATTTATTTCAGGCAGAGGAATATGTTGAGTATTTTGAGGTATATAGTCAACATATGCAAATTCTTCATTATGATAATTCATTTGATTACCTGTATGCGATTGAAATCATTGTATTTCGTATGATTGTTGAGGAACTTGTTGCGTATCCTATCTTTGAGAATGAGATTATTGTTCACAAGTTCGTTGATAATGACTTCCAATTATATTAAAACCTTCTCTAATCTGAGCTTCAAATTCTTGTACTGGTACTTTTGCTCTATGTCTACAATCGCATTGTGTCTTTGTCTTTGTTCCTCCCTATCAACATCTGTCATGTGTTCATGTTGTCTTCTACGATATTCTCTTTGATAATCCCTATGATATTGCGTCCGTTGTTCTTCTGATTCAAAATTCATTCTTTGTGGTGGTATCACTACAGGAAATTTTAGAATTCAACAAACTTAATAAATGCATTTTATTTGAAAAAATACTAATATTGTAGATTGAAACTTAATACACTGTAAAGTAGAAAAAAAGTTGTCAACACTAACCACTTTATATATATATATATTTGTGTGTGTGTGTGTACAATGTGATAAATGTACAATGTGATAAATGGGTACAGTTTAATTTGGTTTCTTGATCAATTAGTTTCTGGGGTATGATCTGTAGACAATTTGGTTAAGGCAAAGGGTTTAATTGGGAGTACAGTTAAGAATTAAAATTAATTTCAAAATTTTTCAAAATTTATGAATAGTAAAACTTATAATGTTATGAATATTAGTTTGATTAGTATGAAGTTATTAATATTCATTTTAACATTTATTTAATTATTCATTTTATATTATTAAGAAATTTCAGTAGTTTATTAAACTAATTATCATACATTTTATAATTTTGAAAAATATTATATCTTTATCAATTAAACTCTTAATAATTGGTAAGCTGAACAATTTTGTTTATTAATTCAATATTAAATTAACATTTTATTTATAAACATTTGAACATAAATATTTATGTTAATAATTAAATTATAAGTAAAGATGTATTATATAATAATATATTATTTATATTTTATTCATAATAACTTGATTAATATTATGTGATCAGTAATGGTTTAACATTTTTCACTTTATATAATGTTATGAATATTAGTTTGATTAGTATGAAGTTATTAATATTCATTTTAACATTTATTTAATTAGTCATTTTATATTATTAAGAAATTTCAGTAGTTTATTAAACTAATTATCATACATTTTTTAATTTTGAAAAATATTATATCTTTATCAATTAAACTCTTAAGAATTGGTAAGCTAAAGAATTTTGTTTATTAATTCAATATTAAATTAACATTTTATTTATAAACATTTGAATACAATTATTTGTGTTAATAATTAAATTATAAGTAAAGATGTATTATATAATAATAATATTATTTATATTTCATAATAACTTGATTAATATTATGTGATCAATAATGGTTTAACATTTTTCACTTTATTTTTTGAGTAATGTCGATATTGATGTGATGAATGATTTAAAATCTTTTTTTCAATGAATTAAATTTTTTAAATTAAATATATATATTTCAATTTACTTGATTAATTTGTATTACATACATATGTTCAACAATGTAATTATTTATATTTAAATCAATTGCATATGCAAAATTTATTAATATTCTTTCAAAATAATATATAATTAAAGAGAGAAAATCTTAATTGATAATAACAAAAAATGGAAATCGTTCTTTGAAAAAGGAATAAACAAATTCCAAAAACATTCAAAACAATTTAAAAAAACAAAAAGTCAAACTTTTATATTATTTTACATAAGAGTTTATATACTGAACATTACATATACTGACCATGTTCACAGACACTCGAATCTGTGGGACTGGGGGCGTGAACAGATTTGTGTGGTTTGCAGATTTTTGAAATAACAGACGTGCCGAAATCAGATCTCTTAGTATAGGAAACAGCGATGGAAAGAATATAAGATGAATTGAAGAAAAAAAATCAGTAATATATATCTATATAAGGAGGTGTAATGGCTATGCTGATAATAAACTATGCTTTCAATAACATATTGGAAGGTACAAATCACATAATATTAAATTTTTATTTATTAGTGATAATTATTTATAATATAAACAAATTGATTAGATTAAGATGACTTTATCATTCATTAGAGTCAAATTGGAAGGAAAAAAATGTATAGTAGCTCATTGAAATGAAAATTGGTGCTTTTTGCATGATAGGTGGGTTAAAGATTAACCACTCGATGTCTCTTCATTTGCAACTATTTTTTTCTAGTTAACAATATTCAATTGCATACAATCATCTACCACACCTCACCTTCTTCTATGTCAACTATCTACTATTGCATTTAAATACGCGTTGTTCTTCTCTTATTTTTGTGTTCAAAACCTTCATAATTATAAATAAATACAATTAAAAAATTTACATATTTTCTTTAAACTTTTTTTAGAATAAAAAATATCACATATAACTACTAAATAGTTTTAATTATAAATAATATTGATTAAAATAATAATGTTAGATGTTGCAAAGACCTTTATGATTGTTGGATCTTGCAGGCTGGGCAAGAGCGAACAATGAAGCAGCCTCGACAACTATGCTGCTCAATATTTTTAGGGATTATTTGTGAAGCAGCTGACCCCATGAATATTTATCTTTGCTGCTTATTTTTAAGCAAAACATCTTAAATTTATATTAATAGCATTAATACTAATTTGTGCACTTCAAATTTGGAAAGGAAAAAGAAATAAAATCTTTAAAAAAAGAGGGAAAGAAAATTGTGGAGCCATGTGTCATTTTTGTTAATAAGCAGCCACTGCTTATTTCCAGCCCCCCTTTTGTTTCATAGCTTATTTCTAATTCCTAAACATTTGCTGCTCCACCAAAATAGCAGAAAATAGAGTTAAGCAGTCACATGGGAACATGATGTTAAAGACTTATTCATGCTACAATGTAATTAGAAAATTCAATGATAAAATAAACTAGGTAAATGACCATATATTAAATTAATTTGACAGTTACACTGTTATTAATATTCTCACTATTAATATAAGATTAATAATTAATAATATATAAAATTAAAAATTGCAGAAAACATGCTTTCCACGCAGAGGTATCTGATTTTGTTTTAGAGAGAAGGGGTCGATTAAATTTGCTGTTAAACTTCTCCACATTAAAGCCTAATTTAAAGCTTTTCCTGTTAAATAAAATATTATTAAAAAAAGAAAAAAAGAATAATCAGAAAAATATTAACATGGAATTGGACAAGTGAGAAGCATGTCCTCGAACAAAGAGGTTTTACTTAACTGTATGGAGATTGAAGCCGCCCAACATTTTTTTTCCAGCAACAGCTGTGTGACTTTTTCCAGCCCCATTAATTATCTCACAGTCACCAATTTCCAATCTATGGTTAACAGCACCAGAGTTTGTAGTGCCGGAGAATCCAGGTGGACTCGCTATCCGGCTTAATCTATATGTTTTAGTTTTTTAAATGTTTGTGGTTAAAATGCTTATTAATACCCTCTTAAGGCATTGGAGGTATAAGTATTCCAACATTAAAGTCAGTCTCATATTATGAAGATGCGTTATGGACAAAAGATAAAAGAAATAAATTAAATGGAAATGTAGGTAGGAGAGGGAGAAAAACCAGAAAATGAAAGGTTAATAGTAAGTGCGAATGGAAAGAAAAGACACTGGAAGGAATATGAGGAGTCCACTGCAAAGTGAATATGAGGAATATGAGAGAGAACAGAAAATACAGAAAACAGACAAAAGATTCATATTCATCAAAATAAAGTATTACATCAATTTGACTGATTGAGTTGCTACTCATAGATTTGATCACCATTACATTCAAAGACCAATATCCTCTAACAACTCTGTTGAGCTTCAGAAGAGAGTGCATACAAAATGCATAGCCAAACATTATATAGAATGTTGAGCACATGCAGTCAGAAAGAAAATACAATAAAATAATATTTTTCAAATCTTGTCAAAATCTGCTTTGGGAGTTTTTCTTAAATGCTAAAAGATTTGCCTGGAGATGGAGTACACATAGATCAGATGGGGGTGGTCAACAGAAAGATATGTGAATGCTGGCAAAGGAAATGTGAATGAATGATATAATGGTGAAGAAATTCCAGGACTCTATTCAAATAACAGAGAGAAGGGGTCGATTACAGGTTTTAATCAATTTGCTGTTAAACTTCCCCACATTCTATTTCTTTAAGTTTTTTTTTATAAACTTTGTAACTAATGGGGAGGGAAATTATGATATAGTTTTTTTTGGAGATAGGTTGTCAATCAAATGTACAAAACTTTTAGTATGTTTAGTGACAATACTTTTTAAGTCAAGAGGCTTCCTAAGAAATGTATTTAATAGTATTGGAGAGTAGCACATCAGAATTTAATATTTCAAATCTTCAACTCAAATAAAAATCATCAATTTAAGTAAAAATATTTTTTTATTTTGAGGAGACATAAATCTAATTTGAAATATTTATTCAAAAAATTATATAAAATTAATAAAAAATGTTTGTCAAATTATATAAAAGTATTATCTCTTAGTGAAAATATTGCCATGCAATATTAGAATACTTGCTAATTATTACTTTAAATCAGCTAGAATTGTAGAGAGAAATATTATTTTAAAAGTCAAACCATATACTAAATTAAATCAATATCACAAACCAAATTATGTTCTAACTAAAAAACTAAATCAAATTAAAACCTGAATATAAATCAAATTGAATACTATAAAAAATTCAACACTAACCCTATATCACATTGAAACAAAACCCTAAACCAAATTGAATATTAAAATAAATTAAACCTTAACAATAAAACTAATTAAATACTAAGCCAACTTAACCCCTAACACTAAACCTTAATTGTAAAACCGTTATACTAAGCCTAATTCCATTTCTATGTTTTGATTACTAATTTTAAGAGAGTAATGACCATATCACATTTATGGATAAATGCATGGAAGCGAAATATTATTTGTATGTCTTCAAAAACTTGTTGCGTAGGTGTTTCTTAACATAAATTCAAGTTAGTAAGAAATAAATAATTTTTTTTAACTAATAATTAATTGTAAATAAATTTAAATTTAAAATCAAGTTTAAGAAACATTTAACTAAATATTGATGATAAAATGATAAGATAAAAGGAAAAAAGGGCCATTTAATAATATTAAATATATTTTTATAGTTTTAAATGGATATACAAGATTTATAAAATTCAATATTTGCACAAAAACAATATTTTAATTATATGCATGTGGTTTTATTATATGTAAATTCAATTAATTCAAAAAAAAAATCTGAACTCAAGATGAATAATATTTAGGTAAATAGAATTACTCTTCAAATAAAGGAAAAATGAACACTAGTCTTAATTCCAACTAAATGTTAACCATAAGTGAGACTTAATTGAATTCCTAAGAAAACATAAATCCTAAGCCTAACCTTTATTGAACTCTTAACTCTAACCCTCCAACCACAAGCATAAACTAAAGCCAAAACACAACCATTATCATAGCCTAAATTATTTTTTAACCCTTAAACTTTAAACCTAATTGCATTCTAATTCTAGCTAATTAAACTATATTTCTATTTGAATCTTTATCAAACCTAAGTAAAATATCAAAATCTTGATTGATTTTATATGTCTTATCTTTAATGAAATTAAATCTCAATCATGTAACACTAAACCAAATTGAACACTTTAACCCTAAATATAATTAAACATTCAACCAATTACCAAAGGAAATTATACCCTAACATTAAGAATTAACCAAATAAAACTCAAAAATATTAAAACAAATTGAACCCTAACCCTAACACTAAAACAAGTTGAACTCTAAGATTGAACTTAATTGAAGACTGGAAATATTGAACCATAACCCTAGACCTAATGCACTAAAAAAATTGAGTCATATATGAAAATAAACCCTAACCTTGTACTAGATCGAAGCAAGAATCTTAACCAAATTATACCATAAGCATAAAAAAAAAACCAAATTGAACCATAACTTTAAATCTAATTAAACACTAAACAAAAAATACCCAAACTCCAATCCTAAACTTAATTGAACCCTAATACTAACACTAAACTAAATTGAGCCATATGCTAAATTTAACCCTATACCAAATAAAACACTAACCATGTACTAAATTAAATCAAAATCATAAAATAAATTACACTCTAACTATAAAACTAAATCAAATTAAACCCCAACCATAAAACTAATTGAATACTATAGAAAATTCAACACTATCCCTATACCACATAGAAACAAAACCCTAAATCATATTGATTACTAACCATGACACTAAATGAAATTGAACCCTAAACCTCAAACTATTGAACATTAAAATAAGTTAAAATATAACAATATAAACCTAATTTAACAATAACCCAAAGTAAACCCTAAAACCAAATTATACCCCAACCTTAACACTAAACCAACTTAAGCTCTAACACTACACACTAATCCTAACGCTAAACTATTTAATCATTAAACTAAGCCTAATTGAATCCTAAACCAAATTAAACACTAACCATAATAAGGAACACAAACTTGTAATATATTTAAAGAAAATAATTCAAACAAATTCTTTTTATCACCTTGAAAATTAAACCTTAAAAATCAACTTAATTAAATATTAAACCAAATTTTACCCTAAATGTATGAATCCTAACCATATCATTCAACTGAATTGAACCCTAGCTCGAAACAATATTAAAGGTTGACCCTAAACATAATTGAACATAAAACCAAATTCAAACCTAACCCCAAACCAAATTCAACTTTGAACCTAGCACTAAACTAAAGATGAAAGCAAATTTGAAACTTAACTATAACCCTAACAAAAAAACCAAATAAAATTAAACTCTAGACCTTAATCTAATTAAACATTAAACCAATGAAACCAAATTAAAACCTAACCCAACCTAGATTAAACCACATCTAACCTTATCCCTAAAGCTAAATGAACGTTAAACTAAAATGATGCCTAATCCCACATTTTATTGAACATTAAACTAAATTAAACCTTAAAAATCAACTTAATTGAATATTAAACCAAATTTGGCTCTAAACGTATGAACCCTAACCACAACATTCACCCAAATTGAACCCTAGTGCAAAATAATATTAAACACTAACCCTAAACCTAATTGAACATAAACCAAATTTAACCCTAACCCCAAACTAGATTCAACCTTGACCCTAACTCTAAACTAAAGTTGAAAGCAAATATGAAACTTAATTGTAATCCTAAAAAGAATTTAATTGTAACCCTAACCAAAAAACCAAACCAAATTGAACTCTAGACCTAAACCAAGTTGAAGCCTAACCCTAAAACTAATTAAACATAAAACCACAATAAACCCTATTGTATCCTAAGCTTAACACTATACCAAATTAAACCTTAACCAAACATAAAACTAATTTGATATCCTAACCTTAACCACAATCTTAACCCTAACCCTAAGCACAATCTTAAACTTAACCATAACCCTAACCATGATAACAAAAAAATCTATAGAACTTAAATTTAATATGGACAAATTATATTTTTTTGTTGTGTAATTCAATTATTATTTTCCATAGAATAATATATTATTTTGTCTCTTTGAATTTTTTATTTTATTTTAGTTACTAGAGTTGAAAGCATTGTAAGAAGTCTAGGATTCCTTGGATTGGAAATAGGAGAAACAACCTAATAGAAATATATAATCTAACCATAACCCTAAATCCAAAGCATAACCACAATCTTAACCCTAACCATGATGACAATCCAAAACCTAACCATTAACGTAACCCTAAAAGTGATGCAAACCATAACTATAACCCTAACCCTAACCATTAACCCTAAGTCTAACTGTATGATATAAACCTTAATCCTACACATAATCCTAACCATAACCATAAATCCTAAGGGTAACCACAATCTTAACCCTAAGCTTAACCCTAACCATTAAGCTAACCCTAAAAATGATGCAAACCATAACTATAAGTAAATCTAACATTCTGATATAAATTTTTTATTTTAAAATTGCAAATACTTTATTTATGTGAAAAAACTATGTTATATTATTTTATCAATACAAAACAAAGAATCTTATATTTGAAAAATATAAGAATGTCATGGATAAAGATATCCTTCCAAAACAAAAAGAATTTTCTTTAAAATATTCAACAAAAACTATTAGAAGAAAAATAACAATTTAATTTAAAAAATGCTTTCACAACAATAAAAAGTAATAAAGTTCAAAATTATTTTTAAATACAAATTAAATAAAACAATAAAAGTAACAATCTAAATTTTCAAGAAAATTAATAACAAAATATAAGAGTTCTATCAAAACTATTCAAATACTAGCTTTTAAATTATAAAATTAAATCATAAAAATATTCTATTTTACAAAAATCTAATTGTTTAAAAGAAAAAATTTATACAGCTTAAATTTAATATCTATAAATTATATTTAATTTTTTTGTCTAATTCAATTATGTTTTTCCATAGAATAATATATTATTTTTTCTCTTTGAAATTTATTTTTAATTTTATTTATTATAGTTGAAAGCTTTGTAAGAACTCTGGAAGTCCTTGGATTGGAAATAGGAGAAACAACCTACTACAAATATACAATCTAACCATAACCCTAAATCCAAAGCACAACCACAATCTTAATCCTAACCATGATGTAAATCCAAACCCTAACCATTAATCTAACCCTAAAAGTGATGCAAACCATAACTATAACCCTAACCCTTAACCTTAAGTCTAACTCTATGATATAAACCTTAACCCTACAAATAATCCTAACCCTAACCATAAATCCTAGGCATAACCACAATCTTAACCTTAAGCTCAAACCTAACCATTAATGTAACCCTAAATATGATGCAAACCATAAGTAGAAGCCTAACCCTAACCCTAACCACAATCTTAAACTTAACCATAACCCTAATCATGATAACAAAAAAAAATCTATAGAACTTAAATTTAATATCTATAAATTATATTTAATTTTTTTTGTGTAATTCAATTATTTTTTTCCATAGAATAATATATTAATTTTGCTCTTTGAAATTTGTTTTTAATTTTAGTTACTAGAGTTAAAGCATTGTAAGAACTCTAGAAGTCCTTGGATTGGAAATAGGAGAAACATCCTAGTGCAAATATGTAATCCATGTGATTTAAATTGAAGCTTGTTGTATTTTATATATAAACAGTTGTAGTGATTTATTTATTTTACATTAAATTTTTTATTGTATTTTATATTATTTTATCAATACAAAACAAGGTATCTTATATTTGAAAAATATAAGAATGTTATAGATAAACATATTTTTTCAAAAACAAAAAAATTTCTTTAAAATATTTAAAAAACAATTTAATTTTAAAAGATATTTCACAACAATAAAAAATAATAATTTAATCTAAAGTTAAAAATTATTTTAAAATATAAACTAAATAAAACAATAAAAGTAACAATCTAAATTTTCAAGAAAATAAAAATATTTTTTAATAACAAAATTTAAGAGTTATAGTTCAAGGGGTTCTCACTAAGGAGACCCAAGTTCAATTCCCAATAGGGACATCTAAAGTGGAATTCTAAGTTGTGACTCTTGGCCTTCCATAAAAATCCAGAAGCAAAAAAAATTAAAAAAATTAAGAGTTATAACAAAACCATTCAAATACTAGCTTTTAAATTATAAAAAATATTCTATTTTATGAAAATCTAATTATTTTAAAATAAAAAATCAATAGAACTTAAATTTAATATCTATAAATTATATTTAATTTTTTCTATGTAATTCAATTATTTTTTCCATAGAATAATATATTAATTTTGCTCTTTGAAATTTATTTTTACTAGACTTGAAAGAGTTGTAAGAACTCTGGAAGTCCTTGGATTGGAAATACCAAAAACAACCTACTAGAAATATGTAATCCATGTGATTTAAATTGCCGTCTGTTGTATTTTATATATAAACAATTATAGTGATATATTTATTTTACATTAAATTTTATTTTAAAATTGTAAATACTTCATCAATGTTAAAAAACTATATTATATTATTTTATCAATTAAAAAAACCATGTTATATTTGAAAAATATAAGAATATCATGGATAAAGATATCCTTCCAAAACAAAAAGAATTTTGTTGAAAATATTCAACAATAACTATTAGTACAAAAATAATAATTTAATTCTAAAAGATTTTTCACGACAATAAAAGATAATAATTTATTCTAAAGTTCAAAATTATTTTAAAATACAAATCAAATAAAACAATAAAAGTAACCATCTAAATTTTCAAGAAAATTAAAATATTTGTTTAATAACAAAATTTAAGAGTTATAATAAAACTATTCAAATACTAGCTTCTAAATTATAAAATGAAATCATAAAAATATTCTATTTGATGAAAATCTAACTGCTTAGAAAAAAAAATATATAGAACTTAAATTTAATGTCTATAAATTATATTTAATTTTTTTGTGTAGTTCAATTATTTTTTTTCATAGAATAATATATTATTTTTGGTCTTTGAAATTTATTTTTAATTTTAGTTACTAGAGTTGAAAGTGTTGTAAGAACTTTGGAAGTCCTTAGATTGGAAATATGAGAAACAACATACTACACATATACAATCTAACCATAACCCTAAATCCAAAGCATAACCACAATCGTAACCCTAACCATTATGTAAATCTAAACCCTAACCATTAACCTAACCCTAAAAGTGATGCAAACCATAACTATAACCCTAACCCTAACCCTAACCCTTAACCCTAAGTCTAACCCTATGATATAAACCTCAACCCTACACATAATCTTAACCATAACCATAAATCCTAAGCGTAACCACAATCTTAACTCTTAGATTAACCCTAACCATTAACCTAACCCTAAAAATGATGCAAACCATAACTATAACCCTAACCCTAACCACAATATTAAACTTAACCATAACCTTAACCTTGATGCTAATCCTAAATCTAACATTGTGATATAAATCCTAACCCTAAGCATAGAACTAAGCATAATCGTAAATCATAATCCTAACCACAATCTTAACCCTAACAATGATGTAAACCCTAAGTATAACCCTAACCCTAACCCTTAACCCTAACCCTAACCCTAGCCCTATGGTATAAACACTAACCCTACACATAATCTTACCATAACCCTAAATCCTAAGCATAACCAAAATCTTAACACTAACTGTAACACTAACCGTGATGTATATCCAAACCCTAACCATTAACGTAATCTTAGCAATAATGTAAACCGTAACTATAATCTTAAACCTAACCCTTAACCCTAACCCTAACCCTAACCCTATGATATAAACTCAAATCGTAGACATAATCCTAACCATATACCTAAAAATTAAGCCTAACTAGAACCTTAACCCTTACAATCATGTAAATCTAAACCCTAACCATTAACCTAACTGTAACAATGATGTAAACCCTAACTATAATCCTAACCCTAGGCATAATCCTAACCATAATGCTAAATCCTAAGCCTAACCACAATCTTAACCCTAACCCTAAACCTAATCATGAAGTAATTCCAAACCCTAACCTTTAACCTAACCCTAATAATGATGTAAAATGTAACTATAATTCTAACCCTAACTCTTAACCCTAATCATATCCCTATGATATAAACCATAACCCTAAATCCTAAGCCTAATGAAATCTTAATAATAACTGTAACACTAACCATAATTTAAATCCAAACCCTAATCATTAACCTAACTATAGCAATGATATAAACCCTAACTATAATCCTAATCTAGAATTTTGATTCCAATCTTAACTATAATTCCAAATCCAGAATTGAACCAAATGGAATCCTAAATCTAACATTGTACCAATCCAAAATATATAACTATACAACAATATATATAATTTGAAATTAATTTATGTCATGTCTTCCAATTCACACTTTACTGCTACTAGCTTATATATATTTAATAATATATATAGAATAAGCCGAGATATATTCAATCACTTAACCATTGTAATTTAACCATTGAATCATTCCAACTATGAGCATGTTTGTATGGAACTGGTTGTACTTGTAATTTTGTTGCAATTTAATTCCTCTAAGGTTACAAAAAATTTTGAGGGGAATTCATCCATTTATGATACATTATTCAATACTAAGAAGAGGTTCTTTTAAGAGTTGGCATGAAATAATTTGATTCAATTCCATGGATAGGGCACATCATAATTTGTTTCACATAGAAAAGGTTTGGTCTTTGCATGATCTCTACTCTAAATCCATCTTGCACATCATTCTATGATGGCAAGTGAGAAGATAAGATAGATAGAATATATCTTCACCAAAGATAAAAGGTTCTTAGAGTAGTGGATACCAAGTTACCTTAGAGATACATTTCAAAATAAGGTGATTCTTATACTTATCAAATAAATAACCAGTTGCATTTTTAGTTTAGTAAGATCATTTACAAAATGAAAATTCTCTTCCTTTCAAGAGAGTAATAATATTTCCAGTATGATGTTCATCAATGAAGAGTAGTCCTATACCATAATATCCTTCAATTTTAGTGTTCTTATCATATCATAAAATATGTATTTGAAAGTACATTATATAGAAGGTTTGAAACTTGATGATACAACCACATGAGCCAAGAATCATTTGGAAAGAAAAACACATCACACAAAAGAGAAGAAAGAATGATTGATGCTATACAACCTTGAGAGAGAATTAATCTAATGAGGTATTTGATAATTAGATTAACTTGTAATCAGATTTGATACAATTAATGAATGACTTACTTTTATAGAGAGCAAGAGATTACCTAATTCTAAAATAAGGAGAACTCAAGAAGAGAAAAGAGGAGCTAAATAAAACTTAGTTGTAGCTAAACTAAAGTATCACTAAGAAAACTAAATCTAGAAAAGCATAACTCTAGATCAAAAAGGCATTTAATTTTAGGTTAAGTGAAAAAGTAATTAAAGGACTCAATTAATAAATAATTAGATAAAGTGTCCTAATTACTCCAATAGTAGGTTATGGTGTAGATGCATCAACAAGATCATCATTATCTAAGATCTAATTAGGCCATTGTGATAAGAAGTATTTGAAGTGGTAGAATAAGTTGAAGGAGAGGAAACCTCCAAATTTGGTAGTGTTCATTAATCTTATCATCACACTAATACAAGACTTTATTAGTTCTAGGGTTAAAAAGTATAAAATATTAGATATTCACAATAGCTAATAAAGATGATCGGTTCACTCCTAGTTTCCATATCCATGTTCCATTTTATAAATTTTTAATTCCCAGTAGAAATTGGAAATAAAAAATAAAGAAGAAACATTATGTTTGATATGTGACCAGCCCTTCTTATGTGTCATGTTTTTTATGGTCTTGTGGGCTGTGTGATTTTATTTTTAGTTTGTATATAGTTGATGACTTCAATATTGAGTTGTGGTGGTTTTTCATACAATTATCCAATTCATGCATGAGCATCTCTAAGGTCATGCAATCTTGTATCACTCAAAAGTACATACTTGTTTCTTTATTTTTTCTATTCCTTTTGTAGGTTTTGGTCTTCTTGTTAGAGTTTGACTTTATAATTTTGATAGTAGTCACATCAAGCTTGACAATATGTATATTAATGTCCCATGGTAATTTTTTTGTATGAAGATAAAGACCTAATTCATCTTCTGGAAGCTATCCGGTAATATCACTAATCTTTATATATGTACATATTTCATAATTGAAGTTTTGTGAGGTCAAATTATTCATGTTAAGGTTAATTTATTTCATGTGGACACGAAAATAATTTATCCTAATACTCATATGTATTTACCATTAGCCAAAATATTCATATAAAATAATTAAATTTAAAATACCCAATGAATCTATTTGAGAAAGTAGATTGTACAAAATAGCAAAAGCATGAGATTCATAGAACACATATAATACCTTTATGGAATATTGTTTGGAACCAAATATTTTAGTTAGTTTTTTATTCAAATTCCTAACAATTTCAATTATTTACAAAGGTATGTTGACAGTGCCCAAAATTCTAGTTCATATATGAAATGTTTCTAAATTCCTCTAATATTCAACTATAGATGCAACCTATTTATGAACCTACCCTCTAGAAACTCAAGCATTTTTATCTTTCAATGTCCAAACCCAAGGATTTTATTTTCCATTTATCTAATAGATGAACACATGAGTTCTCTAACTACGATTGGGGTTTATTCATGACTTGATGAAAGATATAAATTGATGAAATTTTCCTTATGTCGTAGAATTATAAGGCCTTAAAAGGGTCTACACTGTCCAAGATCCATTTTAGGAATTCTTGTGATTGTACATTCAAATTTGGATTGACTAATATTTTTCTTGATTTGTCCTAGTGATTATAAAATTCCTCTGATTGAATCATGAGGCTTTCTAAAAGAGCATGCTAGAAGGACAAGTAAAAAATATCACAAGGCTTTGGTATTTGGAGTTTGTGTTTTTCTTCATAAATGATGGATTATTGTGGGGATCCTAGCACAATTAAAGGATGCAAGGGCTCAAGGGACTATTAAAACAAGACGCAAGATGTCGCTATGCAGTCCTTTTTTTCTTCTTCTTAATTTCCATTAAGTTCTCTAAATTCCCAAATTAATGGGTGCATGAAAGGGTATTAAAGCTTGCCAAGATACAAGGGCATGTGAAGGTCGACATGCCCAAATAAGTAGATTTTTAGAAATAAAATCAAACATTAGAGATGTTTGATGGACTAAGACATAGGGATCAAGCTTTATAGATGTTTGGTGTGTAGATGAGTATGGAACAAAAGGAAGGAATGCCAATATATAACACCATACATTTTGGTTGCACAAAGGGATAGGCACTAGTTGGGGTTACCTGCAATGAAAATTTGGTCCTATGACAGGCACATTCATATATTGATGTGCAACCACCAAACTAGTGCTAAACATAGCATGAAATTGTCAAGGGAGTATAATTTATGATGCTATAGTATGTAAGAGTTTGAAATGGACTAGACATAGCCCAAGTAGTGGGAGTTCTAAATAGGTTTACATTTCTAATCCATGTAGAAAGCATTGGAATTTTTATAACAAGAATGCATGGAATGAGATTAAAGGATAACAAGAGAAAAGTGCATGTGAAGGTCTAAATGCCCAAATAAGTAGAGTTTTAAATTAAAAATAAAACTTTGGAGATGCTTATAGATGAAGGGATAGGAGTCAATTTTTAGAAATGTTTGATGTGTATGGAACAAAAGGAAGTAATAACAATATAGAATGTTTGATATCCCAACCAAGGCTAGGAAGTGAATTAAGAAACATCATAATAATGACTAGGAATGTTACATTATAGCTACATATTCCAAAAATCTATTATCAAATTACATCCTCATCTCTCTGAATTGATGTATGTATCTTGTTTTCTAGTAAATAGGGTTTTACTTAGGAAACCCTCTATACAACACAACCATTTTTCCTTGTTTTCATGCGTAGGATTAGATTTCACAAAACATGAGATTACAAATGAGTTGAGTGAATAGTGACCCTTAGTTATAAATTTAAAATAAGCATAAACACCTAGACCAAGGTGCCCAACACCTATATTAGACACCTTTTGGTTGGATTTCTAGAAGATAGGTCTACATGAAATCCTGATTGCATTTCCACCCCTTTCTAATAGTTTGGACACCCTCAAGACTAGGGTACCCAACACTCGCATTTGAAAATCTCAACTCCATATTTTAGCTATAGGTTCTTATCTCTATCTTATTTCTAGATCTAATTTACTCTTTTGATTTTTTGTTCTTTAATTTATAGTTTATGCTAAAATTTATCATTTTTGTACCATTTAACCTAGTTCATTTATATAGACTTTACAATCACAAATCTGTTGCAATAGAGGAATAAAATCCAAGTGTTCAAATCTCCTATTAGGAACATAGTTGAACCTATTCATGTTCCAATTCTATGCTATGGAGATTTGAAATCTTAGATTACATCCCTAGGCCTAGGATCTCATTTATATACATATCAGTAAGAGTAAAAGACTAATAGCTAATCCTAGATTTTTTATAATATTTCCAGAAATGTAATTTTTTTTAAATTCACAAATTGCAACTTATAGAGAAAATTATTGAAAAATATAAAATTTCAATAATTGTTGGAAAATTAGCTTCAAAGTCTAATTTTTTGTGATTTTATAAAATTAATACCTTAAAACCAAACAAAAATTAGATCAAAATTCAAAACAGTTTTTAAGTTACATTAGTAAAAAAAAATGTGGCCCAAATTGGATCTTTGATACCATTTGTTATGATATTTCTTATAAATAATTGTAAAAATTTGTTAAGAAGATGTCTACCACTTTAAGACGGTGACCTCCAATAACTCTAGATATTAATAAAGCATAAATTTGGTATTTGATGATATGATGATATGGAAGAGGCTTCTCTTTCTTATTTATAGGCTTAGATATGTAGGGACATACCCTTTCATTCTAATTAAGAGGCACTAATTTAAACTAATATTTTATCTCCCCCAATCCGAAAAGAGGACTTATAAGCTCTTACAATGGGCCTGCTCCATATTCAACCTCCCCAAAGATAGCTACCTTGATTCTGATAGGCATCTTTCCTACAAGTGGCTGAGTGGCACCTGTCTTCATAAAATTAAAGCCCAGGATGTATAATCTACTATCTCCATTGACCACTCCATCCTTGACCACATCAACAAGCTTTGGTACTCCAACCTTGATAACTCTCACTGGCATGCCTCTCTCACCTGATTCTGGAGGTCCCCTATTGAACCAGAGATTAAATACTTCAAATGGCTTCTCCTTATTGATAGACTTCCTATTAACAAAGCTTCCTCCCTCTCTAAGAACTACACTATCTGCAATAACCCTGAGACTGCTAAACACATATTTTTTGACTGTATTGTTGCCAAAGTAATATGGCTTATGTTTTGTTTTGTGGTACCTCTTGATGTTAATATTCTGGAAATTGTTACTGGACATATTCATGGATTAAAAAATGATACTAATCTTCTCTGATCTATTTTCTCTACTTGCATTTTATGGCATTTATGGAAGAGTAAAAATGAAGACAAATTTTAGGATTGACCTAGGATCCTTACTGAGGCTTTTAAAAGGCTCACACTCTATAATGTTGCTATGTAGGTCTCTATATTTTTGGATTTTGAGAGGGACAAGTTGTGCAGACTCCTTCAAGATGGAGCTACCACCATGCTTGTGCACGAGATGCGTGGCGGATATGTGTGGATGAGATGCACAAGGAGCCTCGTCGCTTTTGACAATGCACTAAGCAAACTGTAGAAGGAAATCAGAGACAATGGCATGGCACCATCCTAGGTTGCTATGTTGACTCAGATACAAGATAGAACAAATATCGTTTGGATGGAGGGCCCCTTAGGTTGGACCGCATGGGTTGAGAACCTAAATGACATCCTACAATGGTGCCTACTTCCCCCCTATTTCCTTTGTGCTGCGATACTGTCATGACCATGCTGCCCGTTTTGATATTTCCTCGATCCTTTTTGCTCCCCTGGGGTGGCTGGGGCTATACCTCATTGATCATCATGGTTCTAAATCTGCTGATGCCCCATCAGCTGGGCAGTTTTTTGCTGAGTTGCTTTTGGTTATATAGTCTATATCTATTTTCTTACTACTAGTATACCTTGTTGTAATAGGATGTTGAGGGGCCGAGACATGCCTCCCCTCTATGATCTCTTGTAAACTTTGTTCTTTCTCGATTTTAATATAAAAAAAACATTTTTGTTAGAGTTAAGCATTCCACAAGAGCTTATCCTTATTAAAATTAGGAATATATCATATTAGGATCATAACTATTTTATAATTTTTAAATACATTACCATGCATTTAAATTTGTTACATATATTGACTTAGAATACTTAATAAGATCATTTTAATAATTAATCTCATGTTCAAATGTGGATTTTAGGTTATAAATTGATATCTTTTGATAAGCCTTTGGTATATTGGGAGTTACATGTACTTATTTTTAAAGTGTTTTCTAGGGTCATTAGGAATTAGTTTGTTATTAATTGTTCTTTTTATTATCAATTAACTACATCAATTATATTTTTAAGGTGTGTCTCTATTTCTAGAATCATACCAATGATAATAATATTTAAGATTATATATATGGATTGTTGATAATAATTAAGTTTTTTAATATTTATTAAATTCATGTTCTAACCAATAGATGATTAGATTTTAGATATAATGAAGTCATTGTGAATGGTTGAGAAATATATATAAAGAAATCAGATATATGATTCACATTTGCATTCTTTCATGATGCAATCCATATTTATGTATACCTTATAAGTTCATTTATATGATTTACAAAATAGAAACATGTGTTTTCTTTTAAATTTTTGTGATCCTATTTTAGAAATCGTAATACTCTTTGATAGTATAGATAGATAAGAATAAGGTTTTGGATGGTTCATAGTGACTAATAAAAGGAACTCAATGAATAATTAATTTTAAAATAAATTTATTAAATTGAGAGGCCATTTTTCCCTCATAAATCCATCCGTGGTCAATTATGTGACTATGGTAATGATCAGAGATAATTGTAATTTATACATTAATCATTGTATAAATGTTGTTATACTAATTTCAATGCTAGAACATGTGATTTGTATATTAATCTTTGCATAAATGCTGAAGAAAAATAGAGGATATATAAAATTTATCATTATATAGTTGATTGAATTGTTGATCCATACATTAAATACTATTGATTTATACAATAATTAAATTTTTCAATAAAAACTAATATAATATATTAAATATTTTTAAAAAATTATTAAGATTCTTTTTAAATTTATTGGATATATTTTTTATGTGTTACTCGTTACATAAATGTTGAAGGCATACAAAAGATATTAAAACTCTATCAATAAATAAACTTTTTTATTAAATAAAATTAATAAAATCTATAATGTGTTTTAAAAAAGCTACTAAGATTCCTTTTCTTTATATTAAAAACCAAGGGAGAAATGTACATAAAAAAGATAGCTGTCTTCGCCACATGATAGTAGAAACAGAAGCTATACTAGGATGAGAGTCTGAGATTGCTCCATAGTGTATAACCCAAAAAGAGATAAAAGGTCCAAAAGTATACAATAGGGATAATATAAGAGAGAAAGGCTGCCATCTAGGACAAAATGCCATTAATGGCCTCCACCCATGTTGTCCACCCCTGCGGTCCTTCCATCCAGAAAATGTTCTTATGGCTCAGGGTGTGAGATAGCATTGCCACCTGGTCGTAGGAGGGCTTCCTGTTATTTCTAACTTCATTGTTTAGCCTCTTGAGCATCTTTGAAAGATGAGAGGTTGTCCATGTTGCGTCTCCATTCGTACCCATCTTTCATTTCATACACGAACATGGTAGCATGGCCGTCTATCAAGAATCTCAGCAGCTTATTCCTTTCAATGTTCATGGTAAGAGTAACCTATGTCGCAATTTTAAAAAAAGTGAGTCTTCGGAAAGAAACAGGAAGGGCCCTGGTTTGAGCTTCAAATCTATCAGTATTCCTAACCTTCCATATATACTAGAGGATATTAGCAGATAAAATAAACCAAAAGAGATTAGCATTTTTTTTAAGCCATGAATATAACCAGAGATAACTTCCATTGTGTTTGTAAGGTCAGGGATAGAAAAACCAAATATAAACCAGATCTCCCTAGCAATGGAATAGTCAAAGAAGATATGCCTTCTAGTATCAGGGAGTTTACAAATAGAACAAAGATCAGAATAATCACAGTTCCTTTTTAAAGGGAGCTTATTCAGCAGCAACAACCATTTAAAGCACTTGAGTTTGGGCTCAATCGGACTTTTCCAAAGCCTGCTAAAGATTTTCTACCACTGTAGATCAAAGAGGTCAAAGTACCATAACATATTAGCATGAATGATAATAAAGGAATCAGAGTTCAGCTTAGCATATATATTTTGTGCCTTAATTTTAGATAAAGGATTATCATCAATCCATTTAATCGAAAGGAAACTATGTGAGTCCACACAACACTCCTTAGGTAATCCAAGATCCGCATAGGCCCGCTTAATCAAGTGATAGGTTCTTTTTTGAGAGGGAGGGAGGTTGAATTTCAAGCTGAGTTCTTCCCATGACGGAATATTCCCATGCTCTAGCAGATCATTGAAAAGCTTAATGCCTTTGCTGGCCCAGGCCCTAGTTGAACACCCCTGTGTGAGAGCCAGAGGCTTGCTCGCATGATAAAGGTTCCACCAAATAGACCTCTCACCATGGATAAGGTCACCACTACTGGCACTAGTGTTTCCTAAGAATCCTCTAACATGTTCCCAGGCCTTCCAAATAGACCTAAACACACAAGAGCCTTGAACAGAGATAGGGAACTTACCGGCCACGAGATCGACAAAAGGTAACCCTTTCCAAGTTTTGGCCTTCTTCGGAATGACCCTCTTAATGTTGCTTCTGATTAGAAATTTCTAGGGCTCCTGCCCTTCCAAGGCATGAAAGATCCATTTAGCTGCGAGAGCAATACCTTGGGTCCTAAGATCTTTTAACCCAAGGCCACCAAGAGTTTTCTCCATGTGACACCAATTCTAATTAACAACATGTAATTTCTTATTGCCTTTACCTTCCAACCAGAGAAACCATCTAATAGCCTTCTAAATATCGAGGATCTGGTAATTGCTAAATATCCAAGTAGAGGAATAGTAAATATTGTAAGATGAGAGGATTTTTTGGCAAACTTGAATTCTACCAGCTAGGGAGAGGAATCTATTGTTCCATTTGTTCAGTTTCTTTTCAATTTTCTCTTTAACCCAGAGCCACATATCCTTTAGGGAGGGAGATACAGAGAAAGGAGAACCAAGGTATTTAACAAGCTTGGATGGGCCACCCCATTGGTATTCAAAGTTCTCAAACCAGTTCGGGGGATGCTCCTTCCAACTAAGGAATGTTGACTTGGCCTTAAAGACCCGGGCTCCCGAAATAGAGCCAAATAGGTGAAGTTTGTGATTAAGGTGCCCTATATTAGCTTTGGTAAGTTCCACAAAGAGGGTTGTGTCATCAGTAAATTGGATGTTGATAAGTTCATTGTTATTAGAGAGACTAACTCCGTTTACTTTGGGGGAGAGGTAGGTATCTCTAAGGAGATAGTATATTGCATTAGAGGCAATGACAAATAGGGCAGGGGCCAGAGGGCACCCCTGGCGAATGGAGCGGGAGAGAAAAATAGGAAATGAGAGGGAGCCATTAACATCAATCTGTGCGGAAGCATCCTATAGAAGGACTCTAACATAGGAGCAAAATTCCCTAGGAAAGCCAAAGGATTCAAGCATTAGGAGGATAAACCCCCATTCCACCCTATCATAGGCTTTTTCGAAGTCTAGGAGAAACATAGTAGCATCTTACCCAGAGACCTTAGCCCAATCCATAGTTTCCCAACTAGTGATAAGGTTTTCCAAAATATAATGACCTTTAATGAAACCGGTCTGTGTAGAGCATATGAACCTAGGAAGGATTTTTTCTAGCCTCATAGCAAGCATTTTGGCCAAGATTTTATAGGATACATTGAAAAGAGTGATGGGCCTCCAATTTTTAATGAGGGCCTTATCCCCATCCTTGGGTATGAGCTTGATAGTGCCCCTGTTGATAGAACCTCCAAGAGAGGCTTTTAGGACAGCCTCATTGTACATGTCCAGTAGGTCAGAGCAGATCCAATCACTATTAGCTTTGTAGAATTCAATAGGGAGCTCGTCAAGCCCCAGAGCTTTATCGTTATGGAGGGAGTTAATGGCACATTGGATTTCATTGAGGAAGAAATGTCGCTTCAGGAGGCAGGCATCTTCCTCAGAGATCCTTCTGGGGATGATGGCTTGAAATTTGATTCTAAGAGTCTTATCTGCCTCAGACTCCTCAGAGGTGAATAGCTTTTGATAGAAGAGAGAAAAGGCCTCTTTAATCTTATCCAGGTCAGAGATCTCATCATTATTAATGATGATTCTATCAATTGTTTCCCGTCTATGTTTTTTCCTAAGGAGGTTAAAGAAAAACTTGGAGCCGTTGTCACCAAATTGTAGCTAGTGGGTGTGGGCCCTGATCATGGCCCCCTTGATCTTGGTTTGCTGGTCTCGTCTTAGTGCATCCCAAGCACTAGCCACATTAGTGGTCAGTTTAGGGTTGGAGGGATCTGACTGGGTATCATTCTCCACCCGGGAGAGGTTGTTGCTGAGGATGCTTTCCTCATATCTATAGTCTTTGGCCCTTTTATGACCAATCGTTTGCAGGAGTTTTTGCCAGGAGTTAATATTAAAGTTCCATCTGTCAATGTGTGAGGTGAGATCCTTGTTATATTTATTGATCAGTCTAATAATGTTGATGGCAGAGAGCACATTCATATCTTAGAGGAGGCAAGTATTGAGTATGAACTTCTTAGGCCCTAACCTATTGGCAGGAGGGGGGGTGGGCAGCGAATCTGATATGGGTAGAGATGGGGTGATGATCAGAAAGAGTGAAGGGGCAGACCATGATAGGGTTATTATAAGCATTAGGGGCAAATGAGATGAGGTCCTTATTGGCATAAAGGTGGTTGAGCCTGCAGTAGATTCTGTTGGGACCTAGTTGGGAATTGCACCATGTGTTCCATAGTCCCTTGGAATCATCCTTCTTTCCAAGTAGTGGGTCAAATAGGTTTGAGACCTATTTCATTCTATCCCAATGGGCTTTCTCAAAACCCTTCCAATAGAAGGTTGTGCCTCCCATTTTGTCCTCACTATGTTCTACCATGTTGAAGTCACCCCCTACGATCCAGGGTATGTTGGGGAGGGAGGCAATCCAATCCCAGAGGGCAATTCTTTTGTTATAGTTATTAGACACATAGATGTTACAGATTCCAAGGAGGGTATTGTTAATACTACCGAGGCCCAAACAGTCCTGTTACAAGGGGAGCAACGATTAGCGATGATGGAATTCGCCCATCTAGGGCTAACAAGAAAACCAACTCCTCCCCTACCCTTGAGATGGCTGGAGCAAAACTTAATAGAGTCTTTCCAAATGACATTTAGATTGGTTTCCAATGTAAAATTAACAGATTTTAGTTCCTAGAGCATCAAGAAGTCCAGATCTTTATGGGAATCCAGAAAACATTTAACAATCCTCTTTCTGTATGGAGCCTCTAGACCTGTCACATTCCATGAGATGAATTTCATGGTAAACAGATGGGGTAATTATGGACCTTCAGCAGCAAGGAGGCTTCTATCACAGACAGGGGAGCCCTTGTCCTTTTTTTTAGCAGAGGTAACTTTAATTTTAGACCCCATGGGCCTTCCCCTTCTAGTAGGCTTTGAGGTGCCATCTATCTATATTTCAAGGTCATCTCCATGCATATCCTCCTCTAGATAGGTATTTTGTGGGACAGGCTCTTCTAGTTCTGTAGGTGAGGGAATTGCCTCTGAACAAGGCTCTTATCGGGGGAGCATGCTAAAGGAACAAAAAACTAAGTTCCTAGCAACACTAGTGCCAACATTGATGGCCTGAGCCATGGTAGAACATGCAAACAAGTCCTTATTGGAGCCACTAACACTATCATTACCAAGGGTGACTTTGATTTTCTCAGAGACGTTAGCAAAGCCAACCCCAATAACGATACCACCAGAGCATCCTCGGGGGGATTCAAAACTATTGATGATGCTTTTAACCTTAGAGGGGGTGTGCGGCAAGTTGAGCTGGGGAGGCTTAGAGGAAGCTCCTCCCTTATTTAGGACTAATTGTTGCACATTCTTCCTTCTACGCTTTCTAGAATTCATCACGACCTGGTAGCCATCATCCGATAAGGTAGGGGAGGCGGCATCCAAAGGTTGGAGAGGTGGAGCCATGACAGAGGGAGGGGGCAGGGGGTTCAAGGCGGGAGTGAGAGGCTCAGGGTGGGAGGAAGAAGCGGACTCCATCGCGGGCTGAGCGGACAGGACGGAGTGGCTATTGGAGGTGGAATTCGGTTTAGTAGCATCCACGACTGAGGCATTTTTCCTCAAAATGGGGCAATTTTTCCTCACATGACCCTCACATTTACAAAAGAAACATGCATTCAAACCTCCTAGGAATTCCAGCGGGCAAGAGAAAGCATCCTCTATAATTTTAAGCTGAAGGGAATTGGGCAAATTAATCCCAGGAAGAATGGAGATGAGCACTCTGGCATCCAAATGGGGAACAAGGCATGGGCTTTCATCCATGTGAATGAATTTACCGAGGGGTTCAACGATTTGGGGGTTGAATTTCCATAAAAAGGGCGGGATATTCTTCAGAACTACCCATCGAGGGCTCGAAAGAGCCAAGATTTCTTCAGGATTAGCTTCAAGGGACCAACTTAGGGCACGAAAAGCTGTTTTCCCCACATTCTAGTATAATTTATTTAGAACCTTTGATTGCATTTCATGAGAATTAAAAAATATGATGAATAGTCCCTTTTGAATTTGTCTACAGAAAGAAAAACGAAGCCCTAATTTTAGGTTCCAATAATTATAAAACTAGTCATCCATGAATTTTCGCGGAGGGTATCTATCTATATCCACACAGGCAAAGAAAATGGTAGAATCCTTTAACCTATTTTTCTCCAAGGTAATTTCATTCGCCATGGCTTCATTCAGGGAAATGGTGAAGGGATTGAGGCCGAAGCTAGGGTCCTTACCTTGTGGATCCGCTCCATTGCTATTTGCAACAACCACGAACCTAGTGTCTTTCGCGACATAGCTCGAGCCTCCACCTATGGCCTCACAGAATGACTTCAGCTGCAGAGGAGGTTGGGAAGAGGGTGGCAAGGGTTGGGATTGAGGACCTCCATCAGTCTTTGCCTCCATTAAAGGTGGAGCTGACGTACACCCAAGAGGGGGCGGCAAGGGCAAAGGCAATTATGCACTTACGGAAGTAGAAAAACCATAAATGCAGAGTAAAGAAGGGAGAGATAACGCAAACCAGATGGAGGAGGGAGGCCTCCTCCAGTTCCACACCAACACCTTGGGAAGGGTTCGTAGTTGAGGTCGCTAGCACACACGCACCACTAGTTAGCCCAGTTGCATCCAACCAGCATACTCGCTTCACCAGACCACCGAAAAGTAGCAGACCGCTCATATCTCTCAAGAAAAAAATAAAAATTAAGATTCCTTTTAGATATATTGTATATATTTATTGAACACTTAGCATTGTACAATAATCATTGCATAAATATTGAAGAAAATAAAAAATATATATATATAAACTTTATCATTATATATTCATTGAATAATTGATTCATAAATGAAATACATTGATTCATATAATAAATAAATCCTTTCAATTAAAAATTAATAAAATATAATGTGTTTAAAAAATGTTATTAAGAATCTTTTTAGTTTTATTTTACACTAATCATGGTACAATAATAATTACATAAATATTCAAGACAAAAAGAAAATATATGAACTTTGTCATTATATATTGATTAAATTATTAATCTATACATTAAGTAGGATTCCTTCATATAATAGATAAATCTTATAAATTAAAAAATTGATAAAATATATTATGTGTTTAAAAAAGTTTATTCATTTTTTAAATTGATTGTATATATATTTTTAATAGACATTTCTTTAAAAAAATATTCAATAAAGAAATCTCAATAATACAAGATTTATACTACCAACTTTTTTTATTAAATCTCACAATAAATATAAAATATCGTTGAATGTGGGTAACGGAGGAGTGACACAACGCGTTGGGGTGCCTTTGGAACGCTGCAATGCTGCCTCTGTTAATCCTGCAGCGACGAAAATGCTGACGAACCCATCGCTGTGCATGCTTCTACTAGAAAAAGATTTAGTGAGTGGAACTAATGTGTCTCTCACCTTCGTGCAGGATAGAAAGAGGCATTTTCTTCCGCGCACTGTGGCAGACGAAATACCCTTCTCCTCCGACAAGCTCAACATAGCATCAAATTACGTAATGGCTCTGTCTATGAAGCAGGCTTTGTAGGCATGCTCTCTGTCAACTACCATTAGTCGTTTATTATCAGAAATAGTAGCTTTCTGTCACTTAGCCCTATCTGATCATATTTACGCATACTATATTTATATTTCATTTTTTTACCGTCTGTACTTTAGTATCTAAGATGTACGTAGTAAGATATTAATTAAACTTTTAAATTTATTTTATTTAATGTTTATACATTTAACTGGTGTGGCTATTTTATCAGGCGGGATTCCATCTAGGGTTCAGATTCAGCACTGTTTATCTTTCACTGTAATCACTTTCTCAAATTGTTTAGATACTTCATTGTCTACATGAAACAACTTTGTGAATTATTAATTAATTAGATACATTATTAAATAAAATGGCGAGTGCAGGAGGCCAAGGCGAAGTGTTACATGGCGGATGTCGCACAAGCACTTCGGGTGCTCAGGAGCAGATCGAGATTGGGTGAAATCAGTACCACGATCGATATCCAGGAGGAAGGAGCGATCATCTGAAGGCGCCTTCATGGAGTGATGGGACGGACCAAGTAATTCCAATGGAGGCAGTCCCTAGATTTTCAGGATCCAGAAAGGGTTTTCAAGCAAGGAACCGAAAATTCAACGGACCTCCTTGGACTCGTAGCAGGAATCGAATTGGAGCTCACCGCTCCAAACATCCTACTAGCAAGTGGTCCTCCATTTCGCAGGAATGGAAAGCTAAGGGTTTTCAGAGAGGGAAGAATGCGTGGTTCGAGGAAGCAATTTTTTACTAAGAAATGAAAGCTTGTTTTCATCATACCATTTGACTGCAAAAAGTCTTACAAAAATCAGTTGGTTTCATTATTTCTTCTAAAATTCAACTTCTTCATGTTCAATAACTTTTCTTTGCCTTTTATTCAATAAGCTTGTCAAAATCATATCTAGACTAAATCTTTCATCCTGAATGCTACTAATAGACTTAAATTTATCAGAATTCTCTTCACATCAACTTCCTATTTTTCACAAATTGTTTCAAGCTTTCATAACCAGACGACCGAGGTTCAAAAAAAGAAACGGAAGCGTAGCACTTTCCAAAGATTTTACAGTGCGATAGCAAAATTTTATAGTTTTAGTTAAAATTCTGATATGAAGCTTTGCCTGTCTCCGTTGTCGTCTAGTCCGGTTAGGATATCTGCCTTTCACCCAGACGACCCGGGTTCAAATACCGGCAACGGAAGGTTAAGTTTAGCTAGATTCAAATCCCTGTATAACTGCATCATCGAACTTTTTCTTTTATCTGTGAATGTGTGTGTGCATTACATTGATCGTCGGACTATATCGTGGGTGCTTTCATCATCTCAGTGCAGATATTAATCATCCTTCACAACTCATTGCTCTATGGAGTATGAAACACATACATACATTTCAGTAATTGATTAAAGTGTGTGGCTAGCGTTGCCGTTCTCGTTGCATGTTTCTTCAAAAATATGTTTTAATGCCTCAGTGAATTTAAATAAAATCTTAAACATTGAAGCTTGGAAGTAATCCTGAAGATAAAGATATTGAACGAAATGGAGATGCGGGGTATCGATCACCGTACCTCTCGCATGCTAAGCGAGCGCTCTACTTTTGTTTCTGTGTATTTTCATGCTCCCTTCCGTGTATTTTGCTGGAATTTTGCTTCCGTCTGTGTTTTATGAATTGCTCAACACAAGGTCGGAGGTTCAAGTCCTCTAGCGTGTGCTTTAACATTTGTGACCCTCAACTTTGACTTTTTTTTGAAACTTTTTGTTCAACATTCGTTCACAAAATCTCAAATTCAAATGCAGTTCCAGTAGTTTTGAATGTATAGTTGAGCATGTATAGTTGAACATGTATCAATTGTTGTGAGGGTTGTTGATATCTTTTGTTCTAAAATTTGAACAAATAAAATCTATTGTTTGAAACATAAAATATCAATTTTTGTTAGGAAATGTACCAATAGTTGTTAGAAAATGTACTAATATTGTAAAAAATAACCAATCAGGTGATGCCATATCAGCTGCACAACTATTGGGGCCTCTTTTGCACACCTATTGGTCTCACTTTTTGGGGGGGCTGTTTTGGACAGCTTGGCAAAAAGCATGCTGATGTGGCACCATACTTGATGATGTGGTGTTGAAAGCTTAGTTATAAGGAGGGGACTTGCCAAGTAAGCTACTGTAAAAAATTGAGAGTGATTTGAAATTTCCACATAAGATTTACAAATAGATGTGCTTAAAAATAGGTCATTCCATGGGAGGTACGATTACAACCCTGACCATTCAAAATAATGGCAAGAAACATATCTATCTATTATGGTCAATTTTAAAAATTAAATACATTCCTTTTCTTGTCAAGATTTCCAAGGAAGTAGGTAGACAATAAAATACACATTAAAGATTGCTGGAATTGCCTTTCAAAATTTGCTTGTAATTAATACAATAATCCATTGATTAAACTAGGATAATTATAGGAAATGTGTGGCATCATAAATTGAACACCCTTAATTAGGGTTGTCCAATTCTATGCTTAGGTTAACACCTATCTTAATGTACATCTCATTGCATCTTGCATTTAAAAGAAATTATTAGTCATTTAATTATTAATCTAATTAAATCTAAAGTCCTCTCTTACGGATTCACACATTATAAAATTGAGCGCTTAATCTTAAGTGTGCCCCTTTTTATTTTATCTTAAATTAATCCTAATAATGTCTTAATTTCAATCTTCAAGATAAGTTTTTGCATATTTACACATTTTGAATTGACCTACTGTGCTGGATTTGACTTTTTATTTTATTCTAAATTAATCCTAATAATGTCCTTCCCGTTCCCTTCTTCTACTCATTATCTTTTCTTCATTGTCTTTTCTAAGAGGATCGGTATATTGTTTCATGGGTTTTCTATTCAGATTAACGTTTTCTGGCAACTCTACAGAGATCTCGCAGAATAAAATGAGTCTTCAAATGGATTATTACTAAGTGTCTTGATGATAGAATTTTGGATGCAATATTTATTTGATTTCCTTTCACCTCATGATAGGTTTACGAAATGACTTATGGGTCGTCTGTATGCCCAATAAATTATGACACTAAAAAGTGAGGTGCCCAACTTTGGCACAGTTTTGAGGATAGCTCAATAAATTATGATTGTTGGATCTTGCAGGCTGGGCAAGAGCGAACATTGAAGCAGCATTAGCATTAGAATTATACACAGCTTCGACAACTATGGTGCTGTTCATACCAGCAATAACCTCTATTCAAGCGTTAACCATACTTCCTCCTAAATTCAGATTTAATTTCCCAATTAGAGCCTTATTCATTCTATAATGTAATTAGAAAATTCAATGATAAAATAAATTCAGTAATATGATCACTTAACCATTGTAATTAAGTGGAGAGGCTTCTTTCAATCGCAGCAAATTTATGTGTCATTATTTGGGAGTTTTCAATTAATTTAAGAGGCATTTGGTGGTTTTTAATTAATTTACATTGTTATTAATATTCTCATTATTAATTTAAGATTAATAGTTAATAATAATATATAACCACATTCAATTGAGTAATTAAAATTGCAGAAACGTAATGCACCACTCTTCAATTTCCAATCTTGTGAGCATTCACAAAAAAAAAAATTCAGAAAGCACACAGAGGTATGTGATTTTGTTTTAGAAAGAAGGGGTCGATTAAATTTACTCTTAAACTTCTCCACATTAAAGCCTAATTTAAAGCTTTTCCTGTTAAATAAAATATTATCAAAAATTAAAAAAGAAAGAAGAATCAGAAAAATATTAACGTGGAATTGGACAAGCGAAAAGCATGTCCTCGAACAAAGAGGTTTTGCTTAACTGCATGGAGATTGAAGCCACCCAACGTTGTTTTTCCAGACCCTAACAACAGCTGTATGACTTTTTCCAGCCAGGCTAATTATCTCACAGTCACCAATTTCCAATCTATGGTTAACAGCACCAGAGTTTGTGATGCCGGAGAATCCAGGTGGACTAGCTATCTGGCTTAATCTATATCTTTTAGTTTTTTAAATGTTTGTGCTTTGAGTTACTTTTAGTTTGATTTTTTTTGTTCCACTGCCAGGTTATGTAGTATTTTGTCACTTCAAATGCTTATTAATACCGTCTTAAGGCATTGGAGGTATAAGTATTCCAACATTAAAGTCAGTCTCATATCATGAAGATACGTTATGGGACTGCTGTGTTGAAATGGAAATGTAGGTAGGAGAGGGAGAAAAACCAGAAAATGAAAGATTAATAGTAAGGGCGAATACAAGAAAAGACATTGGAAGGAATATGAGGAGTCCACTCAACCCAGAGGATGGGCAAAATGAATAGGTGCATAGAGATGTGAGAATGAGAGAGAACAGAAAATATAGAAAACAGACACAAGATTCATATTCATCAAAATAAAGTATTACATCAATTTGACTGACTGAGCTGCTATTCATAGATTTGATCACCATTACATTCACAGACCAATATCCTCTAACAGCTCTATTGAGCTTCAGAAGAGAGTGCATACAAAATGCATAGCCAAACATTATATAGAATGTTGAGCGCATGCAATCAGAAAGAAAATACAATAAAATAATATTTTTCAAATCTTGTCAAAATCTGCTTTGGGAGTTTTTCTGAAATGCTAAAAGATTTGCCTGTAGATGGAGGATACACATAGATCAGATGGGGATGGTTGGAATTATTTCGAACAAGAGATTTAAACAAAAGAAAGAGAACTATGTTGTAAGGTGCGTGGTCAACAGGAAGAGATGTGAAATGAGAAGACAAAGAGTCATTACATGGAGCAAGCAAAGTGAGCGTTGGCAAAGGAAATGTGAATGAATGCTATAAGGGTGAAGAAATTCCAGGACTCTATTCAAATAAGAGAGAAGGGGTCGATTATATGTTTTAATCAATTTGCTGTTGAACTTCCCCACATTCTACTTCTTAAGCCTATTTTGAAAACAATAAAATTGTTAGATTAAAATGTATTTAATAGTATTGGAGAGTATCAGGTCAGAATTTTATATTTCAAATTTTAAATTCAAATAAAAATCATCTATTTAAGTAAAAATATTTTTTATTTTGATGAGATAAAAATCTAATTTGAAATATTTTTTCAAAAAATTATATAAAATTAATAAAAAATGTTTGTCCATTATAAAAAAATATTATGTCTTAGTGAAAATATTGCCATGACATATTAGAATACTTGCTAATTATTTGAAATTTGACATCTACATTCACCATTTGATTATTACTTTAAATCAACTAGAATAATAGAGAGAAATATTATTTTAAAAGTCAAACCATGTACTAAATTAAATCAATATCATAAACAAGATTAAGTTCTAACTAGGAAACTAAATCAAATTGAATACTATAAAAAATTCAACACTAACCCTATACCACATTGAAACAAAACCCTAAACCAAATTGAATACTAACCATAATACTAAATGAAATTGAACCCTTCACCTCAAACTAATTGAATATTAAAATAAATTAAACCTTAATAATAAAACTAACTAAATACTAAACCAACTTAAATCTTAACACTAAACCCTAATTGAAAATCATTGTACTAAGCCTAATTCCTTTTCTATGTTTTGATTAAGAGAGACCATATCACATTTATGGATAAATGAATGGAAGCGCTTTATGAAAATACCTTTCAAAATATTATTTGTATGTGTTCAAAAAGTTGTTGCGTAGGTGTTTCTTAACATAAATTCAAGTTAGTCAAAAATAAATAAAACTTGTTAACTAATAATGAATTGTAGATATATTTAAATTTTAAATCAAATTTAAGAAATATTTAAGTAAATATTGATGATAAAATGATAAGATAAAAGGAAAAAAAGATGATTGAATAATACCATATATATTTTTATAGTTTTAAATGGACATATAAGGTTTATAAAATTCAATATTTACACTTCACGTTTAAAATTATGTATGCAAAATTAAAAAATATTTTACATTAAAGGGTTACTTTACAAATTACTTTATTTCACAACCCGCCACTTGTCTTGGGATTATGTCCGGGATAGACCTGGGACATGGACCTGTGAAATATTAGCTAATTTTTTTTTAATGAATTTTGAAAAAAAAATTATATGTCATCAATCTACACAATTATTTTCTATTTTAAGAAAAAATAAAAAAATTTAAGTTTACATCAAATTATTGGGCCGTACACATCAAATTTTTTTAAAAATATAAATTTGAAAAAAAAATACAAAAAAATATTCTCTTCAATTTTCAATGTGTTACAAACTATTTCCCAAAATGGTTTGAGAAAATAATTTTAATTGTGTCAAAAATTATGGGTCGTATAGATGCATAGTATGGTCGTCCTCAAATATATTACAGACTTTTTCAAGATTCAATCTCCAAGTGTTTCAAAATTTAAACTCAAATGAGACAAAACCTAAAAATCAGGAAAACACTTCCAATTTTAATATTTTAATTGTAACTTAAGATGAATAATATTTAGGTAAATAGAATTAGTCCTCAAATAAAGAGAACATGAACACTAATCTTAATTCCATCTAAATGTTAACCTTAAATGAGATTTAATTGTAATACTAGAAGTAAACATAAATCCTAAGCCTAACCTTTATTGAACTCTTCACTCTAACCCTCCAAACATAAGCATAAATTAAAGCCAAACCACAACCATTATCATAGCCTAAATTCAAGTTTAACCCTTCATAAACTCTAAACCTAATTGCATTCTAATTCTAGCTAATTAAACTATATTCCTATTTGAATCTTTATAAAACCTAAGTAACATATCCAGACCTTGATTGATTGTAGATGTCTTATCTTTAATGAAATTAAATGTCAATCATGTAACACTAAACCAAATTGAACACTTTAACCCTAAATTTAATTAAACATTCAACGAAATACCAAACAAAATTATTCCCTAACATTAAGAATTAACTAAATCAAAATCTAAAATATTAAAATAGATTGAACCCTAACCCTAACACTAAACCAAGTTGAAATCTAACATTGAACCATAATGATAGACCTAATGCACTAAAATAAATTGAGTCATATATGAAAATAAACCCTAACCTTGTACTAGATTGAAGCAATAATCTTAGCCAAATTATACCATAAGCATAAAAAATTAACCCAATCCTAAACACAATTGAACCCTAACACTAACACTAAACTAAATTGAGCCCTATGCTAAATTTAACCCTATACCAAATAAAACACTAACCATGTATTAAATTAAATCAAAATCATAAAATAAATTACACTCTAACTATAAAACTAAATCAAACTAAACCCCAACCATAAAACTAATTGAATACTATAGCAAATTCAACACTATCCCTATACCACATAGAAACAAAACCCTAAATCAGATTGAATGCTAACCATGACACTAAATGAAATTGAACCCTAAACCTCAAACTAATTGAACATTAAAATAAGTTAAACTCTAATAATATAAACTTAATTTAACACTAACCCAAATTAAACCCTAAAACCAAATTATACCCTAACCTTAACACTAAACCAACTTAAGTTCTAGCACTACACACTAATCCTAACACTAAACCATTTAACCATTAAACTAATCCCAATTGAATGTTAAACCAAATTAAACACTAACCATAATAAGGAACACAAATTTATAATATATTTAAAGAAAATGATTCAAACAAATCCTTTTTATCACCTTGAAAATTAAACCTTAAAAATCAAGTTAATTAAATATTAAACCAAATTTTACCCTAAATGTTTGAACCCTAACCATATCATTCAATAGAATTCAACCCTAGCTCAAAACAATAACCCTAAACCTAATTGAACATAAAACAAAATTTAAACCTAACACTAAACTAAAGATGAAAGAAAATTTGAAACTTAACTATAACCCTAACAAAAAAACCAAACAAAATTGAACTATAGACCTTAACCTAATTAAACATTAAACCATTGAAACCAGATTAAAACCTAACCCAACCTAGATTAAATCATATCAAACCTTAACCTTAAAGCTAAGTGAAAGTTAAACTAATATGATCCCTAATCCTACATTTTATTGAACGTTAAACTAATTAAACCTTAAAAATCAACTTAATTGTTCATATTAAACCAAATTTGTCTCTAAATGTATGAACCCTAACCACAACATTCAACCAAATTGAACCCTAGCCCGAAATAATATTAAACACTAACCCTAAACCTAATTGAACATGAAACCAAATTTAAACCTAACCCCAAACTAAATTCAACCTTGACCCTAATGCTAAACTAAAGTTTTTTTGTTTGTTTTGAATGAAGGGGTAAAAACTTTATTGAAGAACAAAATCAAGAATTACAAAAGAGAGCCAAAGTCTTGAAGCCCCAAGAGGGAACCACAAGCCCAACCCAAGAGAGAGCTAGAGTCTCAAGGCCCCATGGAGTAACCAAAAGCCCAACCTAAGATCGACCTGATTCATAACTATCTATATCCTCAACAAATATCTTATGGACCTGTCTTGACAGTAATCCGAGGAGAGTTGCTCCCAACCTTCAACTTTCCAATCATCATCATGTTCTGAGGCCCAATTAGCCAAACAAACAACTGCTCTATTACATTCATGAGGAATGTGGATGAAGACACCTTCTCCATCATAGAACTAATTACAAGAATCTGGTGAATGATCCCTTCCCATTGCCAATGAACCCCACTCACCTTCTACTCAATCAACAAGTTAACAATAATTTGTGAATCTGATTCACAGATAACCTTTCGCCACTCCAACTCCAAGGCCCGCTCAAGGGAATAGAAGATTTCTAATCCCTCCATTAAGTTATTAGATTGCCGCCCTTTATGCACCGAGAAGAAGAAAACCTCCTCCCTCCTACTATCCCTACCAACACTGCCAATCCCAGCAGGGCCCAGATTACCCCTATAGGAGCCATTGATGTTAATCTTGATGGACTCATCCTGAGGAGGCATCCACCTTCCCATCCTTTGAAACTTCTTCATAGAATGCCTACCTCTCCTAACACACGCCGAGGCGGGTGAAATCTCCTGCAACCCTAACCTACTCACAATATCAGCCTCTCCTCTATCCAGAGGAAAATTCACCGCACAGTTAGCTTCCACCATCTCCTGAATCATACCAATGATTCTATTCCACACTTGCTGAACTAATAATCTGACCTCCCTAAAGATCCTCCTATTCCTATCTAGCTAGATCTGTCATAGTATGAAAATGGGCCCAATATGTCAGACAGTCTGGAGAAAAGAGGACAAGATAGCAGACTTGCCTAAACTGCTTCAAAACTCCACCAAATAATCTGCATGAACACAAGGGTGCTTCGACACCCCCCACTAGTAATGCCAATTTAGTAGCGAGAAAAGGCATTTGAAGAATAGGTGTGAGGAATCCTCCTCCCCATTACCACACAAAACATAGATGGAAGGCCCAAGGAATCCCCGCTTACGAATGTTTTCCCAAGTTAGACATCTATTCAAGCCCAAATTCCAAGAGAAACAGTTACACTTTGGCCTAGAAAAATTATTCCACATGTTTCCACCAAAGCACCTTCCTCCCCTCCAATATTTGGGACAACAACTCCTGGTAGCCACTAGCCATAGTGAAAATGCCCTTAGTATTCGGCAACCAAGCAAGTCTATCCCTACCCTTACGGGAGCTACAATGTCTACTTGCCAAAATGCCATACAACTCAGCACACTCTTCATCCATACCAGCAATCGACCATTCATTAGGAGCCCTCTACCGCTCCAACTCCAACTGGCCACACCTATAAATAGACTTAAAGTTGCTCACCCTAGACCACCCTACCTCCAAGAACCTCTGGAAAAGATTGCCAAGGTTGGGAAACAGATCAAGGATGGGGGGATAACCATCCCAAGAGTCGAACCAGAAAAGCACCTCTTCCCCACGCTTACATATCCAAAAAAATTCCTTCCTTTATAAGAGAAGCCCCTTTCTTGAGAGTACTCCAAATCGAAGAGCCTTTTCCCTCAAGCATATATCTTGGGATTTCCTCCTTCGACATCCTCTGCATGTATTTTCAAGCCAAAATACTAGCCTAGCCTCCATCCTATTCAACTCACCACGTCTAGTACAATTTAGCCACCAAAGCCACCCCAAATAAAACAGGCTGCCTTAAGCTGAGCCCACCTGACTTCTTCGGCCTAGACACCAAGTCCCAATTAACAAGACACCATTTGTAGGAGGACATATTGCCTTGCTAGAGAATCCAATCCCTTCAAGAACCACTTAAGGGCCACTTGGAGCATACACCAATAAATCGGAAGACCCTGAACCACTAACTAGATCAGTTGAACCATCCCAGCAAAGGATAACCATTTATGTGTGCAATGTTCATCCTTCATGCAAAATTTGTCCAGGATATCTTGCCACGAATCCCTGGGAGGGTTACCAGTAGAGATAGGAATAACTAGGTAAGTGAGGGAAGAGAACCAACTTGGAATCTCAGGATATGAGCAGTCCTCCTCTGGATATTTCTAGGTGTGTTGAAGAAGAGAATGGAAGATTTATCCTTATTGATCAACTGGCCTGAAGTGACATGATAAACATCCAAAACTTTGTGCATATTTGAAGCTTCTCTAATCCTAGCTAGTCCCATCAGGGTTGTGTCATCAATAAACTGCAAATGGGGTTGAGGATGCAGGCCATTTCCCCAATTCTAGCCTTGAATAATACCTAGACCCATATTATGCTTAATCAACCTCCCCAGACCCTCAGCTAAAAGAATGAATAAGTAGGGGGAGAGGGGGTCCCCCTAGCAAAGACCCCTAGAAGCACCAAACAACTCTGTATGATCTCCATTGATCAACACAAAGAACGAGGTAGAAGTAACACCTCATTACTCATTAAATCCATTCATTAGAAAAGCCAAAGGCCCTAAGGATCTTTTGGAGAAAGGACCAATGAATTCTATAATAAGCCTTAGACATATCTAGCTTAATAAACATAGCTTTTTCCTTGGAAGCTGCCATAGAATGAATGACCTCAGTAGCAATGACCACACCATACAGGATTTGGAGACCTTCCACAAACCCACTCTACTCCTCTGAGATGACATCCCCAAGAGGGTTCTTTAACCTCTCCACTATCAACTTAGAAATGATCTTATAAACCACATTACAAAGAGAGATAGGGTGGAACTGGCCTAGCCGGTCAATCCCATCACACTCAGGGATTAGTGCAATGAAAGTCACATTCAAAGCATGAAGCATCTGCTTATTCATTTGAGACTCTTGGACCACCTCCAATAAGTCCAATTTGATAATATCCTAAAAATCTTGAAAGAACTCAGCTGGGAACCCATCCAGACCAAGGGCTTTTCCTTTCCTCATGAGAAAAATAATCCTCTCAAGTTCTTCCAACAAAATAGGAGCCATAAGTTTCTCATTCATCTCCATAGTAACTAGAGAAGGAATACAAGCACAAACTTGATTCTCCTCTTCTGATTCGCCCTAAGTATCCTCCCTAAAGAGGGACCAAAAATATTGTAAAGCCTCCCTAGAGATCTCTTGCAAGGATAAACACTGTTCACCTCTATCACTGACTAGAATAGGAATAGAATTGCCATGTCTTCTTGCTTTCACTGAATTGAATAAGAATGCAGTATTCTTATCCCCCACTTGAAGACAATCAATACAAGCTCTCTGTTTCCAATAGTCCCTAAGCTCCCATTCCTCTAAATCCTTGACAGCCCTGTCTTCCTTCCTAAGAAAGGCTTCAGACAAGCCATGCTCTCTTATTTCCTTGGTAATGTCATTCAACACTATTTGAGCAACTTTCTTAGCATGAAAAATATTCTCGAAACACTGGTGGTTCCACCGTTTAAGCTGAACCTTAACAAATTGCAGCTGCTTGGAAAAAGTGTACATAACAGTGCTAAAGGCTGACCTCGCTTTCCTCCACCACCCCACAACATGATCCTACAACCACATAAGTTGGAATTTGAAAGAAGGAGTGCGAGCGACCTGAGTAGAAGAAGACACCAACTTTATGGGCCAGTGATCCAACCCTCTCTAGTCAAGAATCTCTGAACATGTGGACCACCCCCCACCAACCCAAAAACTAGAAACCAGAAAGCAGTCCAACCTCTCCACAATCCAATACTCCCCTACCCTCCTATTGTTCCAAGTGAACAGAGCATTACTAGGCTTAATGTCAACAAGATGCAATGAAGATATACTATTCGAGAGAAGGAAAGAAGAAGGTTCCAAATGCATAACACCACCCTTCTTCTCACACAACTCTAAAATGGCATTGACATCTCCTGCCATAATCTAGGGATGAAAATGGAATAGCCCTCAAATAAAAGATATGTCAGACCATAAATTCTACTTACCCTGAAGATCAGTGGGGGCATAAATGTTAGTAAATAAGATATATTCCCCAGTCTCAAGACTAGAGGCAACCTCAGACAAAGAAGATCTGGAAGCAACCCACCAAATAGGATGAATCCTCAAGGGGTTCCAAAGCCAAGCCACCCCTCTAGAGGAACTAGCTGCCCCAATACACTGACACTCGCATCGCTCCCAAAGCTTTGGGAGCACACCCATCATACTTTCCATAGAAAGTTTAGATTCTTGCAACAACAACACATTAGATGAATGACTCCTAATCAATTCCCAAACAACTTTTTTTCTACAGCCACTATTCAAGCCCCTCACATTCCATGATAGCCCAATCATTTCGGATGATTGGAAAAGTGAGAATCTAGAGTCTTTATTGACCCTGAGTCAGCCAGATTCTCCCCCATCAATTTGATCTTATCCAAATCCTTCTTTCTGCCAACCTTCAAATTCTTCTCCGATGTACCTTTCTTAATATCTTTTTGATGAATACCCAGGTGTATGGAGGTCTTATTACTTTTGACCCAGCAGGTTCCAATTTCTGAGTTGGCAGAGAACCCTACCCTCTAGCCAATTTTACTTTCGTACTAGAAATGGGTCCCAACTGGACCACTACTAGCTGATTCATCTCCATTTGTAGGCTTCCAACCACTTGTAGATCCTGGGTACAGTCCCTAATCATGCTTTCTTGAACCACCCCTAATGCACCTTGATCCAAAGGGATTAACCCCAAATTCATTTCTTGTTGGCTAAGGTCATCTAAGGCTTCAAATTTGTTAAAGGTATCCTCCTCCCATCTCTCCTGCAAGGACCTCTTTTTCCTCAATTCCTATTCTTTGTCTTAACTGAGACAAAATCATCAACACCCACTACCTCATCCAACATAGCAACTTTTCCTTTATCAGCCCCATCTAGGTTATGGGTCAGCTGCTGAGGTTGGCACAGCACTAATTTATATCTAGGGCACTTGCACTATAAATGACCATACTCATGACATAGATGGCACCAAAATGGTAAATTCTCATAATCCAACTGTAAAACCCAAGAATAAGAGCCTGCACACATATCTATAGCATCTAGCAAAGGTTTACTAAGATCAATTTCAACATAGATACGAGAAGAAGCCATTATCTTTCTCCCTAGGGTTTGTGTTGAAGATCCCACTGGCTTCCCAAGGAGTGAGGCAAGCATCCGTAACACATCCTCTCGTCAACATTCCGCTGGAAAACACGATAAATGAACCCACACTGGAACCCTATTCGAGAGCTCTTCTGAAGGGTTAAACCTTGCATGCCAAGGTTTGATGAACAACCCCACCTGGTTGTAAAAATATGGGTCTCCTTCAAAAACCCTATTGGGATCCTCCATGCAGTGAAAGTAACCATGAAGTAGTTGTTTTCCAGTAGCATATAATCTTCATTTCCCCTTTTGGTGCCCAAGTCCTCTGCGCTCAGTTTTCCAAAAACTGCAAAGAAACCCTCATCCCCAAAAACTTGCAATATAGTGAGTGTTTTGAAAAGTATTCAACATCTTCAACTATCATCTCCAGAGGAATAACCAACCTTAGCCTCTCATTGCATCTCTCCAGACAACCATTAATCTTCATAATCCGGTAGCCACCAGCACTACTAGACCTCGAATTCGAGGAACAAAAAATTATTATTAAAAGTCTTCATACTTTGGGATGGGGATTTTGAACCCCCATAACATGAAAATCCATAGCGGGAGGTTCCTTCGAGGCCCCTCCACCAATAATCAACATTGGACCTCACAAAAATAAAAAACCCACACCCCAAAGGGGACAAGCAAGAACACACAGCAACCAAGTTCCCACCCCTCCCAAGTACCACCGAAAGGTAGAGCCAACTGTAACCCCCTACCCCACTAGTAGACCATGGGCCCATAGAGAATCTTGAACCTGACCCGCGCGTATCACAACCCCCCTCCCTACACATACTTCTACTGTCCTCCCCCCGACGCACCAGTAGGCAATGGCCACCCATGAGCTAGGGCATCGGTCCCCTAGCTCGACATCCTACATTCTCCCTCATGCACGACACCATCTTCCTCCCGTGAAAATAATGAATATTCAATCAACACTAAACTAAACTTGAAAGCAAATATGAAACTTAATTGTAATCCTAAAAATAATTTAATTGTAACCCTAACCAAAAAACCAAACCAAATTGAACTCTAGACCTCAACCAAGTCGAGGCCCAACCCTAAAAATATTTAAACATAAAACCAAAATAAACCCTATTGTATCCTAAAATTAACACTATACCAAATTAAACCTTAACTAACCCTAAACCTAATTTGATATGCTAACCTTAACCACAATCTTAATCCTAACCCTAACCACAATCTTAAACTTAACCATAACCCTAACCATGATAACAAAAAAATCTATAGAACTTAAATTTAATATCTATAAATTATATTTAATTTATTTTGTGTAATTCAATTATTATTTTCCATATAATAATATATTATTTTGGCTCTTTGAAATTTATTTTTAATTTTAGTTACTAGAGTTGAAAGCTTTGTAAGAACTCTAGAAGTCCTTGGATTGGAAATAGGAGAAACAACCTACTACAAATATACAATCTAACCATAACCCTAAATCCAAAGCATAACCACAATCTTAACCCTAACCATGATGAAAATTCAAAACCTAACCTTTAACCTAACTCTAAAAATGCTGCAAACCATAACTATAACCCTAACCCTAACCCTTAACCCTAAGTATAACCCTATGATATAAACCTTAACCCTACACTTAATCCTAACCATAACCATAAATCCTGAGCGTAATCACAATCTTAACCCTAACCTTAACCCTAAAAAAGATGCAAACAATAACTATAACCCTAACCCTTACCATAATCTTAAACTTAACCATAACCCTAACCATGATGCTAACCATAAATCTAACATTGTGATATAATTTTTTTATTTTAAAATTGCAAATACTTTATTAATGTTAAAAAAGTATGTTATATTATTTTATCAACACACAAAAAAGTATCTTATATTTGAAAAATATAAGAATGTCATGGATAAAGATTATCCTTCCAAAACAAAAATATTTTTTCTTAAAAATATTCAACAAAAAAAATTAGTACAAAAATAACAATTTAATTTTAAAAGTGTTTTCACAACAATAAAAAGTAATAATTTATTCTAAAGTTCAAAATTATTTACAAACTAAATAAAACATTAAAAGTAACAATCTAAATTTTCAAGAAAATTAAAATATTTTTTAATAACAAAATATAAGAGTTATAACAAAACTCTTCAAATAGCAGCTTTTAAATTATAAAAGTAAATCATAAAAGTATTCTATTTTATGAAAATCTAATTGTTTAAAAAAAAATCTATAGAACTTAAATTTAATATCTATAAATTACATTTAATTTTTTTGTGTAATTCAATTATTTTTTACCACGGAATAATATATTATTTTTGGTCTTTGAAATTAATTTTTAATTTTAGTTATTAGAGTTGAAATTTTTGTAAGAACTCTCAAAGTCCTTGGATTGGAAATAGGAGAAACAACCTACTACAAATATACAATCTAACCATAACCCTAAATCCAAAGCATAACCACAATCTTAACCCTAACCATTAACCTAACTTTAAAAGTGATGCAAACCATAACTATAAACCTAACCCTAACCCTTAATGCTAAGTCTAACCCTATGATATAAACCTCAACCTTACAAATAATCCTAACCATAATCATAAATCCTAAGTGTAACCACAATCTCAACCCTAAGCTTAACCCTAACCATTGATGTAACCCTAAAAATGATGCAAACCATGACTAGAACCCTAACCCTAACCCTAACTATAATCTTAAGCTTAACCATAACCCTAACCATAGTAACAAAAAAAATCTATATAACTTAAATTTAATATCTATAAATTATATTTAATTTTTTGTGTAATTCAATTATTTTTTTCCATAGAATAATATATTAATTTTTCTCTTTGAAATTTATTTTTAATTTTAGTTACTAGAGTTTTAAGGCGCTGTAAGAACTCTAGGAGTCCTTGGATTGGAAATAGGAGAAACAACCTACTACAAATATGCAATCCATGTGATTTAAGTTGACACACGTCGTATTTTATATATAAACAATTTTAGTGATTTATTTATTTTACATTAAATTTTTTATTTTAAAATTGCAAATACTTTATAAATGTTAAAATATTATGTTATATTATTTTATTAATACAAAAAAAAGCATCTTATATTTGAAAAATATAAGAAGGATTAATAGAATTTAATTTAAAATGATCAGTTTGAAAGAAGAGAAATGGGACTGTGAATCTCGGTGACTACGAATTTTGGTGTTTGCAAACTTTTGAACTAGTAGTAAGTGGACCTTTCAAGGCAACCAAGTGACATGGACACCTCGGCATCTCTGTGGAGGGGTTAATCTCCTCCACCCAGTTTGGAATCCCTTCCCTATTGCTTTGTTTTTCTTTTATCTTTAACTCTGCAAATTTAATTCTCTGAGCTTCATTTAATCCTAAACGTCGCTGCCTACCCTTGGTTCCCTATGGAGCTAGAATCAGATGGCGATGCCATTAATGTCCCTAAATCCACTGCTCAAATGAACCCTCCTCTGAAAAAATCCTTCATTGAAATCGTTGCCCCGCCTACGAATGGAATCAACCCTTGCACGCGATTTCTTAAGGCTCCTAGCAACGAACGACCCAGCGAGGAAGGTAAGTGCCCTAGCATTGCTTCAGACTCCTTCTACATCTCACCAAATAATGAAATGATGAATGAAATTGCTTCAGAAAAGGAAATTCTTAGATGATTGGTTTCATAATCTCTGGAATTTGAAATTAGGGCTTAAGATATCATTTTGCAGGCAAATAAGTAAGTGATGATGAACAAACTACCCGGTGAGGAAGGCAAGTGCCCTAGCATTACTTCAGACTCCTTTTGCATCTCGCAAAATAATGAAATGATAAAAGATATAAATTGATGAAATTTTCCTTATGATGTAGAATTGGAAGGCCTTAAAAGGGTCTACATTGTCCAAGATCCATTTTAGGAATTCTTGTGATTTTACATTCAAATTTGGTTTGACTAATATTTTTCTTGATTTGTCCTAGTTATTATAAAATTCCTCTAATTGAATCATGAGGTTTTCTAAAAGAGCATGCTAAAAGACAAGGTTTCAAGGAAATACATGCTAGAAGGACAAGCAAAAAATATCACAAATCTTTGGTATTTGGAGTTTATGAGTTTTTCTTCATAAATGATGTAGTATTGTGGGGATCCTAGCATGATTAAGGGATGCAAGGGCATGAGGGACTATTAAAGCAAGACTCAAGATGTCACTATGTAGTCCTTCTATTTTTTTTATTTCCATTAAGTTCTCTAACTTTCTAAATTAATGGGTGCATGAAATGGTATTAAAGGATGCCAAGATACAAGGGCATGTGAAGGTCTACATGCCCAAATAAGTAGCTTTTTAGAAATAAAATCAAACATTAGAGATGTTTGATGGACTAAGGGATAGGGATCAAGCTTTATAGATGTTTGGTGTGTAGATGAGTATGGAAAAAAGGGAAGGAATGACAATATATAAAACCATAAATTTTGTTTGCACAAACGGATAGGCACTAGTTGGGGTTACCTGCATTGAAAATTTGGTCCTATTACAGGCACATTCATATATTGATACACAACCACAAAACTGGTGCTAAACATAGCATGGAATTGTCAAGGGCATATAATTTATGATGCTATAGTATGTAAGAGTTTGTAATAGACTAGACATAGTCCAAGTAGTGGGAGTTATAAATAGGTTTACATGTCTAATCCATGTAGAAAGAATTGGAAATTTTATAACAAGAATGCATGGAATGAGATTAAAGGATAACAAGACAAAAGTGCATGTGAAGGTCTAAATGCCCAAATAAGTAGAGTTTTAAATTAAAAATAAAACTTTGGAGATGCTTGATAGATGAAGTGATAGGAATCAATCTTTAGAAATGTTTGATGTTTGATGTGTATGGAACAAAAGGAAGTAATGACAATATAGAATGTTTTATATCCTAACTAGGGCTAGGAAGTGAATTAAGAAACATCATACTAATGATTAGGAATGCTACATTAGAGCTTTATATTATAGAACTCTATTATTAGATTACATCCTTCTCTATCTGAACTGATGTATGTATCTTGTTTTCTAGTAAATAGGGTTTTACTTAGGAAACCCTCTATACAACACAACCATTTTACCTTGTTTCCATGCGTAGGATTAGATTTGACAAAACATGAGATTACAAATAAGTTGAGTGAATAGTGACACTTCGTTATAAATTTAAAATAAGCATAAACACCTAGACCAAGGTGCCCAACACCTATATTAGACACCTTTTGGTTGGATTTCTAGAAGATAGGTCTACATGAAATCGTGATTGCATTTCCACCTCTTTCTAATAGTTTGGACACCCTCAAGACTAGGGTAACCAACACTCATGTTTGAAACTCTCAACTCCATATTTTAGCTATAGGTTCTTATCTCTATGTTATTTCTAGATCTAATTTACTCTTTTGATTTTTTGTTCTTTAATTTATATTTTATGCTAAAATTCATCATTTTTGTACCATTTAACCTAGTTCATTTATACACACTTTACAATCACTTATCTATTGCAATAGAGGAATAAAATCCAAGTGTTCAAATCTCCTATTAGGAATATAGTTGAACCTATTCATGTTTCAATTCTATGCTATGGAGATTTGAGATCTTAGATTACATCCCTAGGCTTAGAGTCTCATTTATATACATATGAGTAAGAGTAAAAGACTAATAGCTAATCCTAGATTTTTTATAATATTTCCAGAAATGTAATTTTTTTAAATTCACAAATTGCAACTTATAGAAAAAATTAATGAAAAATATTAAATTTCAATAATTGTTGAAAAATTAGCTTCAAAGTCTTTTTGTTGTTGTTGTGATTTTATATAATTTATACCTTAAAACCCAACAAAAATTAGATCAAAATTCAAAACAGTTTTTAAGTTACCTTAGAAACAAAATTTTTTGTCCAAATTGGATCTTGTTAGAGTATTCAGGTATTTACTTGATTAATTAAACATTATTTGTTTAATTATTTAAGTTCCCTTTATCTCTTTTACACTTAAGCTAACTTTAGGTGCATATAATTAATTATTATGTGCAAACCTAGGTTTTCTCTTTTAGGGTTTCTTGACCTATTAAAGGTTGAGTTCTTTCTTTTCATTATATGAAAAAGGATTATTATTGATAATACATTTTGGAGATTATTGAGCTCTCATCTTTTGGAGCATACTTTTCCTGTGTATTCTTTCCTTCTGTGATTTGCTTCATTGGTTCTCCTTGTAACAGGTTTTTCAGCTTGCAGAGATTATTTGGGCTCCTGTGGTGTTGTATTTTCTCAACTCCTATACGGTATCAGAGCTTCAGATCTGCAGCTACTTGTTTTTTTTTGAGAATTTTTGCTTTGGAAGCAGATCTGGGGTTTCAGGAATTTTTTATGTACCTAGGGTTTGACCTTTTTTTCTGAGAACTTTGGGCCTAAACGGACCTCGCCATCATGCTTAGAAGGCCCAAAAAACCCCATGGTCATATTAAATTTGACCTATTTTGGTTCCTGAGCCTCTGGGTGAATTTTTTTCTCTAGATTCAAGCCGTACGACCCTGACACGCATTTCGAGAAAAAAATTTCAAAAAAAAATATTTTGCCTTTTTATGGCATGCAGGCTAGATTTTGGATTTTTATTAAAAAAAATATTGAAAAAAATAAAGGCCAAAATAGGTTTTTCAAAAAAAATTTGTTTTTTTGCAAAGTTTTTTTGGGGGGGTTCCCACTGGTACCGTGGGGCCCCTGCCATAGTGTAGGCCCGTACGTAGCATGTCGCAAATCTTTTCTAGCACTTCAGTGCCCCTAGTCGGCCCCTGGCCCCCACCAGCACTGGCCTTCGACTCCCTACCAGCCACCCGCTCCCCTGCCCCCACCGGCTCCTCGGACTACCACCTATCGTTGCCCTCCGGCCCGCTACCCAAACGGCCCCTGCTTCGCCAGAGCCTGTCGCCTACAGCTCCCGTTAGTGGTCTCCCTATGACCACCGCTTCCCAGGCCCACCGCTGCTACACCTCCCTACCCCCACGCTCTGCCCCAGCGGCCCCCACTCCGCTCCCGGCCATCACCCAGTCCCGGCCACCTCTCCGCTCTGCAGCCGCTCCTCCACCCAGCCTCTGCTTTGCCCAGCCCCCTGGTGCCACCCGTAGCCTCCCTGTGTCACCTGGCCACAGGCCACCGGAGCGCTGCTCCCTGGCCACTTCTGCTCAAACAAGCCACCAGACTCCCTTTTTTAGCTTTTTCAGGGGGGGTTTGGTTTTTTGGCTCTATCTTGGGCATATAGAGTCATTTTTTTGAAAACAAATAGGCGTCAAAAAGCTGGTTCTGAGGCCGACCTCATGATGTTGGTAATTTTTTACAATTTTTCTATTTGACTATGTTTTTTTCTAGTCAAAGTGAGGTCTAGTTTTTGCACTCTGGGAGCCATAGAATGAGCATCTGACCTTTATTTTTTGAAAACTTTATATTTTCGAAAAGCGTGTGCTGTGTACTTTCTAGCCATCTGAATTTTATTTCCAAATTCTGGTCCATTCATATTTTATTCAATTTTTTTCTTTTCAGCACTCTAGTGGATATCGTGGTTGTTTTAGATCCTGGGATCTCTTCTCTGAGTAGGATGTCTCTATTTTGGTTCACATTTCTTTTTCCAGTCTTCTTATCATTGTAGCTTGTATTTATGCAAACTCACTGAGATAAAGTGCCATCATGCATTGTTTACTTGGAATCTTGCATATCTTGTATCTTGTTGTACATACACTATTGATCAAGTGCCATGAGGGGGTTGATGTTTGCCTATTGTTTGCCATCTTCCTTTGTCTAGTGGGTGTTCCTTCCATGACATTCGCCTCGTGATGATGTGTCTCAACACCTTTGATGTTCTTGGTTCTTTGTCATGCAGTTTTTTTTTGCTGTCATTTTCAGTGTTCCTGTTCCTCTCCCACTTCCGCATTATGGGGAGGTTTATCCTATTGGTTCTACTGCTTCTGTGGTTCGATTGATCAACTGTTTAGGCTTTGGTTTCTCATGTCATTTGTATCTTCAATTTCAGTTGTTTTTGCCTCGTTTGCCTCCTGATTCGAGTAGTGTCATTTGAGGGCACTCATGCAGATTACAGTCTTCTCTACTTGGTCATGTTCTAGTTCAGTGGATGTTCTTCAGATTAGCAGTTATTCTTCGATAGAGTTTGCAGGTTCTTCATGCTTCAGTGATATTCTTTTTCATCTCTTTTTGGAGTAGAGTTTTGTTCCCACCTGGTTTTCTCTATTTCTCCAGTTCATAGAGATTTCATTGTATTTGGGTACTTGATCGGGCCTTGTTGCTGGGACCCATCTTTATTGCTTTCAGTAGCTGTTCTAGGTTTTAGCTTCTCCTTAAGTCTAGCTTAAGGGGGGGTGTTAGAGTATTTGGGTATTTACTTGATTAATTAAACATTATTTGTTTAATTATTTAAGTTCCCTTTATCTCTTTTACACTTAAGCTAACTTTAGGTGTATATAATTAGTTATTTTAATTAATTATTATGTGCAAACCTAGGTTTTCTCTTTTAGGGTTTCTTGACCTATTAAAGGTTGAGTTCTTTCTTTTCATTGTATGAAGAAGGATTATTATTGACAATACATTTTAGAGATTATTGAGCTCTCATCTTTTGGAGCATACTTTTCCTATGTATTCTTTCGTTCTGTGATTTGCTTCATTGCTTCTCCTTGTAACAGGTTTTTTAGCTTGTAGAGATTATTTGGGCTCCTGTGGTGTTGTATTTTCTCAACTCCTATAGATCTTTGATACCATTTGTTATGATATTTCTTATAAATAATCGTAAAACTTTGTAAAGAAGATGTATAGCACTTTAAAAGAGTGACCTCCAATAACTCTAGATATTAGTAATATTTTTAATAGACATTTCAAATCACATTCCATTAAAAAATATATTCAATAAATCTGAAAGAAATCTTAATTATACAAGATTTATACTACCAATTTTTTTTTAATTAAATCTCACAATAAATATAAAATAGCGTTGAATATGGGTAACGGGGGAGTGACACAACGCGTTGGGGTGCCTTTGGAACGCTGCAATGCTGCCTCTGTTAACCCTGCAGTGACGGAAATGCCGACGAACAAGATTTGGTGAGTGGAACTAAAGTGTCTCTCACCTTCGTGCAGGATAGAAAGAGGCATTTTCTTCCGCGCACTGTGGCAGATGAAATACCCTTCTCCTCCGGCAAGCTCAACATAGCATCAAATTACGTAATGGCTGTGTCTATGAAGCAGGCTTTGTAGGCATGCTCTCTGTCAACTACCATTATTCGTTTATTATCAGAAACAGTAGCTTTCTGTCACTTAGCCCTATCTCATATTTACGCATACTATATTTATATTTCATTTTATTATCGTATGTTTAGCATCTAAGATGTACGTAGTAAGATATTAATTGAACTTCTAAATTTATTTTATTTAATGTTTATACAATTTACTGGTGTGGCTATTTTATCAGGCGGGATTCCATCTAGGGTTCAGATTCAGCACTGTTTATCTTTCACTGTAATTACTTTCTCAAATTGTTTAGGTACTTCATTTTTTAATTCATTGTCTACATGAAACAACTTTGTGAATTATTAGTTAATTAGATACATTATTAAATAAAATGGCGAGTGCAGGAGGCCAAGGCGAAGTGTTACATGGCGGATGTCGCACAAGCACTTCGGGTGCTCAGGAGCAGATCCAGATTGGGTGAAATCAGTACCACGATCGACATCCAGGAGGAAGGAGCGATCATCTGAAGGCGCCTTCATGGAGTGATGAGACGGACCAAGTAATTCCAATGGAGGCAGTCAGGGCAAGAGTCAACAATGAGTGGCAGACATATTGCAATTCGGGTCACGGATCGACACAGGAAGCTAGGAGGCAGCCAGTTCCTCCCTCGGATCTACAGGGGTAATATAGGCCACAGTCGGTTTTCACAAATGGGTGTTGGGTTGACACTCTTTACTAGGATGGGAATGGATGACAACTGTTACCCCCTGGAGTCCCTAGAATTTTAGGATCCAGAAAGGGCTTTCAAGCAAGGAACCGAAAATTCAACGAGCCTCTCTGGACTCGTAGCAGAATCGAATTGGAGCTCACCGCTCCAAACATCCTACTAGCAAGTGGTCCTCCATTTCGCAGGAATTGAAAGCTAAGGGTTTTCAGAGAGGGAAGAATGGGTGGTTGGAGGAAAATGCCCATATCGAAGGCGGATGTGGCGCGTAATTGGAGATCTGACTACTTAAATGCAGGACCTTCAAATAGGCGACCTGAACCTAGCAAGGATACAAATTTTAAAGGATCTAATCCTCATCCAAGCAAGAAGCTGTAAATTGGAAAGGATTCTCTGATACACACTTGGTCAATATCTATTGTAGATGAAGTAGTGAAGGAAAACAAAGATCTCTTGGAAAAAGTTGGGCTTTTCATTAAGTGGTGAGATCTTAGATGGAAGAGTCGTGAGGTAATCTTCAATTGGTGTAAGGGTCAATGGGGAGAGATCATATCGATTAAAGCTGGTTGCAAATGGTTTTTACTTGATCACCTTTGCCTCCTTGGAAGATAAATAGAAGACCCTTAATTCTGCCCCTTTTTTCATGGAAGGGGCCCATATGCATCTCTTTGACTAGAAACCAGGATTTATCCCTAGGGAAGAAGCTCTCCCTGAAACCTTAGTATGGTTTTGTCTATACAACTTGTCATTGGAGTTCAGGAGGGATGGGATTTTAAGAATTATTGGTAGAAAACTTGACAAGTTCCTCTATCTTGATAAACCTTTGGAAAATCAGAATATGGGAATCTAATTCAGAATTTGTGTGAGTTTAACATAGGATGCAAATATCCCATTAAAAATTGAACTGATGTCGAACATTGGCAACTAGACCCAAGTGATTGATAGGGAGGATAAGCCTAATTTGTGCTTGCTATGCAAGTGGTTATCCCATACTTCGGACAACTACCATTCCAAGGTCTCTGTAAGATCTCTTCACAAATTTGATCAATCCTTTTTTGGCACCACAAAGAAAAACCTGCATAGGGATCCACTCTCTGATATGGAGAAAGATTTTATAGATTTAATCTGGCCAGAGAATGTAATCCAGGAGATTGGGAATTTGGAGGTGGAGGATGGAGGTGCAAAGATACCCGGTGTCAATTCTCCTAATGACATGGAAGGTACCCATAACATTGATGTGCCCATTGCACAATCAGTAGGTGAAGGGGAAATTGCCTCAAATAATGCAGAAGTTGTTCATGAGATTTCTAGATCCCCCCAGGTTGTTTTGGATGGACGAGAGGTCCCTGTCTTATTAGAAATGCCATTTCCAAATCAGGATGTATATTTTGAGGAGATGATACTTCAACCCATCAAGAGCAAATCGGACTGTAGAGACTTAGTGAACTCAGTGCCAAGGGATGTGGAGAGGCAAGGCCCTGGTGATCCTTTAGCAAATGCAGAAGTTGAAGGTGAGCTTAACTCAGAATTAGACATGAATGATAGCTTTGAAGAGTTTCAGGTTGGAATATTGGAGGAGAAGGGTTTAGAGAAAATCCAGTCCTCTTTGAAAACTCCCAAAATCAAATCAAATAGGCAAAGGGCCGCTTGTCGAACAAATCCAAACTGACAATGGCTGGATGTGCAAAAGGGCAGACTAAAGTTTTTCAAATAGTTCTTCGAAATGGGAAGGAGTTACCCCTTCTCGAGGACTCATGAGGATCCTAAGCTGAAATGCTAGGGGCTTAAATGCCCCTAGCAAATGTCGCCTTTTCAAGTGCCAAATTAAGTCTAGTAAGGTAGATTTAGTGATGTTATAGGAAACCAAATGGAGTAATGTGGAGCAAGAGAGTAAGATGAAGTTTTGGAGGCAATGGGAAGGTGTTTTTTGTAGAATCTATGGGGGCTTCAGGTGGAATTGGGGTTCTTTGGAATCCTACAAAGGTCTGATGCTATATTGTGGAGGCCCATAATAATTGGATGATGGTAGCTTCTCAAGTATTCCAAGATAATCATTGTTGGATAGTGATAAATGTGTATGGACCCATTGCCACACCCGCTAAGAGGGAGCTATGGAAAGAAATATCTAGGAAACTCAATTCTAACAAGGATGAGAAGATTATTATTTTGGGGAATTGTAATGCGGCCCTTAATTATTTAGAGAAAATGGGAGGCTCTATGGTGAAGAATTGAATGCAACAAGATTTCCAAGAATTTGTTGATTCTAATTATCTAAGAGAAATAGTGGCAAGTAATTACAAATATACCTGGACCAACACAAGGTAGGGTTTCACTTGCATTTCAAAAAAGTTAGACATAAATTTTTCTCTTTGGTGATTGGTCTATGGTTCGAGGCTTGGTGGAGTCTTCAATTCTTTCTTTCAGTGGATCGGATCATTTCCCATTGCAATTGGTCTTTGCTTCATACCCATATTATGGTAGATCCCCTTTCAGGTTTGAAAGGATGTGGATCAGGGATCCATCTCTCTTGGATTCCTTGACTCTATGGTGGTAGGAATGTAGAATTGGAAATAACTCCAAGATGTTTTTTTTCATAAGAAACTCTCATATATTCAAGACAAACTTAAGAAGTGGAATAGGGTACATTTCAAGAACATTTTCACAGAAAGCTAAAGGATGGAAAATGAATTAAGTGCTTTGAATGATGTTGTCATAGCGCATAGTATAAGAGATGAAGAGTTCAGATTGGAGAAAAAGCTCAAAGAGGAACAAATAAAAATCTTCGCGTAGGAGGAACAATTTTGGAGACAAAAGTCAAGAGAGTTATGGCTCAAGGAAGGGGACATGAACACAAAATTCTTCCACAACTCTTTAGTTATAAACATAAATAGAAATAGAATCCTAGAACTGATCAAAGAAGATGGGACTGTGATCAACTCCAAAGATGAGATCAATCAAGAAGTGGTTGGATTATTCAAAACCTTCTGAATTGTGACAACCAGAGTATAAATCAGAGAGCTATCAAGAGTGATTTCTCAATTAGATTCCTAGCATCATTTCAGATGAGGAGAACAGGGAGATATCTAAGCCTATCACTTTGGAGGAACTCAAATAGGCTACATTCCAATTAGCCCTTGACAAGGATGATCTGCTCAAGGTTACAAAGGAATCTTGAAAGAAAGCAACAATTTTGGGAGCCATCAATCATACCTTATTAGCCCTCATCCGTAAGAAGAAAGAAGCTACATGTATGGGTGATTTTTGACCGATTTCTTTATGTAATACTTGTTATAAGATGATCACCAAAGTAATGGAAAATAGATTAGAGAAGGTATTGGATAAGATCATTTTAGAAGAACAAAGTGGGTTTGCCCCAGGTAGGTCTATCACAAAGAGAATCATTGTTGCTCATGAAGCAATTCACACAACTAAGAAGCTCAAGAAATCCAACATGATCATCAAATTGGATATTCTAAAAGCATATCATCTTGTAGATAATTTTTTTTTTGCTAGATGTCTTATCTAGATTTGGATTTAGTTGCCCTTGGATTGAATGGGTTAGAGGATGTATTGAATCTTCAAAGTTCTCCATCCTTATCAATGGAATGGCCAATGGATATTTTCACACTAGTAGGGGTTTAAGGCAAGGGGACCCATTATCTCCTTACCTTTTCATCATAATGGTAGAAACATTGGGCAAGAGCATCACAACTGCTAGGATAGAGGGCTAGTGGAAGGGTATTGAGATTGCCCCTGGTATTGAGCCAATCACACATTAGCAGTTTGATGATGATACCATCCTTTTTGGAGAAGCATTTGGGGGTGAAGCCAGAAGTATCAAATCCATATTAGACAATTATATTAGAGCACAAACTATTAATTGATGTAAATCTGAAGTTTTCTTTCTCTATGTTTAGCCAAGTCTACAATTAGACATTGCTAGAATCTTGGGCTTAAAAGTGGTGCAATTTCCTAGGAAATTCTTAGGTCTTCCTTTGTTTGGAGGCATCATCAATAAGTTCCACTGGGATAGATTGATTGAAAATTGCAAAAATAAAATGGAGCTCTAGAAAGGAAATGACTAACATTTACATGCAAATTGCTCATGGTCAAGGCTGTCTTATCGGCTATTCCGATCTACTCCATGGCTTGTTTTAACTTTCCTGCATCAGTGAAAGACAGTCTCAATCAAATTTTGAGAAAATTCATTTGGACTAGTCCCCATGATGATCTAAATCAACTGCTTCTTTCTTGGGAAAAATTTTGCAAACCGTGGAGTGTTGGAGGTGCAGGGATTCGACAACTCAAAATCATGAATTTGGCTCTTGTGGCTAAGCTTTCCTGGATCATGACCAAATCAAATTTAAGGTAGCTACAAATTGTAAGAAGAAAGTATCTAGACTTCGATGACCCCATCAGCATTCTAAGAATTAGAAATCCTCCAAAAGGTTTGACCATTTGGAACTTCATATGTGAAAGCAAGGACATAGTGTCAAAGCACACCACTTGGAAAGTTCGCAATGGCCAATCATCATCCTTTGGGATGACTCATGGGATGGACACAAAAAGATAGGAGCAGATCAAAGCTTGAGAAAGATTAGAGCAGCAACTTCCAAGGTTTGGGGAACTAAGGTATGCAATTTCAGAGTAGTCAAGATTGATGGAATTGATAAATGGTGTTGGAAATCCATGGATATCATTGACACCCCCAAAATCAGAATGACTCTCTAGACAACATCCTCAAAGATAAATCCATTCTAGTCTCTCTGGATAATGATATAATTAGGTGGTGTGCTTCAAAGGATGGGGAATACAATGTGGAACTTGGATATAGTCTTAAGGAAGCAACTTTGGAGGATAGTGAATGGCCAATCAAACTCCTTTAGGGAAAAGATGTCCTACCCAAAGCTGGTGTATTCTCCTAGCTAGCCACCTAAAGAAGAATTCCAACTCAGGATAGGTTTGCCAAAATTGGGATTTGTGGACCCAACAAATGCCTGCTATGCAAGAATAATGTGGAATCTGCAGATCACCTCCTTTGGCCCTGTCCAAAATGCTCAATTATGTTGGAAACTCTTACTAGGAAAACTGGAGTTTCAACATGTGGAGCCTCAAAGCATTAAATAATGGTTCATTTCTTGGCCACCATCAATTCCTAAGGGAATGCTTAGTAGCATCTGGTTGTTCTCCTTTTCACATTGCTATGGGAAATCTAGAAGGAGAGGAACAAAACGGTCTTCATGGACCAGGCCATGCCGAGGGAAGTTCTTGTGTCAAAAGTGAAAGTAGAAATTATGGAGCTAGTAAATGAAGTGGCTAAAATGTGTATAAGAATCTCTAATGTCTTTACAAATCAAGATAATGAGCTGATAAAGAAATTCTTAGGTTTGATAGTTCCTATGGGATATGATTTGGCTCAATCAGATGTTTCAAATAAGTGCAGATCCATGTGTTGGCAAGCTCCGAAGAAGGGATCTAAAGAAGGGATGGATTAAGATAAACTTTTACACAGCTTCCTTGGGTAATCTAGGACTTGTAGGTGCTGCCTATATAGCTAGAGATGACCAAGGTCTCATCATCATAAAATCAGTTGATTACATTGGGAGGACCACAAAGAACATAGAAGAATTTAAAGAAGCCTTGAAACGGGTTGACCTTGGTAGGAGACTATGAGCTGGAAAAATTTACTTAGAAGGTGATTCTGTTTTGACAATCAATGCAATCAGGAATAAATGGGTGGTGAGTTGGAAGCTTGAGAGATGCCTTTCTCCAATCACAAAAGCATTGAGAAGTTTTAATAATTTAAAATATGTCATATTTATTGAGAGGGAATGGGTTGGCAGATAACCTGTCCAAGCAGGTGGTGGAGCATAAAAATATCATCAATTCTCTTCATTCTAAACAATGATTAAAAATTGATAACAGTCGAATGTTGAAAATATCACGGGATCGAGAGGTAGTTTGATGGGACAATTTCCAAGAAGGTTGGCATGTGTGGATGTGACAAGGGAGGACACAATATACAAGTGTCATGTTTGAACCTTTAACCAAGTGACAGACTAATCACTTCATAAAATTATCTCAATATTTAATTTGTATTGGAATCAGTACGATTGCTAGATGGCGATGACTTAAGCCTCCATGTCATAAAAAAGGTATTATGGCAGCAAAGCCTCAACAAGGATTTATTTCAAGTACGGGTTGGAGGATGATCTCATTATGATAGGCAATCACTTCGATTCACAACCTTTTTAGGAAGAGGGAGTTATATATTTGGCAAGTATGGAGGTAATGTCATTTCTTAGTTCCCAACTTTTGAGTAATTTGGAAGCTGTAGCTATGGATACCTCTATTCTTTTGGAATCAACTAAGCAAAAAAGGGTGTTTCTTGGGGAGATTATAGAGAAGCAGCTCCTAATGGTTATGTAATCAAAACACCCTCTAATTTTGCATGCGGTTAGGAAGGTCTTGGGCACAGAGTTTTTGAGGGTGAATCACAAGTATAGAGTGAGCACGAAAATGAAGGCTATGTTTCTAGCGACATGCAATTGACTGGGAGTTTGTAAACCCAGAACCATGAAGGTTTGCCAGATGCTCTTTCAACATTCCTTTCTGGGGAAAATTGATGTGGTTTTGGACAACATTGAAGACCAGAATCCCATCCCATTGGTCCATCAATACTACTTGGATCGAGATGCTAGGAGGGAGGTAAGGAAGTTTTGCACTCTCCAGACTATGGAGTGGGAGAAATACAATCAAGGTTGGGAGGAGATGAACATAAATTTGTCTTTCATACTATTTGTGACATATACTCTAGCAAGGTCGGAAGGGTATGAATTGGGGAAGTATGTGAGGGAGGAAGGACTGTAGGGTAGGCAAGATATCGGGGTGGAAGAAAATTGTGTAGTTGCAGAAGGAAATGTCTGGGGGCTTGGAAGAGGGGAACTGTGGATTCCTAATGACATGAGGCTAGTGGAGGAAATGGTGGTTGGCAAGGCTCATGTGGACTGCAGGAGAGACTGCCCAATTATAGCACAAGCCCTTGCTTCTCAAAGGGTATATGAGAGTATCAAAAGCCCCTTTGAAAATGAGTGATGGTGTTTCTCTACTCAAGGTTTATTGTCTCTCTGTCAATTTCATGGTTTCTTTATATGTTTTTGTTCGTTGTGTAGTCTATATAGTAATAGTATAATGTTGTTGGGATGAATTTATCTACATCCAGCTTTTGTATCCCTAGCTAGAGCATGCTTTTAGGATATAGGTGTCAGTTATTGGTCTTTTTTTTTTACTCTATTTTGGAGCTAGAGATAACCCAACCATTTTGATGGAGGAAACAATTTATAGACACTTCTAGCGGATGTAAAAATCTCTTTTATCAATATAAGTGTTAGCCTATCCAGCTATTTACTTTTGTCAATTTACTGTCATGGTGAAAATGAAAAATTTTCCCCAAAAAATGGTAAAAATACAATTTAAAAATGGGGCCCCATTTAATTTAGCTTCGATTCCCCATCACCTTTCAGCTCGGGAGCCCGAACCATTAACGAGCCCCCATTTTTTTAGATTGGGCCACCATTTTTTGAAAACAGGGGCCCATTTTGAGGAGCGTGTTTTCCAACGCACAGACTTCCATGAATTTGTGACTCATTAGCTTGCACATACCCAACTCAAAGAGGAACAAGAAGTAATCTTGGTGAGGGAGGAACAATTTTTGACACAAAAGTCAAGAGAGTTATGGCTCAAGGAAGGGGACAAGAACACAAAATTCTTTGACAAATTTATAGTTACAAACATAAATAGAAATAGAATCATGGAACTTATCAAAGAATATGGGACTACGATCAACTCCAAAGATCAAATCAATCGAGAAGTGGTTGGATATTTTCAAAACCTCCTCAATTGGGACAACTAGAGTATAAATCAAAGAGCTATCAGGAGTGATTTTCTCAATCAGATTCCTAGCATAATTTCAGATGAGGAGAACAAGGAAATATCTAAGTCTATCACTTTGGAGGAACTCAAAAAAGCTACATTCCAATTAGCCCTTGACAAGGATGATCTACTAAGGGCTACAAAGGAATCTCGAAAGAAAGCAACAATTTTGGGAGCCATCAATCATACCTTCTTAGCCCTCATCCCTAAGAAGAAAGAAGCTACATATATGGGTGATTTTTGACTGATTGATCTATGTAATACTTGCTATAACATGATCACCAAAGCAATGGAAAATAGATTAAAGAAGGTATTGGATAGGATTATTTCAAAAGAACAAAGTGGGTTTGCCCAAGGTATGTCTATCATAGAGAAAATCATTGCTTCTCATGAAGCAATTCACACAGCTAGGAAGCTCAAGAATCCTAGCATGATCATCAAATTGGATATTCTAAAAGCATATGATCTCGTAGATAATTTTTTTTTTCTAGATATCTTTTCTAGACTTGGATTTTGTTGCCCTTGGATTGAATGAGTTAGAGGATGTATTGAAATATTCGAAGTTCTCCATCCTTATCAATGGAATGGCCAATATATATTTTAACACTAGTAGGGGTTTAGGGGAAGGGACCCATTATCTCCTTACCTTTTCATCATAGTGGCATAAGCATTGGGCAAGAGCATCACAAATACTAGGATAGATGCTCAATGGAAGGGTATTGAGATTGGCCCTAATATTGAGCCAATTACACATCAATAGTTTGTTGATAATACCATCCTTTTTGGAGAAGCATCTAGGGGTGAATCCAGAAGTATCAAATCCATATTAGAAAATTATATTAAAACATCTAGGCAAACTATTAATGGTTGTAAATCTAGATTTTTCTTTCTCAATGTTCAACCAAGTCTACAATAAGACATTGCTAGAATCTTGGGCTTAAAAGTTGAAGCTCTGGAAAGGAAAATGGATAACATCTACATGCAGATTGCTCATGGTCAAGGTTATCTTATCAACCTTTCTGATCTACTCCATGGCTTGTTTTAAATTGTCTACATCAGTGGAAGATAATCTCGATCAAATTTTGAGAGAATTCATTTGGACCATCCCCATGATGATCTGAAACAACCCCTTCTTACTTGGGAAAAGGTTTGCAAACTATGGAGTGTTGGAGGTGTAGGGATTCGATAACTCAGAACCATGAATTTGGCTCTTGGGGCTAAGCTTTCCTGGATCATGACCAAATCAAATTTGAAGTAGGTGCGGATTTTAAGAAGAAAGTATCTAGACTTTGATGACCCCATCAACATTCTAAGAATTAGAAATCTTCCAAAAGGCTTGACCATTTGGAACTTCATATGTGAAATGAGGGACATAGTGTCAAAGCACATCACTTGGGAAGTTCGCAATGGCCAGTAAACATCCTTTTGGAATGACTCATGGGATGGACACCAAAAATTAGGGGTGGATCAAAGCTTGAGGGAGATCAGATCAGCAACTTCCAAGGTTTGGGGGACTAAGGTATGCAATTTCAGAGTAGTCAAGATTGATGAAATTGATAAATGGTGTTGGAAATCCTTGGATATCATTGATGCCCCCCAAAATTAGAAAGACTCTCTTTCCAACATCCTCAAAGATAGATCCATTCCAGTCTCTCAGGATAATAATAGAATAAGGTGGTGTGCTTCAAAGGATTGGGAATACAATGTGGAACTTGGATATAGGCTTAAGGGAATAGCTTTGGATGACAACCAATGGCCAATCAGAGTCCTTTGGGGAAAAGATGTCCTAGACAAAGCTGGTGTATTCTCCTAGCTAGCCATCTAGGGAAGAATTCCAACTCAGGATAGAATTGCGAAAATTGGGATTTGTGGACCCAGGAGATGCCTATTATGCAAGAATAATGTCGAATTTGCACATCACCTCCTTTGGCCCTGTCCATAATGTTCAGTTTTGTTGGAAATTCTTACTAGGAAAAATGGACTTTCAACATGTGGAACCTCAATGCATCAAAGAGTGGTTCATTTCTTGGCCAAGATCGATGCCTAAGGGAATGTTCAGTAGCATCTAGTCATTCTCCCTTCCACATTAATATGGTAACTCTAGAAGGAGCAGAACATAAGGGTCTTCATGGACCAGGCCATGCCTAGGGAAGTTCTTGTGTCAAAAGTGAAAGTAACAATTATGGAATTGGTGAATGAAGTGGCTAAAAGGTGTATAATAATTTCTAATGTCTTTACACATTGATAAAATGAGCTAACAAAGAAATTATTAGGTTTGATGGTTTCTATTGGATATGATTTGGCTCAATCAGATGTTTCAGATAAGCAAAGATCCATATGTTGGGAAGCTCTGGAGAAGGGATGGATTAAGATAAACTTTGATAGAGCTTCCTTGGGTAATGTAGGACATGTAGGTGTTGCCTATATAGCTAGAGATGACCAAGGTCTCATCATCATAAAATCAGCTAAATACATTGGGAAGACCACAAACAACATAGTAGACTTAAAAGGGGTAAAGCTTGGTAGGAGACTGGGAGCTGGAAAAATTTACTTAGAAGGTGATCCTCTTTCGACAATCAATGCAATCAAGAATCAATGGTTGGTGAGTTGGCAGCTCAAGAGATGGCTTCCTCCAATCACATAAGTATTGAAAAGTTTTGAATAATTTAAAATGTCATATTTATCGAGAGGGCAATGGGCTGGCAGATGACCTATGCAAGCACGTGGCAGAGCATAAAAATATCATCGATTCTCTCCATTCAAAACAATGATTAAGAACTGATAATAGTCGAATGTGGAAATTATCATGAGATTAGGAGGTAGTTTGATCGGACAATTTCCAAGAAAGCTAGCATGCAAGGATGTGACAAGGGAGGACACAATATACAAGTGTCATGTACAAACCTTTAACCAAGTGATAGACTAATCACTTCATAAAATTAGCTAAATGTTCAAGTTGTATTGGAATCGGTACGACTGCTAGATTGTGATGGCTTAAGCCTCCATGTCATAAGCAAGGTATTATAGAAGAAAAAACCTCAACAAGGATTTAATTCAAGTATGGGTTGGGGGATGATCTCATTATGATAGGCAATCACTCCGATTCGCAACCTTTTTCAAAGGAGGGAGTTATATATTTGGTGAGTATGGAGGTAATGTCATTTCATAGTTCCCAACTTTTGAGTAATTTGGAAGCCATGTCTATGGATACCCCCATTCTTCTGGAATCAACCAAGAAAAAAATGGCATTTCATGGGGAGATTATAAAGAAGAATCTCCTAATGGTTCTATAATCAAAACACCCTCTAATTTTGCATGTGGTTAGGAAGGTCTTAGGCACAGAGTTTTTTAGGGCAACTCACAAGTACAGGGTGAACATGAGAATTCCGGTTGTGTTTCTAGCGACATGCATTCAACTGAGAGTTTGTAAACCTAGAACCAAGAAGGTTTGCCAGATGGTCTTTCGACATTCCTTTCTAGGGAAAATTGATGTAGTTCTAGACAATATTGAAGACCAAAATCGCATCGCATTGGCCCATCAATACTACTTGGCTTGAGATGCTAGGAGGGAGGTAAGGAAGTTTTGCATTCTCCAGACTATGGAGTGGGTGAAATACAATTAAGGTTGTGCAGATAGGAACATAAATTTGGATTTCATACTATTTGTGACAGATAGATTGGCAAGTTTGGAAGGGTATGATTTGGGGAAGTATGTGAGGGAGGAAGGCCTATAGGGAAGGCAAGATATTGGAGTGGATTAAAATTGTGTAGTTGAAGAAGGAAATGTCTAGGGGCTTGGAAGAGGGGAACTGTGGATTTTGAATGACATGAAGCTAGTAGATTAAATGGTGGCTGGGGAGGCTCATGTGGACTATGGGAGACAATGCCCAATTGTAATGCAGGTTCTTGTATCTCAAAGGGTATATGAGAGTATCAAAAGACCCTCTGAAAGAGAGTGATGGTGTTTCTCTACTCAAGGTTTTTTGTCTCTCTATCAATTTCATGGTTTCTTTATATGTTTTTGTTTGTTGTATAGTCTATGTAGTAATAGTATAATGTTGTTGGGATGAATGTCTCTACATCCGGATTTTGTATCCCTGTCCAGAGCAATCTTTCAAGATATAGGTGCCAGTTATTGGTCTTTTTTGTTTACTCAATTTTGGAGCTAGAGATAACCCAACCTTTTTGATGGAGGAAATAGTTTATAGACACCTTTGTCGGATGTAAAACTCTTTTATCAATATAGGTGTTGGCCTATCCAGCTATTTACTTACTAAAAAAGATAAAATTGTGAATTATTAGAACTTTTTACATGTAAAATGAAAATGGTATACTAACTACAATAAGTTGATTTCACATTTGAAATTATATGCATGAAAGTGAAATGCTAATATATTGCATGGAAGTGTTTTTATTGATTACTAGATGACTGAATGAAAGGGATAACTAACATTGATGAATAAGATGGAAAAAAAAAAATTGTATGGGTGAGAATTCTATATTTATTTTTATATGTTTTCTATGTATCAATTGGTGCATAAGCATCTTTATAAAAAAAAATTATTCAGAGCTCGGAATAGGAGTAAATGTATTAATATATGTTTTAAAGTTTAAAATAAAATAATGGTACATAATATAAGATTTCAAATTAATTTACTGTGTAAATGTTATTTTCTTCTTAATATTATTAAAATACACAGGATTAATTGGGTTATTAGATATTTGAATAAATAAAAATTAAGTTTGATTTTTAGGGTAATTTCTATGGTTAAGTAATTGTTTTGGGTGGTTGCGAATGAATATGGTACATAAATTTCACTCTCATTTGTAAATCTAAACTTATTAATTGTGACTTTTTTGTGTTATAAAACAAAGATTCATCTTGAATTTGGACCTCCAATAACAAACTACCAATGATAAAATCACTTTTGACAAGTTTGCTACGCTACAATGACTCTTCTTTAGTTAAACTCAAGGGTGGCTCTTTTGCACCAGTAAATAAAGATCTATCTTGAAATTTGGACCTACAATAAGAAACTAGCAATGTTAAGAGCACTTTTGAGAATTTCACATTAACATTTTAGATATATTTAGTGAAGCATTGTTCATATGAAACAAAATTATTGTGTAATTAACAATAAGAAATGTTTGTGGTATAAAAATATGGTGAAACAAAAAAAAGTGATGTATCTGGTAAGAGAAAACACAAATGTATTACACCTCTTGAGGATGTGCTAAACCACCACCAAGTCTTATTACAATTGTCATCACATTGCCTAGTGTGATCTTTTATCTTGTTTCATAAAATTAATAAATACTACATAATATAAATAAGTATGTACAATCATTGTGGGTAACAAATCAGTGATCACCTTCTCTCACTAACTTTTCCCATCAACCTCAACTCACTATATTGATATCTCAAATTTCATACTATACTACATTAGAAACTTAAATATTTGTATATGTATTTCCATTTTCCAAATAGCAATAGCTACGATTAAATCTTACAGAATAAAAATCCATGCAGGCTTGATATAGAACCACCCTAGGAATCCCGAAAGGAGAATAAGGAAACAAAATGAGACAAAACTATAGTCTTGAATCATGACAAAGCAATGAAAGAAGTTGTGATCAATGAGATGAAGAAATAGATCCCCCATCCATAACATTTTGGCTATGATCAACATCAAAATCCCATTTAACCAAATAATAAGAAACAATATTCTACTCACAAGGAATGTGAATAAAAGAGATAGAATCATAATTTTGAGTCAGATGAAGAATTTGAACCACATAAAAAGATAAATGCATAATAGGATTAGCTTTTGATAATTGTTCTAACAATCCAAACTAATGACAAGTTTGAGATAGTAATAACTATTTATTGTTATTCCACTTGGGAAAATCATTCCAAATAATATCATCTTAAAGTTTATCACAAGTAAAATTTTCTCTATAATCTTTCATTCAATTTTTTTCGATGTAGATATGATCGATTGATGTTCTCATACCTTCCATCATTGACAAATTAAATTTACAATGTACTTCAACTTCTAGTTTGAAACCTTTCTACTTTTAATAGAATTAATGCACACATGTGAATTTCCTTTTATATTAATGTCCATTAAGTTCTCTCATTTACACAAGGCCTTATATAGGTGATACTTGGGAGATCACCCATATCATATCTAAACCACAACTCCATGGCCCATTCAATTCATTCCTCCAAGGTGTTTTATAATTTATATCTCATCTTGACTGTGTAGAATTTCAATTTTGATTATGTCCATATAATTTCACCATCCGTATAATTTATGAGTATCTTCCTTTTAAAAAATGTTTCTACTAAATTTTTACGAGCATTAAGAGTGATTGAATGGTTTTCAATTTTATTTCAATTCTATCTCTTATCATAAGGAGATAATTAATCCATAACATTGTTTATTTTTGTCCTAGAGACCATTTTCTAGATAAAAGAAAAGATGGTAATATTAGCCAATGCTGGAAAAGAATCCAAAAGTCCATCCAGAACTAGGCACTACCTCCATTATTGACCACCTAGCTTAGATGATCTATTATGAGGCCTCTATAGCTTTGCATGATGGTCCATATATTGGAATTTGAGATAAATTCAATCATGTAGAATTTGGGTTGATTCAAATTCTCATCTATGTATTTTCTCCTCAACAATTGACACCATTTGGCATATGCATCCTTGAACAATTTCCATATGAATTTAGAACTTCATGGCTCATGCCCTATTCTATATTTCAATATTTGATTCCCTACCTAGACTCTTCCACATGATCAAAAAGAAAATGGTGATAGTGGATCTCCCTCGTGAAGTACATGCAAAGGCTCAATGAAGCCACATGAGCTTATATTAGCTAGAATCAAATAGAAACTATTTGAGATACAATACAAAATTCATTTTAGTCAATCAAAGTGAAAACCAAAATGATTCACAGTGGACATAAAAAATCTCCAATTAACCCTATCACATGCCCTGGTAACATCAATTTTTAGAACCAAGGGGATAAGGCCTCTGGGGACATCACTGATGTGAAGGAAGACACCCTTGAAGATAAGGAGACCGGTCATGGTAGAATAACTCGCTCGAGCACCAGAAAAAAGAAAAGCCAAAGTATGAAGATTGAGGAAATTAATTGGACCGCTGAAAACATGGAGCAATTGGAGCTGGAAGTTGCCGAGCTGCTTAAGAACTTTACCTAGCCTTGGCTTTTTCTCTGTCGGTCCTGTTTGTTGTTTGTTGTCTTTTTGTTGCTGGCCTTTTGTTTGCTAGTCAAGTGTCTTTTCTATGTTTGTTGTCTCTTTCTTTTTGTAGTGCTTTAATGACTATCTTTTGATCTTTTGTTGTAATGGGTTTCAGGGGCCTATACAAACCTATTTTCCCTTAATCAAAACATCAAGTTTTAGAACCATTTATGGATTAGATTATGTTATTTTTTACATGAGCATTTTGGATCATAGTTCGTGATCAATATTAAATCTATTTCAATATCTTTTGAATTTAATATTTAACTATGGTTTAACTATACTATCTGAAGCTCTATATGGAAGAAACCTTTGACTATAAATGCCCTAGAAATGCTGTATACCTGTGATTGTAATGCTGGGTTGTAGATCATTAAAAAAGATTTATCCAACCCTTTCCTCAAGACTAAGATGTATCCAACCCCAATCCTAGCCTCCCTACTTTGGATGTTAAGGTGTTGAGGTTGGAAGAAAGTATTAGGAAATAGGTTTTGGTTATTAAATGACTCTTCTCATAGTTGTTATGTGGCTATAACCAAGATTAACATGCTTGAGGCAATAGCAAAGGTTGGAGCTAGGGCTGGTGGAGGAAAACAACAAACAAGTAATATGGCTGAAAAATTGGAGAAATGGTATAAAGTGGAGGGTATGTTGAATGACCTTATCAAAAAGGTGTCTCACAAAAATGAGAGTAAGGCAGTGATGGAGTTGAAGGAAAGTCAAGAGATCCTAAAGGTAAAAATTAAGAATATATCTAAGCTGACCCAAGACATGGCCTTGAAGAATTCAGCTTCCTTGAAGGCTATTCAAGAGGAAATTGATTGCAAAAAAGAAGAGCGTAAGAGGCATGTGGTATGTCTCCCTTTTCTACAATGGATCCCCCTAACTATGTGGTCAAAGAAAATTTGGATTTTGTTAGTTTCACCTTTTGTAAGGACTCTAACAAGAAAATTTATGTCTCTAGTAAAGTCATAGATCTATGTAAAGATTGGCAAGAGGGTAACACCTCTGCCTAGTAGATCATCCATTTGCATCTTTGGTAGGTGGCTGGTTAGTTTTTGGGTTTTGTCATTGGTCTTTGTTTGGTTGTTGGGTGGATCCTCATTGTTTTTGGTGGTTTTTGTCTTTGGCTAGGTGTGCATTCCTCATGAGCCCTGGGTGGTTCTTTTTAGTGGTTATGTAAAGGTTTGGGCCTATCCCACTTTTTATTAATCAAAAATAATAATTTAATAAGATAAATGATACTAGTTTTTAATATAGATGTGAAAATTGAATAATTATGTAAATAGAGTGTTGTCATATTGCCAAAACTAGCCATTTATAATGATATTATATGGGTCTCCCCCCATCAGCTATTCAAACTAATATCACACTAAGATAATCTAAATAGGGTAAAGGAGTGGATAACTTTCACTTGGTGCCTCAAATTTCTTGTCAATCATATTGTGCCCATGGTAAACATATAGGCTTCCACATTTAAATCAACAAGTTTTCTTGGTTTATAGTTGCTAAATTTTACTTACTTGTGTGATTATTGAAGAAACTCAAAAGGATAATGTTAATGATGGATGAGTTTTTCTTATTGTTGCTTTAGACCTTGCTAATGTATGGGAGAATTGCCAATATATGGGAAAACTAAAATGAGATTCTCCTCCATTTTTCTTAACATCAATTTTTCTAATTAATTAAAGCAGGATTGGCCAAACCTTTTACATATTAACATCAATTTGTTATTTTAATATTTTAATATTTTAATATTTTAAATTTGAACTCTGAATGAATTTTGAAAATGCCACCTTTTATATCAATGTAAAAGAAAATGGTAGTACTGTAGACTTAAAATCAGATTCAAAATGCAAATTTAATTTAAAAGACATTTTCTTTTTTATATCTATTATATCATATTTCATTTGAATATAGAGGTTAAATTAGAATCTGTATAAACAATAAAAAAGAACAGTATTTTATAGAACCCGCAACTTCTAAAAACACGATAGTTCATTACATCACCAATAAAGAAATTTCTAAATCATAAAAATCAGCATTTATGAAATTTTACGAAAAATATCAAAAATTGATTTAGAAAAATCTTAAAAACTAAAAACTCCAACTCTCGATTTATGCCTGTCATCCTTGCGCAAGGGCCATGCTAATCTTCTCTGGTCTATTCTTTCTGCCCATATTTTGTGGCATCTTTGGGATATTAGGAACAAAGAGCTTTTTCAAGGTCATGTGAGAGTTCTTACTGAGTCTTTTAGAAGACTGACTTTCTATCATATTGCTATGCAGGTCTCTATAATATTGGATCTAGAAAGAGACAAGTTGTTTAGGTTCCTTCAAGATGGAGCTGCTACAATGTTTGTATTCGAGAGGTGGGATGACTACGAGTGGATGAGGTGCACTAAAGACCTCGACAAATTCAACCAAGCTCTTACTAAGCTGATATGTGAGATCCATGGATCCAGTGCTCCCTCATATGAACAACCTCATATGCTTGTTAAGATCATAGAAAGTAAGGAGATAGCTTGGATGGAAGGTCCTGCTGGATGGACTGCCTAGGTGGATAAACTTAGTCATTGGTTATCCTAGTTGCAGGCTCTATGTGTTTTGTCTCTTGACTCTACTTTTGTCCGTTGTGCATACTCGGCTGATCGGTGATTAGGCCTTCTTTTTATGTAATTTTTGTCTATACTTGATATGAGGCAGTGCCTCCCCCTTTGAACTTATTGTATTTTGATACTTTTACTCTCGATTTCCAATAAAAAAAAAACTCCAACTCCAACTGCATATTTGACATAACTAATTATGTTTCTAGTTACATGCATAGCATTATCCAACAAGTATTTATATGAACGAATTCTCCTCTCAATCACTGAACTTTCTGTTTGAACCAAACTGTCTCTCCCTTGGTGGTGGAAAGTATTCCCAACGTAGCCCTCGAGCTCTTTGGGAAAGGGATTTCGTCTGCCAAAATGATTTGACGGAGTGTTGTGAATGCTTTCCACAGTTAAAGTGAGAGACACTTTGGTTCCACTCACCAAATCTTTCTCCAGCGGAAACATGCACAGGTATTTGTATGTTGTTATGGAATGCTTTAGAGTACTGTCCTCTTTTTTAAGCGGCCTTTACAGTGGAGAACATAGCGTTGTGCTCCCTCAGCCTGCTCAATACGCTGAATTTATGGGTTAGTTTTCTATGATTCCTGTTTTGTTATAAAATTAGGGGATTATTTGGTTATTCCCACTTTCAGAACGAGAAGCCATGGAGAGGGTTAAAAATCTTCGATTATATTTGATTGGTTAGAAGTGGTTTTCATTTTTTTTTCTTTCACAAACTCATTACTCGGGTTGGGTGTTGCAGGCTTTCCACATATTCCCCAGAAAACACGTATCCTCCAGTTAGTAGACCTACCCAAGACAAAAGGGTTTCCTCACTATAATCATTTAGATCATTTACCTTCTTTGCAGTAAATCAAAATGAAGTAGCATTCAGATAATCTTTCTTAAACTAGATTCCTTGTCATCTAACGTTTGAAGTTGATTTTCAAGAAGTTTTTGGATACTAATTTATTTGGCAATCTCAAATTAGAGGGATAACTTGATTGACTCTCAAACAGCCATAGACTGCAGAACTACTACAGTCTCTACTGTGGAGTTCATGATCCACAAATATTTGTAGGCCCTGGAATGGTATCAAATCCTCAGATGTTGCAAGGAAATGTTGTGAATGGGAAGTAATTTTTTTCTGTCTGCACATTACACACACATATCGTTATGTCACTGAAAGAGAAGGTATAATAGTGTAGGGTTCTGATCACTGATCAGTTGTCGACCATTGTATTATAAATTTATATTTTTTTCATTCAATTATAGATGGGGAAACTCTATTAATTCCGTTGACACTTACATTTCCCAAAAATGGAAGATAACAAAAGTCTCCAAGTGGGAATGTGGAGAATATTAAGCATTGATTTCTCCGTTACACATCATCTTTGAAAAATAGCACTAATGTAGTTTCTGTCTCTCTTTGTAATGTAATGGTAAATAATCTTAATATAACTTAAATATTATCTCTAAGGAAACTTTCTAGACATCTTATATTTTTCTAGTGCCATCAGCAATCTTAATCTTCGCATGTTTCTATTTTAATAATATAAAGCAGAACACATCAAGCTATTGACATTTTCAATATTTAAAACACATTAAACTGTTTCCATTTCAAGATTTAAATGATTCCATTCTAAAGCTTTCATGCTAGACATAGACATTATCCAGGAATCTTAGGTAGAGAAGAAACAAGGTAAATGCGAAACCATAAATTGTGGAGTTAGTTTATAATCATTTGGATCACCAAGAAAAGCTACAAAAATGTTTAAAACACTAATTATGATCTTAATATTAGCTACAAAAATGTTTAAAATACTAATTATGATCTTAATATTAGCTAATAAATTTATTTGTTTTGTTCATTGACTTTCATTGTTACTCCACCTTCATAAATCTTTGTCAAAGCTTTGAATTTCTTGTGGAGTCTTATAAAGATTTGAATTACTTGTGGAGTCATGTAAAGTTTTGAATTTCTTGTGTAGTGGTGTATATAAGAGAGGGTCTGATATAATCAATTGCAACCTTCTAACAAAAATTTTTAATCACAAGAATTATGTAAATTGTGTCTTGTTTGTTATCAATTTGCTAATTTTCTTTAGTTCTTTATGGATTGACATATATTTTATTCTTCATTTGATTTCTTTAGAATATGCTTCAATTTATTCTCTCTTCGTTCAATGGATTAAATGGACACCAATTTTAGACAAGCATGAAATTCTCTTCAATTGTTGTTAATTTAATTTAGAAAGCTCTAGACATTCTATTATAGCAATTGTTGGGTCTAGTTTATAAGTTCTTTAGTTGTTTTCTCACAAGAGTTATTTCATTAATCTACCATATGAAATTAATTTATCTATAAGATTCAAAATCTAATTTTCTATTTTGATGAAATCTTTTGAAACTATCATTTGAAAGACAAGTTTCTATTTTACTACACATGTTGTAGGCTACTTACTATATTGATCCTACATTTGGCTTTTGTTTTAAAAGATCTATTTAAAATAGAAACCAACATTTTGAATAGAATCTTTTAATGGAAGTTTTAATAAAAATATATAATTCTCCAAATATTATATTTAAATTAAATAAAATAATGTAAAATTATACTAATATAATGATATGGTATTTTATAGGTTCTATTTTTTTCAAAAACTCATAAGTGCTTCTTTTCCACAAGACTTAATCTTGAATTTGAAGGGAAAACAAAATTCATTAAGTAAAGATAAATAAATCACTTTTTTCAAGAAAATGAATTTAAAGTAAAAAAAAATATTTTATGAAATTGTTATATGTATAAATAGTTTTAAAATAATTGCATTTGATGAAATATAGTTTGTTTTAAATAGTTAGATACATAAATTCCTATATATCTTAAGTTGATTTATTATCAAAAGTGATTTTTTTAATGAAATAGACATTTTTGTATTTGGTTTATATCTATTTGGTATTTGATAAATTTAATTATTTTTAATTTACTAATCATTAGTCATTTAATTATTTACATGGCCAAAAAAAAAGAATAGAAAGTTACTTTTAAATCAAGATTTTAATCTTTAAGTTATTCTAAACTATAATTATTCATTATTTATTTATTTCTAAAAATATTTTGGTGATTTGATTAATAATTTTAAATCTAATTATACATAATCCTTCATAGAAAGAGAACTTTACTTTAAAATATTATTTAAGTTAAAAAAAAAAAATAATTATTAATGCCAAATTAAAGATTGATATAAGGGATGTGATAAATCTGCAAGATGCTCAAAGATGTGAGAAATACATTACTGGATGGGCTTGGGCTTGAGAAAGCCAAGAGAGCTAGACATATTATTGTGAGAGCTTGAAATTGCTATAGAAAATTAGAGACTATTATAGGAAGCAAGAGAGAGCAAGAGAAACCTGTTAGAGATAAGAGAACACAATATTTATTGACAGAATCAAGAGAGATTGTATGATGTGGAAAGATAGATTTAAAAGAGAGAATAGGAGGGGAAAAAGAGGTTGTTAAGCCATTTAAAAGGATTCCAAGACATATCTACTTGCTTGGGTGAGGGACAAATTTCAAAATGCTCAAAACCCAAATTTTAATTTTAATAAATCACAAGACGTTTGCGCAATGTGTAGATATCAATGTAGCATGCTAGTGTCTATATAAATTATGCTAAAAAAGGATTGGTGGAAATAAAACACATAGTTAGTGCAAACCTAAAGTTGAAAGGTAGTTGTTGTTGAAAATGTGTCCAAAGCATCTCGAGAGAAAACAGGTGAAAGCAAGGATTGAAATGATCCTACTTGGATGCTAGGGGAATGGACACTAAAGTGGATACAAAAGTATAGGGAGAACTACAAAGGGATAAGAAATTTTTGACACTACACAACCCATAAAACTATATCTTCAAAAATAAAGAAATGTGTAATGACCCATGTCAGTTACCCCAAAAATTACCACTATTTTTTTTTATTTACTTAATCTTACTTGTGTTTGATTCAATCACATGCTCAAGTACTTCTATCCAAATGGGATAGGCATCCACCATATAGGTTAGGCATTTGTCCATACAAGACAAGGGGTTTCATCTATCTAATTCAGGATAGGCATCTACACAAATAAAGTAGGTATCTATTCATAAGAATAGGAAATGCTCTGGCTAGAGACTTAGACTCATCGGGACCATTCAGGTCCCGAGTCACTCTTTAAACACTACACTCCCTTACTAGGAGTGCATCGAGGTCACCATCCTTAGGGGTATATGAAACTGAATATATAAAAAAGCTTGAGTTCCACCTTGAAATTCAACCTAAAGCCTCGAGAAGTCAAGAAAAGCCATACAAGATTCCTTCTGAGTATGCATTGACCAACAACTCATCCTCAAATTTTTGAGTACGACGGACAACTCCCTCCCTAGACTACCTACATAACTATTTTGTTACTAGATAAATGCATAAAATATATACCTTTGGTTTCTAACTATGGTTTAATGTAAATTGTTTGGTGGGTATGCAACCATTTCTAGCGTTAATGTCCTAGACAAATTCTCTATGGTTTCTACCCACAATGATAGCTCTATAGAAAAAAAGTTCAAGGTGGCCTTCTACTTCTGTCCAAAAATAACTAAGTTATATTTTCAATTATTTATGTCACCCATGTTGGAGTACAAATAACATTTAGACGGGGGCTAAATCAGTTTTATAATAATTCAACAAGAATTTTAAACTATTCAATAAACTTATTCCTTATTTGATCATGAAACAATGTAAAGTTGATAACTGAAATGAAAAAGCAACACATGAATCACATCAACACATAAATTGACATAGGAGATTTCATGAGTGGAAACCCCTCTTGGGGAATAAAAACTACTCATCAAATTGCCTCACTAGCTTTATCTGAAAAAAATTCAATTTACAATGTCTCAATGGCTTTCTTACATCTCACTGACAACAGATCAATTTCTCACTTACAACATATCATACCTCACTAGCTTTATACAATGACTTTTTAAGTTACGACTTTAAGTCATATAGAGTAATATCTTTGTTTCATTGTATAACATCTTTTGATCTCACATCACTTGTGATTCAAAAGAAAGATTCAATACAAACTACAATATAATATTGCATAAATTTTTTCTATAAACAATAATATAATTTATTTACAATGCCAAATGAATCAACTTTCCAATACATAGAAAGTTCTATATATAGAGCCTTTATGCATTGATAAAAAATATGCTTCTTTTCACATACAAATATATCTCTTAACAAAGCATAAACCATAAAACTATATCTTCAAAATTAGAGAAATTTTTGACACTCACAACCCATAAAACTATATCTTCAAAAATAGAGAAATGTGTAATGACCACTTCACTTACCCCAAAAATTTCCACTATTTTTTTTAATTTACTTAATCTTACTTGAGTTCGATTTAATTGTATGCTCAAGTACTTCTATCCAAATGGGATAGGCATCCACCATATAGGTTAGACATCCTTGTATAGAGGGTCATTTTCAATTATCTTCCTCCATATCTCCTCTATCTCTTTCCTCACCTCTTCTACATTTCCAATCATCAATCTGTTAATCCTATTTTTACTTCTAAATTCCTTCTTGTTTGCCTCTTCAATTAGCCTCTTTGCTTCACCATGAGTAATAAAATTACATATATTTACTAGTTCCCTCTCCTTCATTTCTCTACCAATCTTGCTTGCATTCATTTTTCTTGCATCAATTAGACTATACAAATCTTTTGGAATGGAATTTTCCAATTCAATTAATGCTTTACTAAAATTGTGTAGGTATAATACAACTTTTGCTTCAATTTTTCTCTTATCTTTTCAATAAAATTTTCATAACATGCTCCAAGATTCTTCAAATTCCCATCTACAATTAAATGATCTACTTTCAATGAGGGAACAGATTTAGATTTACCTTGTTGTATACCAGACTCAGGTTGAGTCTTGACTTTCCTTTATCTCTTGGGCCTTCCACTAGGAACATGATCTGATTTTGCCTTTCTTCTTTATTGAGCTCCACCAAACTACGAATTCCTCACCACTATGACAAATTGTCCCTTCTTCTTTATCTTTCTTGCTTCCTTCTTAGACTCAATTTATGAGGCCACCAGAGATAGTGCAACATAGGTTCTTTTAGGTTTCTCCTTCTACTTCATTACAACTTTCCCAGATGGGCTAGGTTTTGCAAGTTGGGCTACCAGAGTAGGAGCACACTTAGTCTCTTTCCGTGCATGAATTTCCCTTTCTTTCTTCACCGCCTCCCAGGTGAAACCCATTTGAACTACCACTTCCTTTGCCATCTTAGTAACTTTTCTTTCTAGGAGGAGCAGTAATTCGCATGTGCAGACTGAGGTCTTTCTCCTTGAAAGTACCGAATTTCCCTTCGTTGGGATCCACCGATTGACTGAGAAGATGTTGGGCATATGCCTCAAGTGTAACATAATCAACTTCAAACCCCATGGGCATCATCCATACTCTTTGAGGCTCCACTACTTCTATTACACACTAATCCTTATCTATCATGAAACAAATGGTTTGCTCGTATTTTTCTACAACCTCCTTGGGGATTGTCTCCGTACTCTCCATTACAGCTTGGAAGGTTTTGAAATATCCCTAGAGAGTAGATATCCTCATTGTTGCATCTCCAACTCCCCATAGTCTTTCCTTGATCTGCATGGCCACTGGTCCGTCATAGGCCAATTTGACCTTTTGTTTTATACTGGGTATCTTATTCAGGGAGTACAAAGCTAAGCAAATAAGAAGTGTACCATATTTAAATGTGTGATTTTTGTCCTTCTTGCTCTTCTTCAAATTGCTCAGTAATTCATTCAGGAGGGTAGTGCACAGATCATTATCATCCTTAAGGAACTGGTATGCAGAGTAAATAGGGTACCAGAGATAGAGTTGTACCTGTTGGATTGGTAAACCTTGTAACCGACTACCATTAACACAAACTTTACATCGTTCTCCAGAATGTCATTAATAGTCATGGCTCTGCTGTCAAACTTGGAACCTGTGGTGGCTATCATAGTGTCATTCGATAATTTCCTCAGAATGGGCACATCACCGGTTTCAGCTAGGTCAATTATGGCTTGGATCACCTGCTTGGTGATTTTGTGTGGCATATCAAGCAATATAAAATCATCATGAACATGACTAAGTATGTACCATATCCATTTTGCCTCATCGAATAATGGAAAATGCATGAATTGTGAGAAACCCTTGTCTTGAAGTACCTTTTATTTTGGTTTCAGATTGCGAAAACAATTAGCCAAATGCTTGTTGTAAAGATCTAACATATCTATGTTTCCAAGCTCCTCAAGATTGTAGTGAATGTAAGCCCTAATTTCTTCATTGTGGAGAACATTGCAAGGCATAGATGAAAAAGTTGTTGACTTCTCTTCTATGTTGTCCTTGATGACAAAATTGCGTTTGGATGATTCACTTGGTTAGTTGAATCTCATTGGTTGATGTCATGTCCCATATGACATATTACTAATTCATCCACATTTGAATAGTCAATGGCTGATATTTTACAACACGTGACCATCTTGTTTTATTAGTCTTACTAAACGTATTGTATTTGACCTGGACAATGATGTGGATGAATAAGATGATGTGGCACCAATTATGCGGATCTCAAAACAAAATTATCTATTGAAAGTTTTTTAATGACATTATGTTTTTATTGCTTGGGACTTCAAAGAACTTTTTATTTTGGCAAAGTATTTTGGTTTTCGAATACAAAGGAATTAAGCCAAGATATTTTCTTCATGGCTTTGAAATGTTTCAAACCCTACCCAACATCATAGCACTTTCTTAGACAGTTTGTTTTCTTGGTAGCGTTTTTCAAGATGCGGTGGGTTTATTTGTTTTCCACGCACCATTGTAAAAGGTTTTGATTAGTGTTGAACTGGCTCTTAGCTGAATGCAAAAGAACGCGAGTTTTATTTCAAACACTGCTCATTTTTTACCTTTACAGTTCGAATAGGTAAATCTTTGGTATCTTGCAAGGATTCTTTGATTTTTGAAATGAAGAATAAAGGCTATTATTTTCTATTACTTGTGTATATTTCTAGACGGCTACATTGTTTCAGTTTATTGTTAAATAATTTCTAATTACTTTTATTTGCATTTTAAGATGCAAACCAAAGTAAATAAGGAAGGGGTTTATTCAGGAAATTCTTCCATATCGTTTTGGTGCTATCATTTGAAGAATAGTTATTTAGATTTAATGTATTCTATGCACAAAAAAGTCAGTTTTCAGTTTTGCCATTTTGGGTTCACTGAAAGAGGAATCTTCTTTTTTTTTTTTTTTTTTTTTTTTTTTTTCAGTTTTTCAGTTACAGCGGTTGGGTTAACCCTAACTCAAGGAGGTGATGACCTTGAGTTGGTGATGTTCATGAATGAAGGATGGCTTCATTTTTCTCTCTTTATATATATTTTCTTTTCTTAAAGCAATTTGTGGGGATTGAAAAATTCAAATAGAAAATCTCTTAAAAACAGAAAAGTTTTTGTATATCTGCAGTATTGCAAATGATATTTCAGTTTCTGGGCTTTATTGAATATCTTTTATAATATTAAGATTATGTGGTTGCATAAAGAAAAACAAATGCAAGTACACAATCTTAGTATTTTGTGAAAACAACAAAGGCAGTATAGTGAAAGGAGTTGGTGCTCCTATGAAAATAGATGTAAAAGAGTTGAAGATTTGATGTTAATGAAAAATAAGTTCGAGTGGTTTTTCTACCCCATGAGGATTTTCCACTCAAGAAAATAATTGTGTCATGTGATGTCTCATTGTTTTGTGCATTTCAGTTTATCATATTCTTGTCAAGCTCTAATACATAATTAGTCTATTATTTGCCATATTGTCTATCATGGGTTATACATGTTTATGTTACATAAATCTATTTTATATGGCAGTGGGTTTTATTGCAAAACTCTAGTAATTTTTCAGATTTTCGTTAAAGCATTAATAATAATTGTTACTCCTCAATAGAACAATCTATTTGAATGCTTTTGAATATTGTTTTAGTGTTGTATTGATACTGTATCTTCTAGTTGTTTTTAATTAGAAATAAATCTATTCACTGTAATTCACCCCCCCATCTTAAAGTGTTTCCACTTCCAACAAGTGGTATCAGAGCATAGGGTCCTACATTAGATCTTTCCTAGGATAGATCCTGGTCTTGGAAGTCTTTCATCATGTCAAATGTTCAAGAGGGGTCTTCTATTACTAGAGATCCATTATTTGATGGAACCGATTATGTGTTCTAGAAAATTAGAATGGAAACATATCTGATTTCTATAGACCTTGATGTATGGAATATAATATGTAGTTTATACACTGTACCTGCTACCATTCCTACTACTATTGATGAGAAAAAACAATATGAAATGAATGCTAAAGCCAAACATGCTATCTTGTGTGGCTTGACCAAAGATGTCTTTGTTAAAATCATGCATTGCAAATCTGCACATGACATTTGGGAAAAACTAGAAAATATTTATCAAGGAAATGAAAAAGTCAAACAGTAAAAAATACTCACCCTCAAAACTCAATTTGAGGAAATGAGAATGAAAGATGATGAAAAAGTTGTTGAATACTTTCTAAGGATTGATGAAGTTGTAAATGGGATGAGAGGATTAGGTAAAGAGGTTGATGAATTCACAGTGGTTAAGAAAGTGATTAGAACTTTATTGCCTAAATATGAAACTAAAGTTTCTGCCCTTGAAGAAAAGAAAACCTTCAATAAGCTTACCCTAGATGATCTTCAAGGAACCTTGACTGCATTTCAAATTAGAACTAATAAAGTTGACAGTGCTAGTTCTTCATTAAAAGAATCAACCTTCAAAGTGGAGAAGAAAGAGAATGAAGATAGTGAATCAGAATTATCTGATTCTTTAGAGGCTCTCTTAGTAAGAAATCTCAAAAAGAAGTATAGAAGTAAAATGCCTTTGAAATGCTTTGCTTGTGGCAAAGCTGGTCATTTTGCAGCCCAATGTCCCTATGCTGAACAAAACAATGATGATGATCAAAGTGAAAAACTCTATAAGAAAAAGGTTTTCAATCCTAAGAAGAAATTCAACTTTAACAACTTCAAGAAGAAAAAGAGTCTATTCAATAAAGAAGACTCTAACGATGAGTCAGATGACTCTCTAGGTGATGAAGGAGAAACCTTATTCATGGCTGAAATTGATTCTTCTAAAACTGCAAACAATAAACTGGTTAGTAAATTGAATAATCAATCTGATTCAGAGAATTGTGAGATAAATCTAGAAGGTGAACTGCTTTGTGCTCTTCAAGAAATTAAAAAACTCAAGAAACTTATTTCCTCTCAGGAGAAAAGTTTAGATAATTTGACTATTTCTCTGCAAACTGAATTAGATGACTCTAAAGGAGTTATAAGAAATCTCAGATCAGTGATTTCTGATAATGAAAAGGAGATGCAAGCACTCAAACAACAAATTAACTCTCTAAAAGAACAAGTTGAAGATCATGAAAGAACCATTCACTTGCATAATATGCTATGGAAACAAAAACAGATTGATGTCACAGGTGAATGCTCAAATTCTGCAAATTAGAATGTAAAAATTGATAGCAAAAAGCAACTAGTTGAAAACAAGTGGAACAATTTCATATTTAACTCATTTTTCAATGGATATTGCTTCTTCTGTAATAGATTTGGTCACAAAGTGAGCACATGTAAATTTATGATGTCCAGAACACCAAGATTTGGTCATAAACAATACTTTGATTTTTCTAATATGATCAGGTGTTTCAAATGTAAAATTATTGGTCATACTTCTAGATAGTGCAAGCAAAGAAAACCAGCTACAAAAAATGTTTGGAGACCTAAACAAGTCCAGAATGTTGAACAATCCATGCTAGTTCAAACTTCTTTTCTCTCTAGTAAGAAAACTTTATGGGTTGTTGATAGTGGTTGTTCTAATCATATGATAGGGGATAAAGACAAGTTCTTAAAACATGAAGATCATGCTGGTGGTTTAGTGAAGTTTGGTGACAATTCTGGGATTCAAATAAAAGGTAGAGGATCTTTACTTCTTAATGATGATACACCTCTTCATGATGTATATTATGTAGAAGGCCTTAAACATAACCTTTTAAGTGTTAGTCAAATCTGTGATAGTGGATACACTGTTTCATTCAATTCACAAGGTTGTGCAATCAAAACCAAATCTGGCAAAACTATTGCAATAGGATTAAGGACACATGGCAATATATATAACCTTCTTGACTCATCTAATTATGAAAGAAATGAAGGTATGTGTCTTATGGTTCAAGTTGAAGATAACTGGTTGTGGCATAAACGGTTAGGGCACATAAACTTCGATAATCTAGTTAGAATCAGCAAATTTGGAAATGTGAGAGGTTTACCAGTGCTTAATAAACTAGGAAATATTGTTTGTTCAGGATGTATCAAAGGAAAGAAAACAAAAGTGAGTTTTAAATCAAAGGAACATTCTTCTACTAAACCTTTACAACTAGTTCACACCAATCTATGTGGTCCTATGAGGACAAGATCTATTAATGGTGAAAAATACTTCATGCTATTTGTTGATGACTTCACTAGAATGGTTTGGGTAACTTTTCTCAAACATAAATCAAAAGCTTTTGAAAGATTTAAAATTTTTCACAAAATGGTTGAAAAAGAATCAGATTTCAAACTTAAGTGTTTGAGGTCAGATAAAGGAGGCGAGTTTACATCATAAGAGCTCATTGAATATTGTGAAAATCATGGCATTAAAAGGCAGTATGCTGCTGCTAGAACACCTCAACAGAATGGGGTGGTTGAAAGAAAAAATAGAACAATAAAAGAGATGGATAGAACAATAAAAGAGATGGATGAAGCCAAATTACCTGATACATTCTAGAAAGAAGCTGTTCATACAGCTATTTACATCTTAAACAGGGTTCAAATTAGAGTGAAATCTAATTTCACTCCATATGAATTATGGTATGGTCATTCTGCTACAATTAAATACTTCAAAATTTTTGGTTGCAAATGTTTTATTAAAAAAAATGATGAAAATTTGGGTAGTTTTTAGTCTAAATTAGATGAAGGTATTTTTTTAGGATACTCTACACATAGCAAAGCTTATAAATGCTTCAATTTAAGACTGAATAAGATTGTTGAAACAATAAATGTTACTTTTGATGAGAAGGTGTTTCTAGATAACAGTTGTGTGCAGGATATTAAGGAAGAACCCATGTTAACACTTGATAAAACTCTTGAATCTACTGTAGTAGTAGATAATTCTCAACAGGAAATTGTATCAAGTTCTAAAAAAACCACACCTCAATGCACACATTCTAGGATTATCACTAAAAGGCATCCTCAAACTCTAATTATTGGAGATAGAGATGCAGGAATATTAACTAGAAGGAAAGCTAAGATTGAAGAACAAGCTCAAATTGCTGAACATTTATGTTTAGTAACTGAGTTTGAGCGTAAAAATGTTGATGATGCTTTAAATGATGATAGTTGGTTGAAAGCAATGTAGGATGAAATCAATCAGATTGAGAAAAATAAAACTTGGGAGTTGGTTCCAAGACCTAATAATAAAAATGTGATTGGTGGCGAATGGATTTTCAGGAACAAACTAGATGAGTCTCGTAAAGTGGTACGAAATAAAGCACGCTTTGTGTGCAAAGGGTATGCTCAACAAGAAGGTATAGACTTGTGTGAAACTTATGCTCCAGTTGCTCATATTGAGTGCATTAGAATTTTCTTGGCTTACTCTTGTTTTAAAAATTTCAAAGTTTATCAAATGGATGTAAAAACAACTTTCTTGAATGGGTACTTAGATGAAGAGGTTTACATGGAACAACCTGAAGGTTTTGTATCAAAGGACAATCCTGAATTTGTCTACAGGTTGAAAAAGGCCCTCTATGGTCTTAAACAAGCTCCTAGAGCTTGGTATTCCAGATTGGATGCACATTTAACAGTCAATGGGTTCACTAGAGTTGGTGTTGACAACAATTTGTATGTCAAAACTGAAGGTGATGATATTCTTGTGGTTGAAGTTTATGTTGACAATATTATTTTTGGTTGCAACAATGATGCTTCATCCAAGAAATTTTCTAGATTAATGGAATTAGAATTTGAGATGTCAATGCTTGGAGAACTAACATTTTTCCTTGGTCTTCAAGTTTCACAGCTTAAACAAGGCTTATTTTTATCACAAACCAAGTATGCTAAAGAGATGCTTAAAAAATTTCAGATGGATGATTATATTCGAATTAGTACTCCTATGATGACTGGTTGTAAGTTATCTAAGTCTGATGATTCACCTGATGTTGATCAATCTGCATACAGATCAATGATTGGTAGTCTATTGTACTTAATTGCCTCTAGACCAGATTTAATGCAAGCTGTTTGTATGGTTTCACAGTTTCAGTCAGTACCTAAACAGTCTCATCTTAATGTTGTTAAAAGGATTTTTAAATACATTCAGGGTACTCTAGACTATGGTCTTTGGTATCCTCGCAACAGTGACTTTACATTACTAGCTTTTACTAATGTTGATTGGGCTAGTTGTCTAGATGACAGAAAGAGCACAAGTGGTGCAGCATTTTTCCTTGGTGGCCGTCTTGTAGCCTAGCAAAGTAAAAAGAAAGATTCTGTTTCATTGTCAACAACCAAGGCTGAATATATTGCAGCTACATCATGTTGTACTCAACTTCTCTGGATGGCTCAAACACTTTCAGATATGGGTATTACTATTCCTAAACCCATCTCCATTCTTTGTGATAATATTAGTGCCATTAATCTATATAAGAATCCAGTTATGCATTCTCGCACCAAGCATATAGCCATTAAATTTCATTTTCTTCATGAGAGATTCTTGGCTAATGAGGTTTGTAGATATTTTTACCAAACCTTTGGCAAAAGATGTGTTTGAACAACTACGATCTCGATTGGGAGTTGTCTCTCAATCTTTACTTTATTAACTTGATCATTGTCTTAGGGGGAACCTTGCTCTCCACCAGCAGCTTGTCGCTGCTCTCCTTACCTATTGCTCTCTGCTATATCTTGTAGCTGCTTTTGATTATTCTTGTCTCTTTCCCTTTGTCCTTGAGACAAAAAGGGGGAGAATATTATTATGCATTTGATTCACAAAGTTTGGAATTTACAGTTGTTTCAATTATGGTGCATTCAGTTTTGCATTTACAAGTTTTGCATTTACAGTTGTTTCAGTTATGGTGCATTCAGTTTGGCATTTACAGTTTCAATTATGGTGCATTCAATTTGGCATGCATTTGGTTCATAGAGTTTGGCAGTTTATTCATAGACAGGTTATCATTTGAAACTTGGTACATAGTTTGGCATTTGGACTGTGGTTTCTTTCAATGTATTTGGATGGCCTTGTTTTTGCCAGCAAGGACAAAGGGGGAGTTTGTTGACTTCTCTTCTATGTTGTTCTTGATGACAAAATTGCTCTTGGATGATTCACTTGGTTAGTTGAATCTCATTGGTTGATGTCATGTCCCATATGACATATTACAACATGTGACCATCTTGTTTTATTAGTCTTACTGAAGGTATTTGATTTGACCTGGACAATGATGTGGCACAAATTATGCAGATATCAAAATAGAATTATTTATTGAAAGCTTTTTAATGAATTTATGTTTTTATTGCCTGGGACTTCAAAGAACTTTTTATTTTGGCAAAGTATTTTGGTTTTTCAATACAAAAGAATTAAGCCAAGATATTTTCTTCGTGGCTTTGAAATGTTTCAAACCCTAGCCAACATCATAGCACTTTCTCAGACAGTTTTTTTTCTTGGTAGCATTTTTCAAGATGCGGTGGGTTTATTTGTTTTCCAGGCACCATTGTAAAAGGTTTTGATTAGTGTTGAATTGGCTCTCATCTGAATGCAAAAGAACATGAGTTTTATTTCAAACACTGCTCATTTTTACCTTTACAGTTCGAAGAAGTAAATCTTTGGCATCTTGCAAGGAATCTTTGATTTTGGAAATGAAGAATAAAGGCTATTATTTTTTGTTACTTGTGTATATTTTTGGACGGCTACAAACCAAAGTAAATAAGGAAGGGATTTATTCAAGGAATTCTTCCATTTCGCTTTGGTGCTATCATTTGAAGAATAGTTATTCAGATTTAATGTAGTCAATGCACAGAAAAGTCAGTTTTCAGTTACAGTGGTTGGGTTAACCCCAACTCAAGGAGGTAATGACCTTGAGTTGGTGATGTTCATGAATGAAGGATGGCTTCATTGTTCTCTCTTTATATATATTTTCTTTGCTTAAAGAAATTTGTGGGGATTGAAAAATTCAAATAGAAAAACTCTTAAAAACAGAAAAGTTTTTGTATATCTATAGCATTGCAGATGATATTTTAGTTTCTGGGCTTTATTGAATATCTTTTATAATATTAAGATTATGTGGTTGCATAAAGAAAAACAAATGCAAGTACACAATCTTAGTATTTTGTGAAAACAAAAAAGGCCGTATAGTGGAAGGAGTTGGTGCTCCTATGAAAACAGATGTAACAGAGTTGAAGATTTGATGTTAATGGAAAACAAGTTCGAGTGGTTTTTCTACCCCATGAGGGTTTTCCACTCAAGAAAATAATTGTGTCATGTGATGTCTCAGTGTTTTGTGCATTTCAGTTTATCATATTCTTGTCAAGCTGATACATAATTAGTCTATTATTTGCCATATTGTCTATCATGGGTTATACATGTTTATGTTACATAAATCTGTTTTATATGGCAGTGGGTTTTATTGCAGCACTCTGATAATTTTTCAGATTTCCCTTAAAGCATTAATAATGATTGTCACTCCTCAATAGAACAATCTATTTGAATGCTTTTGAATATTGTTTTAGTGTTGTATTGAGACTGTATCTTCTAGTTGTTTTTAATTAGAAAGAAATCTATTCACTCTAATTCACCCCCCCTCTTAGAGTGTTTCCACTTCCAACAAAAGCACCTTCTGGTGTTTCTCTAAAACTGGTCGGGTCCTATCCTTAATTTCAACCACCAATGGGGTAGTAGCACTAGAAGCTGAAGCCAAAATACCTTGCTACACAACTGGACACTGAAATCGCTGTTGGAATTGCCAAATTGCTTCTCTCTATTCTCTGCTCTAATCGCTTGATCGCATTGTGACAAATGAAACTTCAAAATGCACTTTTATTCTTCGAAAACCTAATTTTCCACTGTAATAAATGTAGCAACTGGTTACCATGAAATTGCATACTGGAGCACCAAATCCTTTTGAAACTTCTAGATATCATCTGCACATATGATTCAATCCTTTTGAAATTGCATACTGGAGCACCAAATCTTTCTCCAGCAGAAACCTGCACAGGTATTTGTATGTTGTTATGGAATGCGTTAGACTACTGTCTTCTTTTGTCAGCGGCCTTTACAGTGGAGAACATGGCTATTATGGCGTTGCGTTCCCTCATCCTGCTCAATATGCTGCATTCCAGCAAGGCTCTCTTTATCGAACTTATGGGCTAGTTTTAACCTTGAAAGTTTTCTTGATTACTGTTTTATTATAAAATTGGGCGATTAATTGGTTATTCCTACTTTCAGAACGAGAAGCTATGGAGAGGGTTAAAAATCTTTGATTATATTTGATTGGTTGGAGGTTGTTTTCATTTTTTTTCTTTCACAAATTTCATTGGATTGCACACTACTCATTACTCGGGTTAGGTTTTCTACATATTCCCCAGAACATTTAGTACACGGTACACAAAACAAAAGGGTTTCATCACTATAATCATGTAGATCATTTAACTTCTTTTCAGTAAATCAAAAGTAAGGAGCATTCAGATAATCTTTCTTCAAATAGATTCCTGGTCATCTAACGTTTGAAGTTGATTTTCAAGAAGTTTTTGGATACTAAATATTTATTTAGCATTCTGAATTGTGAGAGACAACTTGATTGACTCGCAAACAGCCATAGACTGAGAATGTTTTAAAAAATGAGCAAAGATTAATTTATCCGTTTATCCGTTCCACATCATCTTTCCTATTTTTTATTTTTTTTTAACATCTTCGTTTCTCTAGATTGAAATAAGGAAATTTGTATTTTAATGCAAATAAACGATGACTTTTTGACCCCTTGATATATACCTTTCATCTCTGATGCAAATTTGCATTTGTTTTATACTGATCACAGTTTATTTGCACCTTGCACATCTTGTATTTGCTTCGTGATGTCCACTGCATTTATGTAAAAGGTTAGCGGTATATTATGTCTTGGGATTAGGGTAAATGTAATACGTGATATATTAGTACTCAAATTTGTTCATTTATTAAATCTAAGAAAAAGGTCAAGATTTAAGTTTAGAGAAGGATAATATACATTTGGCACTCTTGACAAATAACACTATTGTAATTTGTGTGTATCTCTTTCTTATGTAATGTAAGGATAAATAATCTTAATATAATTTAAATATTAATTTTAAATAGATATCTCTCAATATATTTTACATAGATTTTTTTAAATATAAGTATGCTAGTACATAGTCATATAGAGAATTCATATTATAATTGATACCTTCTTGTACTTTTTTCATAATGATTTTTTAATGAAACAAAATGTAAAATTGTTATTAGCATTTTTTTGTTTTGCAAAAGCATATTTTTAAAAGGGTCTTAATCAGTTCTCATAAATAAATAAATAAAAACAGTACAATGAAGTCATTGGTAGCTTTCCAAACTCTGTCCTCATCCAAATTATCCACCCGAGTGTTATCCATGACTTTTTCCTCAGCCATTGCCTCCAGCCAATTGATATTTTTGATGGCCACAATCATCTATGAAAAGAGCCATTTTAACAGGTTATCTTGTCTCTGCACATCCTCATGCAGGTCCTTCATAATTTTAGTAAGAACCAAGATAGAGTTTGGGGGCTTGGTACTAGTAGAGGGGGGAGGGTTTAAGGGGAAAGGGCTAGGGTCAACACTAATTTTAGTAGGGAACCAATCTGACCTCATGGTATTCGAAGAGTCTGATTACTCCAAGGAGCGACTTGAAACCAAAATCATCAATAATTTTCACTTTTTGTTGCATCTTAGGCTAGGTATCCACATCTTGGTCATTTTTAGTGGTGGAAATGGCCTTAAATTTGGCCATTCTTGCAAGGTTTTTCCTTGTGGGCATTTTGGAAATCAAAAGAGATACTTCTCCATAATTAGAAGGAGTAACAATAAGATCAACATGTAAATTGGGGTCATAAGTGGACCCAATCTCAATAAAAGGGACCCCACCAAAAGGGGATAAAGCGAAGTGAAAATAATATAATGTATGAATGAGGCCCTGATTGAGAGGTGGTTTACCCTTAACAATGGCTTTAGAAATAGACTCATACAAAGAGGACATAACCCAAAAGGGAAAATTCATTCTTATTTCATGGTGAAGATGATTTTTCAAAGGGAAAATCTACAGATGGAACCTCACTTTCCTTCTGTCTAGGGTGAAGTACTTCATGAATAAAAGGTTGCCTCCTTGCAGATTCTTGGAATTTCTTCTATATTATAACTACTTTAAAGCCTTTAAATTCCTTCTATAGGTTCAAATAAATGATCAAAGTCCTCTTTATAACTCCCTTTGGGTTTTTTGTGAAAGGAAATACCATCAAGGGCCAACCCAGTCACCTTTGTGATGGTCTCCATAGTAAATACAAAGGCAAAACTCCCAATTTTAATAGCACCATTATCCCAAGCTTGAACAAATACACTAGAGATCTTGGGATCATGTTCAGTCATCCGCTCTACATAAGTAGCTAGATTGCCTTGAATCACCTTACTCCAAATCTCCCCATTATTCTTGAATTTTGAGTATTTGCCAGGTTCAATCTGATTCAAATCACTACACATATTCATAGAAGATGAATCCAAGTTGAGAAAGTGATAGGCATGAGGGATACAGTGGTAGATGGTACCAACAAAATTTAAATCTTGTTGCCTTAACTAGCAAGGAAAGGAAAAGGCGAGAAGGGAAAGTACCAAAAAGGAAAACTTGGGATTATACATCATTAATAGAAAAGTCATTCAAAATCATGACATGAACCTCAATCAATATTTTGTGCAAGTGAATTCATATTTCAAAATTATTAACAAACATGCCTAATCTAGCCAACTTGTCTACCACACATTTTTTGTCTCACCGCACATGGTGGAAGGTGATGTCGTTGTGGGTAGGAAGGAGAGCACAACACTTGGTGATGAGAGAGTTAGATGTCTAGTCTAGCTTAGCCACCCCTTTGGGCATTGTGAGTGTATTACGAGAATATCCTTTAACAATTATGTGTCTAAGCCCCTTATCCTTGGTCGCAATTAACACATGATAGATCGCTACCACTTTATCCATGCTAGAGGTTTGGATTCCAAATTGTTTTACATAGGTATGGATGAGGCTTCCACATGAGTCTCTGATCACTCCACCCCTTCCTGCCTGACCGAGGTTGCCATGAGATCTTAGCTTTAGAATGTTTCATTTGTCTAATTAATATAATTTTAATGTCAATATTACATGATCAATATTTAAATCTCTATCAACTAAGATACATAAGGAATTCAACATTCAAAATATGTTATTATACTGATAAAAGTAAACACAACAAATATAAAATCAAATCAAATCATTAAGTTAAATTAACAAATTCTTCCAACAAGAAATAAAATAAAAATAGAAAAAGTTAATTATCCCAATGATTAACTTTTCAAAAAATATCTAAACTCAATATGATACCTATTTTTTGTGTAAGTAGTATTTTAACAAACAAGATCAGATTATCTTGGTGAGTTTTTAACATTTTGTTTGACTAACTTAGTATGGTGTAGCATTGTTTTTAGTAATGTTCAATAATTATAACTAATGAGCTTCTTAGATGAGAATTTTTGGCCATGAATTTATCTCATGATATTTTTTAATAATATGATTATTTTGATTTACTAGTGCTACTATCCAAGTTTGAAAATTTGAACAATATTATGAAATCCCATAGAACATTGCAACATTAGTTTTATGCAAGAGAAGTCACGCAAGTGATGTGCTTCACATCTATACTTTTTATAGATTAGAATGGCATTGTACAAGTTGTTATTTTGTAGAAAAGGAGAGGTCATGATTCAAAGAGGCTTAGAGTTTATTATAGGCCCAACTTTAGGTTAACAAAAAAATGGAAAACTATCTCACACAAAAAAAAATCCTACTAATAATATTTCGTGGTTGCCACTCTTTATTGACCACTAAACACCTATTGGCTGCATACAAATATTAATTTAACATATATATTAGATCTCATAAATATATTTTTGAGGGACACGTCAAGATCACCATAAAGATCCACTTTACCCAGACATCCATATTTTTCTATAAATATTTTTCCTAAAGATATTTCTCCCATACACCACAAGAAAATGTACACATAGACAAGCATATTTGAGTCACCTCTATGTGACACTCTTTTCCCTACCATCTTGTGATAGATAATTGCAATGATCTCATGATTATTTAAAATATAAATAATGACACCTATTATCCATTCTTGAATGGATGGGATTTGAGGTTTCTCACTAGAATCCATGTTTTTCATGTCTTTGTATTAGTCATCCATCTAGACAATTAATTTTTATTTCATGAAACACTTACTAATCAATGGAACAATCACATCATTTCAAGAGTTACTTGAGAATTAGGAGTCTTATACAACCCAAATTGTGTTAATGTAGTTTTTTTTATTTTCTTATGTTAGGGGGTATTTATTTTTTCCTACACATATATTATTAATCTTGCCTAGGTCATTAGGAGTGGTTTATATGTGCACATGTGGTGAATTAATTCAACTAAATGTGTCACTCCCACCCACACATGGATAGTTGAGTTACAAACCCTCTTTTGGCTTGTTGTGCCACCTCACATAACCACTATTTTTTCATTTTCTAAGTGGGTTATGGGGTAGTTGTGTTTCTCACCCTCTTTCGGCTTTATGTGCCACCTCTTATAAGCCCTCTTTTGTTTTCATGTAAAGAGGTTATGCCACATCTTTTGGAATTTTCTAAGAAGGTAAAACCTCCCACTTTAATGGGGAATGGGAGTTAAGGCATTTCTTGGTTGTATATGTTATTTTATTTTTATATAATAAGCACTATACTCTCACCTTCACTAGTTCAGTGATAGCTCAATGAGAGTCTTCTCAAAATTATCTTCTTTGTCTCTTTTTTTCTCTCATATTATATCTATCTTCATTCAGGTATTTTGATCTTCGATCATTTGTTGCTTGGAGTTACATTTGATCTAAGATCGACATCAGATCCTGGCTCGATTCTCACTTCTCGTAGACTCTAACTTGGTATCATAGTTGTGTTGTCTGGTATAGATCATTATTTTTTTGATTTATTTTAGAGATTTGAGACCATTAGATAGCTAATACTTTCCTTAAAAACCAAAGTATGCTCTTATCTTGCATTCTTGAGTGACCTGGAGAATCAAAACAATTTAAAGGAAAATAAGTTTCTAATTAAATCTAGTTTTATATATATGTGTTCTTGTGAGATCTGGGTGATTGCAACTTTTTGGTTCTATTGGAAGCTTCTTCAGCATTTCAAGAGTTCCTAGAAGGCTTGAAAAAGTCATAAGTAAAATTTATTTCACCAAAATCATAGTTTGGAAGACTAAAGAAAACTAGAGTGTACTTTTTTTACTCGAGTTGTTTTCCTTTGACTTCAAAATTCTAGCTTCCTCTCATTTGCAAGAAAAATAGTTTCTGGGTTTTCTCCCTAACATTGAGTTTTTTTGTGGTTTTTTCTCTTCTTTCTATAAATTCAATATTTTTCTTCTGAAAATGAGTTTGAATAGGGCATGAGCCATTTTTCTAGTTGGCAAATTTAACAACCTTTCTCAAACATTACATAACTTCTGCCTTAGTTGTCAAATTTTCATAAATGAGTACTTGACGAAAAGATAGAAATGAGAACTTTCCATTAACATGGGTCTCATTGAAAAATTATGCCATTTCCCATCAAATATTGTAGGTTGAATCAGCTATTTATTTTTCCTCAACAGGTCATATCTTTCACCTCACAACTATGTATTAAAAACATGAATAGTTGTTAGAAAGGTATTAATAAGCATGGAACAAAAATAAGGCTAATATTTCAGATTTTGTATCACATTTATTTGTAACAAAACTTTCTATTTGTGGCCATTGGAGCCTTACAAATAATTATAATCTAATAAAAGGCCTTGTAAACACATGAATAATAGAGTGCCAACCTTGTAATATTTGGGGGATGATTTTGAAGACTAGTGGAAAGGGGGAGTGTCTCATGTGTCTTTTTTCTTGTACTTTTTCTAATTCTTTGCAAACTTCTTTTCTGCTATCATGGATGCATCTACAGTTCCTTTTTTAACACCATATAATTATTTTGAATGAAAATATAAGATGATAATATCTGGAAACATAGATATCATCATGTTACTATGGGACTTGAAACTGAACCTCAAGATGCTATAGAAAAGACAGAAGGGTTTAACAAATGGGATGAAGCCTTTGGCACTATGTGTATGTCAGTCTCCCCTAACCTTCTTTTTCACATTGAATCTACCACTTCTCCAAATGGAGTGTTCACCACTTTGGAAAACCTCTTTGATAAGCATGATTGGCTAAGAGGTCATTAGTTGGAGAATGAACTCATAGGGTTGAATCCAACCAATTTTAACACTATACAAGAATTCTTCACAAAAATCAAGTCTGTAAGATTGTAGTTGGAATAGTGTGGAACCAAGAAAGATGATAGGCAATTGATCTTGAGTATTCATACTAATCTTGGTCCTAACTACTCAGTGTTTGTTTCTACATTCTATGGTACAAAATATGCCCTAGGTACCACATTAAAAATTCCTTCTCTAGATGAACTGTGATAAGTTTTTGTCATTTGTCTTATATCACCATATATACAACTATTTACTCCATGCTAATAAAGAATGTACACATGATGTTTCCTCTTATCACCAAATATAATTCTCACTGTTCGAATAATCATATAAAGTAAAATTTTGCACTGAACTTAAACCCAAAAGGCTATTTTAAAAAAAAAGTTCATATTCATTATGCTGGGAGGCATCTATAATGACATACAAATATCTATAAACAAAAAATTGATTTTGAATAAATTTGAACATCTTAAATGAGAGTGAAAGAGTGCAGCATTATGTAGGACAAATTGGTTCAAATGGGTACAATAAAATAGTCTAATTTACATGCCTTAGCTATAAATCAAGGTACAAAAGAACAAAATGGGTCTACTAAAGAAAGATAAGAAACAAAATAACCAAGGAGAGAAGAAGAAAGATCACGAATCTACTAGTTCAACAGAAGATAATCAAACCTGTTCATCAAAAATTGAACAGCCTAAGAAGAAGAAGGTCAAGTATTCTTATTGTAAGAGGCCTGATCATGATGAACATAAGTGATTAAGAAAACAAATTGATCACCTTTCATATCTTATAGAAAACAATAATATCAAGGTGCCTAATTCAATCAAACAAAGTTAACTAGAACGATCTTCAAAGGACACATATAAGAGTAAGGGGAAAGGAAAGGGTAAGGCCCTAGTTTCTATTGCTTCACAACCAAATTCTTCAATAATTGAAATAGCTACTCAACACCACATGTCTTATTCAAAAGATAATTTTACCTCTTTAGAGCCATGTTATATGCCTTCCATACTAATGGGCGATGACACTCCTATTGAAGTTCATGGGAGACGGTCTGTTGTTGTGGGTGAAGGAACATTTGAGGATGTCCTTTGTGTTTCATCTTTGTCAACTAATCTCTTATCTATATATCTATCAAATCTCACACTGGTTCTAGCAAGCAAGTTGAATTCACAATAGATATAGTAGTAATCAATGGATCTACATTTGTTGTGGGAACAATAGATCATCAATCTAGATTGTATTAATTTTATCACTTTGTTCCTGACTCTCCTTCAATAGTGTTATTCACTCTTGAAAATGAGGTGAGTTGTTTGTGACATCAATGGTTTTTCCACTTGAACTAATATTACTTGCAACAAGTCAGTCAACATGACATGGTTTTAGGGTTTCCTTCTATTCGATTTTTTGATGGAGTTTGCCAAGGATGCATTCTTGGTAAGCATACTGAGGAAATGTATGATAAAGGAAAATCATGGAGAGCTACACAACTATTGGATTTGGTACATAGTGACTTAGTAGGTCCATTTCCACAACCATTATTTAGTAGGGCTAGATATGTCTTAACATTTATCGATGAATTTTCTAGGTATAGATGGGTTTACTTTTTAAAGAAAAAGTTTGAGGTCTTTGAGAGTTTTCTAGATTTCAAAGATTTTGCAGAGAAACAATCTGGAAAGTTCATCAAAATTCTACAAACAAATAATGGAGGTGAATATGTTAACAATCGGTTTGAACAATGTTGTGCTTCAAAAGGTATCAACATGCAGCACACATAACTTCCATATAGTCCTCAATAGAATGTTGTCGCATAACAGAAGAATAGGTCCTTGAAGGAGATGGTCAATTGTATGATTCACTCCAAGTCTCTGGCTCTGTAATATTGGGTGGAGGCCATCAATTCTGTGTGTTACATCTAGAACTGAGTTCCTCATAAATTTTTGAAGGGGGTTACTCCTTTTCAAGCTTAGATTGGTCGAAAAACCATAGTTAAGTACTCCAGAGTATTTTGTTCTCTTGCATGGGCCCACATTCCAGTAGAGAAACGTAAGGCTATGGACCCACAATGAAAGCCTTATATATTTTTTGGGTATCTGGATGGTGTCAAAGAGTATAGGCTTCTCCATTGCACCACTCATGAGTTGTTTATTGAGTGCAGTGTTTGTTTTAAGGAGAGTTCTTCTAGTTCTTCTCATACCACTTTTTCGTCCACTATCACATTGGAGACACTGCATCATAATGACTGTTCTTTTGAGGATCTTAGTCCTCCTAATCTTGATGAGGATTCTTCTTCCTCCACTCTAGATGGTGATAGTTATTATGAGGATTCACATTCTTCTCTTAGTCATTATTCAGAGGTTGATGATTATGTCCTAGACTCTCCAACCTCAGTTCCTCTTTGGGCTCGATAAACATTTGAATTAGTAGGTGATTGGCTTGGTGATCCATTAGATACTATAAGAACTAGGACACAATTTTAGCAGCTTCACATCTCTTCATTGCTTCAACTTTTGATCTATAGTCTTTTCAAGAAGCTTCAGGTGTTCTCAAGTAGGATGCAATGCAAAAGAGTTCAATTTTTTGAAAAGAAACCACACATGGGATTTAGTACCTCTTCCTAAGGGAAGGAAACTTGTTCAACGCAAGTGGATCTATCAAACAAAAATTGCAACACATGGATTAGTTGATAGGTATAAGGCTTGCTTGGTAGCAAAATGATTCTCCTACATTCCCAAGGTTGATTACTCTAAGACTTTTGCACAAGTTGCTAAAATGAATTCCATTCAACTTATCCTTATTATAGCTACAACCCATCATTGGGAGATTCATTAGATGGATATGAAGAGTTCAATTATTCATGGTGACCTTCAAGGGGAAATCTACATGGAGAAACCACAAGGGTTCATCCAAGATCCCTCACATGTGTGTCAACTTTGAAAGTATCTATATGGCCTTAAATAGGCTCCTCAATCTTGGTATGCCAAGATGGACTCATTCCTCCTGATAGTTGGTTTCACTTAGTGCCATCCTAATCCAAATGTATACATTCTACAAAAAGATGAAACTCTCACATTTTACATTCTCTATGTTGATGACTTGTTGATCAAGAGGAAATCTACATGCAACAGCCATAAGGGTTTGTCCACAATCCCTCACTTGTGTGTCAAATTTTAAAGTATCTTTATGGCCTTAAATAAGCTCCTTGATATTGGTATGCCAAGATGGACTCATTCCTTTTGATAGTTGGTTTCACTCAGTGCCATTCTAATCTAAACATTTACATGTTGGGTTCGTTCATGATCCCTCACTTGTGTGTCAACTTCAAAATTAGCTTTATGGCCTTAAATAGGCTGCTTGATCTTGGTATGCCAAGATGGACTCATTCCTTCTGATAGTTTGTTTCACTTGGTTCCATTCTAATCCAAATGTATACATTCTATAGAAAGATGAAACTCTCCCATTTTTGGTTCTCTGTGTTGATGACTTATTGATCATGGGGAGTCACTCATCCACCATCAAGGAAGTCAAAACTTCTCTACATGATATATTTTTGATGTCAAGCTTGGTTCTTTTGCATTACTTCTTGGGAATTTAGAACTTAGTCATCTTCAAGAACATCTTCCTTGGACAACCCAAGTATGCACTTGATATGCTCCTGAGTGTAAGCCTGGACAGACTCCATTTTTTTCGGGGTCAAACTTGAGGCTAAGTTATCTTCACCCTTGGTTGATGGCACTTTATACTAATAGCTTGTTGTGAGTCTCATCTACTTGACTCAAATGAGACTTGGTATTTCATATGTTGTGGGTATGGTTTCTTGATTCATGCAGAAGCCACATGAGGTGCATTGGAAAGAAGCTAAGAAGATCCTCCACTACATTTAGTGTGATCACAATGATGGAATTCAGTATGCACCAGGCATGGATATTGACTTGGTGGGATATAGATTAAGATTGGGCAAATGATTCTGAAGATTACAAGAGTACTTCAAGGTATTTCTTTTTACTTGGTTTCAATTCAGTTTGTTGGTCAAGTAAGAAACAGTTTGTAATTGCTCTTTCATTACTTTAGGGGGAGAAGAAGCTTAATATTTTATGTGAAAGATGTCATGAATGTCTTTAACCTATTATTAACCTTTGAATTGAGGACATGTATGGAGGACAATATGGTGATGACATTGGGTATTACATTTGTTGCGTATATAAAAAAGCTCAAAGGCCTATTCTATGAATCTATTCTGAACATACCCTACAATCATAGGATTTAATGATGTAATCCTTTCTTTGGGCATTTTTTGAAACTGTTCGAATACATTAGACTACTACATCATAAATGCACCAAATCTTCAATATATTTTACAAGAATTATAAAGTCTAGTTTGAATTTCATTATATCAAGCTCATGATTTTTAGGCAATTAATATAGACAACAAAAAATGATTAATTTGCACTTGAATATAAGAAGAATTTTGGTGGACAATGGACTTTTTTTGGTTGACTAGACTAGATACAATGAGTAGCATTTGACATCATTTTTTCATCTATCATAAACATCCTTGCAACTTGAAGTAGAACCGAAACATGCCTTAGGGTTTAAATGAAAGTCGTAGCATAGATATGCTTCATCACCATGAACTTTCCAACCCAACTAGCTAATAAATATGATGATACCTTGATGCAATGAAAACCCTTAACCGTCTTTTATGAAGGATGGCTCACATTGTTTGAAAAGGATAAAAACCTTGTTATGAACAATATTTTTCAGATCTTTTGTCGTAATATTATTGGCACTGAATAAAATTTCTTTTCATTTTCTCCTTTTGAAGCTTCAGACATAAGGCATAGTTCAGAAAGCTGTAGTTTTTTTGGATCCTTTAAGTTCTTAGAAATCTCCATCTCTAACCTTTAAACAACTGCAATCCTGTGTATGCTAAAAAACAAGCAAGCAATCATCCAATTGAAAGAAACATGCAGAGACATCTCTAACCCTAGTGGCCAAATGTTACCTACAAATGAAGCCAACATTTGCTTCTGTAGGCTCCTTTGAAGTTGTGTATGCCTTTGGAAGTGTGCGTTCTCTCTCGTTGGAAACTAAACAACCCTCTACAAACCACTTGAAATCCCACTCAACAGGCACCAATAAAAATGGAATTAACATTTGCAGTAAAAAATATGCAAGTTTAAATGGTGAACATATGATAATTAGAAAATATTTAAAAGAAAGTAATTTCTAATTGGTTTCTTCAAGATAGTTTAATGGAATGTTAGTGGGGAAAACCTCCGCTATAGTTTCCTGCTAGCAAGAACTAATAATGTTATGATCTTAACTATGTCCATCAGCAGTGTGTCTTGATCTCTGAAGAAACACAGCCAATTTTTTTCCATATCACAAAGGTCATATCATTTTCACTTTCATGACAATCACATCTATGTTGTGTAGTGGTGAGCACATTGTTAAATTGACATGCATGCCTCATTGGATGATTAGAATGTCTACATTGCTTGGAGGAGTGTTTCTCTGGCTATGCAAAAAGATGGCATTGCTCATCACAATAAGATAACTACATTCTTTCCATTCTAATTTGCCAATGTAGAGTGGGGTCATTTTATAATTTAATATTATTTACATCATTTGTAGGAATAGAGGAGAGCATAAAGAACAAAAAAATTAGAGCAAACAAAAAAACAAAGCAGACCACAAGAAAGACAAAATTTTTATATTTCAATCCATATTTTCATTCATCACTGAACTAATTACAAATGCCTCTTTTTATTGAGGTCTTTAGATTTTTCAATAAAAAGAGACATTTGTAATATTGAGTAATGCCTCGCCAAGAAACCCAAAAGGATATAACACTAAAACAAAGGAATAAAAGCAGAAATAGTGTTTTTCTAAACATTAAAGAACTTAAAGATGCGTTAAATTAAATATTGCAATAACATTTGCACAAGCGGAAGACTTAACTTAAACACCTAAAGGGTTTCCAACAAAGATTACTTGATTAATCCAATGAACATTAAGGATTATTAATCCAATTTGAGAATCATTAAACCTACTCATGATAAAATGATTACCACAAGGACATAGAAATTAAATTCCATAAGAGATTTAACTAGCATGATTGAATATATACATCTGACATTAGCTAAATTACATCATTAATCTACATCCATCATAATTCATATTACTGCATCTAAATGATAACTTCATACATGCAATAAGGTTAATATAATCTAAATTACATTATACATTTTAACCATAATGTCATTCATACATTCTAAATAAAAAGGAACCAAATGAACACATACACCATACAACACCAAAATTGATATCAGAGTTCACCCCTAATGGGCTATATCTCTAGGTCTGCTTCAAATGCACGACCCTTCTAATAAATAATAGGTGAAAAATATGTAAGGTTCACATCAATTACATCCTGCCATCAAGGTGTACGAAAATAGATAATACATATGACCACATGGGGTCCAAGAGATACATGAATGATCCAAGAAGAAGAAAGAGTATCCATCTGAAACATAGTATGGAGTAAATACAAGAGAACAACTAGAGCACCCGTGAAACTAAATACTCGCAGTCCATCATAAACATCCCATGGTCTAACATGAAAATTAGGTACTCTCAAAAGCATAAACAATTAGATAAGACTCCCTCAATAGTGCTCCAAGAAAAATCAACACAAGCTACACACTAGTGAACATAAGGGAAGAGTATCATCACACAGCTTGATATGGTTACCCTAGCAGACCTTCATAGGTCTCGGCCCCCATCCACTGGGTTACCCTGACAACCTCTCTCGAACCTCCAGCCCCATCCAAGTCTCATGTGGACCCAACACATCCTTTCATGAAGACAAGGTTGTTTGTTTGCCATTCTAGGCCTTCTCACTGCATCCTAAGTCTGTACTAGCACTCAACCCATGCATGAGGCACAATTATCTTACTTAGTGTTTTCATCTACCAAACCCCCTAATAAAATATTAAGTTATCACTTATTTAGACATACTTTCGATAGGTTACCCTGCTACCACTTTGGGCATGGTCCCCACTCGAAATCCACTCTCCCATATGACACTTAACCACAAATCAAATGAACTCCCAAAACCAAGGTATACACAAGAAATAGTATACGGAGTTAAAACCAATAGAAAACCACTTGGCCAAACAAGACCTTGCACACAGATAACCAACTGACGATCCTCTAACTAGAGAGATGACTGGTTACAATCAACCACATGACAACATTCAATACTCGAAATCAAGGACATGATCAGTTACAAATCAACCACATAAAACAACCAATGCTCGCAATTAGGGACTTGCCATTTTTTTGAAATCAAATGCGAATATCATAATTAAACATGTATTTTCATTAATCTATAATGACAATCATTTTTTCATTACATTTAATATCTGTCAACGAAGGTTCTCTAATTCAACTACATTTCAATTGCATTATAAAATAAATATCAATACTTCACAATAAATTTCAAACCAAAATCTCATTTATGCAATTATATTTATATGCTATACATATAAAAATATAATTTACTTTATATATTAATTAACCTAAAATTGATATTTATTTCTCAAAATAAAATAAGCAATTTTCATTTTTTTATATTTTTTTTTCAAAATAAAATATCTAATCAAATTTCTATTTTCCAAATGAGATATATGTTATCCATGCATATAAAAAAAAATACAAAACTAAATATTAATATATATATATATATATATATATTAATAAAATATTAATAATTAAAAAAAAAATTAAAAAATTAAAAATAAAATAGAAACTATTTTTTTATGCTTATTTTTTTTTGCTGCATAAAACAAAGGCCCACCCACATGGGACTTCCTTCCCCAAAGGAAGGCAGCTTCTATGGGGACCATGTTGTGGTCTCCACATATTTATTTAAGTACTCACAAAGTGTGTGAAACATGATGTGTTTAATGCTATTTTACTCATATAGAGGATATGAGTGGGGCCCCTTAATCTCAACTACTATCATATCATTTACCCTTTTGTTCCACCTTTCTTCAATTGCAATGGTACTCAATTTTTTTAGCAATCTTCTCTTTGTGTCTGCAATCTCTTCTTTGGTTTTCATGCTAACTTGTTATTGCTATAGCTGCTACACTTTTCAACATTCACAATATTTTTTGTTTAACCATTTTCAACTCTACTAATCTTTTCATGACTTTTGACTACTAGTTTTTTTGTTTCTTTCATCGACTCCTCTTTCTTTCTTGTGCTTCAATTTTTGTCAACTGTTGTGGGAGTTTCTTTAAACACGAGTCTTCAAAACATCATACAATCTATAGTTGTCTTTCTAGACAATGATTTTTTTTTACTCAAAACATTTTTCATTCCATATGAACATTCAAAATTCTTATGATTGCTAACATTCTTCACATATGAAAATTTGTATAAGCTTTTGAACATTCCTTTAGATTTTTGCCAAGTATATCCATTGATCTATCCACAATCCATGTTTATACAGTCTGCCATAGATTTTTTATTCCATTCTTTCTTCCAACACATCTTTTCAGAATGATTTCTTAAACCAAAAATTTTACATGGATGCAAATACCAACACATGTCTTTTGTGTGTACTCCTCTATTGTAATGGGAACACCTAATACAATGCCTTCCTTGGGTTGTTTTGCTGAACTAGTAGCATTATTTTATTTTCTTGTGACATATCCAAGACTCTCATACTTTGGTCTCATTAGAGGCTCAATAGGTTCTCTAATTCCTTGTTTCTTGTTTTCCTAATACTTTACCTTCATAACCTATTTTCTTCATGATTTTGAAACCAACATTCTTTTCAAACCATCCTTTGTTATCAATATCACAATTTGCAAAATTTGTATTTTCCGACATACTCTGCCCCTCAACCTCACATTCTTTACCAACAACAACTTCACACAAATTAATTGTTTGATCAAAAGAGAAAGACAAATCTCATGTCCCACATGAGACTTCACAAATAGATGGCTTCAATTTTAAACATTCATTCTCTTGTTTTAGTTTTGATATTTTCTCCTTCTGTAAACTATTTTCTTCTTCTACTTTCTTCAGTTTATCTTCTAAATCATCAAACAACTTTAATTTCTCCTCTAGGTTTTCATTTTCTCTTTTACTTTGTTCTTTTTTTTCAAGCTCACAATTCTCATCTAAAAGCTTACATTTTTCTAATTGTTTCTCTTTTAAAAGAAATATTATTTCTAAAATTTTATTTTTACACTCCTTCAATTATTCTTCCAAATCATTTGTTTTCTCTTTCTTTACTCTAACTGCTTTTCCCATTGACACATTTTTAATTTACCCTGCTTACACTTGATTATTTTTTCTAGAAAACTACCACACTTCTTGAACTCTTAAGGCAACTTCAATTTAAACAATAAAGACAAAAGAAAATACACCATAACAACATCTACTTAGGATATTTTGAGGCTATATTAATTTCATCCACAAACAACTTTAAGAAAAAAATTCTCTCCAAACACACCAAATTAAAAATTACATTTAAAATTGTTCCTCTTCGTGGCATTTTGTTGGCATTCATGTCAAAAGTGTTTTGTGGTGACTATATGTTTAAAGTGACTTATATGCTCGCGTTGATGTTTAAAAAGTAACTTGGCCTTATGATGTTCTCTAGGCACCAAGTTGTGTTTTTGGCCCTCCCCACGATGAAACTATTAGATGACAAATACTTTGCATTATATTATAGGCTTCTTGAATATAAAAATGCATATTTTCTACAGCGCTCATATTTCATTCATTCTTTCAGTGCTTGGTCTTCAAATTTGGGGTTTCGTCTACATGAAAAACAGAGGCAGTTGCAACAATTTACCTGTGCAGATTTAATGGCAGTTAATCTTAGTTTGATGGCATGGATTTTTGACATCTTTCTTCCAAATCTTCAGGTGTACATATTCCTTCTTCTTCTATTATTTGATGGTCCTTATCATAAATTGTTTAAGGAATGATTCAGTGGTTTTAAGTATGTTTATCATTTGTTATTAAAAAAAAAAAACCTAGTTGACATTTGTTGTAAATTTGATTTTTGGGTTCTTGCATTTAGTCATTGACCATTTGATGTTAAGTAAAATAAAGATAAATGGTTTTGTGTATAGGGCAGTTTCAGGAGACTTTCTTTTTAGTTTGTTACTACAACTATATGTTTGAGAAAAGAATGACAGTTTTAAGTTCTTATATGATTTCGGTTGTAGCAGTATTTGGTAACTATGATAATAGTTAAAGTTATCAGTTCCTTGAATATAGTTGATGCAGGAAACAAAATAATGCCTGTTCTTAAATGAAACCTATTTAATCATGAAGAGGCTTTTGTCTGGATTAGAAGAAAAAGAGTTATATTTATATGAGCATATCTTTTACTCAGTTGGCTATAACACATTTGTATAAAGTTTGTGCATAATGATATTGTGTATGTGAACAATTTTTTGTTGTTCTCTACATAATATTATGATGTATAATATTTCTTGTTGTATTTGGGATTTTTAGATCAGTTGCTTCAAACTCTTATAAGTTTAGAAGAAGTTATGAAACCAAATGGAGCTGAACTACTTTGAGAATATTGTTTAAGCCAGTGAGGCATGTACAAAAGACTACCAGTGAGGTAGCATTTTTAGTGAGACATTTGTACAAAGCATTTTAATAAGCCAGTGAGGCATTTAGCGAGTGGTTTTTTACCTAGAGGGTTTCCACTCAAGACAACTTTGTGTTCTCAATCTGTGTGTGTGCTTTATAGTTTATATTGACAAATTGTTATTAAAGTAATTTGCATTTAAGTTTTTTTGAATTTTATTTTTCATAAGAACTGATTCACTCCCCCTCTTAGTGCTTATTGTACTCCTACAATTGGTATTAGAACCAAACCCTTGCTAAGGGATTTCCTGGCAGGAGTACTTCTATGGCAAATCAAGAAGTTCTATCCACAACTAGGGCACTTTTGTTTAACGATACTAGTTATGCTTTCTGGAAATTTAGAATGCAAAGGCATATTATCTCTCTAGGTTATGATGTGTGGGTTGCAGTTGAAACTGCCTATATCTCTGCTACTGCCCCAAAAACCTCTCACAAGAAAAAGGCTTATGAATGTGATGCTAAGGCATCAAATGCTATATGTTGTTGTCTGTCAAGTGACGTGTTAGTTAAAGTTATGGATTGCAAAAATGCAAAAGCCATATGGGATAAACTATCTAGTATTTATGAAAGTGATGATAAAGTTAAAGAAGCAAAACTGCATTCAATAAGAGGTCTTGGTGAAACTCTGGAGGAAAAGGTTGTTGTTAAAAAGGTTCTAAGGTCTTTGACACCAAAGTATGGTTCCAAAGTCTCAGCTCTAGAAGGAAGAGACTTAAATAAACTTACTATAGATGAAATGCATGGTGTTTCAACTGCTTATGAAATGAGAATAAGTGAAGACATTCAACCTAGTAAAGAAATTGCACTCAAAACTCAGAAAAAAGATAATGATCAGAGTTAGATAAACCTGATGATGAAATAGTCTTTGTTAGTAGACTTAAAAGAGGATCAGGTAGATATAGAGGAAAAATGCCTTTCAAATGTTTTGATTGTGGTAAAATTGGCCACTATGCTGCTCAATGTCCTAGGAAAGAAGAAACTAGTGAAGATGGGGACAATAGAAAGTTAGGAAAGAAAAAACTTTTTCAAAACAAAAAGAAAACCTTCTTTAAGAAAAAGAGCTTCTATGCAGATGTCAAAGATAGTTGTTCAGGTGAATCTCTTGTAGGAGATGAAACCTTGTTTATGGTTATTTTATCTCCAAATGTGACTCAGGAGGACACTCCTTTTGAGCATTCTGAATCAAAAATTGACCTAGAAGGAGAACTGAAATGTGCCCTCAAAGAAATCAGAAGATTGAGAAAAGAATCTATTACTCTAAAGGATCAATATAAAAGTGTTAATGAGTGCATGTCTAGTTTAACTCTTCAATTAGAAGAAAATAAAAGGATTCTTGAAGTTACTCAAGGGAAATTGAGTGATAAGGAAAAAGAATGTCTCTCTTTAGAAGAAAAGGTTGTCTTTCTTCAAGAAAACTTAAAACAAAGTGCAAGCAATGGGAATTGTTCTGTCCCAACGAACAATGTTAATGATTGCAAAGGAAAAGGCATTTGTCAAGCTGTTGAAGGAGAATCCTCAAGTAATGTTGCTATCAACAAGACTGCTAAAAGAACTAGTAAGTTTCTGATACATGGATTTCATTTCTTTGGATATTGTTTTAACTGTCAGCAATATGGGCATAAAGCAAATACTTGTAGAGTTATGTCTATAAGAAGGTCCAATTTTGTAAATCAAAGTTTATACAACTTTCTTAGCACTGTAAAAACATGGGACACATTGCAGCCTTTTGTAACCCGGGTGCTTTTCAACAAGTTTGTAAATATGTCCAACTAGATAAGTCTAGAATGATTTGGAAACCCAAAAAGAAGATAGAAGCTTTAGTTGTTCAAACTTCTTTACAGTCTATCAAAAAGAATCACTGGGTTGTGGATAGTGGATGTTCACATCATATGACTAGAGACAAAAATAAGTTTGTTGTTTTTGAAAACTATTCAGGAGGATCTGTCAGGTTTGGGAATTATCATTGTATTCCTGTTATAAGCAAAGGAACTATTTTGTTGGATAATGATACTCCTTTGAATGATGTATATTATCTAGAAGGTCTGGCTCACAATCTTCTCAGTGTAAGTTAGATCTGTGATAATGGATTTAATGTAATTTTTGATACTAATGGCTGTGAAATCAAAAAGAAATTAGGTAAAACTATTGCAGCTGGGTTTAGAACTAGTGGAAACATATACAATCTTCATGAACATACTAGCTATAAAGAATCAAATGTATGTTTTATGAGTCAAATTGATGAAGTCAAAATTTGGCATAAAAGGTTAGGACACATAAATTATGACAATTTGATTAAGATCAGTAAAAATCAGAATGTCAGAGAGCTGCCTTTCCTTTCAAAACCAGACAATATTATTTGCAAAGAGTGTCAAGAAGGAAAAAAAACAAGAGTGAGTCACAAACCTGAGGAATATTCATCTACCAAACCTTTGCAATTAATTCATACTGATTTATGTGGACCTACAAGGACAAAATCTTTGAACAATGAAAAATATTTTATGTTGTTTATAGATGACTACACAAGGATGACTTGGGTGACATTTCAGAAACACAAGGCATAAGCTTTTAGTAGGTTCAAAGTGTTTAAAAAAATGGTTGAAAGTGAATCAGATTTAACTATAAAATGTCTTAGGTCAGACAAAGGGGGAGGATATACTTTGTAGGAATTTATTGAGTATTGTGAAGAAAATGGTATAAAAAGGCAATACTCAGCTTCCAGAACACCTCAACAAAATGGTGTTGCTGAAAGGAAAAACAGGACTGTAAAGGAGATAGCACGAACTATGTTGCAAGATACTGGAAAGAGGCAACACCATTTTGAACCGAGTTCAATTGAGAGTAAATACCAAATACACTCCCTATGAACTATGGTATGGTAGGATAGCTAATGTGGGTTATTTCAAGAACTATGGTATGGTAGGATAGCTAATGTGGGTTATTTCAAGATTTTTGGCAGTAAATGTTATATTAAGAGAGACAATGATAGCATGAGTAGTTTTGAATCAAGATGTGATGAGGGTATATTCTTAGGATATTCCACTCATAGCAAGGCTTACAAATGTTGTAATAAAAGGCTAAAAAGAGTTATTGAAAGTGCTAATGTAAAAGTTGATGAAACTAATCATACTCTTGATAAAAGATCTGATGAAAACATAGTTGAAATTGCATCTAACTATGAACATAAAACTAAAAATGAACATCAACAAGCAATCAAAACAAAGACTGCTGAAAATAATGAACAAGATCAGTCAAATGGTAATGCTGAAAATTTGTCCTTTACACCAATTAGATCAACAAAGTTGTTGTTTAAAAATCATCCTCAAGAACAAATAATTGGGGATACATCTTCTGGAATGATAACCAGAAGAAAGGCTGCAAACACCAATAATCAGGTTTACTTATGTTTATTGTCTCAGGTTGAGCCAAAAAATTATATAGATGCTAGTAAAGATAGTTTTTGGATTAAAGCTATGAATGAGGAACTTGATCAGATTGAAAAGTACAAGACCTGATATAATGCATTTGATTTGTTTAGTCTTCAAGTTTCAATCAACACCTAAAATATCTCATTTAAATGCTGTTAAAAGAATCATGAAGTATATTTCTGGAACTCTTGATTTTGGTTTATGGTATCCAAGGCATAATGATTTTACCTTAATAGCCTATACTGATGTTGACTATGCCGGTTGTCTTGATGACAGAAAAAGAACTTTTGGGGGTGCATTCTTTCTTGGTGGAAGATTAGTTGCTTGGAACACTAAGAAACAAAATTCAGTTTCCTTATCCATTGTTGAGGCAGAATACATTGTTGCAGCAACTTGTTGTACTTAGGTACTCTAGATGATTCAAACATTACAAGATGTCTATATTGATGTTCTTAAACCAGTATCCATTTTCTGTGACAATTTCAGTGCTATAGATATTTCCAAAAATCTTGTTCAACATTCCTAAACTAAGCATATTGACATACAATATCATTTTCTTCGTGAAAGGGTTTTTGCCAATGATGTGACTTTACAGTATGTGTCCTCAACTAATCAGGTGGCTAACATCTTTACCAAAGATTTACGAAAAGCCACTTTTGAATTTCTCAGTGGAAAACTTGGTATTTTTCCTCTCAGTTTTCTTCAGTAACCGTGATGTCTCCTTCATGGAGTAAGGGGGAGTTTTTTTGTGATGACTATTTTTTCCCATGGCATTTTGTGGCATTTCTAGATCTCTCACATACATCACTCATATACTTATGTTGCATTCTTGTATCTATGATATTCTTATGCACCATTTGTGTTTGTGAGCATTTTCTTTCTTTCCTTCTCCTTTGGCATTGCTATCAAAAGGGGGAGAATAGAGAAGAGAAGAGTAATAAACTCAGTAAATGCTTGTGACAGTTATTAAACACTTGAGAACACGTGTGACAATTTTTAAACTCAGTAAACACTTGTGACAGTTATTAAACACTTGAGAACACTTGTGACAATTTTTAAATACTTGAGATAGTTTTTGAGCAGGGATCAATGATAGTTACAGTATTTTGACCAATAGTCATGATAGTGAACGATAGTTAAAGTATTTTGATAGACAGTTTTGTGCAAGGATGATAGTTTGAAATTTTCTCATTTTGACACCAATGCCACAGGGGGAGTTTGTTCCTCTCTGCGGCCTTTTGTTGGCATTCTTGTCAAAAGTGTGTTGTGGTGACAATATGTTTAAAGTGATAGATAACATGTTGTTAAGTCACTTAATATGACTTATATGCTCACATTGATGTTTAGAAACTAACTTGGCCTTATGATGTTCTCTAGGCATCAAGTTGTGTTTTTGGCCCTCCGCATGGTGAAACTATTACATGACAAATACTTTGCATTATATTATATCCGTCAGTGGTTTTAGGGCTTCTTGAATATAACGATGCATATTTGCTAAAGCGCTCATATTTCATTCATTCTTTCAGTGCTTGGTCTTCACATTTGGGGTTTCATCTGCATGAAAAATAGAGGCAGTTGCAATGGTTTACCTATGCAGATTTAATGGCAGTTAAACTCAGTTTGATGGCATGGATTTTTGACATCTTTCTTTCAAATCTTCAGGTGTATCTATTCCTTCTTCTTCTGTTATTTGACGGTCCTTATCATAAATTGTTTAAGAAAAAAACTAAAGTGATTAAGGAACGATTCAATGGTTTTCAGTATTTTTATCATTTGTTATTAAAAATAAAACCCAGTTGACATTCGTTGTAAATTTGGTTTTTGGGTTCTTGCATTTAGTCATTGACCATTTGATGTTAAGTAAAATAAAGATAAATGGTTTTGTGTATACGACAGTTTTAGGGGACTTTCTTTTTAGTTTGTTTCTACAGCTATATGTTTGAGAAAAGAATGACAGTTTTCTATTCTTATATGATTTCGATTGTAGCAGTATTTGGTAACTGTGATAATAGTTACAGTTATCAGTTCCTTGAATACAGTTGATGCAGGAAACAAAAGAATGTGTCTTCTTCAATGAAACTTATTTTATCATGAAGAGGCTTTTGTCTGGATTAGAAGAAAAAGAGTTATATTTATATGAGCATATCTTTTACTCAGTTGGCTGTAACACATTTGTATAAAGTTTGTGCATAATGATATTGTGTATGTGAACAATTTTTTGTTGTTCTCTACATAATATTATGATGTATAATCTTTCTTGCTATATTTGGGATTTTTAGATCAGTTGCTTCAAACTCTTATAAGTTTAGAAGAAGTTATGAAATGAAACAGAGCTAAATCTTTGTATGTATTGGAGCTACTTTGAGAATATTGTTTAAGGTAGCATTGTCAGTGAGACATTCATTTCAGTCTATGAGACATTTGTACAAAGCATTTTAATAAGCCAGTGAGGCATTTAGCGAGTGGTTTTTTACTAGAAGATTTCTACTCATGACAACTTTGTGTTCTCAATCTATGTGTGTGCTTTACAGTTTATATTGATAGATTGTTATTAAAGTAATTTGCATTTAAATTCTTTTGAATTTTATTTTTGATAAGCACTGATTCACCCCCCTTTTGAGTGCTTATTGTACTCCTAAAAAACAACAAGCCTTTCTTCAGACATTAGATCTCTTTATACACTTGACAACAACAAATAGAAATTTGCAAATAGAGTGAACTCTTTTACAAATTCTCTCCCCTATAGTCATTTCCCAAAATCGAAACATAACTCAAATTTGTTTTACAAATTCTTTGAGGCTTGAGGCTTTTCTTATTCTATCGTTTCCTTTTCACTTTGACTTTCACAACTGCTGCGCTGATTCATTGTTGGCTGACTTTTCTTTCGAAGCATAATGACTGCAACTCTCACTTTTCTAGTGGGCTTTGATTTTTGCTGACATCAGTAATCGATCTCCCTTATTTGCAGCTTCAGGTGCCCAAAACTCTGCGTTTCTGCTTCTGTTGAATTGTCTTCTCAATCCTCACAATGTTCTTTTGCTTATCGTTGGCTGTATTTCCTTGCTTGATTCAACAACCAGCTACCTTGTTACAAAACTATGATTTGATTTCCATCAACTGTCTTTATCCTTTAATCAACAACTTAGCCGCTACATTTCCTCTTCTATCTTGGATGGCTTTTCTTTGGCAAATTTCTCAGCTGTGTCTTTTTCTTTTACTCCAACAATCTCTTGTCCGTTCTTCTTGGACAACATCTAAATCTCTTCTTCAGGCAGCTTACAAGAATCCTCTATGTGTCAGCTGTCTTTTTTTCTTTTACTCCAACAATCTCTTGTCCGTTCTTCAGGCAGCTTACAAGAATCCTCTATGTCTTCAGCTTAATGCACCTTCTGCAGTATTAACTCTGAGATACTTGACTCGAGATTTTCACCATTAGCTCTGATACCAGATGTAAAAAAAAATAGAGCGAACAGAAAAACAAACCAGACCACAAGAAAGACAAATTTTTTATTTTTCAATCCATATTTTCATTCATCACTGAACTAATTACAAATGCCTCTTTTTATTGAGGTCTTTAGATTTTTCTGGAGGCTAGAGGTAGCTAGAAGAAACTTCCAGGATTCTACATAAAATATTGATTTTTAAAGTACCCACAAAGTGTGTGAAACATGACTTATGTTTAATGCTTAGATATTTTACTCATACGGAAGATATGAATGGAGTCGGTGAGAGTCTTGTTCAAGGCGGCCTTAACTCGCTAGGATGTATTTATAATTTATAGCAAATCTTTCTCAGTAGAAAAGAGAGATGGACAACGATTGTCATGTACGAAACATCGGCGCAAGTATTTCGTGGGGTCATGAGAGTGCAGATCTTACTGGCTCTCGCTATTCTATTTTATTATTAATTTTTTTTTTTCTTGTTAATGGTGGCCCGTGTGTTAACGGTGAGGGTCCTCTAAATCTATGTAGTAACTGGTTTGAACCTTATGATTTAAAATATTTATAACTAAGATCATCCTAGTGTATGTTGTAACTCATAAATTTTAAAATATGATTAAAATTTTAAGATCATCCTATTGTACGTTGTAACTAAGATCATCCTATTGCTCGTTCTTCCCTCGTGGTACATTATTTATTTTTGTTCCTGGCAAGATGTATTCATACGACCATTACAATAATTTAAAATAATCATGGTTCGTTGACAACTTATTTCAACAGAGAGAATGCAATTCCCTTTTCTTCTTCATTTGTACTTATGGCAAGCAGAAAGAACTAATATTCTCTTGAACATAAATGATAGCTATTAACAGTAGTTGCATTCTGTACTTCTTGTGTTTTACACACGAATATACTTTCTTAAAATAAGGGAAACATATCAAATTTTTTTCAATAGCAAATCACTGATGGAGCTGCAGTAATACCAATAATGCACGGGAAACATATCAATTTTTTTTCAACAGTATAATCCCAATCACTGATGGAGTTGCAGTAATCGGTACTGCAATAGAAAATTCAATTTTTTTCCTTTTTGAACAATACAATCCCAATCACTGATGGAGTTGCAGTAATCGGTATTAATATGCTGCAGTCACTTATTCATGAATTATACTTATTATTAACAGAAGCACGGGATTAATTACTATCATTTATGCACCAAATTATATATGTGTTTAGGCAATGAAAAAAACAGATAGTAGAAGCAAACAACAGTTTCTTTCTTTCTAAGGTTGAGCAGCAACAGTTGTTTATTTTCAATATAAGAGTTTATTTTCTTTGTAAAGGCAACAGGTGATCTTTTTTAAGTATGGTTTTTCTGTAAGAGAAGATGATTCTGTGTTTTGTAGGTGGTGGCTTTGTTTTTCTAATAAGAGTTGAGAAGTTTTGTAACTCTTTGAGTGCTACTTTTTTTATTGATCAAATGAGTTTGTTTATCAGTTAGTTATTTGCATTTGCTATCCCCCTTATGTTTTACCTTCATCTAGTATGATTAGCACAAGTCTTACAAATCCCTAGATTCCCAAATAAAATGGAAAATATTATGAATACTGATCAATTTCAATGATCAAGATATATGAGAGATTGTAGAGAATGAACTTGTTGAATCTGAAGATGCAACAACATATGAAGCACTACATCATGCACATAAGGATTTGCTAAAGGATAACAGAAAAATGGATTCAAAGGCTCTTTTATACATTCATCATGCAATACGTGAAAGCATCTTTCCAAGAGTTTCAAAAGAAAGAAAATCAAAGCAAGTGTGGAGCATCCTTGAAATTGCATACCAAGGTATGAATAAAGTGAAAACTGGAAAATTACACATTTTAAGAATAAATTTTGAAATCGTATGTATGATGAAATTTGAGTTACTCAAGTTAATGGATTTGTTAATCAAATTAGCTCTCATGGTGATATTCTTGAAGATAGAAGAATAATTGAAAAGATTATAAGGAGCCTACCTACAAAGCTCGAATCAACTGTTAGGGTATAGAAGAAAAAAAAAATCTTTCTCAGTTTTCTATAGACGAACCCCATAAAAAAAATCTGTCTCAATTTTCTATAGACGAACCCCATGCCTCTTTTATTTCTCATGAGCATAATTTTAGTCATTCGTCTAACTCTTCCTTGGAGCTTTCTTCTAATTCACAATTTTTAGTTAGTTATCATAGAAGAAAAGGAAGATCTAACTTCATATGTAAAGGAATAAATTCATACAGAGGTGGAAGAAATAGCCCAAGCAATCCAAGTGTAAGAGGTAGTGATCAGATTCCAAGTTAAAATTAATTTCAAACTCAAAGGTATGAAAATTCCCAAGTTTAGGGCCAATATTGTAAAAGATATGGTCATTATGCAAATGATTGCAGAAAAAGCCAATTTGATTTCAACAAACAAATTGCAATTTTTTCTAAAGAAAATCAGAATGAAAGTAGCATGTTCCAAGCATGTAATCTTTCTAAAGAGACTCTAAATATGTTTGGTTTCTAGATTTAGACTGTAGTAATCATATGATATGGAATTTATAAATGTTTTCTAGTTTGGATAAGTCAATCAAATCATATGTTACTTTGGGAAATGATAATAAAGCTTCAGTTGTTGAAAAATTAGATGCCCATGATGAAGCTAGCTAAGATTCACAACCAAGCAATAACCAACCACACAAAAGAGAATTTTGCAGTTGAGTAATGAACACCAAATGAGATTGAAAAGAAAGTCTTGAGATTAACCTACAACGAATTATTATGAATTGATATGATACAATGTACAAATGAGCCTTCTTATATAGACAAGAGGCTAGACAATTAAGAGCATAGGTAATCCTATGTGGCTCAATGAGATGAGAGAGTAGGTAGGAGTAGCTACAACTACCCTTTAACAAGATTAAATGCATAAAACTAACTCATCTCTATCTAGAATGACACTAAGATAACTAACATGGATAATATTAAATGATTGTGTCTTGTGACAACTAAGCTATTCTAAGTAAACATAACATGTGTGAATAGGTGTTAACCAATAACTAGTTAGGACATATCATTATTCACAACAATACCCCCCTTTAAATGCAACTTAGGGAGAAAAATTATTATGTAAATGATGCAAGACTAATATGTAGATGCAATATATGAGTCCTAACAAATAGTCCATGTTAGGTACTTAGGCACAACTAATCATGCAACTAATCTCTCACAAACAAAGAAAAGGAGAAAACATCATGGGACAAAACTCCTCACCAAAAAAGAGATGAAAATATACACACATGAAGGAGGAGAGATATGTGGAGGACTCAAATCAATACCCCCCAAGAAGTACATCCAACAGGAGAATCCAATCAGTAACCCACCCCATAGGAGATAAAGTGAGAGACTATGTAGAGCCCCCATAATGAATAATTGCCTACAAGAATGGTAAGTGTCTAAAGACAAAACATGATCCAACACTTACAATCCAGTTGTCTCCCCTTAGGAAGAAACAAAACCATATATATATATATATGTGTGTGTGTGTGTGTGTGTGTGTGTGTGTTTGTGTGTGCAGGGATGGTTCCCATTCTGAATATGCAAAGGAAGATGGAAACATGAAGAATGAAGATGACATCTTTGAAAACTACTTTTGTGTCTCTTTGTCCATCAAGGATGATGATGTCACAATTCATTCAAGCACATACCCAAACAAACAAGAAAGTGACAAGATGGAACTATGCGAAAACTAATATGGAAAAAAATCCAAAAGACGAATATGCAGTATTTCCTCCAACCAAATGGGAAAGACAATGATAGTCCTGCTAGTCAGGAATGATGAAAGTCCTAGTCAATGATCTAAAGAAGATTTAGGAACCTCGGAAGAAAATTCAACTGAAGTGGAAAAAACCTTCAATCGATCATAACTAATGTTCCTAAGGGCATGAGTGACAATCAATGCATAATCCTCTTCTTTGTAATCAAAATATTTGTCCTTATGTTTGAGAGGAGATAAAATTGATGAAGAAAAAACATAAATGTTATGCAGCTTGAATAATTGTCACAACTCATGAATTTTCTTTTCAAACAATTCAATCCTTAAATCTTTTATGATATACAAAAGCACAAAAGAATGAATTTTCAACAGATAGCCCCCAGAATAGACTTTACAATTCTCAAATGTCAAATTTTCCAAGTGAACAGACAATTACAACTATGACAAATTGAAAAATAACTTATTAAGATGGAATAAAGAACTTGAATTGGACGAACTTAGCTGGTGGGAGGTGGTCGATGATGATTGACCAACATTGAAATTTGTCAATTTTGATGAATTGTTGGTCATTAAAACACTCCTCCAAGTATTCGCAGCCTTAAAGGAAAATATCTCAGTCCCATCAACAATTTCGTTACCAAAAAATTATATCTGATATAAGTCACAGCTTGTGTGATAATAATAATCACTGGTAGGGTAGGAAGTTAAATTGCTACCAAGTTGAATATATGGTAGAGTAAAAATATTATGTCTCTCCACAATAGAAATGTATGATTGAAAGAAACGGACTCTATTGCCAAGTCAATATTGAAAGTATTTAGCTGGAATGATGAAGTTTGTCCCCTTTTCTCTCCACAAAAATCATGTGTAAGATGACATGGTTTCTAATAATGTTATTTCTTCACCATCTCTGAAGAAGCAAGGCTAATTTTTATCCACATCTCAACCAAGCAAACGTTTGGATTTGCCACAAGGGCATGATCAGTGGTTTGTGTGGAGCGAATGATTTTTTCCATGATTTGGCAAAACAATTAGCTCTCTTTCCACATGAGTTTGAAAACTCAACTTAATTTTGGATGGGGGAATTTTGGAAGATGGTTCTTGTGACTTTGTGACATAGTGACAATACATATTTAGAAAATATCAAAATGTTCCCAAAAAAAAATCCTCCTTCATTTGGTGTTAGTATTTAGAATTTATATGGACAAATCCTCCTTCACTTAGTATCTATTATATGAATGCCTTTCTTTTGATGTTTTATAAAAAATATAAATTATAAAAAAAAAAATATTATTAAAAAATTATATAAAATCTTCTACATTTAAATTTATTTAATAGTTTTAATCATGGAAATGGAGGAAACTCGGGCAACATAGACATCACCTTTCTTTCGGTAACTATGGGTTCAGTTTTTTTTTTCTTCCATCTATTTAGAAAAGTTACAAATGCAGAAAAGTTACAAATGCAGAAAAGAGTGTCATTCATACAAACTTCCCTTTCCTCTTGGTTTTCCTTTCTTAGTCGATGAGATATGCAAACATTTCTGTGATAAGTTTTCATCGTTTGTCTTATATCACCATATATACAACTGTTCCAATAATCACAATGTTCCAATAATCATATAAAGTAAAATTCTGCACTGAACTTAAACCAAAAAAAAAAAAATTCATTAATTTTGTGTGAATAATAATTTCTAATATAGTAACGCTAATTCATTAATTCATCACCTGCAATTTACTTTTAATCTCATAATGTAGTAACGCTAATCAGTCGAAAGTAAAAACATGCCATTTTATTTTTAAAAACCTAAATTTCATGCACGACGGCTTGAATGCGGTGAGCGTGGATCGAACACGCGACCTTCAGATCTTCAGTCTAACGCTCTCCCAACTGAGCTATCCCCGCATGAATGAAAGTTGCGGAGGTGCAGTGATGAGGCTCACATATTGCTTTACTTAAGTAAAGCAAGGTGAATGGAGATATATATAAATTCCTCTTTCTGTAAATTAGCACTAATGTTTGTTGTGCGAAGCTCTAGTTTTCTGCAAATAACACTACCTCGTATGAACAATAAAAAGAGTTATTATTAGTGTCTTCTTCGCATTCATAGAATTGCAACAAGTAACATGGAAATTTAATATTTTAAATTATTTTAAGATAAGTAATGTTTATACATTTAAATAAGTAAAGTTTCATTATTTCAAAATAAGTAAATTGTTATATATGTCTTGCACAAATCTACATCATAATTGTTTGATTATTAAGTTTTTTGTAACTTATTGTTTCACATGTAGATCATCATTTACAATATAAACAATGAATTACATTGCAACTGTTTGATTATTAAGTATTTTGTAACTCATTGTCTCACACGTGGATCACCATTTAAAATATACACAATGAAACATGAAAGACATAGGGGAGAGGGATTGTGAGGGCTGACTTCGTCAACATGTAGCCATCACATGGAATATCGTAAGACTTTTATTTTTAATAAGAAATGTAAATGGACACTTAACTATCTTCAAGTAAGGTTTGAAGACATGACTCATCATGCAACTCTTCAAAATAATGCATCTAGTGTAAAGTGTCCAAAAAAATGACCTTTTAAAGATTTGACCAAAACTTATTCTGAAAACCCCTAGTAGTTGAATAAAAAAATATCATTTGTAATTAATACAGTATCATAGTTTTTTATGTAAAATATAACCTATATGCAATTTTGAGGGAAGAATGATGGCTAGGTGATTGCCCTTTAATGGACTGTAATTGGGTTGTTCACTTTATGCAGAAGTATAAAGATCGGGTTGGCTGTTGGGTTGCTGATTATATTCAGAATGGCAGGTGACTTGACCTTTCTAGATTGGATCCGTTGCTCCTCCCTCTTCAGAAGTGGCTCTTGAATGTTCACATTCCTGCCCTCCCTATTGAGGATTCCTTGGTTTGGGTGGGCCCTTCTTCTGGAGGTTTTTTTGTTTCACAGGCTTTAGCTTTGCTCTCGAGATCCTTTTCTCTGGCCCCATTCTGGTCTTGTTTCTGAAACAAATTTATAATCCCTAAAGTCAATATCTTCTTTTGGCTTTCTATGCAAAATAAAGTGCTCTCTATTGATAACCTGTGTAGAAGAGGGATGACTTTGCCTAACTGTTGCTTTCTTTGTAAGGAATTTGTTGAAGATGTTGTGCATTTGTTAATGCATTATTCTTTCGTCTAGGATATTTGGGATCACTTATTCAATCTTTGGGGTGTCAATTGGTGTTTCCCCTAAATTCTACTAGATTCTTGGTTCCAATGGTCTTGCCCCTATAATAACCAATCTCTTATGGTTTTATGGAGTTTTATGCTCCCTCATGTTTCTTGGGGAATTTGGAAGGAAAGGAATAACTGTATCTTTAGAGAAAAGGAATCTCCTAGCTTTCTGGTTGCCCATCATATTCAGTCGATTATTAAGGAGAATTTCATCTCTTCCTATCCCTCCCATAAATTTGATCTTGCCATTCATACTTCTGATTTGGATTGGAATATAATTAATAGATGGCACATTGATTGGGACATATCTAGACTAACAACTAAAACAAAGCACACCAAACCCAATATTGCTTGGATTGCTCGTCTTAGAGGATGGATCAAAATTAATGTTGACGGAGTGGCCAAAGGAAATCTTGTCTCGGTAGGCTATGGGGGATTTGCTTGTGATTAAAATGGTAGGCTTGTCTCAGTAGTAGCACTTCCATTAGTCATGTAGATAAACCACTATGTTGAGGAAAATGCGGCCTACATTCGGCTTAAAATGGTTATTCGTTGAGGGTACAAGAAGGTCTGGCTAGAAAGTGACTGTCTAAACAAAATCAATTGTTTGATTAAAAAAACACCCCATAGCTGGAGGATTAAATACCTAATGCGGGAATGCTTTGATATGATTGCCAAGTCAGAAGAAATTCAAATTTCATACATTTTGAGGGACGGCAATATGAATGTAGACCATGTGGCAAATCTTGGTGTCATTAGTGATGATATTAAATAGTGTTGGGAAGGGGACTCCTTTCCATTCCATTTGTGTGAGCTAGCTCGGAAGGACGCTGATAATCTCTCACTGATAAATTATGATATCTTTTCACATTTGTTAAGTCATTCATAGAAAGAAGTGGAATCGACCTTCCACATTTTTCTTATGGGTCTTGTTTTTTATTGCTCGTTTAAGCCTGGTTTTTGTGCGAATACCAAAATTTTCAAAGGTAATAGTTATATGGGGGGAGAGAAGAACATAATGGAACTGTCATCATGCGAGTTATGGGATAAAATTAAATAACTATGGACATATGTTGTGGATGGTGGTCTGGAACCATATGTGAGAAAACTCCATGGCCAAAACCACAATCTCACGGAAATGTTTGTTAAAAAATGGAATTAAGGGGTGGGGTGCTCAGTGTGTATGGTGTTGAATTCAAGATAGATGAACCCTTCATAGTTGAGATTATGGGGCTAAGTATGGAGGGGAAAAAAAACTACAAAGAAAGAAAAAATTCAAAATAAGCCTTGTCTATTTTCTATGACAAAAAGAGCGAGAGAAGTGGAGTTAGGAAAAATCCTGATGGATGCTACAATCAAAAGGATCTTCTGAAGCTCTGGTCGGATATGTTAAATTTTATTCTAAGCTACATAACTCTAGATGACAACTATTCTAGTATTTTTCTTATCATTTCATTATATTGAATCAGTTTAGGCATGATAAAAAAATCTCATTGTCATTTTATTTATTGTCTTCTCTTGAGCATGTCATTCACAAGCATTTTGAAAATGAGGAAAATGAGGTGCTTGAGGAGTTAATTATATTTATTATGGAGCATGCTAAAGAAAATGAGTTTAACCCCCCCCCCAACTATTTTGAGAAACCCCAAACCCTTAGCTAGCTAGGATGTGTATGATGTTTCAAATACAAAATTTGGTAAGGAGGAGGGCAGAATGACCATGGATTGGAATGATATCCATGTGTTGGATGACTCATAATACAATCACTCAAAGGATGAGCCCCCCCCTCAGAACCCCACTCTTGGAACTACTAGTAGTATGAAAAGGAAAAATTCACTTAGATGGGTAATGGAAAAGTTGAAAATCACTATTTCTCAACCCAAAATTTGGGCCCACAAAATTTGAAAAAGTAGAAAACTAGGAAAAGGGAAGAGACTCAAGATAAAGAGGAGGATGAAATTAAACTTGCATCCCCCTTATTGTGGACCCCAATAAATTTAAATAGAATGGGATGGACGTTGACATACTCCTATGCATTTTGATTTCCAATAGAAGAAATGTTTTTGTTGGGTTTTTGGTGAAATCAATCTCCTAAAATAGGGCATCAAGGACATACTATACACTTTCACTAAGAATCTAGCACCTGATAAAAATGACAAACTCTTGAAGTTGACCCAAATAATTACGGAGGACATTAAGGTTATGAAAACAAAGCATGAGGCTAGGATTGCCAGTCTATAGAATGACATACAGGAATCAAGGGGCAAACTCAGGGAATTGGTTGAGATTAACAAAGAGACAATTTTAATAGTGCAGAAGGAATTTAAAGAGTTAACAAAAATATTGCCATACAGAAAGACCATTGGGTCAGATCTGATCTGTCCTTAGGTGCCAAATTGGACAATAAGAACTAGGATATGTAGACCTCTACAGGGCCTTCTACTAGGACTAGGAGCAAAAAAAATGAAAAAGGTAGTTCCAGATTTATTATGGAGGAGCTCAAGAAGATTAACAACAAGATTCAAAAGAATGTTGAGCTTCTAAAAGCCCTTAATTAGCTGGATTTTGGCTTCTTTCTTTTGCCCTTTTTTCATTTTTTGTATTTTGTTCTTTTCAAGGTGAATTCCAAGTTTCTATTGTTGTTTAGCTATTGTTTAAACTCTGGTTTGATACTGTTAATTTTTTTGAAAGATTTGGGTTTTGGATCCCTATAAAACCCGTTTATGATAATCAAAAACTTATATGCAACTTAAATGGACCAAATGTCTATGAGTAATCATAAGTGTGCATTATCTCAAATTTTTATATCCAACACCAGAGAACTAATAGTTGAATACAACCAATTGTTGAACACTAAAACCTTTGGAAAATCCCTAACATTTTATGGAGAAAAACTAGGTATTTATTGTGTTCACCTTTTATATTTGTGATGACATAAAATATTAATTTGAGATACTCCAATGCATATACATTGCTACCCCAATAGTTGTACACATAAGAATAGTATCTTTTCACTATGATAACAATACGTGTTTAAGTGAGCATCTTATAATGAATGTATTTATGTCATTTTTATATAACATTTATATGTTCTCTTGTTTTCAATTATTAGTCCATTTTGACCATCATTTGGTATTTTTTTTATTTACATGTGGATAATTTATTTACAATATATAGTATAAATATGTGGTAAGACTAAATATTATAAGCACAATTGCTATAATGACTATTGGACCCTGTATAACTAGTGAAAGTGAATTGACATAATGAATGTATGAAATAGATAATATGAATGTATGTTACTAGAAATAGGTAAGAATAATGTCATTTGAAAGCTTTAACATTATAATATGTTACTTGTACACTAATCATTGCATAAATCAAGAAAAATTTAGGGCATATAATGTTATAAAAAATTCTCACATTTAAAGAAAGTGATGCGATTTGAGATATCAGAAAAATCAAATAAATCTCAAATAAAAGCAAGAGTACACAAAAATATACATTACTTATTTAAAAAATGTTATTAAAAAAATCTAAATTAAAATAATTAGATGTGATTTGAGATATTCAAAAAAATTCAAATAAAACTCACATAAAATCAAGAGTATAAAGAAATATACTATACATGTTTAAAAAATATTATCAATTTTTTTTAAATGTGAAGATAATTGAAATATTAAGAAAATAGAGTGAAATAAAACTCATACAAAAAACATACTTTATCTTTTAAATTATTTTATAGAAAATTCCCACAATAAATAAAAATGATATTATTACACACAACAAATGTATATATATAAAATTTACACAATAATAGAAAGTGATGTGTTTTGAGATAATGTCAAATAAAACTTATATAAAACAAGGAGTACATTAAAAAATACTTTTATAAGTTTATTTTTTTTGTGAAATTCTCACAAAAAGAAGTCATAGAGTTCATATTAAACAAGTGTCACATAGTGGCTAGTACTTGCCTTTGTTAATTTTTTAATTGACTGTAATTGAAATCTTAATAATTTGAGTTGTATATTACAGGGAAGAAATGAATATTCACATTGTTAGCAATAATCATTTACAATATAAGTGAAATGAATATTCGCATTGTTTGATAGGACAAGACCTAGGTAAAATTTTAATAGAGGGCTTTGGAGGATTTTTTAAGAAATATTGCTTTGTAGAGAATCATTATATATATATGGTCTCAGAATTAGTAATGACTAATTCTGTCTACCTGTAAAATTAATATAAATTTTGCTTTGTGTGGAGAATTGTGCTTTGGATAGAGGATTTGTTTTGTAAGTTATAAGTTTTTAATGTAACGCTCATATCCCTCCATATCTCCAGCTAACCCTCCGTATTTCATCTTAAATGTACATAGGGTACTTCAATTTTGGGAAGAGTTGCATCCAAAAAAAATTATGTGCAAACTATTTTGGTCAAGTGATCCACTCATTATAAGCAAGTTAAATCTTATAGAGACCAATTTAACGAGTTAAATAATGATGCAAAAATATTGATGCAAAAATTCTCACACAGTTTAATCCAAAAATCTCACATAATAATATCAACATAAACTATAGAAATATAATGAATTTGAGTTAAATAATATTAATTTGAAATTTAATTAAATATATTAAATATTATATTTAGCAAGTGTTTGGGTAGAAAGTGTGTATCTTTGTTTTATGTCGAAAGTCCTCTACAATCATATAGTGAATCTCAAAGACATGTATATGAATTCATAGCATGATTTAAAATGACGCAAGTTTTAGGTTATGTGAAATTTGTTTGTGTTTTAATATCACATTGGAACCCTTTTTTCAATATGGACAGCCAAGAATATAATTATGTAAGAGCTTTTTTCAAATTTATTAGTCCACTATCAAACCATTACAATATGGAACATATGTCATCAATAATGGAAAAATCAATAGGTAGAGCTAAAATATTTTTTAATTCTGTATTATGTTAACATTCAATGAAACACAACTATGAAATACTTTTGTTAGTGGGTTTCAAATTTCATATTATATGCATAAAAGGGCTACCATAAATTTTCAATATGAATTTTTTATTTAATATTATAAATATATGATAAATTATAAATATTAAAAAAATAAAATATAATTCCTAATAGATCATAGTTCAAGATTAATTGTCATGACTTTTTAGTTTTTTATGTACACCAAACTACTGATATGCTTGGTATTGAGCTATGAGAAAAAATAATTTTTATAATATGTAAACTTAAAAATTGCACAAGTAACTTTAGAAAATAAAAATATTTTTTAAAAACAAAAATAAAACCTTGTTTGTAATTGGTTCAAATTAAATTTTTTAATAACTAGTTAACTATAAAAAAGAAAAACTCATTACAATAGTATTTGCCTCCAGCAACTACTAATAAAGAGTACATAAAAACATATTTTACCTACTAATTATTTTTTTTGAAATATGATTTAAGATATAAATGTTTATAAGATTCCCGCAATAAAAGAATATTTATATGATTTAAAACAAAACCAAGAGAAATGTACATTACCTATTTATAAGGGTCATAATATTTGTAAACTTAAATGCTATAACATATCACTAATACAAATCATTGCATAAATAAATCAAAATACAAGGTGCATTATGTTATAAAAAATTCTAACATGAAAAGAAAGTTATGTGGTTTGACATATTTAAAAAATATTATAAAAAATTCTCACAATAAAAGAATGTGATTTGATTTGAGATACTAAAAATAATTCAAGTAAAACCCATAGTTTATAGAAACATATTATATATAGAAAATGTTATTAAAATTTTCACAATTAAAAATGGTTTGAGATATTAAGGAAAAAAAACTCAAATAAAACTCATATAAAAAATAAACTTGAACTTGAAATTTTTTTAAGAAAATTCCTACAATTAAAGAAAGTGACGTGACTTGAGATATTAAGAAAAATGAATCAAATAAAACTTTTATAAAATAAAAATATACAAAAATATATTTTGTCTATTTAATCTTTTTTTTCACATTTACACAACAAAAAAAATGATGTGATTGTATACATATATAATTTAATTAAAAAAATTGCAATAAAAAGAAATTGATGCGATTTAAGATATTAAGAAAAAGAGTCAAATAAAATTTATATTAAACAAAGAGTACATAAAAACATATTTTTATCTATTTAATTTCTGCAAAATTTCCACACTAAATAAAAAATGATGTCATTGTATATATACTAGCATATATACCTTAAATTTTAATTTAATCTATATAAAATACGCTGAGAGATATCCTTCTAGAGGCACCTATTTGACTCTAGGGTGCAATTGTGTGAAGCAACATGGGAATCATAAAATAAATCAATATATAATTATATAGTATCTTTTTATTAAAATAAATTATATTATAATATTATAAAATTATTACATAGAGATATATGAAATTATATATATGTATTTAGACTATTTTTATAATATATGTGTTGCAAGATCTAAGAAAATACTAAAATCTAAGATTATTAAAGTTTATTTAATGATAATATAACACATTATTTAATCAGGAGTATTGTGGCTATGGTTGCCGTTAGGGTTAAGGTTAATGTTATGGTCAGGGTTACGGTCCACATCATGGTTTGGGTTAGGTTTATGATTAGGGTTAGGGATTATGATTAGGATTATGATAATGGTTAGGATTACCATCAATGTTAGGTTTCAGTTTGTGTTTAGGATTATGGTAAGGGTTAGGGTTTATGCTTACATTTACGATTACAGTTAGGGTTAGGGTTATGGTTATGGTTTATTATTACGATTAAATTTATCGTTAGGGTTTAGTGTCAAGGTTACAATTATGTTTAGGGTTTATATAGTAAATATAGGTTTACGGTAAGCATAATTACATTTAGGGTTAGGGTTAGAATTATAATTGGGGATATGGTTAGGATTAGGATTTGGTTTATGATTATATTTTGGATCAGTGTTAAGGTTATCACGTATAAGGTTTATATCATGGTTAGGGTTATGAATAGGTTTAGGGTTTGGTTAGGGTGTATATCATGGTTAGGGTTACCATCATGGTTAGGGTTAGCATCAAAGTTAGGGTTTGATTTTGGTTCAAGATTATGGTTAGGGTTTACAATTGCAATTAAGGTTAAGGTTTAGTGTTAAGGTTAAGTTTATGGTTAGGGTTTAGTGTTAGGGTTACAATTACATTTAGGGTTTACATCAAAGTTAGGGTTAGAATTAGGGTTATGGTTTAATAACATTAAGGTTAGGGTTAAATTACTATTATTTAGATCAATTAGGATTAGGGTTTGGGCTAGATTAAGGTTAGGAATAGATTTGGATTAAAGTTTAATTTAGGTTAGGGTTAAGTTTAGGGCAAGATTATTGTTAGGGTTAATTTTTAGGATTATGGTTAGGTTATCTTAGGATTAGGACTAGGGTTAGGGTTAGGATTATGATTAGGGTTAGGGTTAGGGTTTATAGTTAATTTTATTGTTTACATCATGGTTGGGGTCAAGGTTAGGTTCAGGATTATGTTTAGGATTAGGGTTAGGGTCATAGTTAGGATAATGGTTAAGGTTAGGTTTTACATCATAGCTAGAGGGTTAAGTTTAGGGTTGGGTTCAAGTTAGGGTCATGATTAACATCATGGTTAGAGTAAGGTTTACGATCAGGGTTAGGGTGAGGATTAAGGTTAGGATCAGGGTTTTAAGAGTAAGAATAGCGTTAAGGTTAGGGTTTAGGATTAGGATTAGGATTATGAATAAGATTTACTCTTAGGATAAGGGACATGTTATGGGTTATGGTTAGGATTAGGGTTTGGGTTAGGGTTATGGTTAGGATTAGGTTTTAGGATTATGACTAAGGATTGTTGTTAGGGTTAGGGTTAGGTTAGGGTTAGGGTTTAGAATTATGGTTAGGATTAGGGTTAAGGGTCGGGCTAGGATTATGCTTGGGTTAGGGTTTAGTGCTTAGGTTATAGTTAGGTTTAGGGTTAGGACTAAGGATTGTTGTTAGGGTTAGGGTTTAAGGTTATGGTTAGGTTAGGGTTAGGGTTAAGGTTAGGGTTTAGAGTTATGGTTAGGATTAGGATTAAGGGTCAGGCTAGGATTATGCTTGGGTTAGGGTTTAGTGTTTAGGTTATAGTTAGGGTTAGGTTTAGGATTAGGTTTTACATCATGGTTAGGGTTAGTTGTAAGGTTATTTTTAGGGAAATGGCTACCCAACCCTTAGGATGTAGCAAGATATTAATACCCTTCATATATTATTAAATTGTAATAGATGTTTGGTCCATCCTAAGGGTTGAATAGTCATTCCCTATTTTTAGGGTTAGGGTTTAGGGTTATGATTAGGTTAGGTTAGATTTAGGGTTAGGATTATGATTAGGGTAATGGTTTAGAGTTATAGTTAGGATTACACTAAAGGTTATGGTTTATGTCATGGTTCCATTTAGGGTTAGGGTTAAGGTTAGGATTATAGATAGGGTTATGGTTTACATCATTGTTAGGGTTAGGGTTAAGGGTTAGCATTAGGATTAATGTTAGCGTTTACATCACAGTTAGGGTTAGGGTTTTGGTTAGGATTTACACCATGCTTAGGGTTATTGTTAGGATTATGGATAGGGTTAGGGCTTAGGATTATGGTTAGATTTAGGGTTAAAATCATGGTTAGGGTTAGAGTTATGGTTCAAGATAGGCTTTAGGATTAGGATTATGATCATAGTTAGGGTTTACATCATTGTTAGGATTAGGGTTATTTTTAGGGTTTGGGTTACGATTAGGTTTACAATTATAATTACAATGACTATAGTATAATTAGGGTTAATGTTTGGGCTAGAATTTAATTAATATTAGCGAACAATAGGGTTAAAGGTTATAGTTAATTAGAGTTAGTGTTTAAGTGTTGAAATGGTTTAATTATATTTAGGGTTAGGATTAGAGATCAATTAAGGCTATCATTCAATTACATTAGGGCTAGGTTTAAATTAGGATTAGGGCTAGTATTTAATTATGTTTAGATTAGGGTTAAAGTTTTAGATAGAGTTTAATTCTAGGGTTATAATTAAGCTTGGGGTTATGCTATTGTTAGGTTTAAATTATGATAAGATTAGGTTATTAGTAGGGTTCAGTTAGGTATAAATTATAGATATTGTCAAGAATAGGGTTTGATGATGGTAAGCATTTAATTATAGTTAGGGTTAGTATTATATTTTAATCTAGGTTAAAAAGAAGGGTTATGATTCAATTACATTAGGGTTAGGGTTAAAGTTTAGATTATAGTTAAGAGTTTAGTGTTATTGTTAGAATTATTGATAGGGTTAGGGATTGGGGTATGAAATTTAATTATATGAACCTAAATATCTATGTTTAAGGAGTCAATATGTCTATTAAATTGATTTAAAAAAATTATACCTAAAAAATTATCCTCTTCATTTAATATCTACAATTTCCATCAAGTTAAAATACAATAATAAAAGTTTGGAGAAATTTGTCCATTTTTTATTTATCTTTATCAAGAGAAAAAAGTAATGGAATACATAATATTATAAAAGATATAATTTTAAAAAAATTGAATTTATAAATATTTTTTATTTATTTTACTTATATCCCATATTGTTTATTATTTCTTATTAAGTTAAAATATTATTATTCTTATCATTTTATTTAAATAATTTTAATGTATAATTTATATTGATTTTAATAATGAGAACACTTATCAATTACATCTTTAACGGTAATAAGAAATGGGAACTCTTTTCACTATTATTAAATCCAATTTTAAGGATAATTTTGTTTTCATTTTTATTAATTGTTATAAAAAAATATTATTCTTTCAAAATTAGTCATAGTAATGACTCCCTATAAATAGAGGGTAATTCCAACTTGTAATAAGAAACTCTTTTTCTTTCCAAATTATTCATAGTAATGACTCCTATAAATCTCCATCACTACAACATGTTACCATAATTTTTTTCTATAAGTTATTTAAGTTTGGTATATTTTTTTTAAGACATACTAAGTTCTGCATCTTTCCATTTTTTACTAAATTGTGATCTTTTGTTAATTATAATAAAATACTCATTCTTTATAAATTACTCATAGTAATGAGTCCCTATTAATATGGGAAAACTACAACCTATTACCATTTGTTTTTCCTAAAACTTACTAAATTTTGTATTTATTTATTTATTTGTAAAACTTACTAAGTTGTATATATTTCCTATTTTTAATACACTCTTGATCTTTACTCAATCAAAACATGGAAACATCTATTATTTTGAGAATTAACTTGATCTTTTGTTAATTATAATAAAATACTCATTCTTTCTAAATTACTCATAGTAATGAGTCCCTATTAATATGGGATAACTACAACCTATTACCATAATTTTTTCCTAAAACTTACTAAATTTGTATTTATTTGTAAAACTTACTAAGTTGTATATATTTCCTATTTTTACTACACTCTTGATCTTTACTCAATCAAAACATGGAAAAATCTATTATTTTGAGAATTAACTTGCAAATTCTAAAATTTCCATGTTATATTTTATCATCCTTAAAAATCTATTCATGTTAAAGTTGATACCAAATTTAATAAGAAAACTAAAATTAAATTAATGTTGAACCTTGAACCTTTTTTTTGAGTGAAAAATTAATACATAAGTTTATTAGCAATTGATTTTTTTAAAATTTCTATGTGCAAATAAATTTAATACAATAAATACATTAATGGTAAGCATCTAATTGAAAAATATTTTTCTATAAAAGTTAGATTTGAAGGATTCTTTGGTTATTTGTGGCCCTTTGTAATGGGTTGCCGTTACTATTGAGCCAACAATGTTACTCAACCTTTATTCACTAAACTTGAATGGCTGCATGCATTTCTCACAAGAAAACTTCCATTCCAAAATGCTTTAGTGAATCTTCATACCCCAATATGGTGCGTGTATCAAAATTCTGAGTTCATTCTATCAATCTGTATGTTAAATTCAAAACTCGCAATCTTCTAGCCTCTCGCAATCTTCCAGCCTCTGTTCTAAATTTTGAAGTCTCAAATCCTAAGCCCAAAATAGTGAAGCCTGTAGATATGTAAATACCTATATCCAAAAAGCCACTTATGTCTCATATTACCAACATCAAATTCCAGAAACCTAAAGGGTGGCTGCAAGAAGTTGAGTCCCACTTTTGGGCAAAAAGTGGAAGTGTTTTCTCTGTTTTTCAAATTTGATGTCGATTGATGTCAAAATTTGATGCACTTAGAGATTGAATCTCAAAAAACTTCAGTAATAGAAAATGTAGTGCTCAGAGTCTACTTTTCAAATATGTAATTTTTTTTAATACCCACATGGTAGAAATCTCTTTTTAGTAGGCATGTTTAAAAACCATTTTTTCAAAATGCCTATTTCAAGACCATACCACGCATGTGTACGACCACCCTTTTTTGATGCAAATAAATGAATTTTTGCAAATCCTTCTGGGAAATGATACTTAAGACACCAAATATTGATGAGAATATTTTTTCTTATTTTTTTATTGAATTTTTTTTTTTAATTAATTTTTAGCTGACAATAAAGTATATTTTCAAAACATCGGGTGTATGACCACCATAATTTGATGAAAATTTCATATTTTTCCATTTTATTTATTTTAATATTCAAAAGAATTGTATGTAGATTGATGTCATATAATTTATTTTTCTAAAATCCTAAAAACCAAAAAGTTATTAAAGTTTTAGTGAACCTTGGTATTTTAGGTTTAGGTTCCACTTTTGGTTAATAAATAATACAAAAATAGTAAAAGTAATCTTATCACTATAAAATTTACATTTCTAAATTCAAGACACTGAAAACTCTAGTGGGTTTTTATTTCGTCAAAAAATTCAATCAGAAAGGCCCTCAAAAAATTAGGCCAAGGTAGAAATTTGATGTCGATTTACCTTAGTCATTTTTTTGGAGGTCCAAGTATAGGCTTGGTGAGACCAAGCCTATCCCAAAACAAAAAAAAAAGCTAAGGAATGTTTCCTGCCCCTAATTTTAAAAAATGGGCGTCCATTTCTGAAAGAGAAACGGGCGCCCATTTCTGAAAAGATCCGTTGGGACAAAATCTGGCCTACAAGCACAAATCCCAATGATTGAATGATTTTTCAGTCATTGGCTGACAGGTACAATCTGCAAAGAGAATGTTTTGATTAATCATTCTCTTTGTTTGTCTTATTGTTGATTTGGTAAAGAGATTGATTCGAATTCAAATTTTGGTGTAGCCATGGGATCAAATCAACATAGGAAGAGGCAAAGGAAGGTTCTAACAATTGAGGAGATTGCAGCAAATAGGGAGAAGGAGGCAATGCATCAACAAGAGAGAAGATCATGAATGAGACAAGGAGCTTTAAGTTCCGAAATCATTTTAGAAGAGGAGAACATCAATGAGACCATAAATGCTGACGAAAGAAACACAATAGAACCATTTAATTTAGGTGCATCTTCTAATCCATTATTGGATACAGGTATGTCTCCATAGCCCCATGTTTTTTCTCATGAAGAAATTGGTGATTTAGTAGAAGCAGGTTACTTATTAAATGAAATTCTAATTGAAAATCAAACCCCAAATGAAATTAGAAGTCAAGTTGAAAGTGAAATTGAAATCCAAATTGAAACCCCAACTGAAACTAGATCTCAACTTGAAACTGAAATTGAAACCAAATTTGAAACTCCAAATGAAATTGAAAATCCACCTACAACTAAAACCAATAATGTGTATGTAGACATGGAAACACCAATTGAAAATGAAACATGTTTGAATGATAATCAAATGAATGAAAATTTTGAAATTAAAAGTGATGTACTAGACAACCTTCCTGGCTTGGTTTCATGGAGACAAATTAGGACACATACAAATAGATTGTTTAGACATTTTTTTTATAATAAGAAATTTGGGTTTCAATGTCAATTAATGGTACAACTAATTAAAATGACTAAAATGTGAAAAGTGATGAAGAAGTTAGGCTTTTATGTCAAACCCAAGAAGAAGGAGGAGTCTTTAAAACAAGTTGTATCGATTGTTGCTAGCGCCTTTGATACAATTGGAAAGAAAAGTCATTCTAAAGATAAAAATGTGGCACGACGGGCAATAACAATAGCTTTAGTAAGCCAAACAACTTCTAATAAAAGAATGATGAGTAACATAAGTGGATATCTTAATATTCATTGCAAAACTTTGTCAAGAGCTGTAAAAAGAAGAGTTAATTTTGAAAGTGATCCGGCAAACAAATTGTGGACTTTTAGTGGTAGACTACCAAGGTCTGATATGAAACTTACTGGTGAAGTCAAAAATTTGATCGAAAAATTCTAGCACGATAATACAAGAGTATCACCTAATGTTAGAGATGTTCTTAAATTAATAGTTGGATTAAAAATTCATGATCCACATCCAAAACACCTATTAGACATGATTCAAACTGAATTGTATAAAAAAATTTTGGATGATAAAGTGTTGACTATTAGCATTTGTCAAAGGTCTTTTGAAAAGTGTAAACCTTGGTATGTTTGAATTAACAAGGAAAGAGTCACATGTTGTTGCAAAACTCATGTTCAATTTCACTACCATTATGATGTATTTTGATATATACGTGTTACCATGCATAGTAATGGAATGTTCCAAGAATGTGGTATAAATATACCACCTGAAACTATCAAGGAGTTTATTTCAAGTTTGTTTTGCAACCCACTAAATGAACAAAATTTCCTTTTCAATGCATGTGTTTCTGGTGTATGTGATATATGTGGCAATCTTGCATTGTTGGATGAATGTTTACATGAAAATATTTCAAATGATTTTGGACAATAATTAATTGATGTTAAAAGATTTAAAACTATTGAGTATCCACTGAAGGATGGAAAGGTTGGAAAACGATGCGATCTAATCACTGAAAAAGTTAGTGTTTATGCATTTATGAATGAATTCAAGAGTAACATCATACCTAAATATGTTAAACACACTCAAAATGCTAGATGGCTCGATGGTCAGTTTCAAATATGTAAGGATACATTTCCTATTGGTAGTATACTTTTAGTTGTTGACTTTGCAGAGAACTACATGCTTGCACCACAAGATGAGGTACAATCACAATACTATAATTCAGTGCAGGTATCAATTTTTGTCCATATTGTCTATAGGCATGCACTGGATAGTACACAAGAGGATCGCAAAATTTTGAGAGAGTACCATTTCTATATGAGTGATAATAAATTAGACTCATCTGAGTTTGTCCAGTTTTGCTTCAAGACCTTTTTTCAGAATTTGAGGGAGAGAGAAATTCAGATGACACAACATCTAATATGGTCTGATAATTGCACAGGGCAATTCAAGAATGCTAGAATGTTTTATTGGTTGAGTAGGATTCATAAAAAAACTAATATCAAACACATTTGGAGTTTTTTTGAGGCTAGACATGGGAAAGGAGAACATGATAGTGCTGGTGCATGTGTTAAGAGAGCCCTTTGTAGAGAGCAACTCAAATTCGAGGAAAAGGCTAAATTTAAAAATGCAAGTGCAATTGTGGATTGGTGTAGTGCAAATTTATCCATAGGATCAAGTCAGAACTCTACAATTAGATGTTTCTTCTGGCTAGTTAGAGAGGAGAATATCCTTCCAAGATATGATTGTGATACAATAAATGGATCAACTAGATGGCATTCATTTAAGAGTTCTAATTCTAACACTTGGACTATATGGACTAGAGAGCTTGCATGTTTTTGTCAATTTTTTGTTGCAGGTGAATAGGAAGAATGCGAGAATGCGGAATGGGTCGAAGAATGGCAACACAAATCCTTAACACCTACTGAGACACAATATGAACATGCTATAAGAAATGAAGACCTCGATCATGCATTTGTGTCAAAAGATTATGATCATGTTTCAGACCTCATACAACCTGGTAATTTAATTCAATTTATTGTTTATAAATTTAAATTATATATTTTTATGTATTGTCATATAATTTATGATTACATATTTGAATTATAAATTCTAACAAGTTTTATTTCTACACATTGTACTTATATTTGTTTTATAGGACATGTGTATGCTATTGTTGCGCTTGAGGATAATGATGAGTAGGTTGAGTATTGGCTAGCTAGATGTGTAGAACCTAAGAAAAAGTTGATATGTGATCAAGTAGATGATGATGGTTTTCAGTATCCAGTTGGGTCTGTTGTGGTGGTTGATACATGGCTACGCAAATACTTAACAAGAAGGAATGGCTTACCAGCTTATGAAGACTACCAATCAGAAAAGAAGATTATACACTATTCTCATTTGGTGGTGGCAACAAACATCAAATTAGAAAGATACAAAGGTAGACCTGCTAATAAGGTATTGTGGACACTTTCAGTAGATGAGCATGAGGCAATCATAGACACATTGCAGAAGAGAGAGGATGCATATGGTACATTGGGTTGAATCAAATTTATATGCATGTAAGATAGAATTATGTCTTAAATATGACCTAACTCTATATTTATCATTGTATGACAAATCTATATTTATAGTGTACTTTTTTATTTTAGTACCATGAAGTCCATGCTTTTCATACCACTACTATTTGCACTAATAAACCATCAATACAGTAGTAAAGTAGTGTGCTCAACTTAAGAGGAAATTCGATACTATGTTTGTAGCTTCCTAATAATTTGGTTAGCCTTAATTCCATCAATCTATTGGATTCCTCTATGAGATTCATTTATAATTAATAATCCTTTTATATAATCATGAAAATCATGATTCCTATATGAGATTCATTTATAATTAATAAGTCGATACTTGTGTGAACTCTTTTAAATATTTAATCACGATAATTGTTTTTCTTTGTCCCTTTAACATTGTATTTGTCTACATTTGATACAATTTTGGTTTCATAAACAATATTGTATTAGTTATCTTATTCTTAATGTTATTTTGTGCACATTGAATTATAAACCGTTGCACTATAATAACAAGTCTTGAAATAATAATTTAATAAGGAAATGACATTAAAACAAGTCCAAATAACATAATAACAAAACAATGTATCACATATATAATCACTAGAGTGCGCCAAATCACATAACATGACCTGATATCATAATAGCAAGGAAATGACATAATAAAAAGTCCTATATATAATCACATAACACATAACAACAAGTCCTATATATAATCACATAATAAAAAGTCCCGAGATAACATAACAAGTGTCATCATAAAAAGTCCACAATACAATAACATGACATGATCTAAAATATACAATCTAAGAACTTGCATGCATCTCATCTGCAGTCCTCTTCACTCCATGTGAAGGTGGCTAAGATGAATCATCCTACTACACATCGTCCTGAGATGCACCATCCTGTGTCTGTGCAATATTAGTGTTTACACCCTCCTATGCATTATTAAAAGATTTTACATGAGAAAAAGTTACTTGCATAACTCACTTATAAAATAATTAAATACTAAAAAAAATTAAATAAATTACCATACGACTGTGCTCGACAATGCCCTCACTGATACATGGAGGTCCACTATCATGAACAAGAAAAGTGGTCATAGCCAAGTCTTGCAAAAAAAAACATTGTATATCAATTTTGATAATCCATATAAAAGCCAGGTACACAGTATAAACAAATTAGAAATTATTTTTGTAATCATCATGCCTCAAATGATAATGTCGATGGTTGCATCTGGCTCAACCCCATAGCCATACCAATATTGGTAGTGGTGTGGACCTGAACAACATATATAAAGCATGAATCAAACTTGTATATATACATAAATTATAAAGTATATATATATATATATATATATATATATATATATATATATATATAGACTACAAGATTATCACAGAAAAGCATACATGTGATGCAGGGAAAGTAACTGATGGTCGAAGGCGTACATGTGATGTGCCATCAAACGATCCAGAAGCCTACAATTGCAAAAAATAATGAACATGAATCAAAGTTGTACTTAAATTAGTAAGCATGTAAACACTTCAAATTAATGGATGAAAAACATACTAGTGGTATGTGAGGCTAAGCCTCAGTGGTCCATGGGTCACCTGAAGAAGTACCCACCTCAGTGCTACATGAAGCACCCTACAAAATTGAAAAAACATATCATATGTAAATCATTACATTAAAAAATTAATTATTTATTTTAAATGTACATATCAATACAATCTATCTAGATGAAAGTGCATACCGTAAATGGGGCACCAACATCTTTGGGTATCGAGGTAACATGCTATCTGTTCCTCAATGATGTGGTGTGTCCATCATTTGTTCAGAAAAAATTGACTCATGTTATGGTTCATATGTGTATATATAAGGAATTTAATATTGCACTATAAATTATACAAATAAATTTGTACCTCTCTAGGCTGATCATCATCTGCCCATAGGAGATCAACATATGAAGAGACGGCATCAGCATGTGCAGCCTCCTTGGCATTATTGTAACCACCATGGGTGGCATCAGCATCATCAAAATCATCATCTCCTCGAGGGGAAGCCTCACTCTGTGGACCCCTACATACATCCCCACAACTCGTGCAAACATGTGCTAAGCAGGGGGCAGCCCTCACTTCCCGCAACTGCTGTACCAAATTGCCCAACAGGACACTCAATGAACCTAGAGTAGAATCCACTGCTCGATGATGGGAAGGTGCTGGAACAACTGGTGATGGAAGAGGAACCAATGAATCATCGCACACACGGTTTCTAACCCTATCACTCAATTTTGCTCCTAGCCTATCCTAGGGCATGCCTCTCCCAACCCCCTGAAAAGATCTAATATCAAAGTAATTGGGCTTTTTGCCCAATTCAAATTCCGCCCATAATTTCTTCAAAAAATACATTGGGACCTCATGATTGGAGTGTGGTGGATGGTCAAAGACCATCCACCACCTCTCCCAAAAGTGGCTAGCAATGCTCGGGTGCCTACACCATCGAATAGAGATCCGTGGCTTCTTCGGATCTATCTCTTCACCCGTCTTAGGGTTCACAAAATATTTTTTCAAATCTATTTTTGTTATTTTTAAATCATTAACTTGTTTGTATGTGAGGCCATCTGCGTAAAATGCACGCAATCCCTCATGCCAGCTACGATAGCTATCTAACTCGCTATCTAATGCCTACATAGACTGTAAACTGCCTTGCATACTATCTGCAAGGTGTAACAACTGAGGGGGTGGATGAGGCTCACGCCTAATAGTGTGAATATCTCTAATCAGAGCATCAATATTTGTCCTAATTGTCTGTCGCAACTTCTCTAGTGGAGGTGGAGGGGGTGGAGGTGGAGGTGGTACTATACCTAATAGCTCATCTATCTCAAACTCATCCATCATGTGAAAATAATCTGCATATATATACAAGCATGAAAATTTACAATTACAATTACAAACATGAAAATTTACAAACTTGAAAATTTACAATTACAATTACAAACATGAAAATTTACAAACTTGAAAATTTACAATTACAATTACAAACATTAAATTTTTGATTACTTTTATAGGATTTTATATAGATTGTTACAAACAGAGATTAATCAAAAATTTATAAAAGACATTTAAGGGAAGAATTATTAGGATTATGATCTTTTTAGTAGAGCATATGTATTGGTTATTCTTATTTTTAGAAGCTCACTTCATCAATGTTCGACAAGATATATGAAGGGTTGATCATAAAACTACATAGTTTTTTAAAGTTGAAGGTGCATTTGGGCTTTAGAAGATCTTCCATGACTTGTAAAGTCAAAGGAGGTGATCTAAAACCAAACATATAATTATTTTAAATTTTATAAAATCATTATGCTCAATCAATTTGGGAAATATAAAAATAATATCCAATCTCTTTACTATTATTTAATTAAATTAGTCCCTTTGTTTGTTGATGTGAGTGTTCCCTTTCTAATTTTAAATTACAAACTTGAAAATTTACAATTACAATTACAAACATGAGGAGGCATCATAGGTTTCTCTATTCATCCTTTTGTGGTAAAATTAGAAAGGGATAACTATGATTCTTTTGTAAAATGGTATCTTCATAAGTTTTAGGTGGTTTAATCATTTTCCTTTTATGTATGGAGTCATACCTAAACTAGAAAAACCAGAAAATATATAATCTTGGTGTAACATCATTGACCATGTAGGACTGATTTGATCTAGTATCAAGATCATGATTCTATGTGTATTGCATTGGATATTGATTTCCCCCACACACTTTGGAATAGACTTTAGGAGATCCATACCCTTCCCTTTGTAGATGAAGATCCATACCCTTCCCTTTGGAATGGATATTGTTTCATTCCCTTTGTAGATGAAGATCACATACCCTTCGATGGTGATACTTAAGAGGAAATTCATTATATCATATTAAATAATTTATTTACTTAAGATCAACTTTTATTTACATATTAAATAATTTTCAAAATATATTTTAATTATGTACATCAATTATATCAATTAGAATAAACATTTGGTAATGAAATACAAGCAATTATCATAAAAAATTTAGAATCAATTCATTCTAAATGTAAAATGATACATACACATATAAATATATAATCAGTTTTTTAATTTAATATATACTTGGGAAAATAAATTTATATAGACATGTAAATTTTTAAGTAATTTAGTGGGGTTTATAATGAAACCTATCCAAGAAAATTTGTCATATATTAGAATACATAACTCATCTACCCTATATAGACACCACCCTCAACTCTCCCTTCTTGTTGGTTCTTATTTTACTATTTCAATTAATGCTTTCACATAATATAATACATTCACTTCCAACACACACTCTACTATTTTCATGTGCTTTCACATAATATAATACATTCACTTCCAACACACACTCTACTAATATTGCTACAATAAGATTGCAATACCTCAAACTCTTGATGTACACCTTCTATTTATACTTTCTTGCTTTCTATTTGAGGCAAGTAGGTCACTAAGTTCAATCCTTTCGAGAAATCAACAAACATTTCTTAGACATGAGATGGATTATAAACATCATAGGTAGTTGGGAGCTTATTCATAATTCTTAGTAACATGTGATGGCTTATAAACATGATACTTCACAATTGATAATAATTCTATTTCATCTAAAATAATTACATATTCCCACCATTGCGCAAACTATGCACTAAAGAATTACAAGGTGATTATTGCCTAGTGATAGATATTGGTATAACAAATTACATTTTATTACAAATTGATATAAGATAAACGAAATAATTATAACATACACTTTCATGGCCTACCCTTATATTGACATGTGTGAAAACATAATGATGTAGTGATTGTATTAGTTGATATCCACTTGTAGCCTAGACAATTCCTACACTATCTACAATGACCCATTTCTAATCATAGCCAATCCTCTTGATCATGCAAAAAAATGGGCCACCATGCCCTATACATGAGGTCTTGATTATTAGTTATTATCATTAAGACCAACACTAACACTACCCTCAACGGTCTTCTACCATACTTGTATAGGCCTTAGTTCAATACTCTAACCAATATATTTTTGACACATTATGACACAATGATGGTGCATAATCTTGAGAGGTCACCTAAACACAATGACATGGATAAAATTCAGGGGCTCCTCAACATTTCCCTCACTATATTCTATGCCCCTCTAATGCCAATCCCTTTTACTCATTTGCATTCTTCATTCTTGATGTGGATTTGGCCATGTGCGTATGATTGTGCCATTTACATTTTGAATGTAAATCTTTTAGTTTTACTTTGATCTTATTCTAGATGCTTCATTTGTTGCATTGTATGCCCCTGAGTGTTTATTGTTTGCTTAGTTTGATATATATTTTGTGATTGCTTTGGACCCATGATGTGTTGGATCACCTTATGGTGATTTGTAATTTTGTAGTTACATTGAGATGAATGATGATCTATTATACCTTTGCTAATTATGATAGACTAAAAACCAAAAAAATAAAAATTTAACTCTAAAAGCTCTAATCAAAAACTAAATATATGTTCCATTTGATACAACACTGCTAGGAAAAACACTGATCACTAAGCACCATTTAATTTAGGGTTTAGGGTTAATCAACCAAGATAGTCAAATTTCTCCTAGGACTTGTTCGTTTTTTTCTATTTAAGGTTTAGTGTTCATTTTTCTATTTAGGGTTTATTGTCTATTTTATGCATCTAATGTTTATTGTTCATTTTTCTATTCAGGGTTTATTGTCTATTTTTTGCGTCCAATGTTTATTCATTTTTCTGTTCAAGGTTTATTATCTATTTTTTGCATCTAATGTTTACTGTTCATTTACATTTTTGTTTTCTTCCTACGGTGTAAATACTATTCATGTATTCTTTTTTTCCTATGGTTTTTACTATTCATGTTTTTTGCAATATTTGAAAACTGAAAACTATTTTAAACATGAAATAAAAGACGATTTTCAAACTTTAAAACATAAAAATTAAAAAATATCAATACATTAACATTTTTTTTATGAAAAACAATAAAAAAAAAAAAATAGAATATAAAAAAAAAGCTAAATACCTGGAAGGAGGTAAAAATGGTCTAGGGGGTCAGCTAAGGTGAAGAAAATGGGTACTCATGCTCCTTAGAAATGCCTACCTGTTTTTCAAACAGTAAAAATGATGGTAAAATGGTTTTAAAAAAAAAATAAATACATTTCAAAAATGGATGCCCGTTTACTTCAAATCAGGCACCCGATTTGAAGTAAACGGGCATCCGTTTAGCTTTGGGCACCCATTGCTAAATGGATGCCCGTTTTGTTTTGGCTCGGGCACCCGAAGTTAAACGGGTGCCTGATTTGTACAAATCGGGCACCTGTTTCTAGCGGGCTCATTTCACAACCCACGGACTTCCGTAGGATTGGGACCCAACTCTGTACATTTACCCTAAATTTAAAATGATAAATCTACGTACACACTATGAAATAAAATTAAAATGCAAGCCCAATCAAACACAAATTTTAAAATAGACTCTTAGAGGTGTTAATGCGAGTGAGTACAAGCATATACATCAATTGCATGGCAAATAGAATTAACACAAATGACTCCACCATTTTCTGCATAAACATTAAAATGAAGAGTAAACAAAATCTTCTATCATCAATAGAATTTCTCATTGGAAAATAAAATGAAGGGCTTACCAAACCCGAGTTTTTACCATGCAAATCGATTTCCTTGCAAACCTAACTAACAAACTAACAGTCACTAATGTAACATTAATAATTGAAACTCGTAGATTGGCAAAGAAAGTGCACTTATACAAACATTATTTTGTTGTTTGGAGAAGATTTAAAAAGAAAACTTGCTATTGTTGTTATAATCTGCATCAGCTATCCTTGTTGAATAGAAATGTCATGGTAATATTTGTTTGTTTTATAAGTGTCGAGCTCACTCTTCCTATTTTGGACTTTGATACATTTTAAAATCATTTTAAATTCTGCATAACATGCAATTAATGTTATGTTTCTGTAACTACGTTTTCCGTCCACCACTTTGATTTTGTACCTGTCATTTGGCATTCTCCATTTCACATATGTAACTGCTCGAAATATCAACCATTTCTTTTTTCTTTCATGGATGTGTTGACATTGTATAAAATGCCTTTCGACGTAATGAAAGTACATAAAAATATATGTTGCGTATTTAATTTTTTTAATAAGATTCCCACAATTAAAGAAAATTGATATGATTTGAATTATTGACATGCGCATGACTGCATCCATTATGAGGACTTCCCTTGTCTTAGTTGAGGTAAAGCTTAGTATTTATATGGACGAAATCCGACATAGGATATTTATAATTTTATATTTTTGTTATGATTAAAAAGTATTCAAAATAACTATTGTTAGTATATCTATCTTAGATTAATTTATGAAAAAATGTTTGTTCCAAAAAAATCTTTAATATTATTGTTTATATATTTAAATAAATAAAAAAGTTATTATTGTAAAATAAGTAAATTGTTATTTTTATTCATTTATACAACTCACTATCGTAATTGTTTGATTAATATTTCTAAGTCTTTGGTAAGCCATTGTTTGTATGTCACTATCCTTTCACTTGTACATAAATACTAGCAAATATATATATGCTAGTAGCATCCGTAGGGGCAATTGGAAAGAAATTAAATTAAAAAATGTTTATTAATTTATAAGTACAAGATTTTACGTTATATTAATTATTTAATTGTTTAATAACTTATAAATCTCAGTGTGTGGCTTTTCTGCTAATATTTTGATATCCTTTGGGTGTGGTTCATTTTCTACGTCTAGTTGGCAATAGTGATCTCCTATTCTTTGGTGACTAGGAGCATAATGGGAGGGGATAAGAATAGACAAGAGCCCTCTACCTGCGAGAAGTGGAAAAAGAACAAAGATGTCTGGTGGGAAGTGGTCGATGGTGGTCTCGTCCCCTACTTGGACTGACTTCATGGCCCCTCTCCTCTGATTATGGAGGCCTTTGTTAACAGATGGCAAAAAGGGAGTCTCAGGGCCTATGGTGCCGAATATCAGATTGATGAAACTTTTGTGGCGATGGTCACTAGTCTGGCTTTTACTAGTAGAAGGTTTTACAGGGATAGAAAAACTAGAGAAGAGAACATGTCAAGCTTCTTTGACAAAGATAAGGAGCGCTCCAGAGTCACCAAGATGGCTGATGGCGGCTATAATAGAAAAGAACTCATGGCCTCGTGGGTTGATATGGCTAACTTTATAATGAGATATATCACCCTTGATGGCAGGTATGCAAGTATATTCTCCTACCATTTCACTATTTTAAATTATATCCGCGATGGCAAAATTATCTTTGTTCCCTATTACCTTGCCTCCTCCCTTGAGAATAGCCTAGAAAATCACCTGGAAAACCCTAGCAACCCTCTTCTTCATGAGGGACTTATTGTCTTTATTATGGAACATACCAAATCCCTTGAAATTGTGCCCCCACTTGCTGCAGACGGAGGTCCATGACATCTCTGAGTCGGAGATGGACCTGGACGATAGTGGGGTTCCTGTTGATGACCTTGAATGTGAACTAATGGAGGAAAAAGATAAGATGGTCACTTTTGAGACTCTCGATAGCAAGAACCCCCCCAGATGGGCTTCCAGTAAATAAAAAACCACTAGTAGATTGATCTCCAAGGCCGAACCCCTCACCAAAAATAAAAAGCTGGCAGCGAAGGATCACAGCCCGAAGATTATGGACCAAGGGATTAAGCTGGATATCCCTATCAATGTCCAAAAAGACAATCAGGGGAAAGATGGTAGTCTGATGAATCTTATCATGGAAGCCACTAGAAGCTAGGAGCGTAGCTAGAAGAAGGTCAAGCATGAAATTGACACCCTTAAGATGGGGGTTATAGAAATAATTGACATCATGACTCAAAAACTCTCTCAGAATGTTGAGGTTATGAAATGTAACCATGAACAAAGGATTGATAAGATGGAACAATCCATGGCTGAGATTAAGAAAAATCTCAAGAATCTGGTCGACATTAGTAAAGAAGCCACGAGCAACAGCATTGAGGGGTTGGAAAAGATCAACGAGATGGTTGCTGACTACAGATCCTTCCATATGTACCTGGTGAAAGATCTTGGTGGTGATGATGTGGTTGCTGGAGACTCCAAATCCACGGAACCCAGTTCTAGAACCAGAAGTAGAAGCAGCAACAAGGGTACCTCTAGATTCATCATGGAGGAGCTTGAGGAAATCAACAGGATTTCCATCCAAAAGAACAAGGATCTGGTGCTATCGCTTAACTGAGGGCTTTTTTTGCTTCGACTTGTTTGTCTGTGTTTTTTTTTTTTTTTTTTTTTTGTTTGGGGTGGCTCCCCTTTTTTGTTGTTATTTCTTTCCAGTTTGGTTGTTGGTCGGCTGTTGTGAAACTTAAGGTTTCAGGTCCTTGTAAAACCTGTTTATCCTTATCAAAAACTTATAAATCAAATAATTTATATTAAATGAATTGTTGAGATAATTCTAAAATTAGTAAGAGTGTTATATGTTATTTAGTTTTATGATTATGCTTTCATTTTATTGAGGTTTATCATTTCATAATATTTTCAAGTTAACGGGTTAGAATTCCATTTTGTTTTGTTTCATTGCTTAATTTGATTGAGTTTAGCATTGGGGTTAGGGTTAGGGTTAGATTTATGGTTCAATTTGATCTAGGATATAGGTTTATTTGGTTTAGTGTTTAGTGTTACATGTAGGCTTGGGATGAAAACATTAACCCCTAATTTAATGAGGGTTAGGGTCTAATTATATTTAGTGTTGAATTTGGTTTATAGTTAGGGTTTGATTTTGTTTTAGTGGAAGGTGTATGATTTATATTTTTTTAGTGTTAGGGTTAGGACCCGATTTGATTTGGGGTTAGGGTTCAATTATGTTTAGTTAAGGTCACAAATAGGGTTAGTGTTCAATTTGGTTTAGGGTTATCATTCAATTAATGTGGTGAATATGGATCGGTTTGGCTTAGTATTAGGATTAAGAGAAAATTTGGTTCAAGGGCAAGGTTAGGGTGAAATTTGGTTTACGGTTCAAATTTAGTTTTATTTAGGGATAAGGTTCAATTTGGTTTAGGTTAGAACTTGTTTTAGAGTTTAGTTAGTTTTAAGTTTTTTGAATTTTCTTTCTATAATTTAGGTTAGGGTTCATTGGTATAGTGTTCAATTACATTTAGAGGTATGGTTGAAATTTTTTTTGGTGTAGGGTTAGATTTTATTTACTATTACAATACTGATTTTATTTGATTTAGGGTTAGTGTTCAATTTGGTTTGGTTCTATTCAGTTGTGTTAGGGTTTTGAACTTGTGTTTTTGTTTACGACTATGGTTAAGTTTAAATTTAGTTTAATATTTAATTAGGCTTGGGGTCATTACATTTTTGGTTAAGGGTAATAGTTTAATTTATTGTAGTGTGAGGTTTCAACTTGTTTAGGATTTACATTCAATTTGATCTATGGTTAGAACATTCAATTTTATCTAGTGTTCAATAAGGAAAGCAACTATTATTTGTGTGAATAATTAAATTATATGTAATTATGTATCATGGACAGTTTATATTATTTATATATCATTTATAATCAAGTTGAAACTTTGCATTGTAATTAAATTAATAACAATATATAATATTACATGGTAGTTATTGCATAAACAAATAGAATGATACAAAAGGAATCCAAATTACTACTTAATCTAATACAGTATGCAAAGTTACTGTTGATCACATGAAACAATGAAAGTTTATGAAAAAGTATTACATGAATTATTTCTAAATCTTTCAATCTACTTTCTTCATCTTTTCTCTTTGCAAGTTGTTTTCCCTTTTTCATTTTTCATAGCGCTCATATGTGAACGGTGGCATTATTCTCAATCCTTGCAAAGACTTTACATGAGATACATCTACAAATGTCATTCCTGTTCTTTCAGTTGGTCCTATATCAGCTGTGGTTTTTCCAAGTGTCAAACCTTGCGACTTGTGTATTGTTAATGCCCACGCTAGTCTCAATGGTATTTGAACTGTAGAACTTCTTTGTCTTATACTCATGGGAACTGTTTATGGATTGTGATCATCGAACATAAATCAAGAGTAGTTATGAAAGTTAACCATTACATATGTTGGTGGTTCTGGTGGCATACTTCCAAGTTTATATACAAAAATTTGAATGTAACCTAATGCTCCATTTACAACACCTACTTCTATCCATAGATTAGAAGTTAGCATAACTCTTTTCATTTTCGCTAATCAATAACTCCATATCAAGCTCATCATGAGAACTTCCTTCAGTTGCATTAAGAGTTCCAAGTTTTGTTGCAATGCTATGTGCAATAGGTTGTTTGAGAGAATATAATTTTTTCCTATTATGATTCTGAACATTATCATTTGTGGAGAACAAATGAACATCATTGCCAAAGGCTTCAATGATTGTTTTACTCATATTACTATTTGTTCTTGACATTAGCAACTTCCAGTCATCAATTGTAGGTTATGCTTCTCTCAAGTTTGTCAACAGTTGATGAAATTGAATTTGTTCAACATCTTCTCCATCTTGTCTAAAAACTTCGTCTAAGGTAACCACAATTTTTAAGTCTTGCCATAGAATATTTGCTCATTTGCTGCTCTCATATGTCGGTTTGTCTTTGACGAGAGGCAGCTGACCTGAGTCTCCAACTAAAATGATTGAAACACCTAAAAATAATACACAAACATAATTTTAAATGTTATAAAATAAAAATATGGAAATTTAATACGTGGTGATTACATTTTTTACATTCTGAAATGCTTTTTGTAATTCATGGGAATTACGAACATACCTACAAATCTTAGATCATAATATTGTGTGAATGCTTGAAGAATACGGGAATCGATGTTCTAAAGTGATTTCTTTCCAATGAAGCTCATTTCATCAATCAATATATACTTCACATGTGATAGTTCTTCTCAAAAAGTTGTTCGCCTTGTTCCTTCTAATTGACCAAAATCTTTTATTAGAATTCTCAACTTGGAATGAATAGTCGATGCTCCTATGTTGAATGTTGCTACTCTAGCTGGTGGAAGCAGTAGAAGGGGAGATTGATTAGGCATTGCTGGACTTTTAAGACTTTCACTAATCGCACCAATCAAATAAGACTTTCCTAGTTCCTGCTGTTCCTTGAATTATTATATACAATGGCATCCTATTTTCATTCATATGGTAATCATTGTTTCTCACTCAAGCTTGCATAATTGATATATTGTGGTATATCATCGTGTATAATGCATCTGTTCTCTCTCATTGTTTCTATGAAATTGATTGCCTGAGCTGTGTATTCATCACTTTTATATTTGTTAGACCATTTTGTTTGTCTGTCAATATCTCTTCTTCCCAACATGTCTATTTCTAAGAGTTGCATTACATCACAATGATGTAGCCTAGATATGATTTCCCATTCATGCTCTGTCATTTTTTCTTGAACGATGCTATTGTCTTCAATTTCTGAATCACTAATATTTTCATTGTTTTCTGTACTAATTGTTCACTCCAAATGCCAAGGGGTATAATTGGGAGACTCCCAATTTGATATTATGGTCATTGTTGTCACCTATATCTCTTTCAATGTCACTAAATGTCTTGTAAAGTAACAATTCTGATAAACATAAACCAACAAATTTTTGTGATCCATGTGAAGGAATGGATAGAAACCTTGGAAACAGACTGACAATAGTTGCTCTTTCCCTAAGCTCCCATTTGTTATCTCTTCTCCGTAGAGGATTATACATCCATGATCTTGCTGCATCAATAAGTGTGATAGATTCCATTGCGTATGGTCGTGTAATATATCTATCAATGAATGATTTCATTTGTTCTTCATTTTTATCTTCATCACATAAAGCAACGGGTTTGAATACTTCGCATGAAAAATTGAGATTAACAAATCTTTTACTACTTTCAACCAAGGGAAGTTCTAAGAGCATGTGGGATGTTTCTTGAGCTCCAACATCTCTTTCTATAATAGTTTTAGTCAAGAGATTCCTATATGCTTTTGCTTCTAGGTCATCTAGGTTTTCTATCACTGCATTTTTTGAGAGAACCGATTGCCAATCTATATTAGCTCTCGATAGTTGTAGTATGTAGCGGTTGTGTGAATTAACTCTATCATCATTTCTTGTTGGCTCAAATTTATTTTCACTACTCTGTATATCTTGATATAATTTTGATCCATGTATATTTAATGCCCAGGATGCAATGTATCCACATTTTTATTTGTAAATATTTTTTAGCATTTTTTTCAAACGTTTACATTACATGTATATTGAAAATTATTTATTATAAAGTAATTACCTATGAACCATTCTTCCTTTTTTCTTTCTTAAACATGCACCCTCTCTACACATTGTATGTCTTTGTACTGTGTTTAGAATTTCTTCGTAATCTTTATCAATATTTGTCTTGACAAGGTGTCTTGTGTTTTTTAGACATCGGTGTTGTGCAAAGTTTTGGAATGTCTGCAATAGTAAATATGAACTTATTAGTTTTCTATGTAATAAAAACTAGCATTTACATTGGATTACATAAGTTAGAATTGAAACTCATTGTAATGACACCTGTATGTTTCGTTGATGAAAATCTACTCTTGGATTCCATGCATGAACAATGCCATGGAAATATCTTTCAAAAATCTTTATTTCTTATTCAGTAGACCAATCTATACTATCTATATTTGGTGCTCCATGTATCCATAGAAAACCATGCACATGTGGTGATTCTCTATGTTACGATTCATATCTGCACCAGTACTCTTTAACATTATACCTCTGTTTGAGGATTTATTTTCTAAATATAGAATGTCTTAAGTGCATATAGTGGGAAACTATATGAGGGTAGTCGACCACATTTTGTTTCCTCCAGATTTGAGCTTCACGTGGATTTGTTGGAGCTATTCCTTGCATCAGTGCATGTTAATCTAGCTAATACAAGTCCACAACACTAATTGTAAAGAATATTGTTGGTATTCTGATTTGATGTAGCATACCAGATAGTTTTGCTCTGTATTTTTTCTAATATGATCTGGTTCCTCTCAATGTTGTTCCAAATCGCATCAATTTTTCAGCCAGCTGTGAGTTTGGCAAGTTCTACATATGTTCACGCAATTCATTTACTGTGATAGGAAACTCTCCGAGGTTCCTTTTTGCAAATACAACAGTTGAATTTTGTGCTCTGTGCCTCATTATCATGTTCATCATGTTATATCGAAACCTTGGGTGTTTTCCAAAGCGGTGGTCCCTATAGCAAAGAAAATGCTTCACATACTCATGTAGGTGTACTCGTCTTATTCATGGTTCCAACAAATCACACCTACTATCAGAAAATAGTGCTGGAAATGCCATGTCAAGTAAACCTATTTTCGTGTATTCATTGATCAGAGATACACCAATTACAGGCCAATCAATCAACATGGGAGGATCTGCATTTGGATTATTTACCCATGCCTTGATTAATTCCATTTCTCTTTGCACATTAGGTCATTTTTAGGCCATTGATGTTGTGTGAACTATGATATTACAATCATTTGTTTCTAAAATTGGACCAACAAATACAATTTGGTTTGAGTCATAATCAAATTCCATATGCATAATCCTTATTTTGTCAAAGATATTTTGATTACATCTCTATCCAAATCATGCAGAGCATTATGATCAATTGTAACACCTGAATAGAACTTTTCATACTCAATTTTGTATTTTAATTCTTTGTAGACACGTTCTCTATTAACTGTAAATTTGTAATTTGTGTCACGTTGATCTTTCTTCAAACAATGATTATTGGCAAGTCTTTGATTGGATGTGGAAAAATATTAGAAATTCATTCAATATTTTGTGGAAAACTTATTGTGTGTCCTTTATACCTATATTGTCCACCTGTTGCATGTGTGACTTGTAGAATTAGACTTACATGTGCAATCAACATTTCTTCTACTTGTGTAAGGTTGGCAAGTTCGTGTGGCTGTGGTCCTCGATCCATATTGTTCAACAAAGAGAATCTATTATTTCCTCATTCTTGATGACACCTATCACATACAAGGCCTTGCGTAGTGCGATACACTTTTATGCCAAGGTAACATTCTTGACATATATAACATATTGTTGGAGAAACAAAGTTGTCTATTCGGTGTCGAAATGCAAGTTGAACTTTTTTCAAATTATTTTTAATAATTTCATTAGGATTGCCTATATTTTGGACATTATTTATTGTTCCTCCATTTATTTCAGGTAGAGGAATATGTTGAGTATTTTGAGGTATATAGTCAACAGATGCAAATTCTTCATTATGATAATTCATTTGATTATCTATATGTGATTGAAATCGTTGTATTTCGTATGATTGTTGAGGAACTTGTTGCATATCCTGTCTCGGAGAATGAGATTTTTGTTCACAAGTTCATTGATAACGACTTCCAATTATATTAAAACCTTCTTTATTCTGAGCTTCAAATTCTTGTATTGGTACTTTTCTCTATGTCTACAATCGCATTGCATCTTTGTCTTTGTTCCTCCCTGTCAACATCTGTCATGTGTTCACGTTGTCTTCTACGATATTCTCTTTGATAATCCTTCTGATATTGCCTCCGTTGTTCCTCTAATTCAAAATTCATTCTTTGTCGTGGCATCACTATAGGAAATTTTAGATTTCAACAAACTTAATAAATGCATTTTATTTGACAAAATACTAATATTGTAGATTGAAACTTAATACACTGTAAAGTAGGAAAAAAAGTATATATATATATATATATATATATATATATATATATATATATATATATATATATATATATATGTATATATATATATATATGTATATATATATATATATATATGTATATATATATATATATATATATATATATATATGTATATATATATGTATATATATATATATGTGTGTGTGTGTGTGTGTGTGTATATATATATAATGGTTTGTAGACAATTTGGTTAAGTCAAAGGCTTTAATTGGGAGTACAGTTAAAGAATTAAAATTAATTTCAGAATTTTTCAAAATTTATTAATAGCAAAACTTATAATGTTATGAATATTAGTTTGATTAGTATGAAGTTATTAATATTCATTTTAACATTTATTTAATTAGTCATTTTATATTATTAAGAAATTTCAGTAGTTTATTAAACTAATTATCATACATTTTGTAATTTTGAAAAATATTATATCTTTATCAATTAAACTCTTAAGAATTGGTAAGCTGAACAATTTTGTTTATTAATTCAATATTAAATTAACATTTTATTTATAAACATTTGAATACAATTATTTGTGATAATAATTAAATTATAAGTAAAGATGTATTATATAAAAATATTATTATTTATATTTTATTCACAATAACTTAATTAATATTATGTGATCAATAATGGTTTAACATTTTTCGCTTTATATAATGTTATGAATATTAGTTTGATTAGTATGAAGTTATTAATATTCATTTTAACATTTATTTAATTAGTCATTTTATATTATGAAATTTCTTTATAATTAGCATACATTTTGTAATTTTCAAACGTATTATATCTTTATTAATTAAAGTCTTAAGAATTGGTAAGCTGGACAATTTTGTTTATTAATTCAATATTAAATTAACATTTTATTTATAAACATTTGAACATAATTATTTATGTTAATAATTAAATTATAAGTAAAGATGTATTATATAATAATATATTATTTATATTTTATTCATAATAACTTGATTAATATTATGTGAGCAATAATGGTTTAACATTTTTCACTTTATATAATGTTATGAATATTATTTTGATTAGTATGAAGTTATTAATATTCATTTTAACATTTATTTAATCAGTCATTTTATATTATTAAGAAATTTCAGCAGTCTATTAAACTAATTATCATACATTTTTAAATTTTGAAAAATATAAGATACTAGCTTATTAAATATATATAAGCTAGTATCTTTATCAATTAAACTCTTAAGAATTGGTAAGCTAAACAATTTTGTTTATTAATTCAATATTAAATTAGCATTTTATTTATAAACATTTGAATACAATTATTTGTCTTATAATAATAATATTATTTATATTTCATAATAACTTGATTAATATTATGTGATCAATAATGGTTTAACATTTTTCACTTTATTATTTGAGTAATGTCGATATTGATGTGATGAATGTGATGAATGATTTAAAATCTTTTTTTCAATGAATTAAATTTTTTAAATTAATTATATATATATTTCAATACATTATAGTACTAAATTAATTCTTTTACTTGATTAATTTGTATTACATCCATATGTTCAACAATGTAATTATTTATATTTAAATCAACTACATATTGCAAAATTTATTAATATTCTTTCAAAATAATATATAATTGAGGGAAAATCTTAATTGATAATAACAATAAAAAAATGAAAAACGTTCTTTGAAAAAGGAATAAACAAATTCCAAAAACATTCAAAACAATTTACACTAGCTTATATATATTTAATAATATATATAGAATAAGCCGAGAGATATCCTTCTAGAAGCGCCTATTTTTTTATTAATTTATCAACATTATATGGCAATAGGTGCCTCGAGAAGAATATCTCTCAACTTATTCTATATATATTATTAAATATATATAAGCTAGTAGCAGTTGCAGCATGAATTGAAAGACATGACATAAATTAATTTCAAATTATATATTGTTGTATAGTTGTATTTTTTGTATTGGTATAGTATTAGATTTAGGATTCCATTTGGTTCAATTCTAGATTTATAATTATAGTTAGGATTGGAATAAAAATAGTAGGCCTAATTTAATAAGGATTAGGGTTCATTATGGTTTACTATTAGGGTTAGGATTTGATTTAGTTTAAAATAGTAGGCCTAATTCAATAAGGAATAGGGTTCATTTTGTCTTGCTATTAGGGTTAGGGTTATGGTTGTAGTTAGGGTTTACATCATTGTTGAGGTTAGGTTAATGATTAGGGTTTGGATTTACATCATGTTTAGTGTTACGATTAGCATTAAGATTATGATAAGGGAGAATTTAGGTTATGGTTTATATCATAGGGCTATGATTAGGGTTAGGATTATAGTTAGGGTTTACATCATTGTTACGGTTAGGTTAATGATTAGGGTTTGGTTAATGATTAGGGTTTGGACTTACTTCATGATTAGGATTAGGGATAGGGTTAATATTGTGGTTAGGCTTTGGATTTATCATTATGGTGAGGATTATGTCTAGAGTTAAGGTTAGAGTTAGGATTATAGTTAGGGTTTACGTCATTGGTATGGTTAGGTTAATGGTTAGGGTTAAGGTTCTAGTTAGGCTTAATTTTTAGGTATATGGTTAGGATTATCTTGATGATTAGAGTTTATATCATAAGGTTAGGGTTATGATTGCGATTAGGGTTAGGGTTAAGGATTAGGTTTAGGATTATAGTTTGGGTTTACATCAGTTTTAGGGTTAGGTTAATGGTTAGGGCTTGTATTTACATCATGTTTAGTGTTACAATTAATGTTAAAATTGTGGTTAGACTTAGGATTTAGGGTTATTGTTAAGATTATATGTAGGGTTAGGACCTTTATATCACAGGGCTAGGGTGGTTATGGTTAGGATTATGTGTAGGGTTATGGTTTATAGTTAGGTTTTACATCATTGTTAGGGTTAGGTTAATGATTAGGGTTTGGATTTACTTCATGATTAGGATTAGGGATAGGGTTAAGATTGTGGTTAGGCTTTGGATTTATCATTATGGGGAGGACTATGTCTAGGGTTAGGGTTAGAGTTAGGATTATAGTTAGGGTTTACATCATTGTTATGGTTAGGTTAATGGTTAGGGTTAAAGTTCTAGTTAGGCTTAATTTTTAGGTATATGGTTAGGATTATCTCTATGATTAGAGTTTATATCATAAGGTTAGGGTTATGATTGTAGCTAGGGTTAGGGTTAAGGATTAGGTTTAGGATTATAGTTAGGGTTTACATCATTATTAGGGTTAGGTTAATGGTTAGGGTTTGAATTTACATCAAGTTTAGTGTTACAATTAATGTTAAAATTGTGGTTAAGCTTAGGATTTAGGGTTATGGTTAAGATTATATGTAGGGTTAGGACCTCTATATCATAGGGCTAGGTGGTTATGGTCATGGGTTAGGGTTAGGATTATAGGTAGGGTTTACATCATTGTTAGGGTGAGTTTAATGGTTAGGGTTTGGATTTACATCATGATTAGGGTTAGGTTTAAGATTGTGGTTAGGATTAGGATTTACATTTATAGTTAGTTTTATGTTTAGGGTTACAATTTATACATCATCGTGTTAGGGTGAGGGTTAGCACAATGGTTAGGGTTATGGTTAAGTTTAAGATTGTGGTTAGGCTTAACATTTATAATTATGGTTAGGGTTATGTCTAGGGTTAGGATTTATATCATAGGAATAGGGTTAGGGTTAGGATTATAGATAGATTTTACATCATTGTTAGGGTTAGGTTAATGGTTAGAGTCAGGGCTAGGGTTAGGGTTAAGACTGTGTTTAGGCTTAGGATTTATGGTTATGGTTAGGATTATGTGTAGGGTTAGGATGTATATCATAGGGTTATACTCATGGTTAAGGGTCAGGGTTAGGGTTATAGTTATGGTTTGTATGACTTTTAGGGTTAGGTTAATGGTTAGGGTTATGGTTGTAGTAAGGGTTTATATCATTGTTAGAGTTAGGTTAATGGTTAGGCTTAGGATTTAGTATTATGGTTATGATTATTTCTAGGTTTAGGGTTTATATCATGGGATTAAGATTAGGCTTATGATTAGGATTTATGATTATGGTTAGTTTTATATTTAGGGTTAGGGTTTATATCACAATGTTAGGGTTAGGATTAGCATCAAGGTTAGGGTTATAGTTAAGTTTATGATTGTGGTTCAAAGGATTAATATTTAAAATTATGGCTAGGGTTATGTCTATGGTTAGGGTTACGATTATAGATAGATATTACATCATTCTTACATTTACGTTAATGGTTAGGGTTAGGGTCAGGGTCAAGATTATGTTTAGGCATATGATTTATGGTTATGCTTAGGATTATGTGTAGGGCTAGGGTTTATATAATAGGGTTAGACTTAGGGCTAGGGGTTAGGGTTAGGGTTATAGTTGTGTTTTGCATCACTTTTAGGGTTGGGTTAATGGTTAGGGTTTGCATTTACATCATGGTTAGGGTTAAGGGTAGGGTTAGGGTTAAGATTGAGGTTATGCTTATGATTTAGGGTTATGTTTAGGATTATGTCCAAGGTTAGCTTTTATATCATAGGGTTACAGTTAGGATTAGGATTATGTTTATGGTTTATATCATTGTTAGGGTGAAGTTAATGGGTACAGTTTGGATTTACAACATGGTTATGGTTAGGGTCCGACTAATGGTCATGGTTTGCATCACTTTTAGGGTTAGGATTGTAGTAAGGGTTTATATCATTGTTAGGGTTAGGTTAATGATTAGGTTTTGGATTTAGGGTTTAAGGTTAGAGTTAGGATTAGGGTTACAATTATTGTTAGGGCTAGGATTTAATGTTACTATTATGATTATTTCTAGGGTTAGGGTTTATATCATGGGCTTAGGATCAGGGTTAGGATTAGGCTTTATGATTATGGTTAATTTTATGTTTAGGGGTATGGTTTATATCACAATGTTAGGGTTAGGGTTTATATTAGAGGGTTAGAGTTAGGGTTAAGGGTTAGGGTTAGGATTATAGTTAGGGTTTACAACCTTGTTAAGGTTAGGCTAATGATTAGGGTTTGGATTTATATCATGGTTAGGATTAAGGTTAGGGAAAGGGTTAACATTATTGTTAGGCTTAGGATTTAGGGTTACATTTAGGATTGTGTCTAGGGTTAGGGTTTATATTTATTATTATGGTTATGGTTTGGATTTATATTTATGGTTTGCATCACTTTTAGGGTTAGGTTAATGGTTAGGATTAGGATTGTAGTACAGGTTTACATCATCGTTAGGGTTAGGTTAATGGTTAGGTTTTGGATTTAGGGTTAAGGTTAGGGTTAGGTTTACAATTGTTGTTAAGATTAGTATTTAGTCTTATTGTTATGATTATTTCTAGGGTTAGGCTTTATATCATGGGATTATAATTAGGGTTAGGATTAGGATTTACAATTATGGTTAATTTTTTGTTTAGGGTTGGGGTTTATATCACAACATTAGGAGTGGGGTTCCCTAACCATGATGTAAATCCAAACCCTAACCATTAACCTAACCCTAAAAGTGATGTAAACCATAACTATAACCCTAACCCTAACCCTTAACCTTAAATCTAACTCTATGATATAAACCTTAACCCTACACATAAACCTAACCCTAACCATAAATCCTAAGTGTAACCACAATCTTAACCCTAAGCTCAAATATAACCATCAATGTAACCCTAAATATGATGCAAACCATTAGTAGAACCCTAACCCTAACCACAATCTTAAACTTAACCATAACCCTAATCATGATAACAAAAAAAAATCTATAGAACTTAAATTTAATATCTATAAATTATATTTAATTTTTTTCCATAGAGTAATATATTAATTTTGCAGTTTGAAATTTACTTTTAATTTTAGTTACTAGAGTTGAAAGCGCTATAAGAACTCTAGAAGTCCCTGGATTGCAAATAGGAGAAACATCCTAGTGCAAATATGTAATCCATTTGATTTAAATTGAAGCCTGTTGTATTTTATATATAAACAATTTTAGTGATTTATTTATTTTACATTAAATTTTTTATTGTATTTTATATTATTTTATCAATAGAAAACAAGGTATCTTATATTTGAAAAATATAAGAATGTTATGGATAAACATATCCTTAAAAAAAAAGAATTTTCTTTAAAATATTCAAATAACAATTTATTTTTAAAAGATATTTCACAACAATAAAAAATAATAATTTAATCTAAAGCTCAAAATTATTTTAAAATACAAACTAAATAAAACAATAAAAGTAACAATCTAAATTTTCAAGAAAATAAAAATATTTTTTAATAACAAAATTTAAGAGTTATAGTCTAAGGGGTTCACTCTTGGCCTTCCATAAAAATCGGGGACCAAAAAAAAAATTTAAGAGTTATAACAAAACCATTCAAATACTAGCTTTTAAATTATAAAAAATATTCTATTTTATGAAAATCTAGTTATTTTAAAATAAAAAATTAATAGAACTTACATTTAATATCTATAAATTATATTTAATTTTTTTTGTGTAATTCAATTGTTTTTTTCCATACAATAATATATTAATTTTGCTCTTTGAAATTTATTTTTATTAGAGTTGAAAGAGTTGTAAGAACTTTGGAAGTCCTTGGATTGGAAATACAAGAAATAACCTACTACAAATATGTAATCCATGTGATTTAAATTGACGTCTGTTGTATTTTATATATAAACAATTATAGTGATATATTTATTTTACATTAAATATTTTATTTTAAAATTGTAAATACTTCATCAATGTTCAAAAACTATGTTATATTATTTTATTAATAAAAAAAAACCATCTTATATTAAAAAAATATAAGAATGTCATGGATAAAGATATCCTTCCAAAACAAAAAGAATTTTGTTTAAAATATTCAACAGTAACTATTAGTAGAAAAATAATAATTTAATTTTAAAAAAGTTTTCACAACAATAAAAACTAATAATTTATTCTAAAGTTCAAAATCATTTTAAAATACAAATAAAATAAAACATTAAAAGTAACAATCTAAATTTTCAAGAAAATTAAAATATTTTTTAATAACAAAATTTAAGAGTTATAACAAAACTATTCAAATACTAGCTTCTAAATTATAAAATGAAATCATAAAAATATTCTATTTTATGAAAATCTAATTGCTTAGAAAAAAAAAATATAGAACTTAAATTTAATGTCTATAAATTATATTTAATTTTTTTGTGTAGTTTAATTATTTTTTTTCATAGAATAATATATTATTTTAGGTCTTTGAAATTTATTTTTAATTCTAGTTACTAGAGTTGAAAGTGTTGTAAGAACTTTGGAAGTCCTTGGATTGGAAATAGGAGAAACAACATACTACAAATATACAATCTAACCATAACCCTAAATCCAAAGCATAACCACAATCTTAACCCTAACCATATTGTAAATCTAAACCTTAACCATTAACCTAACCCTAAAAGTGATGCAAACCATAACTATAAACCTAACCCTAACCCTTAACCCTAAGCCTAACCCTATGATATAAACCTCAACCCTACTTATAATCGTAACCTTAACATAAATCCTAAGCGTAACCACAATCTTAACTCTAAGCTTAACCCTAACCATTAACCTAACCCTAAAAATGATGCAAACCATAACTATAACCCTAACCCTAACCACAATATTAAACTTAACCATAACTTTAACCTTGATGCTAATCCTAAATCTAACATTGTGATATAAATCCTAACCCTAAGCATAAAACTAAGGATAATCATAAATCATAATCCTAACCACAATCTTAACCCTAACAATGATGTAAACCCTAACTATAATCCTAACCCTAACCCTTAACCCTAACCCTAACCCTAGCCCTATGGTATAAACACTAACCCTACACATAATCTTACCATAACCCTAAATCCTAAGCATAACCAAAATCTTAACACTAACTATAACACTAACAATGATGTATATCCAAACCCTAACCATTAATGTAATCTTAGCAATAATGTAAACCCTAACTATAATCTTAAACCTAACCCTTAACCCTAACCCTATGATATAAACTCTAATCATAGACATAATCCTAACCATATACCTAAAAATTAAGCATAACTAGAACCTTAACCCTTACCACCATGTAAATCTAAACCCTAACCATTAACCTAACCGTAACAATGATGTAAACCCTAACTATAATCCTAACCCTAACCCTAACCCTAGGCATAATCCTAACCATAATGCTAAATCCTAAGCCTAACCACAATCTTAACCCTAACTTTAACCCTAATCATGAAGTAATTCCAAACCCTAACCATTAACCTAACCCTAACAATGATGTAAAATGTAACTATAATCCTAACCCTAACTCTTAACCCTAATCATATCCCTATGATATAAACCATAACCCTAAATCGTAATCCTAATCAAATCTTAATGCTAACTGTAACACTAACCATAATTTAAATCCAAACCCCAACCAATAACCTAGCTATACCAATGATATAAACCCTAACTATAATCCTAATCTAGAATTTTGATTCCAATCCTAACTATAATTCCAAATCTAGAATTGAACCAAATGGAATCCTAAATCTAACATTGTACCAATCCAAAATATATAACTATACAACAATATACATAATTTGAAATTAATTTATGTCATGTCTTCCAATTCACACTTCACTGCTACTAGCTTATATATATAGAATAAGCCGAGATATATTCAATCACTTAACCATTGTAATTTAACCATTGAATCATTTCAACTATCAGCATGTTTGTATGGAACTAGTTGTACTTGTAATTTTGTTGCAATTTAATTCCTCTAAGGTTATAAATTTTTTGAGGGGAATTCATCCGTTTATGATGCATTATTCAATACTAAGAAGAGGTTCTTTTAAGAGTTGGCATGAAATAATTTGATTAAATTCAATGGATAGGGCCCATCATAATTTGTTTCACATAGAAAAGGTTTGGGCTTTGCATGATCTCTACTCTAAATCCATCTTTCACATCATTCTATGATGGCAAGTGAGAAGATAAGATAGATAGAATTTATCTTCACCAAAGATAAAAGGTTATTAGAGTAGTGGATACCCTTTACCTTAGAGATACATTTCAAAATAAGGTGATTCTTATACCTATCAAATAAATAACCAGTTGCATTTTTAGTTTAGTAAGATCATTTACAAAAAGAAAATTCTCTTCCTTTCAAGAAGGTAATAATATTTCTAGTATGATGTTCATCAATGAAGAGTAGTCCTATACCATAATATCCTTCAATTTTAGTGTTCTTGTCATATCATAAAATTGATGATACAACCACATGTGCCAAGAATCATTTGGAAAAAAAAACACATCACACAAAAGAGAAGAAAGAATGATTGATGCTATATATCCTTCAGAGAGAATTAATCCAATGAGGTATTTGATAATTAGATTAGCCTGTAATGGGATTGGATACAATTAATGAATGACTTACTTTTATAGAGAGCAAGAGATTACCTAATTCTAAAATAAGGAGAACTAAAGAAGAGAAAAGAGGAGCTAAATAAAACTTAGCTGTAGCTAAACTAAAGTATCACTAAGAAAACTAAATCTAGAAAAGCATAACTCTAGATCAAAAAGGCATCTAATTTTAGGTTAAGGGAAAAAGTAATTAAAGGACCCAATTAATAAATCATTAGATAAAGTGTTGTAATTACTCCAATAGTAGATTATGGTGTAGGTGCATCAACAAGATAATCATTATCTAAGATGTAATTAGGCCATTGTGATAAGAAGTATTTGAAGTGGTAGAATAAGTTGAAGGAGAGGAAACCTCAAAATTTGGTAGTGTTCATTAATCTTATCATCACACTAATACAAGACTTTATTAGTTCTAGGATTAAAAAGTGTAAAATCTCAGATATTCACAATAGCTAATAAAGATGACCGGTTCACTCCTAGTTTCCATATCCATGTTCCATTTTATAAATTTTTAATTCCCAGTAGAAATTGGAAATAAAAAATAAAGAAGAAACATTGTGTTTGATATGTGACCAACCCTTCTTATGTATTATGTTTTTTATGGTCTTGTGGGGTGTGTGATTTTATTTTTAGTTTGCATATAGTTGATGACTTCAATATTGAGTTGTGGTGGTTTTTCATACAATTATCCAATTCATGCATGAGCATCTCTAAGGTCATGCAATCTTGTATCACTCAAAAGTACATACTTGTTTCTTTATTTTTTATATTCCTTTTGTAGGTTTTTGTCTTCTTGTTAGAGTTTGACTTTATAATTTTGATAGTAGTCACATCAAGCTTGACAATATGTATATTAATGTCTCATGGTAATTTTTTTGTATGAAGATAAAGACATAATTGACCCTCTGGTTCCTATCTAAGTAATAAATAGTATATTATCATCTTGGAAGTTATCTAGTAATATCACTAAGCTTTATATATGTACATATTTCACAATTGAAGTTTTGTGAGGTCAAATTATTCATGTTAAGGTTAATTTATTTCATGTGGACATGAAAATAATTTATCCGAATATTCATATGTATTTACCATTAGCCAAAATATTCATATAAAATAATTAAATTTAAAATACCTAATGAATCTATTTGAGAAATTAGATTGTACAAAATAGAAAAAGCATGAAATTCCTAGAACACATATAATACCTTTATGGAATATTGTTTGGAACCAAATATCTTAGTTAGTTTTTTATTCAAATTCCTAACAATTTCAATTATTTACAAAGGTATGTTGAAAGTGCCCAAAATTCTAGTTCATATATAAAATGTTTCTAAATTCCTCTAATATTCAACTATAGATGCAACCTGTTTATGAACCTACCCTCTAGAACCTAAAGCATTTTCATCTTTCAATGTCCAAACCCAAGGCTTTTATTTTCCATTTATCTAAGAGATGAACACATGAGTTCTATAACTACGATTAGGGTTTATTCATGACTTGATGAAAGATATAAATTGATGAAATTTTCCTTATGTTGTAGAATTATAAGGCCTTAAAAGGGTCTACACTGTCCAAGATCCATTTTAGGAATTCTTGTGATTGTACATTAAAATATGGATTGACTAATATTTTTCTTGATTTGTCCTAGTGATTATAAAATTCCTTTGATTGAATCATGGGGTTTTCTAAAAGAGCATGCTAGAAGACAAGGTTTCAAGGAAATACATGCTAGAAGGACAAGCAAAAAATATCACAAAGCTTTGGTATTTGGAGTTTGAGTTTTTCTTCATAAATGATTTATTATTGTGGGGATCCTAGCGCAATTAAGGGATGCAAGGGCTCAAGGGACTATTAAAACAAGACTCAAGATGTCACTATGCAGTCCTTTTTTTTTTTTCTTTTTCCATTAAGTTCTCTAAATTTCCAAATTAATGGGTGCATGAAAGGGTATTAAAGGATGCCAAGATACAAGGGCATGTGAAGGTCTACATGCCCAAATAAGTAGATTTTTAGAAATAAAATCAAACATTAGAGATGTTTGATGGACTAAGAGATAGGGATCAAGCTTTATAGATGTTTGGTGTGTAGATGAGTATGGAACAAAAGGAAGGAATGCCAATATATAACACCATACATTTTGGTTGCACAAAGGGATAGGCACTAGTTGGGGTTACCTGCATTGAAAATTTGGTCCTATGATAGGAACATTCATATATTGATGCACAACCACCAAACTGGTGCTAAACATAGCATGAAATTGTCAAGGGAGTATAGTTTATGATGCTATAGTATGTAAGAGTTTGTAATAGACTAGACATAGCCCAAGTAGTGGGAGTTCTAGATAGGTTTACATGTCTAATCCATGTAGAAAGCATTGGAATTTTTATAACAAGAATGCATGGAATTAGATTAAAGGATAACAAGACAAAAGTGCATGTGAAGGTCTAAATGCCCAAATAAGCAGCGTTTTAAATTAAAAATAAAACTTTGGAGATGCTTGATAGATGAAGGGATAGGAATCAATTTTTAGAAATGTTTGATGTGTATGGAACAAAAGGAAGTAATGACAATATAGAATGTTTGATATCCCAACCAGGGCTAGGAAGTGAATTAAGAAACATCATACTAATGATTAGGAATGTTACATTATAGCTACATAGTCCAAAACTCTATTATTAGATTACATCCTTATCTCTTTGAACTGATGTATGTATCTTGTTTTCTATTAAATAGGGTTTTACTTAGGAAACCCTCTATACAACACAACCATTTTTCCTTGTTTTCATGCATAGGATTAGATTTCACAAAACATGAGATTACAAATGAGTTGACTGAATAGTGACACTTAGTTATAAATTTAAAATAATCATAAACACCTAGACCAAGGTCCCCAACACCTATATTAGACACCTTTTGGTTGGATTTCTAGAAGATAGGTCTACATGAAATCCTAATTGCATTTCCACCCCTTTCTAATAGTTTGGACACCCTCAAGACTAAGGTACCCAACACTCGTGTTTGAAAATCTCAACTCCATTTTCTAGCTATAGGTTCTTATCTCTATCTTATTTCTAGATCTAATTTACTCTTTTGATTTTTTGTTCTTTAATTTATAGTTTATGCTAAAATTCCTCATTTTTGTACCATTTAACCTAGTTCATTTATACAAACTTTACAATCACAAATCTATTGTGATAGAGGAATAAAATCCAAGTGTTCAAATCTCCTATTAGGAATATAGTTGAACCTATTCATGTTCCAATTCTATGCTATGGAGATTTGAAATCTTAGATTACATCCCTAGGCCTAGGGTCTCATTTATATACATATAAGTAAGATTAAAAGACTAATAGCTAATCTTGGATTTTTTATAATATTTCCAGAAATGTAATTTTTTTTAAATTCACAAATTGCAACTTATAGAGAAAATTATTGAAAAATATTAAATTTCAATAACTATTGGAAAATTAGCTTCAAAGACTTATTTTTTGTGATTTTATATAATTTATAACTTAAAACCAAACAAAAATTAGATCAAAATTCAAAACAGTTTTTAAGTTACATTAGAAACAAAAAATTTGGCCCAAATTGGATCTTTGATACCATTTGTTATGATATTTCTTATAAATAATTGTAAAAATTTGTAAAGAAGATGTCTACCACTTTAAGAGGGTGAGCTCTAATAACTCTAGATATTAATAAAGCATAAATTTAGTATTTGATGATATGATGATATGGAAGAGGCTTCTCTTTCTTATTTATAGGCTTAGCTATGTAGGGACATACCGTTTCATTCTAATTAAGAGGCACTAACTTAAACTAATATTTTTGTTAGAGTCAAGCATTCCACAAGAGCTTATCCTTATTAAAATTAGTAATATATCATATTAGGATCATAACTATTTTATAATTTTTAAATACATTACCATGCATTTAAATTTGTTACATATATTGACTTAGAATACTTAATAATATCATTTCAATAATTAATCTCATGTTCAAATGTGGATTTTAGGTTATAAATTGATATCTTTTCATAAGCCTTTGGTATATTGGGAGTTACATGTACTTATTTTTAAAGTGTTTTTTAACGTCATTAGGAATTAGTTTGTTATTAATTGTTCTTTTTATTATCAATTAACTACATCAATTATATTCTTAAGGTGGGTCTCTATTTCTAGAATCATACCAATGATATTAATATTTTAGATTATATATGGATTATTGATGATAATAATTAATTATAAACGTGTTAATACAATGATGAAATAATCTCTCGTAAGTGTTTTAATATTTATTAAATTCATGTTCTAACCAATAGATGATTAGATTTTAGATATAGTGAAGTCATTGTGAATGGTTGAGAAATATATATAAAGAAATCAGATATATGATTCACATTTGCATTCTTTCATGATGCAATCCATATTTATGTATACCTTATAATTTCATTTATATGATTTACAAAATAGAAACATGTGCTTTCTTTCAAATTTTTGTGATCCTATTTTGGAAATCGTAATACTCTTTGATAGTATAGATAGATAAGAATAAGGTTTTGTCATTAATAATATCATCTTACCACATAGGTAAACAAACTTCATACTTTGGATGGTTCATAGTGACTAATAAGAGGAATTCAATGAATAATTAATTCTAAAATAAATTTATTAAATTGAGAGGCCATTTTTCCCTCATAAGTCTATCCCTGGTCAATTATGTGACTATGGTAATGATAGAGATAATTATGATTTATACATTAATTGTCACAACCCTCCTTTATCACCTTTTGATTTGATACAATTCTATTATATTTTTTGGTTGAGCTATTGAAAATTATTAGATAAATATTATAAAAGAATAAAAATGGACACACACACAGACTTGGAGAATATAATTTATTTTTATTTTTATTTTTCCCACTCCCAATTATGGCACATGTTGTAGGAGGAATTAGAAGCTTCTAGAGGAATCTTCAATGCCTTGCATGTAACTCCCCCAGTACATTATAATCAATTTGCATGAGTCCAATATTGGAAAAGAATCTCATTCTTAATTAATTCATCTAGATAGTGGAATTTAGGGATTTTTCCTATATATTGTATGCAAGTTTTCAAAAAAGGGAGTTGATTATGTTTTGAAAAAAAAATTCCCAAGTTTCCTTGTTGTTAGTAGTAGGATCTTCTTTGGTAGTCTCATTTTCGTTGTAGGATTGTTAAGTTATTCTTGAAGATTTCTCTCAAGTTGAAAGGAAGGATCTAAAAAGGATAGTTAGAAGATTGGAGAGGATTCAACATCGAGCTTCGATAAGCTAGGTTCTCTTCTTTTGTCATCTTTCATTTACATGTGAAAAAAAAAATTGTATTATCAAAAATTATAGCTTCTAGATCTTCCTTTATATAAATTAGATTGCAAATATTCTCTTCTTATTTAGGGATAACTATTGATAAAAGTACTTTTCATATAATGCATGTAAGAGACATCTTTATTGTTTATTTAATTTTCTTTAGAAAAAAATATATATCAGATCTTGCTTTTGCTTTTCCAAAGATTTTTAGATCTGTGCAAAAATCATATTTCCTTTGTTTAAATTTATTTTTCTGAGATTAAACTCTTCTCTGTGTGATTAAATGATAATCACTTGTGTATGAATCTTGTTCCTTATTTTCATTACTCTCGCTCTTGGATTGGAAATCTGAATGTAAATCTCATTTCTTTAATTAAATCTTACTTCCCTGTGAATAATCTTACCTCTGTGCGAATAGAGAAACGTCTGGAAATAAAATATAAACTTCACTGTATCCATTATTCTCTATGAAAATAAAATATAAATCTATCTCTGTGAATATTAGTTCTTGAAAATCTTTCTTGGAAAGCTTTGTTTACCTCAGCATAATCATCTATTTTTCAGTTATCTGTACATTGCTGAAACAAATTAATCTCTCTATGGTATTTCATCTCTGTGATTAAATTCATATTCTCATAATAATATTCCTTTTGTACATATATCTTTTATTTATATTTATATCTCTCTTATATTTTTAAATAAACTGGAAATAAGAAAAAAAAAAACCACATATATATATATCTATATATATATAATTAAATTTGTACCAAAATGAAAATGAATATGTAAAATATCGCAAAATGATTATTAAAAAAAAGAGGTCTTCAAAATTTATTTTGAATAAGCATTATTGGGCATCATGCAGGGGGAGGCGGTAATAAGGTAACCGCTGGGGGTAGTGGTACCCTCCACTACACCTACGATCACTGTCACGGTAGTGGCCGTAGGGGGAGTGGAGGGGCCCACGGTGTCCCCTCACCTCTGCGGGCCTTCACCTGCATGTCCGCAGGGGTGACGGGACCCATGGGTCCCCACTCCCCATTTACCTTTAAAACAAGTTATGTTTTTATTTTTGTTATTTAATTATTTAGTTTTTTTAATATATATACATAATAAATTACAAATTAAAAATTGTTAATTACTTTAGGGTAAATTTAAGTTAGTAAATTTAACATAGGAAAATTTATGAATAATTAGGATATTGGGTAATAAATTTGTAATTTTAAATTAATGTATATATTTGGAATTTCTCAAGCCATTTGAGATTTATCGGGTTACTTGGTTGGAAATTTTAGGTTCTTTTAAACAATTAAGTCATATTATTATGATTTGATCCAAAATGGCCAAAAGTCTAAACTAATTGCTCATTTTGAACTAGTAACTCTATAATCATTTATTTTCATGATGGAAGTAAACATTTTGTAATTTTGCATGTAACTGACACTATTTTTGCATCATATGAATTACTTATTTATTAATTTGCATTCATTAATGAGCAAGTTACATTCCATCATCTCCATGCAAGTTACACGTTTTAATATGTGAGTTCATAATTGTCATTATCATGCAATTATATATTAAATAGTTGAGTTGTAGAAGAATGGTATTTTTTTATCAAATGGTACTTGAATGCCATCAAAGTAGTTGTTTCAATTAATTAAACTTTTCAATGTCTAATTATACATGTTCAATTCATAATTTCTTCCAAGCATGATGTTTTTCATAGCTTCTTCATTAGAAAATTAAATAAAAGAAGTTGGAAAACCAAAACCTAGCAATGTTCGGTATATATAGTGCCTTTGGGTCACGCTTACGGGTAATGTCATTGTGTTGAACTACTGCACTTAACGCCTAATAAAGCTGCATCAATGATGTCTGTGGCATCGTCCCTATAAATCATAGGGGAGTAATAAGGGACACATGGAAGTTAAAATCCAAGGGGTGGGTAATCCCCCTTGGATCGATAATCTAATAAGATAATTTTAAAATGATCTTTCATCCACTGAGTTAAACCATAGTAAACCCCTATAGGGATGATTGAGTGGAATGCTTTTATGAAATCGATTTAATCTCGAAGAGTTGTTGACGATTGACAATTTGGTTAAGGGTGATGCTTATGATAGGTATTAGGATCTAATTGTTTTAGGCCACAAGCAATAGGCCATCTTGAGCCTTTGCTTAAGTGCTACCACCGTGGGTAGCAACCAGTGATAACTTTAAGAAACCCCCCTCAAAAAATTGTATAAAATCTTGGCGAATATTTTTTTTTTTCTAAAAATAATAATAATATTTATTAGCGAATCTTTCCTTTTTATAAAAATAAAATTAATTTTATTGGTGAATTTGTTTATATCAATTTCTTTTGGTAGAAAATATTGGCGAATCTTGGAAAATAATCATTGTATGCATTAATTACTATTACATTTCCTTTCATTTAAAAATAATCTTTTATAAAAAAAGTAAAGGCATGAAGGTTGAAATCATTATTGAGTTTAAGGGTGAGACTATACTTTATTTGGTTTCTACCATTAATTTAAAATAATCTAATAGCCCTCTTTCTATTTTCTAAGATAAAATTTACAAACAATTTGTAATACTCATGGGGCCAAAAATTGCTTTTAGACCATTGGTTTTCATTGAAGTCAACAATTCAAAAGCAATTTCAAACCCCACGAGCATTACAACTTGTAGGTACATTTGACCTCATGGAATGCAATGAAGGTCATTATATTATATTTTAAATCAACGGTGGAAATAAAAGATTGTTGATATAACCCTAAAGTAACTAATAATTATGATATATTGGTGAATTAATTTGGATTTCTACAATAAATTATAAAATGCGAATCTGATCCAATCATGTATCAATATTGTTGTGAATGTTTAAGTTAAAAAAAATAATAAAATAAATTCTCTAGAGATTTAAATAATAGTAAAATAAAAAATTGTAAAAATGTGGCGATTTGGGTCACCTTAAAAGTTGAAATTGTTAGCCAAATTTGATTCCCAAATTTCAAAAAATAGCCAATTGGCAATATTAGCCACTAAAGTTTTCACTGGTAGCAATTGTAGAGAAACTATCTGGGACATTGACCCTAGAAAGGGTTGCATACCCACTAATCAGTTTACACCAAACCATAGAGTAGAAAATAGAACTACATACTTTACGCCTTGATCCCGTGCCAAAACGGGTATGTAGGTAGTCTAGGGACGGAGTTGTCCCTAGTACTCAGGCGTTCGTGGGTGTGGTCTAGGTTTGGTAAGAAGAAGGATTGAGTGGAATTCAAGCTTGTATTATGTTATTTTAATTTCTCCTAAGGATGGCGACCTCAGTGCACTCCTATTAGAAGAGTGTAGTACTTAGTGAGTGGCTCAAGACCCGAATGGTCCTAATGAGTCTAAGTCTCTGGCCAGAGCACCTCCTATCCCAATTGGATAGATGCCTACCCTATATGGGTAGATGCCTATCCCGTATTGGATAGATGAAACCTCTTGCTCCATATGGATAGATGCCTAACCCATATGGTTAGATGCTCATCCCGGATGGATGAATGCCTAATCCTAATGGAAGGATGCCTAGAGTATGCGATTGAATCAAACACAAATGATTAAAGTAAACAAAAAAAAAAGTGGTCAAATTTTGTTGGGTTAAGTAAAGTGGGTTATTACATTAATCATTGCATAAATGTTGTTATACTAATTTCAATGCTAGAACATGTGATTTGTATATTAATCTTTGCATAAATGCTGAAGAAAAATAGAGGATATATAAAATTTATCATTATATAGTTGATTGAATTATTGATCCATACATTAAATAGTATTGATTCATACAATAATTAAATTTTTCAATAAAACCTAATATAATATATTAAATATTTTTAAAGAATTATTAAGATTCCTTTTAGATTTATTGGATATATTTTTTATGTGTTAATCATTATATAAATGTTGAAGACATACAAAAGATATAAAAACTTTATCAATAAATAAATTTTTTTATTAAATAAAATTAATAAAATCTATTATGTGTTTTAAAAAAGCTATTGAGATTCCTTTATTTTTTTTTTGGTATTGGAAATCAAGAGTAAAAGTATCAAAATACAGTAAGTTCAAAGGGGAAGGCACTGCCTCATATCAAGTATAGACAAAAATTACATAAAAAAGAAGGCCTAATCACCGATCAGTCGAGTATGCACAACGGACAAAAGTAGAGTCAAGAGACAAAACACATAGAGCCTGCAACTAGGATAACCAATGACTAAGTTTATCCACCCAGGCAGTCCATCCAGCAGGGCCTTCCATCCAAGCTATCTCCTTACTTTCCATGATCTTAACAAGCATATGAGGTTGTTCATATGAGAGAGCACTGGATCCATGGATCTCACGTATCAGCTTAGTGAGAGCTTGGTTGAATTTGTCGAGGTCTTTAGCACACCTCATCCACTCGTAGCCATCCCACATCTTGAATACAAACATTGTAGCGGCTCCATCTTGAAGGAACCTGAACAACTTGTCTCTTTCCAGATCTAATATTAAAGAGACCTGCATAGCAATATGATAGAAAGTCAGTCTTCAAAAAGACTCAGTAAGAACCCTCACATGACCTTGAAAAAGCTCTTTGTTCCTAATATCCTAGAGATACCATAGAATATGGGCAGAAAGAATAGACCAAAGAAGATTAGCATCCTTTTTAAGACCATGAATGAAGCCAGATATAATATCAAAAGTCTACACAGCATAGGGAATTTGTAAACCAAACATAGGCCACACTTCCTTAGCAATAACACAGTCAAAAAAAATATGTCTAGCAGTCTCAGGTAACCTACAAATAGTGCAAATATTATAATTAACAGAGTCCTTTCTCAGGGGGAGCCTGTCAAGAAGAATTAGCCAATTAAAGCATTTGATCTTAGGGGCAATAGGCCTTTTCCAGAATCTGTCAAGTCTTTTGTGCCATTGAGGGGGGGTTAGGTCCGTATACCATAGGTGGTTGGCATGCTTGATGATGGAGTCATTGTAAGAAAGGGCGGAGTATATGTGTTTAGCTTTATTTTTGTGAAGGAGAGTCCCCTAGGGCCATTTAAACTCAAGAAAGCTATGGGAGTCAACCTCATAGAGTTTGGGGAGGCCAATGTTAGAGTAGGTGATCTGAATAAGCTTGTAGGTTCTTTTCTACAAAAAGGGGAGGTTAAAGTTATCTCTGAGGTCTTCCCAAGCGATGAGATAGCCATCTTCAAGAATAGAGACAAGTTTCTTGATGCCTTTCTGAGCCCATAGGCGGGCCGAATAGCCCCTGGTGAGAGCAAGAGGTTTGGAGTTATACTCAAGGTTCCACCAGATAGATCTCTCCCCATGGATAATCTTATCATTGAAGAACTCAGTATCTTTAAGGAGGCCCCTAACAACCTACCAATATTTCCAGATAGATTTGAAAATGGGGGAGCCATGGACGCTTACAGGGAACTTCCCAGCAATGATGTCACTTAGAGGGAGGCCTTTTCATGTTTTAGCCTTCCTAGGGATAGCCTTTTCAAGATTATTGCGAATGAGGATTTTCCAGGGTTCATCTCCATCAAGTGCATGGAAGATCCATTTGGCCATGAGGGAGATACCTTGGAGATGGAGGTCTTTCAACCCCAGGCCTCCAAGAGATTTGCTAGTAGACCACCATTTCCAGTTGATAGCTTGTTTTTTCCTCCCACCTTTACCATTGGACCAGAGGAACCACTTGATAGCCTTTTGGATTTCATAGATTTGGTAGTTAGGGAACATCCAGGTAGAAGAGTAATAAATGCTATAGGAAGATAAAAAAAATTGACAGACTTGGAATCAGCCAGTGAGAGATAAATACCTCCGGTTACATTTGAGGAGTTTCTTAAAGATTTTTTCCTTGATCCAGGACCACATGTCTTTAAGGGAGGGAGAGATGGCAAAGGGTATACCCAAATATCTGACAATCTTGTTAGGGCCCCCGCATTGAAACCCAATTTGGGGGATCCTATCAAGAGGAGTATCATCCCACCCAAGGAGAATAGATTTAGCTTGCAAGATTTTGGCTCCAGAGATGTCACTAAATTCTTGAAATTTAAGGTGCAAGTTCTCAAAGTTGGTCTTAGAAAGCTCAAGAAAAAGAGAGGTATCATCAGCGAACTGTAGGTTGAGGAGTTGGGAGTCATCAGGGAGCATGATGCCCCAAATACAAGGGGAGAGAGAATTGTCTTTCAGAAGGAAGCCAAGGGCTTCCAAAGCAATGACAAAGAGAGTCGGGGCCAGAGGGCATCCTTATCTAATAGAGCAGGAAAGGCTGATAGTAGAAGAGAGGGAGCCATTGATTTCAATGAGGGCAGAGGCATCTTGGAAGAGGACCTTAACCATGTTACAAAAAGAAGCAAGGAAGCCAAAGGCCTTGAGCATGGATAGGACAAAGTCCCACTCAATTTGGTCATAGGCCTTTTCAAAGTCCAATAGGAGCATAGCAGAGTTATGTTTAGAGAACCGTCCCCACTCCATGGCCTCCCAACTAGTGATGAGGCTTTCCAGGATGTAGTGGCCTTTGATGAAGCTAGTTTGGGTGGAAGAGATGAACTTAGGGAGGATATTTTCTAACCTCATAGCAAGGGCTTTAGTAAGGATTTTATAGGAGATGTTGAGAAGGGTAATAGGGCACCAGTTTTTCATAAGGGTTTTATCTCCATCCTTGGGAATAAGTTTGATGATGCCTCTGTTAATGTCAGATCCAAGGGAACCATTCACAAGGGCCTCAGTATAGACATCAAGGAGATCTTGGGCAATCCAGTCAATGTTAGATTTGTAGAATTCAGCCAGGAGACCATCGGGTCCCGGGGCTTTACCATCTTTAAGGGAGTGAATAGCCCTAACAATTTCCCCAATATTGATGGCTTGATCCAAAGAAACAGCATCCTCCCTAGAAATTCTTTGGGGGATGATAGAGAGAAACCTACTCCTACGAGCCTTGGAGTGGCTATTGTCTTCGGAGGAGAAAAGGTTCTGATAGAAGGTGGCAAAAGCCTTAGAGATATCCCCGAGGTTGGTGATGGGAACACCATCAATGAGTAAAGTATCAATGTTCTCCCTAATATTCTTTTGCTTGAGAAGGTTAAAAAAGAATTTGGAACCTTTGTCTCCAAATTGCAGCCATTAGTGGCGCCCACCAATCATGGCCCCTCTAATCCTGACATTTTGATGATTTCGAAGAGCATCTCTAGTCTTGGAGAGGAGAAGGGAAAGAGAGGTGTCATCAGGGGAACACTGGGCCTCAGCCTCAAGCTGGGAAAGGAGGATAGAGAGAGACTTCTCCACAGAGCTGGCAGCCTTAGCTTGCTGCTGACCGATAGTTTTAAGCAGTTTTTGCCAAGAGGTGATATTAGTGTTCCATCTGGAGATGTGGGGGGTGGGAGAGCGGTTATGGGTGTTAAGGAATCTAACCATCTTAATGGCAGCCATGGTAGTGGGGTCCTTAAGGAGGGAAGTGTTGAGAATGAACTTATTCCTGGGGACTGGGAGGGGAAGGGGGGGGCCAGAGAGGTTAATGAGGGCGGAGATGGGGTGGTGATCAGATAGGGAGGAGGGGGAAGTGGAGACAAAATTCCCATTAGCCCCAGGGGTAAAAAAAAAGTGGTTTCTATCCGCATAGAACCAGTCCAATCTAGAGTAAATCCTATTAGCTCCCTGTTGGAAGTTGCACCAAGTATGCCAGATGCCAACATGGTTAGCCTTATTGGTGGGGAGGGGGTCAAAAAGATGCATAGTATGCTTAAAGCTATCCCAGTTAGGCTTTTCATCAGCCTTCCAACAGAAGCTATTACCACCAATTTTATCCATAGGATATTCAATCATGTTGAAGTCGCCACCAAAGATCCAAGGCACATTAAGGAGGGAGGCTAGGAATTGCCAAAATTCAGCCCTCTCCATATGATCATTGGGGGCATACAGAGAACAAACCTCGAATATGGAGCTATTATGTTTAATGATAATCCAAGCAGCTCTATTGCAGGGGGAGGCACCTTTTAAAGTTATGAAGGGCTCCCAGTTGGGGTGAATGAGGAGGGCTTCTCCTCCTCGACCTTTGGGGTGGTTAGTGTAAATTTTAATCGAGTCCTTCCAAATAAAATCTAAATTGATCTCAAGAGTAAAAGAAGTAGCCTTGAGCTCTTGAAGCATGAGGAAATCTATGGAGTTGACAAGGTTAAGAGATCTTCTAATGACGTGCTTTCTGTCTAGTGCTTCCAGACCATGGATATTCCAGGAGATGCACTTCATGGTAAACTAGGTGAGTCGGAGTTCTGTGCTCCAAATGAGCCAAGAGTCTGATAGTGAGGGTCATGCTTCCCCAGTTTCTTCTTAGAGGCGGGGAGGTCTTATTTTTAGAGCCAGTAGGTCTACCTTTCGGTTTAGGAGGGGGAAGGGGGATGTCATTTTCATCATCAGAAAGATTCTCCATCAATGAGAAGTTATTGTGGAGATTCATATTATTAGGGATCAATTGCCAGTAAAGCAAGGAGGATGGCACTTGGGAGGAATAGTCTTGATCATTAGGATTTGTAGGGATGACATTAATAACAAACTCGTCACCAATTTCCTTCAATTGTGATTCAATCGCAGGGATGTTCGCACCAATACTGACATCACCATTAGCAGGAGGTTGTGCCAGAACGTCATTAACAACCTCTGGAAGGCCATGCATTAATGCTAGCCTTGCAAGGCCTGAACCAAGGATGGTATCCCTACTAGAGCGAACACCATCCTCGATGGCTTGAACAATACTTTTAATCATAGAGCCAGAATGGGTCTTTCTAGCAGAGCCTTTGGTCGTCATAGTAACCTCAGGGATATCTTGTTTCTTAGCCAGAGTCTTTGATTTCCCGGTGGATGGGCATTTATCAAATATAGGGGTGTTTTTTCTCTGGCATTTTTTTGATTTTCTAGCAACCAACTGAAAGTCATCTCCTGGGGACCCAGCGACAAAATGAAGGGAAGCCTGGTCAGCAGAGTGAGCAAGGTTAGGAATATCCAAGACAGGTTCATTAGGAACAGGGGGAGAGACTTCATTGATGGCGGGAGAAGGCTTAGGTTTAGGGTGGGGTTTTGATTTGAGAACAATCGGGCAATTTTTACACGGGTGCCCTTCTCTTTTGCAGAGGAAGCAAGCATTCAATCCACCTAGGATCTCAATAGGGCATGAAAAAATTTCATCCTGTATAACAAAGTTGAGGCTGCTAGGAATATCAATTCCAAGATTCAAGGAAATCAGAACCCTAGCATCCATATTAGCAACTAGTCTAGATGAATTGTCTATTCTAACAATTTTGCCAATCGAATCCAGCATTCGAGGGATAAATTTCCACAGAAAAGGAAGAACATTCTTAATCAGAATCCACCTAGGGCTCGAGAGAGCCAAAATTTCTTTCGAGATAGCCTCTAGGGTCCAACCAAGGGCATGAAAGGATGTTTTCCCAACAGCCCAATATTGTTTTTTCAAGACTTCACTCTGCATTGAGTGGTTATCAAGGAATATAACAAAAAGACCCTTCTAGATCTCATGACAGAAGGAGATACAAAACCCTAATTTAATATTCCAAAAGTTATGAAACCAATCATCCAAAAATTTCCTGGGTGGAACCTTATCTATCTCAACAGCAGCAAAGAAGATAGTACAATCCTTAAGCCTATTCTTTTCAAAAATGATTTCATTTAGGAGACATTCATTAGGAGCAAGGAAAGCAGAGTCGGGGTCACCGTGAGGGGTCTTGCCCAAACCAGATCCTTCACCGCGATCTCTGGCCGCCACGAAGACCGCCTGGTCAGGCAATGCTTGAGCAGGATTTGCCATGGCATCCTTGTAACTGGTTGACGGCCCAACGACAGGGAGTTGTCCATGGTTGCAGGCGCTAGGGTTAGGAGAGACAGGGAGGGCATCGGGAGAAAGTGAGGATGGTGCAATGAATGCACTGTTCGAGCCAAACTCCCTAAGGAGAGTCGATGCAGAGAAGGAGTAAATGCAAACACGGGGGAAATAAACCCTAAAAGAAAAGACAAACAAAGCAGAAAGCACACGAAAACAAAGAATGATAGGTGGAGAGCAGAGATAGAGAAATCAAACTGCATGGAGGAGGGAAACCTCCTCCACAGTCGCTAGGTATTTAGTCGGGTCAGCACCACCGTCACCACTTAAAGGTTTTTTGCACCATCACCGAATTTTTGCACCATCCCTATAGAGATCCCTAGAAAACAGTATTTTTCTATTTTGTAGGATTTTTCATATTCCAAGTATTTGAGATTCCTTTTAGATTTATTGTATATATTTATTGAACACTTAGCATTGTACAATAATCATTACATAAATATTGAAGAAAAAATATATATATATATAAACTTTATCATTATATATTCATTGAGTAATTGATTCATAAATGAAATACATTGATTCATATAATAAGTAAATCCTTTCAATTAAAAATTAGTAAAATATAACGTGTTTAAAAAATGTTATTAAGAATCTTTTCAGTTTTATTTTACACTAATAATTGTACAATAATAATTACATAAATATTCAAGACAAAAAGAAAATATATGAACTTTGTCATTATATATTGATTAAATTATTAATTTATACATTAAATAGGATTCATTCATGTAATAAATAAATCTTATAAATTGAAAAATTCATAAAATATATTATGTATTTAAAAAAGTTTATTCATTTTTTTAAATTGATTGTATATATATTTTTAATAGACATTTCAAATTCTTGTATATATATTTTTAATAGACATTTAAAATCACATTCCTTTAAAAAAATATTCAATAAAGAAATCTTAATAATACAAGATTTATACTACCAATTTTTTTTTATTAAATCTCACAATAAATATAAAATAATAAGGCCCCAGGCCCCGATCGTCTCCCTGCAGAGTTCTACAAAGCCAATCTTGAATGGGTCACACATGACCTCTATTACATATACAATGAAGCTCTTGACAATGACACCTTGGGGGAATTCATAAATAAAGGCATTGTTAAACTCATCCCTAAAGAAGGAGACAAAGCGCTCATTAAGAACTGGAGACCAATCACCCTCCTTAACGTTTCCTGTAAAATCCTTGCCAAAGCCTTAGCTACCTGCCTTGAAAAAATTCTTCCAAAATTCTGCTCTACCCAAACTCGATTCATTAAAGGCAGATACATATTGGAAAACCTTGTCACTAGTTGGGAATCCATGGAATGGGTCAAAACCTCTAACCAGGACGCTGCCATGTTCCTTGTGGACTTTGAAAAAGCCTATGACAGAGTCGAGTGGGATTTCATCCTCATGATGCTCCAAGCTTTTGGCTTCCCTAACGAGTTCTGTGACTATGTCTGAATTCTTCTCAAAGATGCTTCTACCATGATTGAAGTTAATGGAACCCTATTCCAACCTATTCCTCTCTCTAGATCCATTAGGCAGGGCTGCCCTCTTGCCCCTGCTCTGTTTGTTATTGCCTCAGATGCCCTCTTCTATCTCCTTAGAGATGATACTCTATCTCCTAGACTCCATGGTATTGTGTTGCCAGATGACTTTGAATTGCTCAATGTCCAGTTTGCTGATGATACCTCTCTTTTCCTAGAGCTCTCTAGGCAAAACATTGATTCCCTCAACCTAAAAATTGACACCTTTGGTAAAGCCTCTGGAGCCAGGATCTCCAGCTCCAAATCTATTCTACTTGGCTAGAAAGATGAACCTCCAGACTGGTTACAGCAAGACGGGTACTCATGGGGAGGACCCAACATGATTGTCAAGTATCTCGGTATGCCCTTATCTATATCTCCCTCTCTTTGAGACATGTGGACTTGGGTTAAGGGGAAAATTGATAGGAAGCTCAACAAGTGGGATAATAGGATCCTCTCCCTAGCAGGTAGGGTTCAAGTATGTCAAAAAATCCTCTCCTCATAAAGTATCTACTACTCTTTGGTTTGGATGTTTAACAATTATCAAATTTATGAAATCCAAAAGGCTATCAAACACTTCCTCTGGTCTGATGGTAAGGACAAAAGAAAGGCCCATGTGGTGAAATGGGCCTGGTGCCACTTAGACAAAAAGCTTGGAGGCTTGGGCCTTGAGGATCTTAAGTTGCAAGGAACCTCCCTTGCCACCAAGTGGATATTTCATGCACTAGATGGGCAAGAACCTTGGAAGATTCTTATTAGAAACAACATTCAAAATGGATTCTCCAAGGCTGCCAAATCATGGAAAGCCCTCCCACTCAATGATCTACTTGCTGGAAGTTTCTCGATGTCTACCCAAGGCACCTGGGTCTTTAAGTCCATCTGGAAAGCCTGGGAGTATGTGCATAGACTTATCTGCAACTCTAGCATAGACTGTGATAACACTATACATGGTGAAAGGTCGATATGGTGGAACCTCCACCATAACTCTAAGCCACTGACCTTAACCCAAGGCTATTCTACTAGATTCTGGCATAACAAGGGGATCAAGTATCTCATGGATATCTTGGATAATGACAACCTCATCACTTGGGAGGAACTTAGTAGTAAATTTAATCTCCCTACTTCACATAAGCGGACCTACAATATGATTAGGAATGCCTGTAAGACCCTCAATCTTCCTAAGAACACTCATGTTGACGCCCACAGGTACCTCTCATTCCTATGGAAGGATGGCTCCCCCCTCCCCAAAATTAAATCCAAAGTTATCTACAACCTGCTTAACCAGGACACCTCTATGATCAACCATGTCAATACCCTATGGAATGTTCACCACAGCCCCACTGCTTGGTACAAAACCTTTGAGAACCTTTGGAAATCCCCCATCCCCCGTAAGATTAAGTGTTTCAGATGGCAACTCTTACTAGGTAGATTGCCTATTAGGAATAACGTAGCTGCATATGATCTCTATTTTGTCTGCAATAAACCTAAGTCCGCTCGGCACATCTTCCTTGACTGCCTTTTTGCTAGGGAGATCTTGTTAATGTTTGGAATATCCATCACTGAGCATGTCTTCATTTATGATATAGTTACTGGTTTCGTCCATAATCTTAGAAAGGATGCTAACTTAATTTGGCAAATTTTGTCTTCTTTTATCCTTTGGTTTATTTGGAAACTCAGAAATGAGGAGAAATTCCAAGGTAATGCTAGGGAACTTAGTAATTTTTAAAAAAAATTCACACATTATAAAATTGCTGTACAGGTTTGCTTCCTGATGAATGTTGAACGAAACAAACTTCTGTGGTTCCTCAAAGAAGGCCGAGCCACCATGTTTATAAATGAGATGCAAGATGGATATGAATGGGCAAGGATTGCAGAAAATCAAATCGCCTTTGAGAGTGTAGTAAAGAAACTGATTAAAGAACTTCAGGATACTAGAGCTCCCCCTTTCAATAGGGTAGGCATATGCATACAAATCTTGGAAAGGAAGAAGGTGGTCTGGATGGAAGGACCACAGGGGTGGACCACATGGCTGGAAGACCAAGATGAAATCCTTCTCTAGTACCTTATGGCAGTGAGCACAGCTTTATTTTGGATTTTTTTTTTTAGTGCATTGTATATGACACTCGTCTAGGTCTCTTTGGTTTCGCTGTTGAGGCTCTGCCTCCCCTGAACTCATCTGTATAAACCCCCTTTTTTGGTCTCTCGATTTATAATATAAAAAAAAAAATAGCGTTCAATATGGGTAACGGGGGAGTGACACAACGCGTTGGGGTGCCTTTGGAACGCTGCAATGCTGCCTCTGTTAACCCTGCAGCGACGGAAATGCCGACGAACAAGATTTGGTGAGTGGAACTAAAGTGTCTCTCACCTTCGTGGAACTAATGAGGCATTTTCTTCCGCGCACTATGGCAGATGAAATACCCTTCTACTCCGGCAAGCTCAACATAGCATCAAATTACGTAATGGCTCTGTCTATGAAGCAGGCTTTGTAGGCATACTCTCTGTCAACTACCATAATTCGTTTATTATCAGAAACAGTAGCTTTCTGTCACTTAGCCCTATCTCATATTTACGCATACTATATTTATATTTCATTTTATTACCGTCTGTTTAGTATCTAAGATGTACGTAATAAGATATTAATTCAACTTTTAAATTTATTTTATTTAATGTTTATACATTTAACTGGTGTGGCTATTTTATCAGGCGGGATTCCATCTAGGGTTCAGATTCAGCACTGTTTATCTTTCACTGTAATTACTTTCTCAAATTGTTTAGATACTTCATTTTTTAATTCATTGTCTACATGAAACAACTTTGTGAATCATTAATTAATTAGATACATTAGTAAATAAAATGGCGAGTGCAGGAGGCCAAGGCGAAGTGTTACATGGCGGATGTCGCACAAGCACTTCGGGTGCTCAAGAGCAGATCCAGATTGGCTGAAATCAGTACCACGATCGACATCCAGGAGGAAGGAGCGATCATCTGAAGGCGCCTTCATGGAGTGATGAGATGGACCAAGTAATTCCAATGGAGGCAGTCAGGGCAAAAGTCAACAATGAGTGGCAGACATATTGAAATTCGGGTCACGGATCGACACAGGAAGCTAGGAGGCAGCCGGTTCCTCCCTCGGATCTACAGGGGTAATATAGGCCGCAGTGGGTTTTCAAAAATGGGTGCTGGGTTGACACTCTTTACTAGGATGGGAATGGATGACAACTGTTACCCCCTGGAGTCCCTAGATTTTCAGGATCCAGAAATGGCTTTCAAGCAAGGAACCGAAAATTCAACGGACCTCTCTGGACTCGTAGCAGAATCGAATTGGAGCTCACCGCTCCAAACATCCTAATAGCAAGTGGTCCTCCATTTCGCAGGAATTGAAAGCTAAGGGTTTTCAGAGAGGGAAGAATGGGTGGTTCGAGGAAAATGGCCATATCGAAGGCGGATGTGGCGCGTAATTGGAGATCTGACTACTTCACCTTCAAATAGGCGACCTGAGCCTAGCAAGGATACAAATTTTAAAGGATCTAATCCTCATCCAAGCAAGAAGCTGTAAATTGGGAAGGATTCTCTGATACACACTTGGTCAATATCTATTGTAGATGAAGTAGTGAAGAAAAACAAACATCTCTTGGAAAAAGTTGGGCTTTTCATTAAGTGGTGGGATCTTAGATGGAAGAGTCGTGAGGTAATCATCAATTGGTGTAAGGGTCAATGGGGAGAGATCATATCGATTAAAGCTGGTTGCAAATGGTTTTTACTTGATCACCTTCGCCTCCTTCGAAGATAAACAGAAGGCCCTTAATTCTGCCCCTTTTTTCATGGAAGGGGCTCATATGCATCTCTTTGACTAGAAACTAGGATTTATCCCTAGGGAAGAAGCTGTCCCTGAAACCTTAGTATGGTTTTGTCTATACAACTTGCCATTGGAGTTCAGGGGGGATGGGATTTTAAGAATTATTGGTAGAAAACTTGGCAAGTTCTTCTATCTTGATAAACCTTTGGAAAATCAGAATATGGGAATCTATTTCAGGATTTGTGTGAGTTTAACATAGGATGCAAATATCCCATTAAAAATTGAACTAATGCTAGACAATGGCAACTAGACCCAAGTGATTGATAGGGAGGATAAGACTAATTTGTGCTTTCTATGCAAGTCGTTATCCCATACTTCGGACAACTGCCATTCCAAGGTCTTTGTAAGCTCTCTTCACAGATTTGATCAATCCTTTTTTGGCACCGCAAAGAAAAACTTGCGCAGGGATCCACTCTCTGATATGGAGAAAGATTTGATAGATTTAATCTGGCCAGAGAATGTAATCCAAGAGGTTGGGAATTTGGAGGCGGAGGATGGAGGCGCAAAGATACTCGGTGTCAATTCTCCTAATGACACGGAGGGTACCCATAACATTGATGTGCCCATTGCACAATTAGTAGGTGAAGGGGAAATTGCCTCAAAGAATGCAGAAGTTGTTCATGAGATTTCTAGATCCCCCCAGGTTGTTTTGGATGGACGAGAGGTCCCTGTCTTATTAGAAATGCCATTTCCAAATTAGGATGTATATTTTGAGGAGATGATACTTCAACCCATCGAGAGCAAATCAGACTATAGAGACTTAGTGAACTCAGTGCCAAGGGATGTGGAGAGGCAAGGCCCTGGTGATCCTTTAGCAAATGCAGAAGTTGAAGGTGAGCTTAACTCAGAATTAGGCATGAATGATAGCTTTGAAGAGTTTTAGGTTGGAATATTGGAGGAGAAGGGTTTAGAGAAAATCCAGTCCTCTTTGAAAACTCCCAAAATCAAATCAAACAGGCAAAGGGGTTGCTTGTCGAACAAATCCAAACTGGCAATGGCTGGATGTGCAAAAGGGAAAACTAAACTTTTTCAAATGATTCTTCAAAATGAGGAGGAGTTACCCCTTCCCAAGGACTCACGAGGATCCTAAGATGGAATGCTAGGGGCTTAAATGCCCCTAACAAATGGCGCCTTTTCAAGTGCCAAATTAAGTCTAGTAAGGAAGATTTAGTGATGTTATAGGAAACCAAATAGAGTAATGTGGAGCAAGAGAGTAAGATAAAGTTTTGGAGGTAGTGGGAAGGTGTTTTTGTAGAATCTATGGGGGCTTCAGGTGGAATTGGGGTTCTTTGGAATCCTACAAAGGCCTGATGCTATATTGTGGAGGCCCATAATAATTGGATGATGGTAGCTTTTCAAGTATTTCAGGATAATCATTGTTGGATGGTGATCAATGTGTATGGACCCATTGCCACACCCGCTAAGAGGGAGCTATGGAAAGAAATATCTAGGAAACTCAGTTTTGACAAGGATGAGAAGATTATTATTGGGGGGGATTGTAATGCGACCCTTAATTATTTAGAGAAAATGGGAGGCTCTATGGTGATAAATTGAATGCAACAAGATTTCCAAGAATTTGTTGATTCTAATTATCTAAGAGAAATAGTGGCAAGTAATGACAAATATACCTGGACCAACAGAAGGCAGGGTTTCACTTGCATTTCAGAAAAGTTAGACATATTTTTTTCTCTTTGGTGACTAGTCTATGGTTCCAGGCTTGGTGGACTCTTCAATTCTTTCTTTCAGTGGATCAGATCATTTCCCATTGCAATTGGTCTTTGCTTCAAACCCATATTATGGTAGATCCCCTTTCAGGTTTGAAAGGATGTGAATCAGGGATCCATCTCTCTTGGATTCCTTGACTCTATGGTGGTAGGAATGTAGAATTGGAAATCAGTCCAAGATGTTTATTTTTCATAAGAAACTCTCATATATTCAAGACAAACTCAAGGAGTGGAATAGGGTACATTTCAAGAACATTTTCACAGAAAGCTAAAGGATGGAAAATGAATTAAGGGCTTTGAATGATGTTGTCATAGCTCATGGTATAAGAGATGAGTTCAGATTGGAGAAAAAGCTCAAAGAGGAACAAATAAAAATCTTTGCATAGGAGGAACAATTTTGGAGACAAAAGTCAAGAGAGTTATGGTTCAAGGAAGGGGACAAGAACACAAAATTCTTCCACAACTCTCTAGTTATAAACATAAATAGAAATAGAATCCTGGAACTAATCAAAGAAGATGGGACTGTGATCAACTCCAAAGATGAGATCAATCAAGAAGTGGTTGGATTATTCAAAACCTTCTGAATCGGGACAACCAGAGTATAAATCAGAGAGCTATCAAGAGTGATTTTGTCAATTAGATTCCTAGCATCATTTTAGATGAGGAGAACAAGGAGATATCTAAGTCTATCACTTTTGAGAAACTCAGATAGGCTACATTCCAATTAGCCCTTGACAAGGATGATCTGCTCAAGGTTACAAAGGAATCCTGAAAGAAAGCAACAATTTTGGGAGCCATCAATCATAGCTTCTTAGCCCTCATCCCTAAGAAGAAAGAAGCTACATGTATGGGTGATTTTTGACCGATTTCTTTATGTAATACTTGTTATAAGATGATCACCAAAGTAATGGAAAATAGATTAAAGAAGGTATTGGATAAGATCATTTCAGAAGAACAAAGTGGGTTTGCCCCAGGCAGGTCTATCACAAAGAGAATCATTGTTGCTCATGAAGCAATTCACACAACTAAGAAGCTCAAGAAATCCAACATGATCATCAAATTGGATATTCTAAAAGCATATCATCTCGTAGATAATTTTTGTTTTGCTAGATGTCTTATCTAGATATGGATTTGGTCGCCCTTGGATTGAATGGGTTAGAGGGTGTATTGAATCTTCGAAGTTCTCCATCCTTATCAATGGAATGGCCAATGGATATTTTAACACTAGTAGGGGTTTAAGGCAACGAGACCCGTTATTAACTTTCCTTTTCATCATAATGGCAGAAGTGTTGGGAAAGAGCATCACAACCACTAGGATAGAGGGCCAGTGGAAGAGTATTGAGATTGCCCCTGGTATTGAGCCAATCACACATTGGCAGTTTAATGATGATACAATCTTTTTTGGAGAAGCATCTGGGGGTGAAGCCAGAAGTATCGAATCCATATTAGACAATTATATTAAAGCACAAACTATTAATTGATGTAAATCTAAAGTTTTCTTTCTCAATGTTCAGCCAAGTCTACAATTAGACATTGCTAGAGTCTTGGGCTTAAAAGTGGTGCAATTTCCTAGGAAATTATTAGGTCTTCCTTTGTTTGGAGGCATCATAAAAAATTTCCACCGAGAAAGATTGATTGAAAATTGCAAGAATAAAATGGAGCTCTAGAAAGGAAATGACTAACATTTACATGCAAATTGCTCATGGTCAAGCCTATCTTATCGGCTATTCCGATCTACTCCATGGCTTGTTTTAAAATTCATGCATCAGTGGAAGATAGTCTCAATCAAATTTTGAGAAAATTCATTTGGACAACTCCCCATGATTATCTAAATCAACCCCTTCTTTCTTGGGAAAAATTTTGGAAACCATGGAGTGTTGGAGGTGCAGGGATTCGACAACTCAAAATCATGAATTTGGCTCTTGTGGCTGAGCTTTCCTAGATCATGACCAAATCAAATTTAAAGTAGGTGCGAATTGTAAGAAGAAAGTATCTAGACTTTGATGAACCCATTAGCATTCTAAGAATTAGAAATCCTCCAAAAGGTTTGACCATTTGGAACTTCATATGTGAAAGCAAGGACATGGTGTCAAAGCACATCGCTTGGAAAGTTTGCAATGGCCAATGATCATCCTTTGGGATGACTCATGGGATGGACACAAAAAATTAGGAGCGGATCAAAGCTTGAGGGAGATCAGAGCAACAACTTCTAAGGTTTGGGGAACTAAGGTATGCAATTTTACAGTAGTCAAGATTGATGGAATTGATAAATGGTGTTGGAAATCCATGGATATCCTTGACACCCCCAAAATCAGAATGACTCTCTAGACAACATCCTCAAAGATAGATCCAATCTAGTCTCTCTGGATAACGATAGAATTAGGTGGTGTGCTTCAAAGGATGGGGAATATAATGTGGAACTTGGATATAGGCTTAAGGAAGCAACTTTGGAGGATAGCCAATGTGCAATCAAAATCCTTTAGGGAAAAGATGTCCTACCCAAAGCTGGTGTATTCTCCTAGCTAGCCACCTAGGGAATAATTCCAACTCATGATAGATTTGCCAAAATTGGGATTTGTGGACCCAACGGATGCCTATTGTGCAAGAATAATGTGGGATCTACAGATCACCTCCTTTGGCCCTGTCCAAAATGCTCAATTCTGTTGGAAATTCTTACTAGGAAAACAAGAGTTTCAACAATTGGGGCCTCAAAGCATCAAATAATGGTTCATTTCTTGGCCACGATCAATTCCTAAGGGAATGTTCAATAGCATCTAGTTGTTCTCCTTTTCACATTGCTATGGGAACTCTAGAAGGAGAGGAATAAAAGGGTCTTCATGGACCAATCCATGCCGAGGGAATTTCTTGTGTCAAAAGTGAAACTAGAAATTATGGAGTTGGTAAATGAAGTAGCTAAAAGGTGTATAAGAATCTCTAATGTCTTTACAAATCGAGATAATGAGCTGATAAAGAAATTCTTAGGTTTGATAGTTCCTATGGGATATGATTTGGCTCAATCGGATGTTTCAGATAAGCATAGATCCATATGTTGGTAAGCTCCGAAGAAGGGATGGATTAAGATAAACTTTTACACAGCTTCCTTGGGTAATCAAGGACATGTAGGTGTTGCCTATATAGCTAGAGATGACCAAGGTCTCATCATCATATAATCGGCTGATTACATTGGGAAGACCACAAACAACATAGAAGAATTTAGAGAAGCCTTGAAATGGGTTGACCTTGGTAGGAGACTGCGAGCTGGAAAAATTTACTTAGAAGGTGATTCTCTTTTGACAATCAATGCAATCGGGAATAAATGGGTGGTGAGTTCGAAGCTTGAGAGATGGCTTTCTCCAATCACAAAAGCATTGAAAAGTTTTAATAATTTAAAATATGTCATATTTATCGAGAGGGAATGGGTTGGCAAATGACCTATCCAAGCAGGTGGTGGAGCATAAAAATATCATTGATTCTCTCCATTCTAAACAATGATTAAAAATTGATAATAGTCAAATGTTGAAAATATCACGGGATCATGAGGTAGTTTGATGAGACAATTTCCAAGAAAGTTGGCATGTATGGATGTGACAAGGGAGGATACAATATACAAGTGTCATGTGCGAACCTTTAACCAAGTGACAGACTAATCACTTCATAAAATTAGCTAAATATTTAATTTGTATTGGAATCGGTATGATTGCTAGATGGCGATGACTTAAGCCTCCATGTCATATAAGAAAGGTATTATGGCAGCAAAGCCTCAAAAAGGATTTATTTCAAGTATGGGTTGGAGGATGATCTCATTATGATAGGCAATAACTCTCATTCACAACCATTTTAGGAAGAGGGAGTTATATATTTGGCAAGTATGGTGGTAATGTCATTTCATACTTGCAACTTTTGAGTAATTTGGAAGTCGTAGCTATGGATAGCTCTATTCTTTCGGAATCAACTAGGCAAAAAAAGGTGTTTCTTAGGGACATTATAGAGAAGTAGCTCCTAATGGTTATGTAATCAAAACACCCTCTAATTTTGCATGTGGTTAGGAAGGGCTTATGCACAGAGTTTTTGAACGAAAATCACAAGTACAGAGTGAGCATGAGAATTACGGGTATGTTTCTATTGACATGCAATCAACTAGGAGTTTATAAACCCAGAACCAAGAAGGTTTGCTAGATGCTCTTTCAACATTCCTTTCTAGGGAAAATTGATGTAGTTTTGGATAACATTGAAGACCAGAATCTCATCCCATTGGTCCATCAATACTACTTGGCTCGAGATGTTGGGAGGGAGGTAAGGAAGTTTTTCACTCTCCAGACTATTGAGTGGGAGAAATACAATCAAGGTTGCGAGGAGACGAACATAAATTTGTCTTTCATACTATTCGTGAGAGATAGTCTAGCAAGGTCGAAAGGGTATGAATTGGGGAAGTATGTGAGGGAGGAAGGATTGTAGAGTACGCAAGATATTGGGGTGGAAGAATATTATGTAGTTGCAAAAGGAAATTTTTGGGGGCTCTGAAGAGGGGAACTGTGGATTCCGAATGACATGAGGCTAGTGGAGGAAATCGTGGTTGGTGAGGCTCATGTGGACTGTAGGAGAGATTGTCTAATTATAGCGCAAGCCCTTGCTTCTCAAAGGGTATATAAGAGTATCAAAAGCCCCTCTAAAAATGAGTGATGGTGTTTCTCTACTCAAGTTTTTTTGTCTCTCTGTCAATTTCATGGTTTCTTTATATGCTTTTGTTCATCGTGTAGTCTATATAGTAATAGTATAATGTTGTTGGGATGAATTTATCTACATCCAGCTTTTGTATACCTGGCCAGAGCACGCTTTTAGGATATAGGTGTCAGTTATTGGTCTTTTTTGTTTACTCTATTTTGGAGCTAGAGATAACCCAACCTTTTTGATGGAGGAAACAATTTATAGACACCTCTAGCGGATGTAAAAGTCTCTTTTATCAATATAAGTGTTAGCCTATCCAGCTATTTACTTACTTAAAAAAAAAATTGTTAATTATTAGAATTTTTTACATGTAAAATGAAAATGGTATACTAACTCTAATAGGATTATTTAACATTTGAAATTATACGCATTAAAGTGAAATGCCAATAGATTGCATAGAAGGGTTTTTTATTCATTAGTGAAGGACTGAACGAAAGGGATAACTAACATTGAAGAATAAGATGGAAAATAAATGTTTTATATGGGTGAAAATTATATATTTATTTTAATATGTTTTCTATGTATCAATTGGCGCAAAAGCATCTTTATAAAAAACAATTATTCGGAGTTCGGAATAGGAATAAATGTGTCAGTATATGTTTTAAAGTTTAAAATTAAACAATGGTATATAGTATAAGATTTAAGACAACTTTAGTGTATCAATGTTATTGTCTTCTTAATATTACTTAAAAACATAGGATTAATTGGGTTATTAGATATTTGAATAAATAAAAATTAACTTTGATTTTTAGGGTAATTTCTATGCTTAAATAATTGTTTTAGGTGGTTGTGAATGAATATGGTGGATAAATTTCAATCTCATTTATAAGTCTAAACTTATTAATTGTGACTTTTTTGCATTATAAAATAAAGATTCATCTTGAATTTGGACCTCCAATAACAAACTAGCAATGATAAAGCATTTTTGACAACTTTGCTAGGCTACAATGATTATTCTTTAGTGAAACTCAAGGGTGACTCTTTTGCAGTAGTATATAAAGATCTATCTTGAGATTTGGACCTACAATAAGAAACTAGCAATGTTAAGAGAACTTTTGAGAATTTCACATTAACATTAACATTTTAGATATATTTAGTGAAGCATTGTTCAAATAAAATAAAATTATTGTGTAATTAAACATTGGCAATTTTTGTGGTATAAAAACATGGTGAAACAAAAAAAAGCGATGTATCTGGTAAGAGAAAACATAAATCTATTACACCTCTTGAGGATGTGCTAAACCACCACCAAGTCTTATTACAATTTTCATCACATTGCCTAGTGTGATATTTTATCTTGTTTCATAAAATTACTAAATACTACATAATATAAATAAGTATGTACAATCATTGTGGGTAACCAATAAACAATCACCTTCTCTCACTAGCTTTTCCCATCAACCTCAACTCACTCTATTGCGTTCTCAAATTTCATACTATAATAAATTGGAAACTTAAATATTTGCATATGTATTTTCATTTTCAAAATAGAAATAGCTATCATTAAATCCTAGAGAATAAAAATCCATGAAGGTTTGATATAGAACTACCTTTGGAATCCTCAAAGGAGAATAAGGAAACAAAATGATAGCTAAGAAAAGAGAGAAAACTATTGTCTTGAATCATGAAAATGAATGAAAGAAATTGTGAGCTATGAGATGAAGAAATATATCCCCAATCCATAACATTTTGGCTATGATCAAAATCAAAATCCCATTTAACCCAATAATAAGAAACAACATTCTACTCACAAGGAATATGAATAAAAAAGATAGAATCAAAATTTTGAGTCAGATGAAGAACTTGAACCACATAAAAAGACAAATGCATAATAGGATTAGCTTCTGACAATTGTTCTAACAATCCAAACTCATGACAAGTTTGAGATAGTAATAACTATTTATTGTTATTCCACTTGGAAAAGTCATTCCAATTAATATCATCTTAAAATTGATCATAAGTAAAATTTTCTCTATAATATTTCATTGAATTTTTTTCAATGTAGATATGCTCGATTGATGTACTCATACCTTCCATCATTGACAAATTAAATTTATGATGTACTTGAACTTAAAGTTTGAAACCTTTCTACTTTTAATAGAATTAACGCACACAGCTCCATGGGCCATTCAATTCATTCCTCCTAGGTGTTTTGTAATTTATATCCCATTTTGACTGTGTAGAATTTCAATTTGGATTATGTCCATATAATTTCACCATCCTTCTAATTTATGAGTATCTTGCTTTGAAAAAGTGTTTCTACTAAATTTTTAAGAGAATTAAGAGTGATTGAATGGTCTTCAATTTTATTCCAATTCTATCTTTTATCATAAGGAGATAATTAATCCATAAGATTAATGTATTTTTGTCCTTAAGATCATTTTCTAGATAGAAGAAACGATGGTAATGTTAGCCAATGTTGGAAAAGAATCCCAAAGTCCATCCAAAATTAGGCAATACCTCCATTATTGACCACCTAGCTTAGATTATCTATTATTAGGCCTCTATAGCTTTGGATTATGGTCCATATATTGTAATTTTAGACAAATTCAATCATGTAGAATTTGGGTTCATTCAAATTCTCATCCACGTATTTTCTCCTCAACAATTGACACAATTTGGAATATGCATCCTTGAACAATTTCCATATGAATTTGGCACTTCATGGCTCATCCCCTATTCTATATTTCAATATTTGATTCCCTACCTAGACTCTTCCACCTAATCAAAAAAAAAATTATGACAGTGGATCTCCCTCATGAAGTACACGTAAAGGCTCAATGAAGCCACATGAGCTTCTATTAACTAGATTCAAATAGAAAATATTTGAGATACAATACAAAATTCATTTTATTCAATCAAAGTGAGAACCAAAATGATTCATGGTGGACATAAAAAATATCCAATTAACCCTATCATATGCCGTGGTAACTTCAATTTTTAAAACCATTTATGGATTAGATTGTGTTACTTTTTACATGAGAATTTTGGATCATTGTTTGTGATCAATATTAAATCTATTTCAACATCTTTTGAATTTAATATTTAACTATGGTTTAAATAATACTATCTGAAGTTCTATATGGAAGAAACATTTGAGTATAAATTCACTAGAAAGGGTGTATACCTTTGACTGTAATTTTGGGATGTAAATCATTACAAAAGATTTATCCAACCCTTTCCTCTAGACTAAGATGTATCCAACCCCAATCCTAGCCTCCCTGCATTTGATGTTAAGGTGTCGAGGTTAAAAGAAATTATTAGGCAATAGGTTTTGGTTATAAAATGGTTCTTCTCATAGTTGTTATGTAGCTATAATCAATGTTAACATGCTTGAGGCAACAGCAGAGGTTGGATCTAGGGTTGGTGGAGGAAAACAACGAACAAGTATTATGGCTGAAAAATTGGAGAAATAGTATAAAGTTGAGGGGATGTTGAATGACCTTATCAAAAAGGTGTCTAATAGAAATGAGAGTAAGGCAATGATGGAACTAAAGGAAAGCCAGGAGATCCTAAAGGTAAAAATTAAGGATATATCTAAGTTGACCCAATAGATGGCCTTGAAGAATTCAACTTCCTTGAAGTCCATTCAAGAGGAAATTGATTGCAAAAAAGAAGAGTGTAAGAGGCATGGCATGTCTCCCTTTTGTACAATGGATCGCCCTAACTATGTGGTCAAAGAAACTCTAGATTATGTTAGTTTCACCTTTTTTAAGGACTCTAACGAGAAAATTTATTTCTCTAATAAAGTCATAGATCTATGTAAGGATTGGCAAGAGGGTAACACCTTTGCCCAGTAGACACCCCATTTGCATCTTTGGTAGGTGGCTAGTTAGTTTTTTGGTTTTCTTTTGGGTTTTGTCATTGGTCTTGGTCTGGTTGTTGGGTGGTTCCTCATTGTTTTTGGTGTTTTTTTGTCTTTGGTTAACTGTGCATTCCTCATGAGCCCTAGGTGGTTCTTTTTAGTAGTTATGTAAAGGTTTGGGCCTATCCCACCTTTTATTAATCTGAAATGATAATTTATTAAGATAAATAATGCTAGTTTTTAATATAGATGTGAAAATTGAATAATTATTTAAATAGAGTGTTGTCATATTGCCAAATTTAGCCATTTAGAGTGATATTATATGGGTCTCCCCCCATCAACTATTCAAACTAATATCACATAAGATAATCTAACTAGGGTAAACAAGTGGATAACTTTCACTTGGTGCCTCAAATTTCTTTTGAATCATATTGTGTGGATGGTAAACATAAAGTCTTCCACATTTCAATCAACAAATTTTCTTAGTTTATGGTTGCTAAATTTCTCTTACTTGTGTGATTGTTGAAGAAACTCAAAAGGATAATGCTAATGATGGATGAGATTTTCTTATTGTTGCTTTAGACCTTGCTAAAGTATGGGAGACAGGCCTGGAATTTGATAGGCTAGATGGTCGTTATTTCACTTTTAAACTGTATTTGACAGCTTAAAAAATTATCGGACCGTATGCATCGACATGTTAGTTTTTTCTAAAATCGTATATATGACACTTAAATTTTTTTAATAAACCATAAAAAATTATATATAGTAAGTAATATATAATATTATAATTTATAATATTCATATATATATTAGTTTAAAATGTTTATTATAAAAATATAAATTTATTTAGAATATTTTGAAATGGAAGGATATAGTTGTTTCTAATTTTATAATATTTTAATCTAAATTTTTAGGATATTTCTATTTTTTCAAATGAAATCAAAAACTTGTTATAATTGAAATAATAGAATATAATTGTTAAAATAGAATATAATTTTTATCTCATAAATTGAGAAACTTAGTAAATTTAAGATTTTCCATATATGACTAATTTATCATTGTTTTTAAATTGTTTATATTCTTTATATATATATCACATATATGTGAAATAAATAAAGAGAGGACAATGATTTTCATTTCTTTTTAAGAATTGTATTTCAATCTCATTTATATTTTTTGATAGTTAATATAAATTAGTAGGTCTTCCTTTGTTTGGAGGCATCATCAACAAGTTCCACTGGGATAGATTGATTGAAAATTGCAAGAATAAAATGAATCTCTAGAAAGGAAATGACTAACATTTACATGCAAAATGCTCATGGTCAAGGTTGTCTTATCGGCTATTCCAATCTACCCCATTGCTTGTTTTAAATTTCCTGCATTAGAGGAAGACAGTCTCGATCAAATTTTGAGAAAATTCATTTGGACCAGTCCCCATGATGATCTAAATCAACCCCTTCTTGCTTGGGAAAACTTTTGCAAATCATGGAGTGTTGGAGGTGCAGGGATTCGACAACTCAAAATCATGAATTTGGCTCTTGTGGCTAAGCTTTCCTCGATCATGACCAAATCAAATTTAAAGTAGGTGCGAATTGCAAGAAGAAATTATCTAGACTTCGATGAGCCCATCAACATTCTAAGAATTAGAAATCCTCCAAAAGGTTTGACCATTTGGAACTTCATATGTGAAAGCAAGGACATAGTGTCAAAGCACATCTTTTTGAAAGTTCAGAATGGCCAATCATCATCCTTTGGGATGACTCATGGGATGGACACAAAAAAATAGGAGCTGATCAAAGCTTGAGGGAGATCAGAGCAGCAACTTCTAAGGTTTGGGGAACTAAGGTATGCAATTTCAGAGTAGTCAAGATTGATGGAATTGATAAATGGTGTTGGAAATCCGTGGATATCATTGACACCCCCAAAATTAGAATGACTCTCTAGACAACATCGTCAAACATAGATCCATTCTAGTCTCTCCGGATAATGATAGAATTAGGTGGTGTGCTTCAAAGGATGGGGAATACAATGTGGAACTTGGATATAGGCCTAAGGAAGCAACTTTGGAGGACAACCAATGGCCAATCAAACTCCTTAGGGAAAAGATGTCCTACCCAAAGCTGGTGTATTCTCCTAGCTAGCCACCTAGGGAATAATTCCAACTCATGATAGATTTGCCAAAATTGGGATTTGTGGACCCAACAGATGCTTGTTGTGCAAGAATAATGTAGAATCTATAGATCACCTCCTTTGGCTCTGTTGAAAAAGATGAATTATGTTGGAAATTCTTACTAGGAAAACTGGAGTTTCAACATGTGGAGCCTCAAAGCATCAAATAATGGTTCATTTTTTTGCCACCATCAATTCCTAAGTGAATGTTCAGTAGCATCTGATTGTTCTCCTTTTCACATTGCTATGGCAACTCTAGAAGGAGAGGAACAAAAGGGTCTTCATGGACTAGGTCATTTCGAGGGAAGTTCTTGTGTCAAAAGGTAAACTAGAAATTATGGAGTTGGTAAATGAAGTGGCTGAAAGGTGTATAAGAATCTCTAATGTCTTTACAAATCGAGATAATGAGCTGATAAAGAAATTCTTAGGTTTGATAGTTCCTATGGGATATGATTTGTCTCAATCGGATGTTTCAGATAAGCACAGATCCATATGTTGGCAAGCTCCGAAGAAGGGATGGATTAAGATAAACTTTTACACAGGTTCCTTGGGTAATCCAGGACATGTAGGTGCTGCCTGTATAGCTAGAGATGACCAAGTTCTCATCATCATAAAATCGACTGATTACATTAGGAAGACCACAAACAACATAGAAGAATTTAGAGAAGCCTTGAAACAGGTTGACCTTGGTAGGAGACTGTGAGCTGGAAAAATTTACTTAGAAGGTGATTCTCTTTTGACAATCAATGCAATTAGGAATAAATGGTTGGCAAGTTGGAAGCTTGAGAGATGGCTTGCTCCAATCACAAAAGCATTGAAAAGTTTTAATAATTTGAAATATGTCATATTTATCAAGAGGGAATGGGTTGGCAGATGACCTATCCAACCAGGTGATGGAGCATAAAAATATCATCAACTCTCTCCATTCTAAACAATGATTAAAAATTGATAACAGTCGAATGTTGAAAATATCATGAGATCGAGAGGTAGTTTGATGGGGCAATTTCCAAGAAGGTTGGCATGTGTGGATGTGACAAGGGAGGATACAATATACAAGTGTCATGTCCGAACCTTTAACCAAGTGACTGACTAATCACTTCATAAAATTAGCTAAATATTTAATTTGTATTGGAATTGGTACGAATGCTAGATGGCGATGACCTAAGCCTCCATGTCATAAGAAAGGTATTATGGCAGCAAAGCCTCAACAAGGATTTATTTCAAGTATGGGTTGGAGAATGATCTCATTATGATAGGTAATCACTCTAATTCACAACCATTTTAGGAAGAGGGAGTTATATATTTGGCAAGTATGGAGGTAATGTCATTTCATAGTTCCCAACATTTTAGTAATCTGGAAGCTATATCTATGGATACCTCTATTCTTTTGGAATCAACTTAGAAAAAAAAAGCATTTCTTGGGGACATTATAGAGAAGCGGCTCCTAATGGTTATGTAATCAAAACACCCTCTAATTTTGCATGCGGTTAGGAAGGTCTTGGGAAAGGAGTTTTTGAGGGTGAATCACAAGTACAGAGTGAGCACGAGAATTACAGCTATATTTCTAGAGACATGCAATCAACTTGGAGTTTGTAAACCTAGAACCAAGAAGGTTTGCCAGATGCTCTTTTAGCATTCCTTTTTGGGGAAAATTGATGTAGTTTTGGACAACATTGAAGACCAGAATCGCATCCCATTGGTCCATCAATACTACTTGGCTCAAGATGCTGGGAAGGAGGTAACGAATTTTTTCACTCTCCAGACTATGGAGTGGGAGAAATACATTCAAGGTTGCGAGGAGACAGACATAAATTTTTCTTTCACACTATTTCTGATAGATTGTCTAGCAAGATCAGAATGGTATGAATTGGGTAAGTATGAGAGGGAGGAAAGCCTATAGGGTAGGCAGGATATGGGGGTGAAATAAAATTGTGTAGTTGCAAAAGGAAATTTTTGGGGGCTTGGAAGAGGGGAACTATGGATTCTGAATGACATGAGGCTAGTAGAGGAAATGGTGGTTGGCGAGGCTCATGTGGATTGTAGGAGAGACTGCCCAATTATAGCGCAAGCTCTTGCTTCTCAAAGGGTATATAAGAGTATCAAAAGCCCCTCTGAAAACGAGTGATGGTTTTTCTCTACTCAAGGTTTTTTGTCTCTCTGTCAATTTCATGGTTTCTTTATATGTTTTTGTTCATTGTGTAGTCTATATAGTAATAGTATAATGTTGTTGGGATGAATTTATCTACATCTAGCTTTTGTATCCATGGCCAGAGCACACTTTTAGGATATAAGTGTCAGTTATTGGTCTTTTTTGTTTACTCTATTTTGGAGCGAGAGATAACCCAACCTTTTTGATGGAGGAAACAATTTATAGACACCTCTAGTGGATGTAAAAATCTCTTTTATCAATATAAGTGTTAGCCTATCCAGCTATTTACTTACTTAAAAAAAAAATTGTGAATTATTAGAATTTTTTACGTGTAAAATGAAAATGGTATACTAACTCTAATAGGATGATTTAACATTTGAAATTATACACATGAAAGTGAAATGCCAATAGATTTCATAGAAGGGTTTTTTATTCATTAGTGAAGGACTGAATGAAAGGGATAACTAACATTGAAGAATAAGATGGAAAATAAATGTTTCATATGGGTGAAAATTATATATTTATTTTAATATGTTTTCTATGTATCAATTGGCACAAAAGCATCTTTATAAAAAACAATTAGTCGGAGTTTGGAATGGGAATAAATGTGTTAGTATATGTTTTAAAGTTTAAAATTAAATAATGGTATATAGTATAAGATTTAAGATTACTTTATTGTATCAATGTTATTGTCTTCTTAATATTACTAAAATACATAGGATTAATTGGGTTATTAGATATTTGAATAAATAAACATTAACGTTGGTTTTTAGGGTAATTTCGAGGGTTAAATAATTGTTTTAAGTGGTTGTGAATGAATATGGTGGATAAATTTCAATCTCATTTATAAATCTAAACTTATTAATTGTGACTTTTTTACATTATAAAATAAAGATTCATCTTGAATTTGGACCTCCAATAACAAACTAGCAATGATAAAGCATTTTTGACAACTTTGCTAGGCTACAATGATTATTCTTTAGTGAAACTCAAGGGTGACTCTTTTGCAGTAGTATATAAAGATCTATCTTGAGATTTGGACCTACAATAAGAAACTAGCAATGTTAAGAGAACTTTTGAGAATTTCACATTAACATTAACATTTTAGATATATTTAGTGAAGCATTGTTCAAATAAAATAAAATTATTGTGTAATTAAACATTGGCAATTTTTGTGGTATAAAAACATGGTGAAACAAAAAAAAGCGATGTATCTGGTAAGAGAAAACATAAATCTATTACACCTCTTGAGGATGTGCTAAACCACCACCAAGTCTTATTACAATTTTCATCACATTGCCTAGTGTGATATTTTATCTTGTTTCATAAAATTACTAAATACTACATAATATAAATAAGTATGTACAATCATTGTGGGTAACCAATAAACAATCACCTTTTCTCACTAGCTTTTCCCATCAACCTCAACTCACTCTATTGCGTTCTCAAATTTCATACTATAATAAATTGGAAACTTAAATATTTGCATATGTATTTTCATTTTCAAAATAGAAATAGCTATCATTAAATCCTAGAGAATAAAAATCCATGAAGGTTTGATATAGAACTACCTTTGGAATCCTCAAAGGAGAATAAGGAAACAAAATGATAGCTAAGAAAAGAGAGAAAACTATTGTCTTGAATCATGAAAATGAATGAAAGAAATTGTGAGCTATGAGATGAAGAAATATATCCCCAATCCATAACATTTTGGCTATGATCAAAATCAAAATCCCATTTAGCCCAATAATAAGAAACGACATTCTACTCACAAGGAATATGAATAAAAAAGACAAAATCAAAATTTTGAGTTAGATGAAGAACTTGAACCACATAAAAAGACAAATACATAATAGGATTAGCTTCTGACAATTTTTCTAACAATCCAAACTCATGACAAGTTTGAGATAGTAATAAATATTTATTGTTATTCCACTTGGGAAAATCATTCCAATTAATATCATCTTAAAATTGATCACAAGTAAAATTTTCTCTATAATATTTTATTCAATTTTTTTCAATGTAGATATCATCGATTGATGTACTGATACCTTCCATCATTGACAAATCAAATTTATGATGTACTTGAACTTCTAGTTTGGAACCTTTCTACTTTTAATAGAATTAATGCACACATGTGAATTTCCTTTTATATCAATTTCCATTAAGTTCTCTCATTTACACAAGGCCTTCTATAGGTGATCTTTGGGAGATCACCCATATCATTTCTTAAACACAGCTCCATGGGCCATTCAATTCATTCGTCCTAGGTGTTTTGTAATTTATATCCCATTTTGACTGTGTAGAATTTCAAATTGGATTATGTCCATATAATTTCACCATCCTTCTAATTTATGAGTATCTTCCTTTGAAAAAGTGTTTCTATTAAATTTTTAAGAGAATTAAGAGTGATTGAATGTTCTTGAATTTTATTCCAATTCTATATTTTATCATAAGGAGATAATTAATCCATAACATTTATGTATTTTTGTCCTTGAGATCATTTTCTAGATAGAAGAAATGATGTTAATATTAGCCAATGTTGGAAAAGCATCCCAAAGTCCATCCAAAATTAGGCAATACCTCCATTATTGACCACCTAGCTTAGATTGTCTATTATTAGGCCTCTATAGCTTTGGATTATGGTCCATATATTGTAATTTTAGACAAATTCAATCATGTAGAATTTGGGTTAATTCAAATTCTCATCCACGTATTTTCTCCTCAACAATTGACACAATTTGGCATATGCATCCTTGAACAACTTCCATATGAATTTGGCACTTCATGGCTCATCCCCTATTTTATATTTCAATATTTGATTCCCTACCTAGACTCTTCCACATGATCAAAAAAAAAATTATGACAGTGGATCTCCCTCATGAAGTACATGCAAAGGCTCAATGCAGCCACATGAGCTTCTATTAACTAGATTCAAATAGAAAATATTTGAGATACAATACAAAATTCATTTTATTCAATCAAAGTGAAACCAAAATGATTCATGGTGGACATAAAAAAATATCCAATTAACCCTATCATATGTCATGGTAACATCAATTTTTAAAACCATTTATGGATTAGATTGTGTTACTTTTTACATGAGAATTTTGGATCATTGTTTGTGATCAATATTAAATCTATTTCAACATCTTTTGAATTTAATATTTAACTATGGTTTAAATAATACTATCTGAAGTTCTATATGGAAGAAACATTTGAGTATAAATGCCCTAGAAAGGGTGTATAGCTTTGACTGTAATTTTGGGATGTAAATCATTACAAAAGATGTATCCAACCCCAATCCTAGCCTCCCTGCATTGGATGTTAAGGTGTCGAGGTTAAAAGAAATTATTAGGCAATAGGTTTTGGTTATAAAATAGTTCTTCTCATAGTTGTTATGTGGCAATAATCAATGTTAACATGCTTGAGGCAATAGCAGAGGTTGGATCTAGGGCTGGTGGAGTAAAACAATGAACAAGTAATATGGCTGAAAATTTGGAGAAATAGTATAAAGTTGAGGGGATGCTGAATGACCTTATCAAAAAGGTGTCTAATAGAAATGAGAGTAAGGCAATGATGGAACTAAAGGAAACCCAGGAGATCCTAAAGGTAAAAATTAAGGATATATCGAAGCTGACCCAATAGATGGCCTTGAAGAACTCAACTTCCTTGAAGTCCATTCAAGAGGAAATTGATTGCAAAAAAGAAGAGTGTAAGAGGCATGGCATGTCTCCCTTTTGTACAATGGATCACCCTAACTATGTGGTCAAAGAAACTCTAGATTCTGTTAGTTTCACCTTTTTTAAGGACTCTAACGAGAAAATTTATTTCTCTAATAAAGTCATAGATCTATATAAGGATTGGCAAGAGGGTAACACCTTTGCCCAGTAGACCATCCATTTGCATCTTTGGTAGGTGGCTAGTTAGTTTTTTGGTTTTCTTTTGGGTTTTGTCATTGGTCTTGGTCTGGTTGTTGGGTGGTTCCTCATTGTTTTTGGTGTTTTTTTGTCTTTGGTTAAGTGTGCTTTCCTCATGAGCCCTAGGTGGTTCTTTTTAGAAGTTACGTAAAGGTTTGGGCCTATCTCACCTTTTATTAATTAGAAATGATAATTTAATAAGATAAATAATACTAGTTTTTAATATAGATGTGAAAATTGAATAATTATGTAAATAGGGTGTTGTCATATTGCCAAAACTAGCCATTTATAGTGATATTATATGGGTCTCACCCCATCAGCTATTCAAACTAATATCACATAAGATAATCTAAATAGGGTAAACAAGTTGATAACTTTCACTTGGTGCCTCAAATTTCTTTTGAATCATATTGTGTGGATGGTAAACATAAAGTCTTCTAGATTTAAATCAACAAGTTTTCTTGGTTTATGGTTGCTAAATTTCTCTTATTTGTGTGATTGTTGAAGAAACTCAAGTGGATAATGCTAATGATGGATGAGATTTTCTTATTGTTGCTTTAGACCTTGCTAATGTATGGGAGACAGGCCTGGAATTTGATAGGCTAGATGGCCATTATTTCACTTTTAAACTATATTTGACAGCTTAAAAAATTATGGGACCGTATTAGGCTTGGAATTTGACAGGCTATATGGCCGTTTTTGCACTTTTAGACTGTATATTACAACTAATAAAATTAGTAGACCATATGTATTGACAGGCTATTTTTTCCAAAATCTGTATATATGACACTTAAAATTATTAATAAGTCGTAAAAAAATATAATAGGTAATATATATTGATATATATTATTTTACAACATTTATTATAAATATATGAATTTATTTAGAATATTTTAAAATTGTAGGATTAAGATATAATTGTTTCTAATTTTATATTATTTTTATATAAATTTTTAGTATGTTTTTTCTTATATAAATTTAGAAACTTTGTCAAAAAAAAAAAAAAAAAATTATAAGATTGTCTTAAATATCAATATAGAAACTTCTAACAATTGAAATGATAAGATATAATCATTTCCATTTTTTTTAAATATTGTAATAAAAAAATCTAAAATAGTTTCTATTTTTATAATAAACAAGATTTTTTGGTGTGAATTTAAGATTTTTGGGTGTAAATATAAGATTTCTTTAGTTTTTACATTTTTTTTGATGAAATTATTTCTTTTCACTTAATTAATTTTACTAGAACTTTCAATTGTGTGAAGCTTAAAGAATTTATATTAAACTATTCACAAATTAAAAAAAATTTGACACTTAATTTTTTTTTTAAAACGTAAAACAAAAGGCATTAGAATGACTAAACCGTCATAAAAAATCAAATGACAGGCAGGGGTAGCTGTCAAATTCTAGGCCTGGACCGTATGCATCGACATGTTAGTTTTTTCTTAAACCATATATATGACACTTAAAATTTTCAATAAACCATAAAAAATTATATATAGTAAGTAATATATAATATTATAATTTATAATATTCATATATATTAGTTTAAAATGTTTATTATAAAAAGATAAATTTATTTAGAATATTTTGAAATGGAAGGATATAGTTGTTTCTAATTTTATAATATTTTAATCTAAATTTTTAGGATATTTCTATTTTTTCAAATGAACTCAAAAACTTGTTATAATTGAAATAATAGAATATAGTTGTTAAAATAGAATATAGTTTTTATCTTATAAATTTAGAAACTTAGTAAATTTAAGATTTTGCATATATGTCTAATTTATCATTGTTTTTTAATTTGAAATGAATCCATATGATAGGTAAGGGTGTCCATCAAATTCCAGGCTTGATGGGAGAATTGCCAATATATGAGTAAACTAAGATGAGATTCCCCTCCATTTTTCTTAGCATTGATTTTTCTAAGTAATTAAAGCATGATAGGCCCAAACCTTTAACTAATTAACATGGATTTGTTATTTTAATATTTTAAATTTGAACTCTCAATGAATTTTGAAAATGCCACCTTTTCTATCAGTTTAAAAGAAAATGCTAGTATTGTAGATTTAAAATCAGATTCAAAATGCAAATTTAATTTATTATACAGTTCTTTTATTTTTTATACCTATTACATCACATTTCATTTCAATATAGAGAAGGACAGTATTTTATAGAGCCCGCAACTTCAAAAAACACGACAGTTCATTACATCACCAATAAAGAAATTTCTAAATCATAAAAATCACCATTTATGAAATTTTACCAAAAATATAAAAAAATCTTCTTAACTAAAAACTCCAACTGCATATTTGACATAACTAATTATGTTTCTAGTTACGTGCATAGCATTATCCAACAGGTATTTATATGAACCAATGCTCCTCTCAATCATTGAACTTGCTGTTTGAACCAAACTGTCTCTCCCTTGGTACTGGAAAGTATTCCCAACGTAGCCCTCGAGCTCCTTGGGAAAGGGATTTCGTCTGCCAAAATGATTTGACAGAGTGTTGGGAATACTTTCCACAGTTAAAGTGAGAGACACTTTGGTTCCACTCACAAAATCTTTCTCTAGCAGGAACATAGAAATGCATTTGTATGTTGTTATGGAATGCTTTAGAGTACTGTCTTCTTTTTTCAGCGGCCTTTACAGTGGAGAACAGGGCTATTCTGGCGTTGTGTTCCTTCAGCCTGTTCAATACGCTGCATTCCAGCAAGGCTCTCTTTATCGAACTTATGGGTTAGTTTTCTATGATTCCTGCTTTGTTATAAAATTAGGGGATTATTTGATTATTCCCACTTTCAGAACGAGAAGCCATGGAGAGGGTTAAAAATCTTTCATTATATTTGATTGGTTGGAAGAGTTTTTTTTTTTTTTCTTTCACAAATTTCATTGGATTGCACACTACTCATTACTCGGGTTGGGTGTTGCAGGCTTTCCACATATTCCAGTTAGTAGACCTCCCCAAGACAAAAGGGTTTCGATCATTTACCTTCTTTGCAGTTGATTTTCTTTATATAGATTCCTGGTCATCTAACGTTTGAAGTTGATTTTCAAGAAGTTTTTGGATACTAATTTATTTGGCAATCTCAAATTTGAGGGACAACTTGATTGACTCTCAAACAGCCATAGACTGAGGATGTGTTAAAAACTGGGTACAGAACTACTAAAGTCTCTACGGTGGAGCTCATCCTCAGATGTTGCACATTACACAAATCCTCAGATGTTGCACATTACACACACAATACGTTATGTCACTGTTCAAAAACAATTGAAAAAGAAGGTATAATAGTGTAGGGTTCTGATCACTGATCACTTACACAATTCACTTGGAAGATGGGCTAAGAGAGCACTTTATATGGCTGCATCATTATGTGCATATTCAATAGGATAAGACTTTTTTTTCCAAACAATTTTTTTTTTTGTGTTGGAGGTACAATTATTCTAAAAATTCTCCAAAAAAAAATAAAGTAGTCGACCATTGTATTATAAATTTTTATTTTTTTCATTCAATTATAGATGGGGAAACTATATTAATTCCCTTAACACTTACATTTCCCAAAAATGAAAGACAACAAAAGTCTCCAAGTGGGAATGTGGAGAATATTAAGCATTAATTTCTCCGTTACACATCATCTTTCCTATCTTTAATTTTCTTTTTTTAACATCTTCATTCGAGGAATATTGTTTTGTAAGAGTTTCTCTAGCTTGTGTTAAGGAAATATTCTCTCTCCTATCTTTAATTTTCTTTTTTTAACATGAGTTTCTCTAGCCTGTCTTAAGGAAATATTTTTGTATGCAAGTAAACCATGACTTTTTGACCCCTTGATATATACCTTTCCTCTCTGATGCAAATTTGCATTTGTTTTATACTAGCCACTGTTTATTTGCAACTTGCACATCTTGTATATGTTTCATAATGTCCACTGTATTATTATGTCTTGAAATTAGGGTGAATGTAATACGTGACACATTAGTACTCAAATTTGTACATTTCCTAAATCCACACAAAGTTCGAGAAAGGACAATATACATTTATATTCTAGTAAGTCATACGAAATTTGTGTCTCTCTTTGTTGCCTAATGTAATGGTAAATAATTTTAATATATCTTAAAGTGGTAAATAATCTTAATATAACTTAAATATTATCTCTAAGGAAACTTCATTAATCTATCATATGAAACTAATTTATCACAAGAATTATTTCATGAATCTACCAAATGAAACTAATTTATCTATGGGATTCAAAATCTAATATTCTATTTTGATGAAATCCTTTGAAACTATCATTTGAAAGGCAAGTTTCTTTTTAACTACACATGTTGTAGGCTACTTACTGTATGGATCCTAGGTTTGGCTCTTGTTTTAAACGGTCTATTTAAAATAGAAACCAACATTTTCAATGGAATCTTTTAATAGAAGTTTTAATAAAAATATATAATTCCTCAAATATTATATTTGAATTAAAGAAAATAATGTAAGATCATACTAATTAAAATTATTAAAATGTAATCAACTTTCACAATCTATAATGATATGGTATTTTATAGGTTCCTTTTTTTTCAATAAGTCATAAGTGCTTCTTTTCTTCAAGACTTAATCTTGAATTTGAAGGGAAAACAAAAATCATTAAGTAAAGATAAATAAATCATTTTTTTCAAGAAAATGAATGTAAAGTAATTTTTTTTTATCTAATTATTAAAAAACCTATTTTATTTTATTTTATGAAATTCTTATATGTATATATAGTTTTAAAATTATTTCATTCCATGAAATATATATTTTTTAAATAATTAGATACATAAATTCCTATTTATTCGAAGTTGATTTATTCTCAAAAGTGATTTTTTAAATAGAATAGACTTTTTTTTATTATTGTTATATATCTATTTGATATTTGATATATTTAATTTTCTTTAATTTACTAATTATTAATCATTTAATTGTTTACATGTGAAAAAAGGGAATATAAAGTTACTTTTAAATCAAGATTTTAATCTTTAAGTTATTCTAAATTATAATTATTCATTATTGATTTATTTTTAAAAATATTGTGGTCATTTGATTAGGAATTTTTAAATATAATTATACTTAATCCTTCATAGAAAGAGAACTTTACTTAAAAATATTTTTTTTATTAAAATTTTTTTTATTATTAATACCAAATTAAAGATTGATATTAAGACATTAATAATTCTAACCATGATCCTTATAATAATTAATTATTCTTTCATTCTAGGCCTAGGTGCACACAACAAGTTCCATAAGAAATCGAAGAGTTGATTAAAAAAAATATATGATTGTAGTTATGTTATTAGACACAATACAATATCAAAATATATGAATGAAATAATGAGAGAACATACCCAAAATAGAGAGATCAAAAGATGAATAGATAAAATGATCAAATATATAAGGGATGTGATAAATCCACAAGATGTGAGAAAGATATTACTGGATAGGCTTGACAAAGCCAAGAGAGCTAGATAGATTATTGTGAGAGCTTGAAATTGCTATAGAAAATTAGAGACTATTATAGGAAGCAAGAGAGAGCAAGAGAAACCTATTAGAGTCAAGAGAACACAAGATTTATTGAGAGAATCAAGAGAGATTGTATCATGTGGAAAGATAGATTTAAAAGAGAGAATGGGAGGGAAAAAAGAGGTTATTAAGACATTTCAAAAGATTCCAAGCCATTTCTGCTTGCCTGGGTGAGTGACATTTGCGCAGTGTGTAGATGTCAATGCAGCATGCTAGTGTCTAGTTAAATTATGCTAAAAAGGGATTGGTGGAAAGAAAACACACATTTAGTGCAAACCTAAAGCTGAAAGGTAGTTGTTGAAAATATTTCTAAAGCATCTTGAGAGAAAACAAGCGAAAGAAAGGGTTGAAATGATCCTACTTAGATGCTAGTGGAATGGATACTAAAGTGGATACAAAAGTATAGGGAGAATTGCAAAGGAATAAGAATTTTCTTAAACTACACAAACCATAAAACTATATCTTCAAAAATACAAAAATGTGTAATGACCCACTTGACTTACCCCAAAATGTCCACTATTTTTTTTTATTTACTTAATCTTACTTATGTTTGATTCAATCACATGCTCAAGTACTTCTATCCCAATGTGATAGGAATCCACCATATAGGTTAGGCATATGTCCATACAAGATAGGGGGTTTCATCTTATCCAATTCAGGATAGGCATTTACCCAAATGAAGTAGGCATATATTCATAAGAATGGGAAATGCTCTGACTGGAGACTTAGATTCATCAAGACCATTTGGGTCCTGAGTCACTGTCTAAAGACTACACTCCCCTACTAGGAGTGTACCAAGGTCACCATCCTTAGGAGTATATGAAACTAATTATATAAAGAAGCTTGAGTTCAGCCTTGAAATTCAACCTAAAGCCTCAAGAAGTCAAGAAAACTCATACAAGATTCCTTTTGAGTATGCATTGAATTAATTTTAATCTTTAATTAGTATTATCTATACCCTTTGATGGAAGGACTAAGAAACTTAAAAAGCCAACAACTCGTCCTTAACCAAATCCTAATCCCCATCCTTGAATGCTTGAGTACTAGGGACAACTCCCTCCCTAGACTACCTAATAACTATTTTGTCACTAGATCAAGGCATAAAATATATAGCTTTGGTTTCTAACTATGGTTTAATGTAATTTGTTTGGTGGGTACACAACCATTTCTAGGGTCAATGTCCTAGACAGTTTCTCTATGGTTGCTACCCGCAATGGTAGCTCTATAGAAAAAAGGTTCAAGGTGGCCTTCTGCTTCTATCCAAAAACAATTTAGTTATATTTCCAATGATTTATGTCACCCATGTTGGAGTAAAAAAAATATTCAGAAGGGGGATAAATCAATTTTATAATAATTCAACAAGAATTTTAAACTATTCAATCAACTTATTCTAATTTGATCTTGAAACATTGTAAGGTTGATAATTGAAATGAAAAAGCAACACATGAATCACATCAACACATAAATTGACACATGAGATTTCATGAGTGGAAAACCCTCTTGGGGAATAAAAACCACTCATCAAATTGCCTCACTACCATTATCTACAAAAATTTCAATTTACAATGCCTCACTGGCTTTCTTATGTCTCACTGACAATAGATCAATTTCTCACTAACAACATATTATACCTCACTAGCTTTATATGATAACTTTTTAAATTGTTGCTTTGAGTCATATAGAGTAATATCTCAGTTTCATTGCATAACATCTTCTAATCTCACATCATTTGCAATTCAAAAGTAAGAATCAATACAAAATACAATATACTATTGCATATAGTTTTGGTATAAATAATAATATAATGTATTTACAATGCCAAATGAATCAACTTTCTAATACATATAAAGTTCTATATATATAGAGCTTTTATGCACTGATAAAAAATATGCTTCTTTTCACATACTAATATATCTCTTAACAAAGCATAAAATCACAATACAAAATGCAATGATAAATCTATTTCACACTACAAAAAATTAAATCAAGATAGCATATATAATGCACATTATCTCTAAACTGTAATAGAACTATTTTCTTCATAACTGCTTTGGCAAGTTTTAACATATGTAATTATGCCTTCACTAAAAACTGAAACAATGTTCTTTCCTCACCACACCTAAAAGAAAACCCAATAGGGTAACTCAAACTATCACAAACGTCAGACTAGGGTTACAAACTAATAAAATCATAATGCTATGTTAAGAAACCCCAACCAATAACAGAAAAAATATGTAAACCTAAACTAAGATTATTTCCACATACCCATAACATAAGGTTTAATAGTGACACAACACGAGATAACTATTTTTTTTATTTTATTATTCACAACATAAAACAATAATAAATAGTAACTATGGTTTGAGACTCAAGAAAGCAATGAAACCACATAGTTATTTAAGTGAAAAACTCAAGCAAGAGTTAACAAAGATAATTCATTATAGACCCTCAAGGGCTTAAAACAAAAAAAATCAACTAGAATGCACTTAATAAGCCAAGTAGGGTTTACAAAAGTAACATAGCTTTAACCCAGACTCACGGAGAATAATATCATAACCTTTCTCTTCTATAAAACCCGACTAGGGTTACACCAAATAAATAGTAATGCAACTCTTTTACTGAAGATCAAAACCATGTCTTTGAAACTCCATTACTTGCTCATACGATCATAACCCACTATCAAATTCTCACCACAACTGAGAGATGCCTCAAACCCTAACTGCTTGAGCTCGTGCCCTACCTTTAGGACTCTTCCAAATACAATGAATCAAAATGAATAATGAAATAAGCTTGGTATCTTGTGATTCAACTTTTATTTCATATGACTTTAAAATACCCTTGAAATGAGATGTATTTTCCTTTCATTTATTGCAAAATTCTTAACAAATATTTATGCCATGTAAAACCTTTCAGATGACTGTTATCAAGATTGATAGTTGCCACAACTTTTACCATATGTAGATAGAAAACAAATATGTCCAAGTTCTTTGAGACATTTGTTTAGTGCCATGTAAATGCTTAGGAAACATGACCATCAATGAATAATGAATATGAGATGAATATTCCCTATTATCAATGCAACTAAAATATTTACCAACCAAGTATACCAAGGAGGATGAGCACCTTGTTATCTTATTGATTTGACATAAATGCCAATACATGCCATAGGGGGAAACAACCTAGACCCATTTTCATCCACTAACTTTCATCAAGATAAAATAAATTTCCAAAAACATTACACAAACTAAAATTTATCTTCTTAGGTTATCGATCCAAGGGGGATTACCCACCCCATGGATTTTAACTTCCAAATGACTCTTATTTCTTCCTAGAAGTTTATAGGGATGATGCCATAGATGTCATTGGTGCAACTTTATTAGGTGTTAAGTGAAGTTGTTCAACACAACATCATTCCTCGTAAGCATGACCCATAAGAAACATAGATACCAAACATTGCTAAGTTTTTTTGGTTTCATCTCCTACTATTTAGTTGTCTTACTAGGAATTCAACTACAAATTCATGAAAGCTTAAATAAACATTACACTAAAACATCCATGAAAAATGAATCTATTACATGTGAGGAATTGTTTCTTGAAATTAAAAACTAAGATGTAAATTTTACATAATTGAAAGGAACATTTGATGAGAATGAAAATAAACATATAAACTACTTTGGAAATAGTATTTTTTTGAAAAAAAATCTATGATGATAATTAAAACTCTAAAACTTGAACTAAAAACATGAAAGTACTAATTTGTTGAAAACCATGATGCTTCTAAGAGATAGCTAATGAAAATTATTTGAATTATTTGTAAGATAATAATAATTGCTTTGAAACAAAAACTATTATAATTTTAAATATGAAATGTAATACTTGGAAGGTACTAAAATTCTTGAAAGAAAATAAAATAATTAAATAACAAGGCTTTGGATTTATGAATTTAATACTTACTTGTTTAAAGGGGAAAAACTATTTAACAATAATATTAAAAATAACCACATTCTTTTTAAATACTAATTGTTTAAAAATAAGATTAAAAGAGAGTCTAAATACTTCCTAGTTAACCAATATAAATAATAACAAGTCTCCTAATAAATAATTCAAATCAATCTACTTCTAGTTTCTCTTGGAATAATCTCAAATCCTTTGCAAAATTATAAAGAGATAAACTAACTATTCCTTCCACCTGAAGTCATATTAACTTTATCCTTAGATATTTCCTACAAATTATAACCGTATCAATTTCAAATTCTTAGAAGAGAGCTAATGTTTTCTCCTAAAATTTATTTCAATTAAAATTAAATGGGATAGGTTTCTGGAAAACTCATTTTCTTAATTGAGATAAGAATTCCAATAATCTAGAACAATGAATTCTAACTTTATTTAATTTCCAAACTAAGTTTCATTAGTCATTTACAATCTAAAGATGAGTACTTAATTTGAAATATGCAAGATAAGTCACCTTAATAATCTCGTATAAAAAAGACTTCTATTTTTTTTTCTTCATTTCCATTAGCTAAACTATTTTGATTTTCATGGATTGGAAATCCATATTTTTATTTTTTCTCATTGGTTTTTTAATATTTAGTTTCAAATAATGTTTCTTTGTGTCCTAATTAATACTAATGTTCTTACAAATTAGATTATACCATTAAAAATATCAAAATGTAACTATGCAATTCATCTCGAGATTTAAACATTAATTAAATTCATCTATACTATTAATAGATTCAAAGAATATCTTATCATATAAATATTTTTCTCTTTAAAATACACAATTTACTTGAATAAATTTTAAAGAGTCGTCTTTAAATAAGAATGGACTATAACATTCCTTGTAGTATTATTCTTCATGTGTTTGTCTATATTATCAACTACCAATCTTTCCTTTTCATTGAGGATAGATTTTATTAGTTGTCTCAAATAGAAATCAAAATAATTTAAATTCTAAATTTAATAAATAATTAATGTTACTCAATATAATTAAATTTTAAACCCTCAAATGTTTTCTTTAATATAAACAAAAAGTGTTGATTAATGATTATTCACTAACTTATTTCATAAGGGGATTTAACCAATAGTTTAATTTAAGGTGAAGAATCACTTAATGAAGCAATAATTACTTTGTTAAATAATCATTGAACACTAGGTGTTAATTGACCATTTTGCTCCTTGCAATATTTATCCATTTAAACCCAAAAGGATTTTTTTCCCATCATCGAAGAGATAATAAAGTCTTTAGAAATAAAATATTTGTTGAAGGGAAATTCCAAACTTGTAACTTAAATTTCCATATTAAAAATTCAATAAGAGGACCATTAACATGAGTTGGATTTATATACTTTTGCCTACAATATTAAATACCACTTTAATTTTTCTTTAATATTTTAATAATCAAAATTACTATACATTAATGAAAATATTTTAAATAAATAATTCGCCTTAAATTATAAATAAATTTTAATAAGTTTGAACTAAAAGTTATTTTTAATACTTAGCTTATTTATTTAATTTTTAATCCTCAAAATTTATAATTAATTCTAATAATACAATTAAGTTTAATTATCTAAATAAATTTAACTATTTAAGTAATCTTGAGTATAAATTCATTTTAATAATACAAAATAAATTTTAATTATTAGTAAACCTTAAAATATAAGTAAACTTATAATAATGAATTTTAATTATTTAAATAATCTAAAAATATAAATAAAAATTTATTTATTTAATTAGTTCTATTATTTTAGAATAAAAATAAAAGGGTTTTCTATAAAGATGAATTTAAAATAATATGCACATTTGTATATCCTTTTGAAATATAATTACTAACTTATGATAAAAAAAAGGAAAGCAAGATATACTCATATATTTGATAAAGCGGATATATACGATAAAAAAAGGAAAGCAAGATATACTCATATATTTGATAAAGCGTATATATACATGTTTTTTTGTAATGAAATTTGAAAACAAGGAAGAAAATTATTTTGAGAAAGATGAGAAATGAAACTACTATTCTATTTAACCCATCCTCTTTTCTAATTTAAAATGGAATACCTAAATCTTTTTTAACTACTTGTACCCTATAAAATTTTCCACAATAGTATACAACATGCATGCGAATAAACCCTGCCCTCTCTTCCAATTTGAAATAAATACAAGTAATTATTAAGCAAAAACAAGGAGAAGATGGGAACCCCAATTGTTGAATCAAGCACCTTTTTTAATTTCTTCTTGATACCTAATAAAGATCTTCTCCAAGAATCTCTAAAATCCTCTCCCATACTATGAAATATGTTTTCAAAATTTCTCCTAGACAACTAACTTAATTTAAAAACCAACTTCTTAATAAATAAAAAGACTAACTTATCACTTCATAACCCCTTATACATTTTCTAACCTCATTATATCGAAATTGGAGAGATATTCTTCTTTCAAAAATAATTAATACTGTAAGAGATTCTATTCAAATTATAGCCTTCCTAAATACTCTTATTAGTTTCCACTTCTATGATAATTTCCTTAAAAATAGCCTCCACAAAACTTTAAGAATAGCTTCCATTTTGAAATTTTAAACATATAATTTTTCCCAAATAAATATTGAGACTTCCACTTGTCATACAATATGCCTATAATAGATTTATTCTTTTCTTTTAAAACTCCCCATTTTCAAAAATCTAGCATCCACTAAATAGAAATAGAGAGTCATTTCATTCTGAGAAGCAATTATTATTTTATATATTCTTTTCCCAAAATAATTCCATGCAAAACTATTATTGTCATATTCTATGTCATATTCCTTATGACTTGTCATGGTGGAGCTAACACTTATCCATTGCCTCCTCAAATTTGAGTTAAAAATTTCTTTCCCTTGTTGAGCCATGTGTCTAAGCTTTTCTCATTTTTCCTACACCATGTTCTCAATTTATTTGTTGAGTAAATAAGTGATTTTTCAAAAAAAATTATGACCTAATGTCTATGTCACCATTTATTATTCCTTTTTATTTAATCTCAACCTTATTCAATTTATCATTTCTAACTAACATTACTCATAAAATTAATAATAATAATAATAGCAAGTTTTATCAAGGTATAAAAGGAGGGCTATGACAAAATATGGCACAAGCTCTTGACCCAAAGACACCAAAACTCACACTACCTACTTATTATTTGATTGCAAAAATATATTAACTAAAGAATATTTGACATCTAACAATGAACTTCATATCAATACATTTGATAAGTACATTTTGACATCCAAACATGAACATTCAACATCATAGGCTAACATCAATTACAACACATTATAACCTCAACTAGAACAATCTTAGCTTAATAATGTTTGATTAATAAAAGTAGGATAGGCTCATATCATTACATATATGTAGAGTGACACCAAGAGTGCATAAGGGATGTGCATCCAACAAATAAACCCTCCACCAAAACACAACAAAAGCCTAGTAGGATGAATAAAGATCCAGTAGCTAAACTAAGGGACCAACAAAAGAAAGAAGAAATGTAACAACCACAAAACAAAGAACACCCACCTAGCATAGACACAAAAAGATGGTCTACTACATGGGGGTACCTTTTTCCTGCCAATCTTGGCACAAACTAAGTACCTAATAAAAAAGGGACACTTTTTGCTTCACCTGATTCTAGAGCTAGAAGAGACCAATGAAAATCAAGGGTGGGTTTAACCAAAGACATTATGGGTCCAAAATTCTTTTTTCAGGGACTCCATACATTTTCTTTACTTCGCCTTTTTCTTTTTCATCTCAACCTCTATAGCTTATAGGGAGGCATTGTTCTTACTAGCTGCATTCTTGCAATGGAGGTTAACCTCCACAATTTTCTCCTTAAGGGCCCACTACAAATTTTTAATCTCCTCTAGCTCGATCTTGGTCCCTGCCATCTTTATCTTCAAGTCTATATCCTAAATCTTCCTGCCCACCTTATCCCATTGCCTCATGAAGCCAATAAAGTCATTGGTATTTTTCCAAACTCTATCGTCATCCAAATCATCCACCTAAGTGTTAGCCTTGGCTTCTATTTTAGCCACTACCTCCAGCCGACTTATCTTTTTGATGGCCACAATCATCTACACAAAGAGCCATTTTTAAAGGTCATCCTATCTTTGCACATTCCTCTTGTGGGTCCTTCACAATTTTAGTAAGAACCAAGGAAAAGCTTGGGGTCTTGGTATTAGTAGAGGGGGGGAGGGTTTAAGGGGGAAGGGCTAGGGTTAGCACTAGTTTTAGTATGGGACCAATCTAACCCCGTGGTATTCAAAGAGTTTGAATCCTTTGAGGAGAGAGACTCGCAGCCAAAATCATCACCAGCTTCCACATTATGTTGCATCTTAAGTTGGGTATCCACATCTTGGTCCTTTTTAGTGGTGGCAATGACCTTAAATTTGGCAATTCACAAAGGGTTTTTCTTAATGGGCATTTTGGAACCTGAAAGAGACATTTCTCTAGAATTAGGAGTAACAATAAGATCAAAATATAAAATAGGATCATAAGTGGACCCAATCTCAATAGAAGGGACCCCATTAGAAGGGGATAAAGCTAAGTGAAAATTATACAATCTACAAATGAGGCCCTGATGGAGAGCTGGTTTACCCTTAACAATGGTTTTAGAAATAGACCGGGAAAAACAGGGCACAACCTAGAAAGGAAAATTCATTCCTACCATGTGGTGAAGATGATTTAACATGGGGAAAATCTATAGATGGAACCTCCTTTACCTTTTGTCCAGGGTGAAGTACTTCAGGAATAAAAGGGCTTCCTCCGTCCATATTCTAGGAAGTTCTTCTCTGAACCATTTTGAATCCTAGAAACCCCTTCACCAGGTTCAAAGAAATGATCAAAGTCCTCTATATAACTCCCTTTGGGGTTTTTGAGAAAGGAAATGCCATCAAGAGTCAACCCAATCACCTTTGAAATGGTTTCCATAGAAACCACAAATTATGCACTCCTAATTTTAGGGTAAAAACACAAATGTTGTGTCACACTTTTATAAAGGAAGTAACCAACACAACTAAAATTGTTTAACTTTAGCCACATAAAAGTGGCATTTCTAAATTGAATTTCAAAATGATGTAAACTGATCAAATATAGAAATACTAATGAAATTTATGTGTTAGTTTTTAATTTTTTCTTTTAAAAATTGACATTTGTTTTATATATTGAAAGAGATTTTTATTACTTGAAAAAGCTAAAAATTAGGGGTTCTAGTCGATGTTACCAAACAAAATGAAAATGAACCTATTTTTTTCTGATTTTAATTTTTCAAATAAAGGACATATATATGCAGTGTAAAAAAAAAATTAAATTTTGATGTATTTTTTCTTGTAATAATATTTTTAAGTCCAACGGGGCTGAATTTGGTAGTTTTCATTCGACGTCACATTTCATCTACTAAATTTGTGATTATCAAAAAAAAAATTATACCCTTTTGGAGAAGATTCTCTCATCTAGTGAAAAATATATTTTTTTAATTTTTTTAATTTTTTAATACCATTTAATATATTTTTTTAAAGTTCTAATCAACTTCTTTTTGAACTTAGAGTTCAATGTTTAATTAAAAAAATATATTAAAATTAATTAAAATACAAAAAAAATTATATGACTAGATTCGTGACTTCAAGATCTACAAAAGGGTTTTTTTTATATAAAAAAATAACTGCCTAAAGAAAAGATGATTAAAAGTGAAAAGTTTCAGAAATACAAACAAAATAGGTGATTTGCCTACCACATCACATGCCACATAAGTGAGTCCTGTTAAACTAGTTTGATTTTTTTTTTAAATTGTAAGCTCAAGTGCTCACAAAAAAGGGCTAATATAGCCAATAGTTCGGTCAAATTGAGTTCGGCCAAACTCTAGGTGCCATGACAATGACACCAAGTGCCACGTGGCTAGTTGTTAGTTCGATCGGATTGGTTCAGGTCAAAATAACCCCAGTTAGTTCCAAGTGTGACACAAATTCATGCTTTTTACCTTTAACAACACCATTATCCTAGGCCTGAACAAATGCAGTAGAGTGCTTGGGATCATGGCTAGTCATCCCCTCCACATTGTTATAAGTTGGGGTTGTCGTTGCACCTAAAGATCAACCTGTCAATGCTCAACACAACCACTAGACGTATAGAATACACAATAGGTTATTAAACCATCTTGCGAATCCCCACGAGGGATGCTCGCCCACTACCAACAATCCCCCTCTCAGTGTCACTCATCGCTGCCTACATGATTCGAACCTATGACCAAGCTTTGATACCACTTGTTACAAGTTAGGGTTGTCATTGCACCAAAAGATCGACCTGTTAATGCCCGATACAACCACTAGACTTATAGAATCCACAGGAGGTTGTTAAAGCATGTCATGAATCCCTGCAAGGGATGCTGTCCCACTACCAACACACATAACTATCTAGATTTCCTTAAATCACCTTACTCCAAAGCTCCCCATTATTCTTGAATTCTAAGCATTCATCAGTCTCAATATGATTCAAATCACCACTCATATCTATAGAAGATGAAGCTAGGTTGACAAAGTGATAGGTCTAAAGAATACAATGATAGGTGGTACCAAAAAATTTAAATCTTGCTACCTTAACTAGCAAGGAATGGAAAAGGTGAGAAGGGAGAGTACCAAAAAGGAAAACTTGGGATTGTACATCATTAATAGAAAAGTCATTCAAAATCATGTCATGAGCCACAAGTAGGATTTCATGCAAATGAATCCAAATTTTAAAATTATTAACAAACATGCCTAATCAAGCTAGCTTGTTTGCGATATAGTTGTTGTCTTGCCACACATGGGAGAAGCTGATGTCATCAAGGGTAGGAAGGAGAGCACAACACTTGGCATTGAGAGAGTTAGACTTCCAGTCCAACTTAGCCACCCCTTTAAGCATTGTGACTATATTACGAGTATCTCCTTCAACAATGATTTGTCTAAACCCCTTATCCTTGGCCGCAATTAACTTGTGATAGACCGCTTCCATTTCAACCATGCTAGAGGCTTGGATTCCAAACTTTACCACATAGGAAAGGATGAGGCTTCCACGTGAGTCTCTAATCACTCCATCCCTTCCCACCCAATCTAGGTTGCCACGAGATCTTAGCTTAATAATGTTTTATGTGTCTAATTAATATAATTTTAATGTCAATATTATATGATATATATTAAACATCTCTATTAACTAAAAAATAAGAAATTCACCATTCAAAATATGTTATTATACTAATAAAAATAAACCCAAGAAATAGAAAATAAACTATATTAATCAAACTAACAAATTCCTCCAACATGAAATCAAATAACACAAGAAAAAGTTAATTATCGCAATGATTAACTTTTCAAAAAAAATCTAAACTCAATATGATGCCTAAATATTTTTTAAGTAGTATTTTAACATATAAGATCATAGTATCTTAGTGATTTTTTAACATTTTGTTTGACTAACTTAGTATGGTGTAGCATTTGTTCTAGTAATGTTCAATAATTATAAATAATGAGCTTCTTAGATGAGAATTTGTGGCCATGAAATTATCTCATGTTATTTTTTTGACAATCTAATTATTTTGGTTCACTGGTGCTACTATCCATGTTTGAAATTTTGAACCATATTACAAAATCCCATAGAACATTGTAGCATAATCTGATTATTTTGAGTCATGCAAGTGACATGCTTCACATCTATAGTTTTTTATAGATTAGCATGGCATTGTACAAGCTGTTTATTTTCTAGAAAAGGAGAGGCCATGATTCAAAGAGGCTTATATTTTCTTATAGGCCCATAAGATAAACTTCAAGTTAGCAAAAAATTGGAAAACTATCTCACAGCAAAAAACATCTACTAATAATATTTTGCAATTACCACTCTTTATTGACCACCAAACACCTATTGACCATATATAAATATTAATTTAAAATAGATATTAGATATCATAAATATATTTTTGTGGCACATATCAAGACCATAAATATCCACTTTACCTAGACATCCATAGTTTTTTTTATAAATATTAATGCTAAAGATAGTTCTCCCATACACTAAAAGAAAATGTACTCATAGACAAGCATATTTGAGTCACCTCTTTTTCCTACCATCTTATGATAGATCATTGCAATGATATCATGATTAATTAAAATATAAATAATGATACCTAGTATCCTTTCTCAATGGATGGAACTTGACATTTCTCACTAGAATCCATATTTTTCATGTCTTTGTATTAGTCATCCATCTGGCCAATTAATTTTTATTTCATGAAACACTTGAGGATCAACCAAACAATCACACCATTCCAAGAGTTACTTGAGAATTAGAAGTCTTCTACAACCCAAATTCATAATCATAAAAAATTATAAAATATCTTAAGTGAATTTTCATAAACCAATATTCAAAATTACAGTTTTGAGATTTTTTCTCAGGGTGCTAAGATTACTTATGGTGAAAAATATTACAGAATTTTTTTAAAAGACACTTTAGATGTTATTTTGGATAGGAAAATATTATTTCATCATACTATAAATAAGAGGGATAATGGATGTATAACAAGTTCACTACTTTTTTACTTTCATATTTTAAATCCTTAAATAGATTATTCACTAACCTCCAAAATTAAACCCTTTACCTAAAAATTTCAAAGAAACATTGTCTAAATTATTTTATAAAATTAAGATTGAATCTATAAGTCTTACTAGGTTCATCATTAGTTTTACTGAAAACTTTTATTTATAGCTTGAAATGATATGGCTTCATTTTGAATTTACAAAAAGTATCAAACAATTTTTGTAAATAGAGCATAAAGGCTCACCTAAATTCTCTTTAAATATCATCCATGGAAATTTGTATTGGGAAATCTTAAGACATGTCATTTGTTCTATTTGAATTTCTATGAATATATGCTTAAGCTTCCTTGTATCATGCAATTGTCATCTAACATATCATATTGGAAATAAAAAGTGAAAATTATGATATATGTTTTGTGTTTGTTGTTAATTTTACCATTATGTGATAGTTCCATAGGGCATTGATAGTAAAATTGATATTATATTAATGAATTCTTTTTTAATCAACTAAACTATATGTATGGGGTCGGTATAAAGATAAATATTTATTGAATAAGGTGAGGCTATAATACAAGTTTTTATTTCTAGAAAATATACACTTAAAGTAGTCTATAAAATAGATTGGTCTCTCATCAGATGGTTCAATGTTCCATAGTTTTTAAAATGGAATTGCATGTAACATAGAGAAATACTTCAACATCATCCAATTGAGTTTGGAAAGTAGTGGTGTGAATATTACATCTTAATTTGGAGTAGCTAGATATTTTCCACTAAATTAGTTGAAGGTTGTGAGAAAACTATAAAATCACAAAAGTCTTGGCATTATTGTAGGTTTCCTATATTTCCTACATTTTCATAGAAATAGTTGGTTTAAGATATTGGTTCATTAGATTGGCCATATTTAAATTGCCTAAAAAGAGAATTACAGTCCAACAATTCCTATTAATGGTGGAGTACGAAGTTAAATCTTTTTCAGATTTTTTAAAAAGATTAGATGACAATTTGTTACAGCTTTTTTATATTTTAATATCTAGAGACTACTTTCATTTTTAATTTAGTTTCTTGTCACACTTTAATAGAAATGGCTTAATAAATTAATATATTGAGAAATAGGGGTGGAATTATTATAATAGGACTCTTCATTCACCATGACTCATCATTATTTCATTCTCCTTTACTTTTACTTTCATAAAAAATTTCCCTACCTCAAGGTTATCATTTTGATTTATGGTTCATCTTTTAGTAAAAAGAGATAATGTTTTGTAATGTATCCATCTACATATCCAAAAGTATTGTTTTTGATTGTCCATGACTTATGATCAAATAATATAAGGTTTTAATCTTTGAATAAGTTTTATTCCCATGGCCCCTTCTTTGGTTTTCTTTTTGTAAGGGGGTAAAAGCACAAAACTATGTCACGTTTCAAGTCAACTTATCAGCACAAGTGAATTTAAGTAATTCTAACTAAAAATTAATTTGGATAAATAATTAAGGAAAAAGGTGGCAACAATTAGAAAGAGTTATATTTCAGCACACACAACTTTTCAAAGTTTTTGAAAAATATATATTTATGAAAAATAGTAAAAAAATATATCCATGGACTAAAGTTTCAAGGTATCAATATACATAAAAAAAAATGAAGAAAAAAGGGTAAAATTTACTAAATAAAGTGTGGCAGCTTGCGTAACTTCAATTTCGGCATTTTATCAGCAAATAAATTATAGTGTTCACTTTATAAAAAACTACACTCAAATTTTCTAAATTTTTTTGTTAAAATTAAAAACATAAAATAGACAAAGGAATATAAATTTTATTAGTTTACATTATTTCAAAATTCAAAACATATATTTCACTTTCTATTGATTTAATTTAAAAATTTGAATCGACATTGACCATTTCCTTTATAAAAGTGTGACACAACTTTGTACTCTTACCCAAGGGCTTGCCTATAATTAATCTATAAGTGTTTCTAAATATTATTAGTTAATTTTTTCTTTGCAAAAAATAAACTAGACATTAATACTTGCAAGATAAAAAAATTATTTTATTTGGTAATTTTTTTTCTTCAAACTTATTTTAATTATTTATTCAAATGCATAAATCACAATTAAAAAAATAAAGTATTAAGAATAATATTTTTTTAGTAGACTTCTAGCTTTAATGTTAAGGGTGATAAGAAAGAGTAGTGGTTTGTGGATATGGACATATGGCCTTTAACTACAGATTGGATCTCTATTGACCTCCCTACTAATGTTCCATATACTTTTAATAGCCTTTTCATTAGGCACAAATACCTCCCTACCCTATTCATTTCTAACTCATCTTTCCTTTCTTCCCCTTCCTTGGACCCTTTATTATTTAATGCATATAATTTTTTCTTGGTAAATTATTTAATGTATATACATTAAGATATGCATTCTTATTTTTCCAATGATAAGATTGATTTTGCTAACCTATGGAAAAAAATTGGATTTCTAAGATTACCCTCCTCCATTTATCTTAACTCCTTTTGGCCTCATCCCTTATGATGTCAGAGCCTTTGAACTCAACAAGACTTGATCCCTGGTGGGCTCATTTAGAAATTCAACTTCACCAGTAGACCAAAGAGCCATTCACACAACCAAAAATTTGTCTCACGTTGATAAATAATCGCTATTTTTCTTTTTTCGTCATTCTTTCATATCATGTCTCATGCCATCTTTTACTTCTCCACTAGTATATTGGTTACAAATTTGTTGAAGATGTGGATGCAAATTATTGAATCTAATGTAACTATGTGGCTATGATCTAGCATGGTGCAAAGTGATTGAGCCAGCAACGTGAGTTGTAGTATCCCTCCTAGACTTGCATTCTGATTTGCATATTGATAGACTTATTTAGACTTATGGTGGTTATTTGGATGGTATATGTGATACTAGGACCTTATATGGACTCATGGTATTTGTGATGACTCTTATGATTGGATACTTTTATGATTGATGATGTGAGACTTATTATATGATATTTGATTCTTATGGATGTTGATTTGGTATCTCCTAGATGGATGTATTTATATGACTCATGGATTTACATATGGTTATTGTTTATATGTATTATGAGATCGATGATGATACTAACCCTACTTCATGGTGTTGATTCTATGTGATGTTTTGATATTATATTGCGTGACTGTCTTTGTGAGTAGAGACAATGCCATATCCCTCATTACGAGCGGGATATGTCCTCGTGATTCTCTATCACTTGTCTATTTAATTTTAGGTATATGTACTATATATGTCATGGGGTAAGTACAAAGTTGTGTCACACTTTTATAAAGGAAATGGTCAATGTCGATACAACTTTTTAAATTAAATCAATAGATAGTGAAATATATGTTTTGAATTTTGAAATGATGTAAACTAATCAAATTTATATTCTTATATCTATTTTGTGTTTGTAATTTTAATAAAAATTTAAAAATTATTTGAATAAAGTTTTTTTTAAAGTGAAAACTATAATTTAGTTGCTAAAAAAATACTGAAATTGAAGTTACACAAGCCACCACACTTTATTTAGTAAATTTTACCTTTTCTTCTTGATTTTTTTTTAATATTTATAACTTAAAACTTTAGTGTATGGATATTTCTTTTTTTGTTTTTAACAAATATATATTTTTCAATAAATTTGAAAAGTTGTGTGTGCTGAAATATTCTTTCCAATTCCTACCACCCTTTTTTTAAATTACTTATCCAAATTAGAAAATAATTATATCATCTTAACATAGATTCTTTTATGTACTACATCATATTTTTTTCAATTTTTTTTAATAAATTTTAGTATTTTTCCTTGACAAGATAATCAAACTTATATTTTAGTGTTGATGACCTACTTTCAATAAAAATTTAATATTAAATATTAAAATTAATTAAAGTATTAAAAGATATATATTTTAGAAAATTCACTTATAGATCTATAAAAGGGTATTTTTACATTTCAAAAAAAACAATTATTTATAAGAGTAGGAGTTGTTGAAACATTGAGTTTTTTTTTTTTTTTAATTAGACCAAAAGTAGTATAAAATATACATTTAGAAGACACTTCCAATTGGAAAAGTTGTGGCGCATATATAACTTAGCTATAATTAATCTATATAGACCATATGCTTGACTAAAATTAATTTTTAGTTAGAATTACTTAAATTCACTTGTGCTGATAAGTTAGCCTGAAACATGACATTATTTTGTGCTTTTACCTTGTGTTAGTCTTTGATGCAGGATTGCAAGTACTACACATTGACTCCACCTGGCTCCACAGGTCTGAGCATGTCTCTATCCGAATGGCAAGTTGACAGAGATGACATAGTTTCCCTCACACACTCTAGGTCTAAGATGTATACCTTGTTAGTTTATCTTGATGTATTTTCCTTGGTCGATCTCCCTCTTGAGTCAATTAAGAGATGTGGTATCTTGGTTAAGTCTCTTCCACCTTGTTTCCTAGGTTATCAGGTCAAATCTCTTTGGCTTCTTATTTTGTTCAATCATAGCATGATTATTGGATTTATTTTATGATTGGATTATTCATTTTATTAAGAATTTAATTGGCTAATTAATTTACTTAATTCAATTGAACTTTATTCATTGTTTAATTATTTATTTTGTTGATTTATTGTTGAGATGACTTTAATTTATTTAGTGTTTTAAATTTAATTATTTATTTGAGTTCTATTCACGTTATTTTATTTTATTCTATTTTTACTTATTTTTTGATGTTAATATTAATAATAATAATTAATTATAAATTATTATGTGTTAATTATTTAATAAAGTATGGGTAAATAATATTAGTTGTACCCACCATCTAATTTTTATGAAATATTTGTATTTCCCAATTAATTATCATACCTATACTAAGTAATTGAATTTGATTTATTTCTACCTACCTTTATTTTTTATTGGTCAGCTTGAATGGGTTGGTAAGAAATATATATTTATATTATACCTTTTTTGAATTTTGTAAAGGTAAGTAAGATATATAGTTTCTTGGAATTTTTCTATTGGTCAGGAAAACTATAGTCTTAAATTTAATTTATTTATTTATTTTGGCTTGCTAATCTATGCATGGGTTAATCATCTGACAGATCATTGCAAGAAGATTTTGGAATTTGATTTGGAGTTTCGATTGTGAATTGGATTGGGGAAGGCTTGACAATTTCAGATTTCAACTTCAATTTTGGTTTTGCAAATTGCGGGTTGGTGGTTCGTACTTTTGTATTTTCTTTTTGGAAAATATTGTCTTCTCTATGTCTGCAAATTTGAATTGGAAAATTTCTCTTTGGGATTGATTTGATTTGGAAATGATCTTCCTTAGTTGGATTTCAATTTTGTATCCAAGTTGGAAATGGGGGGGGTAGGGGGGAATGCAGATTTGATTGTATGTTTCCTTTGTGCTCTATGTATCATCTCAGTGACTACTCTGTGAGAGTGTGGACTCTTTATTCCACTTTTTTTGGATTTTTTTTAGACCTTGTCTTTCTTTCTTGCGTCACGTTATGTTATTTATTGTTTTCCTCTTTATCTCCCTAGTGGCCAAGGCTTCATATTTCTCAGTTTTTATCAGTGGGTGAGAGATTTTCTTCCACATCTTTTTACTAGGAAGAATGAGACAAGTATGTTGGTTGACCATGATGTAATTTGATTTTATTGGACCCCCATTCTACATTAGGAGGGTCTTTTTTGGTTCCTAAGACACTTTGTGCCCCTTCCGTAGCTACAGGACTCAGACATGCTCAGTTTTCCACACTTCTCCCAAAAATGCTATAAAAAACCCTAAGAACGCTACATAATTTACCAAAAATGCCACCCTACATTCCAAAAATGCTATCCTACTTGCCAAGAATGTCACTGTTCATTCCATATGCTCTGACAAACATACCATGAGAGTTGGGGTCCTGATTTGCAAATTCAAGCATATTAACTAGAAAGGCCACCCTAGAGACCAAAAATTCTACCATACCTACTAGGAATGCCATTCTAGGTTTTAGGGGTGCTGAGTTATCCCAAGGGTCTCTAGAAGTCAGTTTTTAACTTGTTTATGTGCTTTTCTGATTTGTGTGAATTCTCCAGAGGCTTGTGCAGTGTGTATTGATATTTTTAGAGTTGATTATGATGTTTTTTGATCCCTTGCAATTTTTCATGTTCTTCGATAAGAAGGTTCATTCCTTACCAATGAGGTGATTCCTATATAATTTGATGCTCCAACGAGAGGGAGTTCTATGCCTCGTTGTTGAGGGATTGATTTTATGACTCCAGTGAGATGTGGTATGCCTCATTGTTGATGGTTTATTTTTATTTGGACCTCTTTTATTATTTTCATCCATGATTGTCTTATGTTGATGTTGCATTTGTGAATTTTTCCTTTCTTGAGTTGACCTTTGCATCATTGTTGCTCAGTTTGTGTTGAGTTGCCAATATGGTTGTTGTACCTTCTTGAGATTTCATGATGGTGTTATTTTGTTTTTTTATTTGTATCTTTATCCTATGGCCTTGGTTCATGTATGGGGGAATGGGCTATTCAATGTGTGGTCCTAGGTTGTGAGTACTAGACCTCTAGGAAGGGGGTCTACGCCTAGGAAACCAACTGAAGAGTTGATGGCATAATTGCAAGTGATAACATAATAATAATTGATTAGAGGGATGGGTATTAGGAATAAACCTAATCAAGATAAAGAAAATGATATTGTATGCCCCAATTGGACGGACCTAGGGAGGTGTTTTGGGAATCCTGGATTGGGAACACTGTTGGAGCAGTATACCCTATCTCCCTTGAGTTACTCCAAGGTGGAGATAGATCTCACATGAGGATAGCATGTGATGACACTCTATCCCACATGTATCCATTGTCGATATGCCTTGTTTTAGTGATTTGCCTCTAGAGCATATTTGCATTGATTTAGCCACTTGTTGTACTTTGGTATTATATCCTTGTTTTTGGGTCTAGTGGAGCCATGTTGTATCCTTTACTTGATAGGTGTCGGCTTAGGTCTCGAGTGTGAGTTGGAACCTTTGTCATCTCCTAGCATGGGGAGTGGTTCCTTCATTGGTTCCACATGATTAGGTGGTTGATTGTCTTCTTCCATTGGGATACTCTCCTCGGTGATGCATGTGCAGATTGGATTCTTCATGAGATTGCACTATTGGATTCCTATTCTCGTGAAAAGAAGACATTGTATCATGATGTATTTTGTATGTAAAAGAAATGATGTAATCTTATGTTGTACTATTATATATTTGAGAAGTAAGTTGTATTTGGACTTGATGTTAGAATTAGGTATAGACTTATGATTACTTCATGATTTAAAAGAGTGCTTGATATGAGATTAAAATGATCATGGGAATGGAGTAGTTTATTTGTAGTTGAGTTGTATTACATTCATGTGGTGGATGATATTATGATAAGCTATGGAATGATTAATAGATAAGTGAAATGGTTAGAATTGATCTATATTCGAGTAACTAGGTGATCATGGACACTTAAAGGTTAAATGATTTATATTATTATGTAATGAACTATATTATGTGTTTGGGACATTGTATAAGATAATAATGATGATTTGATTATGTAAGAGATTATGCATTTTTGGTGTTAGGTTTATATATGTAAAATGTGTTGATGGATTCTATGTGATTGTGAAATGGAATAGACATATGGATTGATTTATATTTATATTCATGCTTTGGAAATTGAGTTATCTCATGCCTTAGAATGATTGATGAAAAGAATAGAATAATTGCATTGTAGCTTTACTTGCGTAGTTAGGAGATGAATGGTTAAAATGTAATCTATGTTGTTTCATTGGAGATTATTAGGTGAAGGAATGCATATGTATTGGTTATTCTATAGATGCATGAAAGGTATTTAGTTGGAGGATTAGGAGAATTGATCTTCTTGATAAATGGATGTTGTGATATAATATTTCTTAGTAGTGACGTTAAGATACCCTAGAGAATTATTGTGTTGCAAGAGTATATCTGATAGTATTAGAAGGTTTAATCCACTTGCATGGAATTGGTTTACAATGTTTCTATTTGATGTTACATGTGTAATTTCAAATGGATAATGTTGTATCAATGTATAAGTTAATTATGGATTAATGTAATGGATGTTTTAACAAACATTGTTAGTAGTTTTAGATTATTTCTCTAGGGTATTTTGGCGGGCATTACATCTGGTTTCATATGAGTCCATTGTGTGAGTTAGCATATGTTAGCATGGGGTAGCCCAGTGGTGTATCCCTGCTTGTTATTCTTTTGTTTTTTCTCTCTATATTTTAGCTCATAGACTCTTTTGCGTCTTGGATAGACAAGATGCCTACTAGAGGAAGAGGTTGTGGCCGCGATTGTGGTGGTCGCATGGGTACTCATCGGATTCCTTGCCCTGAGGTTTCTAAAGAGTCACAGCATGAGGAGCAGCAATAGGATCAACACCATGAGGAGGAGCAGGAGAAGGTTCAAGGAGGTGGTGATGTGATTCCATAGCTAGTTACGACACTTCAGAATCTTCTTGTTCACTTAGGTCTAATATAGTAGGAGAATCATCAAGAGGAGTCTCATCATTTGGGTCATGAGGAAAGAGCTAAGTATTAGGAGTGTGAGAGGGAGCGTTCACGTTCACCTCGTAGGAGAGCGAATGTTGTAGTGGATCAGAATGCAACTTCCGCTAGTCATATGAGAGATCTCCTTAGGGTTTATCCCCCTACTTTTGATGGTTCTAGTAGTGGCTTGGAGGTAGAGACTTGGTCGCTTGACTTAGGTAGGTGTTTTTCCATGCACCTGTATGGTAGTAACACCAAAGCTAGGTGTGAAATTATGCATCTTCGATATTTTGCTTCCACTTGGTGGCGTACAAAGGAGTAGAAGCTCCATTTGGACATTGCGACAATTTCGTGGGAATTATTTCTTGAGAAATTTCATGCTTATTTGATGTCATATCTTTGGAGACAACATAGGGTTGATGAGTTCCATGATTTGAGGCAGTGGGGTATGATAGTTGAGCAGTATGAGAAGAAATTCTTTGAGCTTAGGCAGTTCTCTAGGATTGCAGATGATGATACGATGCTTGTGCAATATTTTATTACAAGTCTTAATGACTGCATTTGTGGTGATGTTCATGTTTTTGAACCCAAGACTATGGAGATAGCGGTGGAAAAGGTACGACTTGTTGAGGAGAAGTTGTCAATAGGAGGATCAGCAGTTGGGAGATTTGTGAGTACTCGAGTTGCAGGAGTAGATGCGAGAGGTGCTCAGTCACAGAGTTTAGGTTTTGCTAGGAGCTATCCTTCAACATTCAAGGGTAGACAACGATCTTGGAAGAGGTTTGCTTGGAGTCAGAGTGTCTCTCACGGTACTAGATCTTAGTAGGAATGAGATCGCAGTAGAAAGTGAGATAGGTGATCAGTTCTTGATAGATTACTAGTTTTCTCTCAGCCAACATAGAGTGTTCAGTAGTCTAGTAGAGGTAGTGTGCAACAGTCTAGTGCCCCACCAGTTGCACGAGGTTTCACCATAGGGAGTTATTTCACTTGTGGTCAGTTGGGTCACTATGCATCTTAGTGTCCTTGGAGGCCCACACAGATGTCTGGACAGAGACTCGCAGCTTCAGAGCCCACAGTTGGTGATGCAAGTATATCCCATCATGTTTTTGTGGTGGTTGATAATCATTAGGCTGAGCATCAGAGCACTATTGTTGAGACTATAGGTGAGATAGGTGGTATCTCTTGCTCAATATTGTTTGATTTTGGTGCTACTAATTATTTAATTTCCTCTTTTTTAGTAGAGAAATGTAGGCTTACTATGGAAAAGGAAGTTGATAGGTGGCTGGTTGAGTTGGCCATGGGATCCAAGGTGCTTGTGGATTCCCTTGTGCATGGTTGTGTTTTGGAGTTAGGTGTGCTCTCTACCATAATGGATCTTCATGTAATATCTTTGGGATCCTATGGAGTGGTGTTAGGTATTGATTCAATTGAGTCTCATCTGGTTAGGATTGATTGTCAAGGTAAGACAGTGTAGTGTTTGGACGATAGCGAGAAGAGTATGGAGATAGTAGGTATTCAATGACCTATCTCTCTTCGCATGATTTTTTTGATGTAGATGAACCATTGTGTGTGCAAGGGTTGTCATCTTTCTATAGTTAGAGCGGATGAGTTGGATGAAGGTGAGAGTAGGGATGATTTCTTTTCTCCTCATCCTATTTTGCAGGACTTTGCAGATGTGTTCCCAAGTGAGGTTCCTGGTATGCCACCAAAGTGCGACATTGATTTCAGGATTGATTTGATTCCAGGAGAAGAACCTATATCTAAGGCTCCTTATCAGATAACCACTAAAGAATTGAGTGAGTTGAGATTGCAACTTGAGGAGTTATTGGTGAAGGGATTCATTCGGCCTAGTGTTTCACCTTAGGGTGCGGCGGTGTTGTTTGTGAAGAAGAAGGATGGGTCTCTTCGGTTGTGCATCGACTATAGACAATTGAATAAGGTGATGATGAAGAACCATTATCCTTTGTCGAGGATCGATGATTTTCTTGATCAGATTAAGGATGCAAAGGTGGTCTCCAAAATAAACCTCAAATTTGGGTATAATTAGTTGCGATTTCATGAGGTAGAAATTCATCGCACATCTTTTTGCATGAGGTATGGTCATTACGAGTTCATAGTGGTGCCTTTTGGGTTGACGAATGCTCCATTAGTTTTCATGAACTTGATGAATGGAGTGTTCAAGACCTATTTGGATAGATTTGTTCTCATGTTCCTAGATGATATTTTAATTTATTCGAGAATAGAGGAGGAGTATGAGGAGCATATGCGGCTATTTTTACAGTGTCTCCGTGAGAATCAAATGTACACCAATGTGTTGAAGTTGGATTTTTTCTAGACCGAGGTGAAATACCTTGGCCATGTCATTTCAAGAGAGGGTATTGCAATGGATCCCTCTAAGATTTAGGTGATTATGGATTGGCCAGCACCCTACTAATGTGGGTGAGGTACAAAGTTTAATGGGTATTGTGGGCTATTATGGGTGGTTTGTTTAGGATTTCTCTAGGATTGCATATCCTATCCCTTCTCTTTAGAGAAAAAGGAAGAAGTTTATTTGGTTAGAGCGATGTGAGACAAATTTTCAGATTCTAAAGGAGTGGTTGACCACTACACCTATTTTAGCAGTTCTAGACATCTTGGGTGACTTTGTGGTTTGTACAGATGCATCTTTGGAGGGCCTTGGAGCATTTCTCATGTAGAATGAATGTGTGATTGCCTATGAGTCACGTAAACTCAAAGATCATGAGTTGAACCACCCTACTTGTGATCTAGAGCTAGCAGAAGTTATTCATGCATTGGTTAGATGGAGGCATTTCCTTCTTGGACATCGATCTTAGTTGCAAAGTGATCATCAAAGTTTGTAGTATATCTTCATGCAGCTGAATTTGAATGACAGGCAGTGGTGTTGGATGGAGTTTTTGTGCGAGTATGACTTCAAGGTGAGGTATATACAGGGTAAGGAGAACGTGGTAGAAGATGCATTGAGTCGCATGAGGCATGAGGAATCAACAGTGGTTCTTAGTGTTGATTTGAGGAGTCATATTCTCAGTGCACTTCCAGCAGATGCTTGGTATCAGAAGGTTAGAGAGGAGATTGCTTCAGGGAAGCCTATGGATGGAAGGTATGCAAGATATTCACTAGACTCTGATGGCCTTCTTCATCATTTAGGATGTATCTATGTTCAACCATTGGATGGTCTTCGAGCGTTGATTCTATCAGAGGCTCATCATGCACCTTACTCAGCACATCCAGGTGTCAAAAAGATTCACATGAATTTGTGACATTTATATCATTAGGCGGGCATGAGGAGAGACATAGTAGATTATGTATCATGTTTCTTAGAGTGTCAACGGGTGAAGGTAGAGAACCAACATCCAGCAGGTTTGTTGCAGTTGAAACTGATTCTGGAGTGGAAATGGGACATCATATCTATAGACTTCATCATCAATTTGCCTATATCTTCACATCGTCATGATGTTATTATGGTCACTATTGATAGGTTGACCAAAGTAGCTCATTTCTTTCCAGTCAGATCTTCCTACACAGTAGAGTCAGTGGAACGTATCTTTATGGAGTAGATAGTGAGACTACATGGTATTCCTCAATGGATCATATCAGATCAAGGTCCGGTGTTCACTTCAGCATTTTGGAGAGCCCTTCAGCATGATTTGGGAGCACAACTGAACTTTAGTTTAGCGTATCATCTAGAGACAGATGGTCAGATGGAGAGGGTTAACCAAGTGTTGGAGGACATGTTGAGGATGATGTCATGGATCAGTAGTCTAGATGGGAAGAGTACATTCATTTGGTTGAGTTCGCCTATAATAACGGGTATCACATTCAATTGGTATGTCTCCCTTCCAGGAATTATATGGTCGCCCGTGTCGTACACCCTTGAGTTGGGATAGATTATAGGATAGAGTGATCCTTGGATTAGAGATGTTGTAGGATTTGGAGTAGCAAATGCAGCATATTAGAGAGCATATGGTAGCAGCATAGGATAGACAGAAGAAATATGCAGATGCTCATTGGATTGATTGTCAGTTTTTAGTGAGTGATAAGGTATTTTCAAGAGTGCATCGACGAAAGAGCCCTATCTATTATGGAAATGGCTCTAAGTTGGCACGTCGCTTTGTGGGACCTTTTGAGATTTTGGAGCAGATTGGCCCTGTATCTTATCACCTAGCCTTTCCACTCAGCTTGTCCCGAATCCATGACGTGTTTCATGTATCAGTTTTGAGACCTTATTATCTTGATGTGCCACATGTTTTGGATTAGCATTCATTGCAAGTAGAGGACAGGCAACTTTCTCTAGAGCTCGTGTGAATTCTTCAGCGATGGGGATTGACCCTTAGGGGTTGGGACATAGAGCAGGTAAGGGTCCAATGGGACCCAAATGATGATTCTTCGACAACTTGGGAGGATACTACGCGGATAAGAGAGTTATACCCCTATTTGTTCTCAGGCTTCCACAAGTAAGCCTAGGCAATGGGGGGGAGGATGTAGTGTTCCTCCTAGATTTGCATTCTGATAGACTTATTTAGACTTATGGTGGTTATTTGGATAGTTGTTTATGATTATTCTATTATTTTGGATGGTATCCATGATACTAGGACCTTATGTGGACTCATGGTATTTATGATGACTTATGATTGGATACTTTTATGATTGATGATGTGAGACTCATTATATGATATTTGATTATTATGGATGTTGGTTTGGTATCTCCTAGATAGATGGATTTATATGACTCATGGATTTACATATGGTTATTGTTTATATGAATTATGAGATCAATGATGATACTAACCCTACTTCATGGAGATAATTAAATGCGATGTTTTGATATTATATTGCATGGCTGTCTTCGTGAGTAGAGGCGATGGCATATCACTCATTGCGAGTGGGATATGTCATCGCGATTCTCTATCACTTGTCTATTTAATGTGAGGTATATGTATTGTATATGTAGTGTTGGTCTTTGATGCAGGATTGTAGGTACTAGACATCAACTCCACCTGGCTCCACAGGTCTAAGTGTGTCTCTATCCCAATGGCAAGTTGAAAGAGATGACATAGTTTCCCTCACACACTCTAGGTCTAAGATGTATACCTTGTTAGTTTATCTTGATGTCTTTTGCTTTGTTGATTTCCCTCTTGAGTCAATTAAGAGATGTGGCATCTTGGTTAAGTCTCTTACACCTTGTTTCCTAGGTTATGAGGTCAAATCTCTCTGGCTTCTTATTTTGTTCATTCATAGCATGATTATTGGATTTATTTCATGATTAGATTATTCATTTTATTAATAATTTAATTGGGTAATAAATTTATTTAATTTAATTTATTGATATTTAATTGAGCTTTATTCATTGTTTAATTATTTAATTTGTTGATTTATTGTTGAGATGACTTTTATTTATTTATTGTTTTTAATTTAATTATTTATTTGAGTTCTATTTACATTATTTTATTTTTACTTATTTATTTGTGTTAATATTAATAATGATACTTAATTATAAATTATTGTGTAGGAATTATTTAATAAAGTATGGGTAAATAATATTATTTGTACCTACCATCTAATTTTGAGGAAACATTTGTATTTCCCAATTAATTGTCATATCTATACTATGTAATTGAATTTGATTTATTTCTACGTACCTCTATTTTTTATTGGTCGGCTTGATTGGGTCGGTAAGAAATATATATTTATATTTTGCCTTTTTTGAACTTTGTAAAGGTAAGTAAGATATATAGTTTCTTGGAATTTTTCTATTGGTCCGAAAAACTGTAGTCTTAAATTTAATTTTATTTATTTATTTTGGCTTGTTGGTTTGTGCACGGGTTAATCATCCAGTAGATCATTGCAAGAATATTTTTTAATTTGATATGGAGCTTGGATTGCGAATTGGATTGGGGAAGGCTTGAAAATTTTAGATTTCAACTTCAATTTTGGTTTTGTGAATTGTAGGTTGGTGGTTCTTAGTTCTGCATTTTCTTTCTAGAAAAGATTGTCTTCTCTATGTCTGCAAATTTGAATGGGAAAATTTCTCTTGGGGATTGATTTGTTGTGGAAATGATCTTCTTTAGTTGGACTTCAATCTTGTATGGAAGTTGGAAACGGGGGGCGGAATGCAAATTTGATTGTATGTTTCCTTTGTGTTCACTATTTTCTCTCTATGACTACTCTGTGGGAGTCTGGAATCTTCCTTCCACTTGTTTTGGGTGCTTTTAGATCTTGTATTTCTTTCTTGAGTCATTTTTTCTTGTTTATTGTTTTCCTCTCTCTCTCTCTCTCCTGAGTGGCTTAGGCTTTATATTATTAGTTTTTTATCAATGGGAGAGAGATTTTCTTCTGCATCTTTTTACCAGGAAGTATGAGATCAGTATGTTGGTTTTCCCTGATGTAATTTGAGTGTTTTGGACCCCCTATCTACATTAGGAGGGTCATTTTGGGTTACTATGACCCTTTGTGCCCCTTCCCTAGCTACAAGACTCAGATAAGCTCAATTTTCCACACTTCTCCCAGAAACGCTATAGAAACACCCACGAACCCTATAAAATTTATCAGAAATGCCACCCTACATGCCAAAAATGATATCATACTTGCCAAGAATTCCACTATTCATTCCATATGCTCTGACAAACATACCTTGAGAGTTGAGGTCCTCATTTGCAAATTGAAGCATATTGACCAAAAACACCACCTTAGAGACTAGGAACACCATCATATCAACCAAAAACACTATCATACATTCCATAAATGCTATCATACCTACCAGGAATGCCATTATAGGTTTCAGGGGTGCTGAGTTGTCCCGAGGGTCTCCGAAAGTCAATTTTTAGCTTGTTTTTGTGCTTTTCTGATTTGTGTGAATGCTCTAGAGGCTTGTGCAGTATGTATTGATATTTTTATGATTTTGTTTGATCCATTATGATGTTTCATTTTCTCCCATAAGAAGGTTCATGTTTTATTGATGAGGTGATTCCTATGCGATTTGACACTCTGACAAGAGGGAGAATGACTTGTTGTTGAGGGATTGATTTTATGAGTCTAGTGGGATGTTATATGCCTCATTGTTGATGATTTGTTGTTATTTGGACCTCTTTTATTATTTTCATCCATGATCGGCTTATGTTGATGTTGCATTTATGAAGGTTTCCTTTCCTGAGTTGACCTTTGCATCATTGTTGCTCAATTTGTGTTCAGTTGCCGATATGGTTGTTGTACCTTCTTGAGATTTCATGATGGTGTTATTTGTTATTTGTTATTTATATCTTTACCCTATGGCCTTGGTTCATGGATGGGGGAGTGGGCTCTTGCATGTGTTGGTCCTAGGTTGGTACTAGACCCCTAAGAAGGGGGTCTAAACCTAGGAAACCACATGAAGAGTTGATGGTATAATTTCAAGTGATAACGTAATAATAATTGATTAGAGGGATGGATATTAGGAATACACCTAATCAAGATAAATAATATGATATTGTATGCCCCAATTGGACGAAACCAAGGAGGTGTTTATGGGATCCTCGATTGGGAAGACCGTTGGAGTGGTACATCCAATCTCCCTTGAGTTACTCTAAGGTGGAGACAGATGCTACATGAGGATAGCATGTGATGATACTCTACCCCATATGTATCCATCATCCATATGCCTTGTTTTATTGATTTTCCTTTGGAGAATATTTGCATTGATGTAGCCACTTGTTGTACTTTGGTATTGTATCCTTGCGTTTGGGTCTGGTGGAGCCATGTTGTATGCTTTGGTTGATATGTGTCAGCTTAGGTCTTGAGTGTGAGTTGGAACCTTTATCATCTCTTAGCACGGGGGGTGGTTCCTTCATTAGTTCCACATAGTCAGGTTGTTGATTTCCTTCTTCCATTGGGATACTCTCCTCAGTGATGCATGTGTGGATTGGATTCTTCATGAGATTGCGCTATTGGATTCCTATGTTCGTGAAAAGAAGAAATTATATCATTATGTAATTTGTATGTAAAAGAAATGATGTAATATTATGTTGTACTATTATATATTTGAGAAGGAAGTTGTATTTGGACTTGATGTTAGCATTGGGTATAGACTTATGATTACTTCATGATGTAAAAGAGTGCTTGATATGAGATTAAAATGATCATGGGAATGGAATAATTTATTTGTAGTTGAATTGTATTACATTCCTGTGGTGGATGATATTATGATAAGCTATGGAATGATTAATAGACAAGTGAAATGGTTAGCATTGATCTATATTCGAGTAACTAGGTGATCATGGACACTTAAAGGTTATATGATTTATATAATTTTGTAATGAACTATATTATGTGTTTGGGACATTGTATAAGATAATAATGATGATTTGATTATGTAAGAGATTATGCAATTTTGGTGTTAGGTTTCTATATGTAAAATGTGTTTATGGATTCTATGTGATTGTGAATTGGAATAGACATATGACTTGAGTTATATTTATATTCAGGCTTTGGAAATTGAGTTATGTCATGCCTTAGAATGACTAATGGAAATAATAGATTAATTGCATTGCAGCTTTACTTGTGTAGTTAGGAGATGAATGGTTAAATGTAATCTATGTTGTTTCATGGGAGATTATTAGGTGAAGGAATTTATATGTATTGGTTATTCTATAGATGCATGAAAGGTATTTGGTTGGAGGATTAGGAGAATTGATCTTCTTGATAAATGGATGTTGTGATAGAATATTGCTTAGTAGTGATGTTAAGATACCCTAGGGAATTATTGTGTTGCAAGAGTATATTTGATAATGTAAGAAGGTTTAGTCTACTTGCATGGAATTGGTTTACAATGTTTCTATTTGATGTTACATCTGTTATTACAAATGAATAATATTGTATCGATGTATATGTTAATGTTGAATTAATGTAATGAATGTTTTTAAAAAAATAAAATTTGTTAATAGTGTTTAGATTATTTCTTAAAGGTATTTTGAGAGACATTACATGAGCTTATTGTAGAGTACTAATCCCTTTGTTTCTCACAAGATAAACGAGACTGTACAGTGTGGCAAGAACTTTTTGCAACGATCGGAGGTTATGCACAAAATGGATTTGTTGGAAAGGCGTTAGAGACTTTCAACGAAATGCAATTGGTAGGGTGAAGCCAAATTCCACAGCTTTTTCCAGCCTACTGCCTACCTGTACCAAAATGGGAGCTTTGGAACAAGCTGTGGACATCCATGAAAGCAAAATGGGAGGCGGGCTTTTGTCAGATATTATAGTTGGAAATTATATTTAAAAATTTAGAAATATGAGTTATATTTCAGATGCTCGTTCTTCCCTTGTGGTACATTATTTATTTTTGTTCCCGGCAAGATGTATTCATACGAGTATTGCAATAATCTAAGATAATCATGGTTCGTTAACAGCTTATTTCATTGGACATATGGCAAGCTATTAACATAGTTTCTTAAAATAAGGGAAACATATCTTTTTTTTTCAACACCCAATCACCGATGGAGCTGCAGTAATCAGTACTCCCATAGCAATTTCAATTTTTTTTCCTTTTTCAAAGTTAATCTTATCTAGTTATTAATATTTTGCAGTCACTTATTCATGAATCATACTTGTTATTAACAGAAGCTCATGTGCAACCCATGACCAATAATGCACAGGAATAGTGACTTTCATTTAGGCACCAAATTATATATATATGTGTTTAAGTAATGAAAAAAACAGATAGTAGAAGCAAACAGCAGTTTATTGCTTTCTAAGGTTGAGCAACAACAGTTGTTTATTTTCAATATAAGAGTTTGTTGAAACATACTCTATTTTCTTTGTAAAGGCAACGGGTGATCTTCTTTAAGTATGGTTTTTCTGTAAGAGTAGAAGATTCTATGTTTTGTAGGTGGTGCCTTTGTTTTTCTAATAAGAGTTGAGAAGTTGTTGTTAAATCTATTATAAAAGCTGTCTTCTATGTAACACTTTTGAGTGTTATTTTTTCTATTGCCTCATAGAAAGAGCTGAATCTCTACATTGATCAAATGAGTTTGTTTATCAGTTAATTATTGGCATTTGTTATCTCCTTTATGTTTTATCTTCATCTAGTATGAGAGCCAAGTTAATGGCATAATCTAGCACAAGTCTTTGCAAATCCCTAGATTCTTCAGTTTAATGGAAAAAATTATGGATATTGATCAATTTCAATGAGGGCTTTGTTTTGTTCTCAAGCTATATGGGAGCTTATAGATAATGAATTTGTTGAAGCTAAAGATACAACACCATATGAAGCACTACCTCAAGCACATAAGGATTTGCTAAAGGATAATGGAAATAGGGATTCAAAAGATTTTTTCTACATTCTTCATGTACTATGTGAAAGCATCTTCACAAGAGTTGCAAAAGCAAGAAAATCAAAGCAAGTGTGGAACATCCTTCAAACTTCATACCAAGGTATGGATCAAGTGAAAGCTGCAAAATTACACACTTTAAGAAGAGATTTTGAAACCATGTGTATGATGGAATTTCAGTCCACGGATTTAATTTTATTCAAGTTATTGAATTTGTTAATCAAATTAGGTCTCATGGTGAGATTGAAGATAGAAAAGTACTTGAAAAGATTCTAAGGAGCCTTCCTACAAAGCTTGAATCAATTGTTGTGATTATAGAAGAAACCAAGAATCTTCTTAGTTTTCTATAGATGAGCACCATGGCTCTCTTATTTCTCATGAGCATGGGATTAGTAATTCTTCTAAGTATTCCTTGAAGCTTTCTTTTAATTCACAAGTTTTAGTTCATTATCATAGAAGCAAAGGAAGATCTAACTTCATATTTAAAGGAAGAAATTCTTACAGAGGTTGATGGAATAGCCCAAGCAATTCAAGTGTAGGAGGTAGTGATCAAACTCCAAGTTAAAATTAATTTCAAACTCAAAGGTATGAAAAATCTCAAGTTTAGTGCCAATACTATAAGAGATATGATCATTAAGCAAATGAATACAGAAAAAGCCAATTTGGTTTCAAGAAACAAAGTGCAATTTTTTCTAAAAAAAATTAGAATCAAAGTAGTATATTCCAAGAATTTAATCTTTCTCAAGAGATTCCAAAAGATGTTTGGTTTATAGATTTAGAATGTAGTAATCATATGATAAGGAATTTAGAAATACTTTTTTTTATTTTGGATAAGTCAATCAAATCATATGTTACTTTCAGAAATGGTAATAAAGTTCTAGTTGTTGAAAAAATTAGATGCACATAATGCATTTGGCCAAGCTTCACAACCAAGCAATAACCAACTGCATAAAAGAGAATGTTGCAATTGAGTAATGAACTCCAAATGAGATCGAGAAGCAAAGCCTGAGATTAACCTAAAGTGAATTGTTATGAATTGATATGTTACAATGTACAAAAGAGATTTCTTATATAGGCAAGAGGCTAGAAAATAAAGAGCATAGGAAATGCCATGTGGCTCAATGAGATGAGAGAGTAGGTAGGAGTAGGTACAACTACCCTAACAAAATTAAATGCATAAAACTAACTAATCTCTATCTAGAATGACACTAGGATAACTAACATGGACAATATTAAATGATTGTGTCCCATGAAAACTAAGCTATCATAAGTAGACAACACATGTGAATAGGTGCTAACCAATAACTAGTTATGAAATATCCTTATTCACACCAACAAGCCCCTTTAAATGCAACTTGTGAGAAAAATTATTATGCAAATGTTGCAAGACTAATATGTAGATGTAATATATGAGTCCTAGCAACTAGGCCATGTTGGGTACTCATGCACAACTAATCATGCAACTAATCTCTCACAAACAGAGAAAAGGAGAAAACCTCATGGGACAAAAATCCTCTTCAAAAAAGATATGAAAATATATACAACTGAAGTTAGAGATATATATGGAGGTTCAAATTGATATGCTCAAAGAAATACATCCATCATGAGAATCAAATAAATAACCCCTCCCCTCTCCATAGGAGGGAAAGTGGGAGAATATATAGTCCCCCCATTATGAATAATTGTCTGCAAAAATGGTAAGTGCCTAAACAAAAAACATGATCAATTCTTACAATCTACTTGTCTTTCCTTAAGAAGAGAGAAAACCATATATAGATGCAGGGATGCTTCCCATTCTAGATATGCGAAGAAATATGGAAGCATGAAGAATGAAGATGACATCTTCGAAAACTATTCGTGTGTCTCCTTGTTCATCAAGGATGATGATGCCACAATTGATGCAAGCACATACCCAAACAAACAAGAAAGTGACAAGATGGAACTATGCGAAAACTAATATGAAAAAAAATCCAAAGAAGAATATACTACAATATTTCCTCCAACCAAAATGGGAAAGGCAATGATAGTCTTACTAGTTAGGAATGATGAAAGTCTTAGTGACTCTGAAGAAGATTTAGGAACCTCTGAAGAAAGCTCGATTGAAGTGGATATTTATTCTCCAAATGATCATAATAAATGTTCCTAGTGGCATGAGTGGCAATCAAGGCATAACCCTCTTCTTTGAAATCAATATATTTGTCCTTATATTTAGGAGGAGATAAACTTGATGAAGAAGAAATATAAATGTTATGCAGCTTGAGTAATTGTCACAACTCATGAATTTTCTTTTTAAGAAATTCAATCCTTAGGTCTTCCATGATATACAATAGCACAAAATAATAAATTTTCAAGAGATAGCCTAGCCCCCCCCACCCCCACTTTCCAGAATAGAGACTTTTACAATTCCGAAATATCAATTTTTGTGATGCTCCACCCATAGTTTGATATTTATACTCCATATTTTGATTCTACTTTGAGATGATTTGATTCATTATGATGGTATGGACATTTGGTTTATGATTAAACTTTAATTATTATTATGTTGTTCATGTGCAATAGTCTAACTATGCTCCTAAATCTTATATATAAGGTAAAATTAAAATATTATGTGTCTCAGTTGTTAAGTAGTATCAACCTAGAATGAACAAATAACCAAATAAATAGCATATGGTAATTTTATCTACATGGTGATGATGGATCTTGCAAGCATAGGCTTCATACTTCCATGATATGAATGAGTGTAATAAGGAGTAGATAACTTCTTCGTTATGATAAGTAATGTTGTAAAAAGGTACTATTAATGAATTGTGGTTGATCTAGTGGTGATTGAACTTAATCTGGTGCTTTTAGTTATTTGATGTTAAGTTGGAATGGGGATGATAATTCTAAATCATGTGGTTGTGCTTGTAATGGGAATTATTTGAAATGTTGCAATAGTTAGTGGAAAGATGAGATATTATATTAGTTATATTATCAATGGATACAAGTAAATAGATCTAACATTAGGAAATCCTAAATAGTGAAATCAATGTCATGTGAAGGGTAAATCTTGAATAGGTGTTAAATAAATTTTACGATATGAATTTACCAATTAAACTTTATATGCAATCTAGGCCATATCAATTCATGTTTCTTGTGAACTTTGGAGTAGTTCTACATTTCAGTGAATCATTATAGAATACATAATCTTTCATAGAGGCATATGGAACACTACTAGTGATAGATAATCCATGTGATCGATTATCAATACATTTTACTAACCTATTGCCATGTTTAAAACAAGTTGAGGTTATAGTAATATATATGATTGGTGGTGTTGTAGTCCATAGATATGTGGCATTGTAGTCCACTATTGAACCTAGATTTTGTTTAAGGCTACAAAGGATAAATTGAATATGAATAATTCCTCAATAATTATTGTGTTTTACTAATGATTGTGATTGAGTAAAAATAGATCTTGGATTTGAAGGGATCAGGAGAGCATAAGGAAGCTCCATAGAATAAAGGATGCCATGGGACCACATTTCTATTATTGTACAATTTATCTATTATTGTACAATTTAAATAACATTTATCTATTGGATAAATACTAATAATTTTCAACAATAAGGAAGTGCTCAAACATGGTTATATCTACTTTTAGTCATTTGAATTGAACTTTATCTCTTTAAGAGAAATAAACCTTTTCCTAATAATATAGATTATAGTTATTTATTAAATTAATATTATTAAATTTTCTATCAATGAAGGTATCTCAAATCTCAAAGATTGATTTAGTTAGAAATTTAATCTCTTAAGGTTTTACATATCTCTTAAAAATTAGAAAGTTAATCTTCTAGTGATAAAATAATAATAATCTAATTAGTAGAATTAATGTCTTTTGCCAATAAAATTATTATAAATATTAGCCTTTTCAATATATGTAATTGGCACTTTTAATGCATATGCAATAGTTAATATATAAGATTATATGTCTTGAAAATTTGAGTAGGTCTTAACATTTGATTAAATTCAATAGGAATTTAATCTTCACAAAAGATGAAAGAATTGAAGATTATCATTATTGTGGAATAAACCTAACATTGGTAACTCTTGAGTGTGAGAATATTAAAAATTAGATATTGGAAAAAAAACACAAGGAAGTCAAACAACTTGTATTTATTAAAGAGACAATGTAAACTTAATCAAGGACCACATTTTAAGTATGCTCATCCATAACTCACAAGGTGGATTGAAATTTAAGAAAGTTACCTTTCTCATTCTTTCATCATATAATGTGTTCTAACCAAGTGAACCTATATCATTATTTTATTTGATTGCAAATATTATGGAGTATCTCATCATTATATCAATTCTATAACCATTAGGTTGAAGGGCTTTCTTAAAATTTTAAGAATTGTATGTATGCATTATCCTCTCACCATTACCCATGTACAAAAATATTGAATTGAGGACACTTGTAACTCACGATGTTTTGTGAGGTATCGGGGTAACCAATTAATTATAATATTACTTATTCAATTTCCTTGCATTTGTGAGATGTTTAATCTAAGATTTACTATTTGACATTAATTGTCAAACATGTCAATTTTAGAATCTATATCTAGTGCAATTAGTTGAGATTAGTGATAAAAAATATCTTTAAAAAAAAAATTGTTCCCTTGATATCAAGCTAGTTGTATATGGAATTTTATAGACTTCTCTCAACTACATAATGAGTTATAAAGGGAACAAATACGAAGGATTAATATAAACATGATGCTAGATACTATTGAGTATATGTGGATATTTTTTTTAGTAGAATGCTAAGTTATATAATTTTATGTTCAATTCCTTAAAATTATTATATTAAAGATTCAATTACCAATTAAATTGATCACTTTTCATGTGATTACTATGCTTATTATTGTGTGTAGCTATAATATTTCCTTCATCATTTCAAAAGTTATAGGTTCTTGTTTTTGAATCAATATGATAGACCTTGTTAACATATTTATTTATTTTTTAAGAATATAAGGAATATAGTAAGAGTTGAATTGCATAGTATATCCTAAATAAAGTCTTCATCCCTGTGTTCACCTAAGTGGGTGGCAACCGAATTGAGCCCTAGAAAGGGTTGCATACCCACTTTTGTAACTTCACAAGAGATGGTTATAAATTGTTTTGTGAACTACGAAGTCTCTGTGATTTCAGGTAGGCAAGGCCATCTATGATGAGCCCTCGAGACACTAGGTTTGGTCCTTAGGTCTTTTCTTTATGAGTTTTTGATTAAATGTGCCTCTCCTTCTTGAATCGTATGGATACCTTGGTCATCTATTTAGATTTAGTATGTTATTACTTTATGATTGATCTAGATAATGTAAGGTTACAATTTATCATGTTGATCATTTATCTAAATATCCTCTAAGTTTGTATTGAGCTTCTAGACACGTTGTGATGTAAAGTAAAAGAAACATTATGTTATTGTTTTAACATTTATTTTTGGTTGGAAAGGTTACGTGTTGATTGATACTAACACTTTTAGTTTTACAAATGCATTTGGTTATGATTTAAAAAAAAATTATTGCAAAAAACATAAGATTGAGTGGGAATAATAGGTTGTGTAATATCCATTAAGTATGTAAAATAAGTGAATGGACAATTAGAAGAAAAATAGCTTATTAAGCATGAATAAAGCAATTAAACTGGAGAAACTCAACTGGTGGGAGGTGGTTGATGATGATTGAACAACATTGAAATTCATTGATTTTGATGAATTATCTGTCATCAAAACACTCCTCCAACTATTCGCAGCCTTAAGGTAAAATATCTTAGTCCAATCAACAATTTTACTGCCAAAAACTATATCTGATATAGGTCACAGCTTGTGTGATAGTAATAATAGGTGGTAGGGTAGGAAGTTAAATCGCTACCAAGTTGAATATATGGTTGAGAAAAAAACTATGTCTCTCCATAATAGAAATGTATGACTGCAAGAAGAATATCGCTACCAATAATAGTGCTGGAGGAAATGGACTCTATTGCGAATATCAATATAGCACTACCCCAAAAATGATTGCTTAAAAGACTACAATAATATAATTAGTATCACAAAATTTTTAATGTAGATCGCCACCCAAATTGTACCACAGTCATGAACCAGGTAAGAGAATATCACTCGTGAATATATCACTGTCGACTTGGATAGGAAGGATATCATTGCCAATAGTCTCATACTAGTTGTTATATCACTCTTTCTACTCAACGTAGGCATGAATACTGTTGCACCTGGCAAACAAAAGAGGAAGAATATCACCACAATAGTAAAACAGATTGAACGGAGGCAACTTCTAAAAATTTCGAGAATCTTTTATGCTGAAATGATATCAAATTTGCAATCAAGGCTGTGAGAAGATGTATATTGGATCTCGCTTGATTAATTAATCCTCTGAATGGGAAGGCAATTAGCATGGACAGAATTTGATAACAATTTTAGATGGCCATGATGAAGCTGGCCAAGATTCACAATCAAGCAATAACCAGCCACACAAAAGAAAATGCTGCAATTAAGTAATGAACACCAATTGAGATATAGAAGCAAAGCTTGAGATTAACTTCCAATGAATTTTTATGAATTGATATGGTCTTTTTTAGCAAAGAAAAAGGACATATATATTTATATTAAAGTACATGAATATAAGAAATAAAAAATATGAAGGGAAGTAGAAGGAGCTATCACAGAAAGCAATGCTTGGTCTGTAGAGTTTTAGCCAGACATATAGCATAATGAACCACTTCTTGGACATCCAACAAAAATTTCTACAAAAGCTTAAAAACCACATTGAAGAAACTTCAGAGAGCATATCTCGATCTAAGAGACTACTGATATAGAGTATGTTGTAGATCACTATGACTAAGGGACTATATGAACAATTCAAGAATTAATAGCCCCAATCCAAAAAACTTATGTGGGCAACTTGTGAACTAATAGCCCCTACTTAAAAAAACAGGGTGATTATACAATAACAAAAAACCATAGGAGCCCTACAATATGAGATGTGCCAAACCACACCTTATCAATAGATTATATAGAAAGAACTTAGAGTTGTTTTCATCTGTCGCCTCTAGCTCTGCCTTCTCATCTTGAGAAACCTTGTCCCCGAATCTGTAGCCCACATAATAGCCTTTAGGAATTTTTCTCATGAACTCCATGCTAGGAAATTTATCAACCTTATGTCCGTGCGATTGATGAAAGACCAAGCGATGGGGTGAGTAGAACAAATCTGAAAATTGGGTTGCCGCCAAAAGGGAAATGATCTTTAAAAAAAAGCCCTCGCTCGTTCTCAATTTTTTTACAATTATAAGCTTCTAACACTATTTTCATGGAGTTATATAGAGGCTATTCACAGACTTCTTGGAGAAAACCCCTCCTATCCATCCCTTGCTATTGAAAAATTCATATTTTTTGATATCCCTATTTTTATTATTATCAAAAATGAAATCTTAATTAATATACTAGGCACACAAATGCAAAAGGGACTCAAAATTTTAAAGAAAATCAAACAATTTGAAAGGAATAGAGAAAAAACCTAAGTAGGGTAAAGGCTCTAAGGTGCTCTTGAGTTGACTACCTCCTCCCTGATGACAGTTATTATCACCCTCTAAATCCTAACATTATCCTACTTGAAGATAAATTTGAGATGCTCTATGGTGTATGTCCTAGAAGGAATTCCTAGCCAATGAAAGAAATAGAAATTCTCTTATTTAATGTCTTATACTCCATTGTCCTATTTCACTAGATGCAGAGAGGACAACATGAGCAAATGAAAGGTGGAAACAAAATGAGACCCTTTCTCCTTAAATGCACAACCTCAAATCCCTTGCACATTTCTTAGAGATCAGATAGCCCAGAATAGCAATCCATTCACATGAGGGAAGGATTTGAAGAGATAGTAGATGATCGAGAGAAAACAATATTGTCCTACCAATGTTTGAGCCTAGTCCTTTGATTCTCTATTTATGATTATCATTACCTTCACATGTAAGGTAGCCGCCACATATTCACCATGAGAAACACTTGCCATATGATTTGACAACATTATGCAATATTATTCATAATGGTACATTGTGGAGTGCATTCATTTATAATTTTTCTTTCATTATTCTTGCACCACCTCAAAAAGACCTTGCAAAACAAGAGGACATGTAATGCCATGTGACTTAACGAGATGAGAGAATAGGTAGGAGTAGGTACAACTACCCTATAAAAAAATTAAATGTATTAAACTAACTCATCACTATCTAGAATGACACCTATCCTATCCCCGGTAAACTTAACTTGTGTGAATAGGTTCTTACAAATAACTAATCAGGAAATATTCTTATCACAGGAACACTAATAAAGGGAAAGTGAAATTTTAATATTCTAACTAAAGAAAGGGAAATAAAGATAATTTTAGATGTTTACTATCTTCCTGGATTAAAGCATAACTTGATGAGCATTGGAAATCTTATTCAAAAGTGTTGTAGAGTTTCTTTTGAAAATAAATAATGTGTAATTTTGGATCATCTTCCAAGAACTTGGTTAATAGCAATAGTTCAAATGACAAATAATAGACTTTTTTCCTTAAAGGTAACAATAGATTTAAGGGTTGAATTTCCACAAGTAATCCCATAATCATCTCAAGATTTATCATGTTAGTAGCTTTTCAACTAGATATAAAAGATGAGAACTAGATTTGGTATTTAATATTTGGACAGTTTAATTTTGGTGGTCTAAATTTGTAGTATAGGAAAAATATAGCAAGAGGTTTGTTGTTGATAGAAAAACTAGATAGAGTATGTAAGGGGTGTATTTTGGGAAAGCAACATAGTGATTCCTTTCCCATTGGAAAGTTAGTTAGAGAAAAGAAAAAATTAGAGATAGTTCACTTTGATTTGTGTGGACCAATACAAACACCTTCAATTAGTGGAAGTGTTTATTTTTTAACATTTAGAGATGACTACTCCAAAAAGACGAGTATATTTCTTGAAGCATAGATTTGTTGTTTTGGAAATATTTTGTCAATACAAATATTTAATTAAGAAACAAAGTGGATATTATATCAAATTTTTGAAAACTGACAAAGGTGGTGAATACTTCTCAAATGAATTTTTGAAATTTTGTAGGGATCATGGAATACACAAGTGATTTACTACCAAATACAATCTGCAACAGAATGGTGTGGCAAAAAGAAAGAATAGAATTATTATGGATTTGGCCAAGACATGTTGAAGGCCAAGAATTTGTCAAATGAGTATTGGGTGGAGGTTGTAGCATGCAAAGTCTACATAATGAATAGGTGTCCAACAAAAAGTGTTAGGAATATAATTTTAGAGGAATCATAGAGTGGAAGCAAGTTTAGTGTCACTCATACAAGAGTATTTGGATATGTGGCATGTATGCACATGTCCCATATAATTGTGAAATAAGTTGGATAGCAAGGGTGAAAAATGCATATTTGTGGGTTATAGTGAGGACAGAAAAGCCTACAAGTTGCATAATCCCATTACTAAAAAGGTGATAATTAGTAGAGATGTATAGTTCATAGAAGAAGAATCATGAGATGGAAGCTTGGAGAAAACAATAAATATTCTAGCAATTTTTTCACAAGAGGATAGTGAAGCATTAATTCCAAGAAGTGCTCCTATGGTAACTCCTTCCATACCCACTCAAGGTCAACAAATTAGTCCACAAGTGACACCATCAAGTAAAAGGATAGTTTCATGTATTCATACTATTATTCCCTCAAATGAACAATGAACACCATATGTGATAGGAATTCTTGGTGAGGGACCATCGCATCCACATTGTTCAAGATCTTCTTCAAGTGAAACACCAACAAGCTTAAGGAGACTAAGAACAAGAAGTTTAAGGGACATCTATGATCAAAATGATGGTGAGAACAATGCTGATCTAATTTCTCTTTTTCCATTATTTTCACAAGTCTAGATCATATAATTTAGTTTGAGGATGCAATTAATGATGAAAAGGGGAAATATACTAGGGATGAAGAAATTGAAGCTATAGAAAATAATGATACATAAGACTTAGTGAATCTTCCAAAAGGAAAAGATGTAATAAGAGTAAAGTGGGAACTTATAAGACTAATATAAATGCAAAAGGAGATGTGTAGAAGCATAAGGCAAGGCTTGTAATAAAAAGATTATTCACAACAACTTGGAGCTGAATACAATAAAACATTTTCTCTAGTAGCTCGTCTAGACAGTGCAAACAATCTTGGCAATTGCAGATAAAAAAAAGTAGTCACTATATCAAATGGATTTCAAAATTTGCATTTTGGAATGATTTTTTAGAAGTATATGTGGAGTAGGCACTAGGATGAGTCTTTAGGTCATGAAAATAAGGCCTATAAGATAAAAATGGCACTCTATGGACTTGAGAAAGCTCGTAGAGAATGGTATAGTAGAATTGATTCTTATCTCTTATAGAATGGTCTCAACAGGTATAGCAATGAATGTACATTATGTATAGATGAATGAACAAGGTCATATTCTAATTGTATGTTTGTATGTTGCTGATTTGATATTCATAAGTGATTTATTAATTGACTTGCTTAAGAAAGCTATGAAAAAGAAATTTAGAAGAGAAATGAGGAATTTGAGGAAGCTCGTGCAATATAGACATCAATTATAACTAATAATTCAATAAGATAAATACTTTTTTTTTTTAATATAGATGTGGAAATTGAATAATTATACAATTCGAGTGTTGCCATACTACCAAAACCAGAAATTTAGAATGATATTATATGGGTCTCTAACTTACCTCCCATCGATTATTGAAACTAATATCAGAGTAAGAAAATCTAAATATGGCAAAGTAGTAGATAACTTTCATTAGTGGCTGAAATTTCTTGTCAAGCATATTGTAAGAATCGTAAACATGTAGTTTTCTACGTTTAAACCAACAAGTTCTCTTGGTTTACTCAAGAGCTACCAAAGGTTTGGATTCGCCACAAGGGCATGATTAGTGGTTTGTGTGAACCGAATGACTTTTTCAAGCTTAATTTTGGAAGGCGACTACATTTAAATATCTAGGGAACGGGGGAATTTTCGAAGACGGCTCCTGTGACTGTGAGACAGCGACAATACATATTTAGAAAATATCATCCCACAAAAAAGTCCTCCTTTTACTTGGTGTTAGTATTTAGAATTTATATGACGAATCCTCCTTCACATAACGACAGCTTCAGTGCAGTGAGCGTGGATCGAACACGCGACCTTCAGATCTTCAGTTTGACGCTCTCCCAACTCAGCTATCCCGGCATGGATGGAAATTGAAGAAGTGGAAACATCAGGGTTCATTGAAACACTTGTTGAAAAATGCCCTTTTCAGTTTGTAAGTTATTTATTAGTCCCACATTCGTTTGCTTGAGTAAAGCAAGGTGAATGGATTCCTCTTTTTGTAAATTAGCACTAACGTTTGCTGTGAGAAGCACTACCTTTGTTCAATTAAAACCATATCATATGAACAATAAAATAAATACTAGTGTTTGCATCTAGATGAGGTGCAATTGGCACTCATATAGACACTAAGATTGACAAGTGGTTAGAAAACAATTCAGTTTTAAAAAAATTTAATAGTAATAGAATTTGTGTAGAGAAATATCTAACAATTATTTCATTTGTTTTAAAAATTATTTAAATTATTGAGAGTTTATTTATCAGTTTTATTTATTTTTAATTAATTGTAAATCATTTTTTAGCATGCATTTGTAATAAATTTATACCATTAAGATTGATTGACAATTGACATTAGAAATGGTTAGAAAATATTCCAGTTTTTAAAAAATTTAATATATTTCTCAACATCTTTTTCTTTTGAAACTGCATACTCGAAACTTGTGAATTGCATTTAGCATACCACGCAGTGAAAAGAAGAATAATTCAATTTTCCAAGACTTTTTCAAACCTTAGATTCTTTTTCTATGCCTAAGATTATAGGCTGCAATGATAGCCATGACATTATGGACAAGCGGTGGCTGGGAGGACCATTTCATTCGGCTATAATATGGTGATAATTCAATTGGTCAGAGGGCTGGAGCTGCTTTCCTTTCTTCTTCCTACTATTTGAAAGGGCAACTAAGATTTCTTGGCACTTGCTCGCCCAAAACTCTTTGTCTTCAATGCCGACGAGAAAGGGATGCTCCCTATTTTAAGGGTGAAATTTCACGAAAATGCAAAATGTCAGGTGAATTGTTTGACAGAATGCCACAAAGAGATGTTATCTCATGGACTTCAATAATTGCAGGATATGCACAAATGGCTGTGCAGAAAAGGCTTTAGAAACTTTCAAGCAAATGCAATTGGTAGGTGTAAATCCAATTCCACAAACTTTGCCAACATTCTCACAGCTTGTGCCAAATTGGGAATTTTGGAACAAGGTATGGACATCCATGAAAGCATTCTAGAAAGTGGCATTTTTGTCAAATGTTAGTAGTTGTAGTTGTCTTGGTAGACATGAATGTAAAGTTTGGTTTTCTTTTTATCGTACATTTTTATCATTGGGAGGATAAATAATGTTGTTAAATAATATTGATATATATAATGAAATAAATTATGAAGGACATCTTACATTTTGGAACTAATTATTTGTGGATTAGATTGTGTAAAAAAAAATTGCATAATGTTTCAGATCACATTATGATACATATACAAAAGATATATAATACAAAAATCAAAATCATATAATACTTTACAATACATCATTTACAACATCAAAAATACATACACATACATGAAACATAAATAAATCAATCTTTAATAGTTGGTTTTTGGGTTTTACTTATTTATTTAAATTCTACATTTTCTTCCAAAATTTTACACTTATTGTATGCTTCTAATTATTTTTCATAAATATTCTTTAGTAATACAAACACCAAGAGATGCATAGTATGCACACGTATGGATTAGCCATTCTTTTCTATCTAGATTTGTGATTTTAGTGCTTATGCTCTATAAGTTTTGAAGAGAGAAGGTAACCAAATTTGTGTTTTAATTTGTCTATCTATTTAATAATTATTTTATTTATTTATTTATTTAATAATATTCTAATTGAATTATTGGTATGTGCAGAATGTTATCTAATGCTTGTGACCACAATGAATATTTGTAGGTCTTTTAAAAGTGTGATATATCATGTAAAGAATTAAAAGTTTTTACTTTTTCCTGTGACTAATGCACACAACATAGAGAGAACACAATATAGAGAGAACATGGAGTATCACTTACCACTCGTTTCTTAAAGGCATCTCACAGCTGACTAAAAGGATAGTGAAATGAACAATTTTTAAATCTATTTTTTAAATCACATAAGATCATATATAATCCATCATATGTTCAATTATGTCTAATTATATTAAACAATTAGAGTTGTCTTTAGAATATTAGTGTTAAAAAGTAAATTTACATATATTCATAACATGCCAAAAATATGGTTTGATTTAAATAACATATATCTAAATTTTGGTTTCATTAGGACTTTAAACCTAGGATGTTCCGTTTGTTGCTAGAATGCTCTACCAACCGAGCTATTAGCTCTTCTTTGACCAGTTTATCATTACTCTGGGTGTGACTTATTTTAAACACCATTTAGCCTACTTTTGATACCACTAGTTGAACTATAACTCATATGAACAAGTTACGACTCAAACCTAAAATCTTCTATTTTCATTTGTAGCACTCTACCAATTGAACTATCAGCCCCTCTTTGACTAGTTCATCATTGATTCAAATATAGATAATATCCAATAGATAAATGAATGGTAAATGAATGCTACTTGGAAAACAACTAAACATTTCAAATAAACCACCTAATAAATCAAAGTTTAAAATATATATTTTAATCTCCACCCAAAAATATCAAAAGAATAGAAGCCACAAAACACAAAAATGAACTTGTGAGAGAGGAAAGACATGACAAAGCTGAATTAACTTGTAGCACTACAACTTTCTGCTTGAATAATTGATCAGAAGAAAATATGAAAGAGTTGAAAAAAATATTTTCATATTTTGTTTAGTTTTTCTAGACATTAGTAAATTACGAGTTAAACGGCTTGTAATTTCGAGCAGAAAGTTACGCCTAGTTAAAGTTAGGACAAATTTTATATAGTTTTTTCAAAAATTGCATTGTTTTAGATTTTATTATGTAAATAAACTTGATATGACTGTTGGTTTTTTGATTCTCAAGGAGTTGTTGGTGACTCTTGGAATGCTGTGGACTACTATATGTTGGATTTTTTAATTGAATACAATATTTTTTGGGCTTGCTTCAATTTATGATTTCTGATTCTTGTAAACAAAATTTACAATACCGCAGGTTCTCACTCAAGTGTTGTCATCCGAATCCATAATTCGGATCAATAATATCTGTGGACAGACACATGCAGGAGATATAGAGAAATCTTTATTACGACTGGCACATATGCAGCAGATAGAGCAGAGTAGAGAAGAGCAAAGTTGACTGCTCTAATTCTTGAGCAGTCTTGATAAGCTAAGGCAGCTTCAATTTCTCCAAGATGATTACAACCAAACATGCCATGTAGAATTTAGAAGTCTTTCGAGGAAAAAAACCACCAATTTTGAGATCACAAAGATCCTAAGCGATATCCAATATCTTATAAGGAAGGAGGGGAACTTGAAATAATCTATGGCTTTGGATAGGAAAATTGAAGTTAATGCACTTAAAAGACAATTCATGTGGGAAGTTCATAAGAATATCTTACCTAATAATCCTTTACAATGCTCTCTCCACTTTTGGTAAATCAATGAAAAAGATCTGTTCAATCTTGGTCAGCTCCTATCTCTCATTATCTTGGGAAATATACTTGGCTCTATTAATATGTTGTGTTTCTTTGTATGACTGAACTGTATAGCTAAAATAATATATATGTATATAAGGTTATATGTCTCCAAAAGATTTTATAAAGTGAGGTATTATTAATAATATGATTATATTTTAATTATTTAATAATTATTTTAAAATATATTTGCAATATATAAATCAATCTTTCTATCTTATCTATTATTTTTTCATATAGCTTATCTAATTTTTATGTTGTCAATTATAATATGAATTTATGTAATATTCTAATTGTTGATTTTATTACAAAACAAATTCCCAACATAGCTTTGCATTCTTTAATCTGATCAACCTTTTTTCGTATTGCTTATCCATTTTTTTATGTTATCAACTATAATAGTTAATAGTGTGATAATACATAACAATATGAACTTTGCTTAACTATTATTATAGCATACATTTCTAAAATATAGAAGCATATTTTATTGTACCTCTTAAATATATTTGAGATTATATATATAAAAGATGCAAAGAGATAATATTTTCAAGATGTTATTTCCCTTCATAAATCTAGTTAAAAAGGAGCATCTTAAGAATGATATTTCTTTGTGTCTTGTACATAGATTTTTTTAAATAAAGATATGATAGTAGAATTAAAGTTACAAAATATAATTCATTATTTTAATTAATAAATTAATTTATTAAAGATAATTGAACAATACCTTAACCCTAGAAATTTTTTGAAATAAAAAATATTTCTTTCAACATACCTATTTCACTAAATTTACAAATTATACTTCTCAATATATTTAATATTTTATTCTGTAAAGATAGATGTGCTAATAGTATCTGGAATTGTCAAATATTAAAAACTTTACTTTAACGACTCAATAGCTTTGCCAAAGATAATTGAACAACAACTCAACAAAAGAAAAAAATTGAAATTGAAAAATAGTTTTATTTCTAGTTAGTAAGGGTATTCCTTGCCTAATAGTGAGGAAATAAATATAGCAATACTAGGAATATATTTTAACAATTGAATAGTAGAATTTGTGAAGAGAATCGAATACTTTATCTTAGTGTACCATATTATTTGAAGGTCAATAGATTTATGAATATAATATTATATTTTCTTCTTTTATTTCAATATATGGTTTTTAGTAGTAGTGATTTAAATTTATCTCAGCCTTCTATACATTTTTTAAAGGCGAAAGCTATGGTTTTTTGGAGTGTTAGTCTTAAAATTAAGATGTTCATTTCTCAAGACTATGGAATTTAATTGGAATTGGTTATTCAAAACATGTATTTGCACAATTAAAGGAGAATAGAAAAAAGGATTCAAAATATTTCTTCATAATTCAAAAAATAGTACATGATTTAATTGTTTTTAGAATTATTGCAACAACAAAATTGAAACAATCTTGAAATATTTTGTAATGTAAATTGAGGAGATTAAAAATTAAAAACTATCAAAATTTGAATTCTTATAAGAGGTTTTGAAAGCCTTTTTATTATTTAAATATTCTTAAAATATTTAATTATATTTTTTATTCAAGAGATGGGACTAATAAATATATCAGATCTTATAAAGAGAACATAATAGATAAAAAAAAATGGAAACTTTTAAAAGATGTTTTCCTTCATGTTTTGATCATATTATAGTAGCTATTGGAAAGATATAAATTTTGTATTTATATTTTTCTTATAGGATCTCTTCAAAATTGTGAGAAAAGGATGAGTTGATTGATTGAAAAGTCTACCAAAGAAGATTTCCAATCAAAGCTTAGTATTTTCAATATTAAGTTATGAGGATTTGATAAGTCATCTTATTATGAATGTGAAAATTTAGAGGTAGAGACTATGGAAGTAGAGAAAATAGAAGTAGACAAAGAAAGGAATACAATAACAAAGTAACATTTTATAGCAATAATGAAAGAGATAATCAAGAGATTAACAAGATGAAGGCCTTTTTTATAGCAATAATGAATTGGGTATTCAAAACCATTACAATTAACAAGTATGATATCATTATTGTAAAAAAAAAATTAAATATCAATGTGATTGTTTGAAAATGCATAAGAAATATGATACATTTTTAAAGAAAAAGAACAATAAGAATGATTTTTAGCATGTGATTTTATACAATAAATCTCTAAAAATGCTTGAATTTTTATAGAGGTTGTAATAGTAATATGAAAGGTCATAAAAATACTTTTGTAAAGATGGATGAATGTCCTAAACACATATATGACCAAGAGATGATAAAGAAATTGAGGTTATGGTGAAAGAAACAATCAATTGATGGTGTTAGAGAGTTATTTAGAAATTAATTCATTATTGATCATTATTATCATAATAAACTTATTGCATTAGTTAAAGTAATGAAATGTGTGTAGAATATTTTTCTCAAAATATATATAGAAATGTGTGTAGAATACCTTAGGTTTGATATCATTGACATGAAGACCACAAATATTGAATCTATAGGTTGTTAGTTTTCATATGTATTAAGAACAACAAACTTCTTTTGTCAAAGAGTTGGTTCGAACATTTGAACCCATGACCTCCATATAAACACGGAGTTGCAACTGCCATTGCACCGTGGGGATTCATGATGCATTTTCACATGATATAACTTTTATTTTAATTTATATAATTTACCAAAAAAAAAAAGATAGATGTGTTTTCTTTTATTTATTTTATAATTGTAACTTCCAACTCCAAACACCGCTTGATAGTATAGGATTTGTAAAGTTTAGTGTCATGGAGGTTCCCTTTCCACTGATAAATCTAACTTTGGTCAATTTTGTGACAATGGAAATGAATTGAGATAATAAGTGGATGAAATAGAGAATATGAATGTATGCTACTAGAAATGGGTAAAGACCATTTGGACCACCAAATTTCAGGCCTGGTGCCAAGGATGCTTCTGGGGAAAGAATATAAGATGGCAAAGATGCTCTCGATTCTCACTGTCAAATTCTGCTCACGGTAACTGTGGGTTACTAATTATTTAAATATTTAGTTTTCTTTTTTCTATCTATTTAGAAGACCAGAATAATTGGAGATAAAAAAATTTAGTTCTTTCCTGTGGCATCCGTTAATCTTCATGCTCTAACAATGCGTATGAATGTTGTTGGCATTGTTGACAGATCTATCTGCATGAAAAGAAAGTGGTACAAATACAGAAAAGTTATATAATTCGTAAAGCCTGACATTCATACAAAAACGAATTGATGCTTATCATCAACATCATAGTCATACTTTTGTGTGAATAATAGTCTCTAATAATATTATTCATCAACTGCAATTTACTGTTAATCTCATAATGTTGTAACGCTAATCGGCCGAGAGTAAAAATATACCAATTTATTTTTAAAAGAGCCTACTTTTGGCTATTACTTGCAAATTTTAGGGACGACGGCTTGAATGCGGTGAGCGTGGATCGAACACGCGACCTTCAGATCTTCAGTCTGACGCTCTCCCAACTGAGCTATCCCCGCATGGATGAGAGCTAGGGAGGTAGAGAGATCACGGTCCATTGTACCAATTGTTCAAAAATGCCTTTTTCATTTTGTAAGTTATTTATTAGTCCCACATTCGTTTCCTTGAGTAAACAAAGGTGAATGGAGATTATATATAAGTTTGCTCTGGGCAATTAGCACTATCTCATATGTGCACATACAATATTTATACACCAAAATAATTACTCCGTCACATCCGTGAAAGAAAGAAGAAATTGTTGGTATTCCAAACGGGCTACTATCCAGATTTTAGAACCTATGAAATTAGAACGCTACAGCTCACATCCTCATGGAATGCCAATCCTTGTGGAAGACCAACGGTTTCTTTAGGCTATCGTCTCTTTAAAACAAATTATGTCTTTAAAACAAATAATGTCTTTTAGCACCACCTTATAAACTAAATTATGTCTTTAAAACAAATAATGTCTTTTAGCACCCCCTTATAAACTGTGTGACACATCCTTTGGTACTACTTCGTGGACTGGAGAGAGACTAGACCTCATTCACCACTAGAAGCTTTCACCAATCAAACTAGGCTCCCAACCCTTTGCTTCTTTTATTTCAATACATGACTTCTACTAGTAGTTATTTAAATTTACCTCAACCCTCTATACATTTTTTTAAAGGTGAAAGCTATGGTTTTTGGAGTGTTAGTCTTAAAATTAAGATGTTCATTTCTCAAGACTCTATAATTTAATTGGAATTGCTTACTCAAAACATGTATTTGCACAACTAAAGGAGAATAGAAAAAAGGATTCAAAATATCTCTTCATAATTCAAAAAGTAGTCCATAATTTAATTGTTTTCAGAATTATTGTAACAACAAAATTGAAACAATCTTGGAATATTTTGTAATGTAGATTTAGAAAAAAATAATTAAATACTATCAAAGTATAAATTCTTTTAAGAGGTTTTGAAAACCTTTTTATTATTTAAATATTCTTAAAATATTTAATTATATTTTTTATTCAAGAGATGGGACTAGTGGTGATGTTTTTGTTGTGACATTGCTATGGGTCCGGTAATTAAGTACCCTGAATTTTTTCTTAGTATGATCAAGTTTTTGTTTCAATTTCCTCTGGAATCAACAACAATATGTTAGCATCAGTTATCTTGTCTATTTCTTGAGGTTTGGTGAAAGTCTCTATTTGTTTTGGGTAGACATCTTTAATATGATAAAGACTTGTTTTTGTAGTAGCATGTGAAGGATCTTTTTGGGCCAATCTTTACTCCGGCTAAGCTGACTTCATGAAAACTCATTTGGTATATATTTTGTTGCTTAGTAATGATTAGGACAATGATTTTTTTGATCATTTTTGTATGGATGGTGAATGTGAAAATTATTATAGTGAATGTATATAGTAGATGTTCAAAAGTGATTATGTACAAGGAATGTGAAAGAGTTTATGAAAAGTGAATGTAAAAGTAATTATGCACCTCAGTGGAACTATATCTCATATATCCGATAGATGTGATTATAACAGTTCAATTTTTGTAATATTGGTTGTAAGCCATTCTTTGGTAGTGAGTTGTTATATATTGGACAATGAGTCCATCTAACGGTGAGCCACCTATTGTATTCTGTAATTGGTTACATAATATTGAGAGCTAGAACCCTCTCCGTGGTTTTTCCCATTTTCCATGTAGAAAATACTAGTGTCAAGTGGTATATTATGTTTTTGGTTATTATTCTTTTCATCTATGTGATCTAGTTATGTTATGTGGATGGTTGTTTAAAATTTTTAATAAATTCAAGGGAATACCAATTCACCCCTCCCCTCTCAGTATTTTGGATGTTCAACAATTGTTATCAAAACAAGGTCCTTTAGAAGAGTCGAATAACTCAAAGGAGATCTACAAAGTTGAGCATATGTCACCTAAGTCTACTTTAGATCATGATAAATATCCAGATGTAGATGGAGACCTTATAACTTCTCTTGAAGCTCATGAGAATATTGAGAATAAAAGAAGAGATCTGAGAGAAAATGTTCAATTAGCTGGAATGAGTGTATCAAAAAGCTAAGAGAGCAAATTACAAAATTTAGAGAAAGGAAGAAGGAAGTTAATGAAGAACTCAAGCATGCAAATAGCACAATTGTATATCTAAAAGCCAAGAGTGAAGAAGATGAAAAAACCAAGTAGTACTTGAATAAAATGGCGAATGCAAAATAGAAGAATGTAATAAGCTTGAATAAGATGTCACAACCTTGAAATCGGATCTAAAAAGGTCAAAGAAATGAGAAGACAAACCTAAAGTAAGTTTAGGTAACTTTGATTAGATGTTAGTTGTGTAAAGGTCTTTGAAAAAACAAAAGTGGTCTAGGATTTGAGACAAGTGAAAGATCGCAAAGAAAGTTAGAAAGCAAAGAAGGACCATCTTTAGCAAGGGAAATTGAATCCGATAATGCAGTGAAAGATGACAAAGGTAAATCATTGGTCGAGCAATAGGTAAGTAAAAGAAATACTTCTTTTAATCGTTATTGTTTTAATTGAAATAAATTAGGTCACAAAGCATTCGTTTGTAAAAATAGAATAAATTAGAATGTTAGATCATGCTCTAGTAGGCATTATACTTGTAAGAATTATGGTCATAAAGCTAGTCAATGTAAAAATCATGGTATGATAGAACAAAATAGAAATAGTCAATTTATAGGTTGATGCTATACATGCAACATGTTTGGACATAAGGCTAACAAGTGCAAATCAAGACAAGGTCAAAGATATGACAGATGTTCCAACTGTAACAAACCTAGACATATTGTGAGGCATTACAGAAGAGGAGAAGCTAAGTCAAATAGACTAGTAAAGAAAATCAATAAGGAAGATGTGAAGGCAGAGGTGAAGAAGATTTGGAGAAATAAATAAGTTGATGTTACACCTAGCTCCAATGCAAACATGTGCTTCAACAATTGAGAGTTAGAGGCTTTGGCCAAGGGGGAGCAAGTCAATAAATATCTTTCAGTTGCCAAAGAGAACAAGGCTATAGTAACGACGTGTTGAGAGATGTGTGTTGATGAAAAATCCAATGAAGAACATTTCACTATGACAAAATGTGAAAGTCTAGAAGATCTCAGTAAACTCAAATAGAATGAATATTCATTAAAGCTAAACTTTATTTCCTATTGCATTTATTGCATGCAAGTGGATCAAAAAAGGATAAAAGGAGAACTCACTTAGTAATTTATCACTCAAAGCTAAAGAGAATTCAAACAACAATAGAGGGAATCAAGGGTTAGGGTTTATCGATGAAGTGACAAAAGGTATTTCACTACAAATTTTTTATTTTTAGTATTTTTCATCCATGGCTACTCCCATCATTTTTTATTTTAATACCCAAGAACATCCAATATTTAAGAAATACCTAAACAAGTCACTTGAAAATGATCTGACAAGTGCACCTTCAAGTATTCCTTTTGGAGTTTAGTTAACTGAGGATATTATGACAAATATCTATGTAAAATTGGAAGAACAATACCATGGAAAGTTGCAACAATTATGGTCTAATAATCTGATTGGGGACAATTTTGAAATCAAACCAGAATATCAAACCCTTGTTCACAAAAAGTTAAATGCATGGAATTATTTCCCCAATTTCTGTCTAGATGAAAAATGGGTTAGCATGTTGATAAGTCATTTCCATGATGAATTCATATGGCTCAAAAAATATTTTCAAATCACCAAGAATGTAATGAAGGTGGTAACCAAAATGTGTGACTCAGTAGGTATTTCAGTACCAAAGTCGACGAGGAACAAAGAGATTCCAAAGTTGACCCTTCATTGTCTGAAGCTTAGTACCATAACAAACCCTACCATGCGATATGTATCAATGATGATCAAGAACAAGGTCTACTACGCAAACCAGTAAAATTCTATTTTAGCCATTGTGGTCAATATGGCCTATGAAATGGTGGAAAAGAATATTGATTATGATTTGTGTGAGATTTTGAGACAACGGGTTCTTGATAATCTAAAAAAATACAAGAAGAAGAAGCATCCATTTAAATATGGAACCCTAGCACTGTTCATTCCATTCCATTTTCTATAGGAGTTTCTAAAATTAGGAAACTATTCTGGCTGCAAGTCATTCTAGTAGCACATTAGATTGCAAAATGTCTGAAGAGGTTTTCTAAATATACTAAGAAGGGCAAAGCATTTACTGTATATTTCTCTTTTTGCAATTAATGATACACAACATGCAAAGAATTCCCAAATCCATTGTAAAGAAATACAAGGATGACATCACATTCATAATTTCAACCGATAAATACTTTATGGAAGCCATTGTTCTAAGAACCAAGTATTTTTTGGCTTTTCCCTAAGAGTTCTTTGGGGAAATGCTAGAAGGACTTGTAAAAGTCTTATTCAAGAGCCCTATTGATGAGTCATAAGAAAGGTACAAGACAACTTAGGAGAAATCGATGAAAATCTACATGGAGCAAACCTAGAAGGAAAGAAAGAGAAATGTGCAAAAATCCATTAAAGAATCTATGAAGCAGTCTGGCATAATTACAGAAGAAGAAATTGAATAGGTCAAAATATCCAATAGGATCGTTGCCTCTTTTGGCACCACTGTTAAGGAATTTAGGCATCTCTGAGTGAACTGAAGCATAAACTAGCTAAGAGAAGAAGGAGATCCTTGCATCTTCTTTGTCTAAGCAAGGAAATCCAAGAGAGGTCAAGAGGAAAATCATTGATTTCAAATCTGAGCATGAGGATCTGAAAGATCTAAATAATAATAATTATAGATTCAAGTTCAAAAAGGGCAAAGGTAAAAATATAGTGATGGATCCCCTTGAACTAGAATCTATGCTTAATATGATAAATCTAGAAGGAGAGCTAAAACAAGTAGGTGGCATGCATGTTGAAGATGATAAAGAGGATAAGGAAATAATAGTAAAAGCTTTCATAAAATACTATATTAGACTAAATGCTAATTTAGAAGATTTTAAGAAAGATATCTCCTAAGACCTCTAGAAATTCTAAATGAAATTAGAAGGCTATGGAAGAAGATAAAGAAATCCAACAATATTCTCTAGAAGTTGTTGGAAATACCCTAAATTTCCAAGAATGATAAGGCTATGCTTATGCAAGTGCAAAATAGAGCTCAGGACCAAGAAAAGGTTAGATACCCTTATAGAAGGATTTCAAGATATAGATGCAATAAAAGTAGAAACTGTAGATTATGTTGAGGGCATAATACAGAAACTTGGACTTTTAACAGTTATTGAAGGTTCAAAAATTGTCTCTACTGAAGCTATTGTTGATAGCATTGTTAATGAAATAATTATTTCAGAAGATATTATATTTGATAATACTACACCTAATGTCACTAAAATGGAAGAAATCCCTCCAAAAAATGCACCTAATGTTGTTGATGTCCCCTCGGATAGTTCAAAGGAGAAAGAGGATAAAATGGAAGAAAAGAAAATAGAAGAAAAGACTTCATCTAAAGAATGTACCTCATCGGCTGACGCCATTGAAAAGGTGGCAGCTAGTACCAACTCTAGCACACTATAAAATCTTCTTTTTGCTCAATTAAAGTTCCAACTCATTGTTTCTTCCATATTATTTGTTGACTTCAACAAGATTGATTCCTTTCAGAAATTTTAGATTAGGAAAGCTTGAATTATAGTCACCTATTGTACTTTGTAACCGGTTACATAATATTGAGAGCTAACCATCTCCATGGCTTTTTCCATTTGGGTTTTCCATGTATAAAATACTGTTGTCATGTGGTGTATTCTATTGTTGGTTTTTTTTTTTTCATTTATGCGATCTACTTATGTTATGTGGATGGTTGTTGAAAAGTTTTAATAAATTCAAGGGAATACTGATTCACCCCTCCCCTCTCAGTATTTTGGATGTTCAAAAACTTATATTTCACTGTAAAAGGTCTCAGGGAACTTGCAAAACCCTGATTATCTAATTAAAAACATAAATGCCAAAAAAAATATTGAAATTTTTTATAGATATTTTCCTTTATGTTAATAGCTATTGGAAAGATAACTTTTGTATTTACATTTTTCTTATGGGATCTCTTCAAAATCATGAGAAAAGGATGAGTTGATAGATTAAAAATTTTACCAAGCAAGATTTTTAATCTAATCTTAATATTATAACTTTAAGGGATAAATATTCGATGAGTCATCTTATTATGAATATGAAAATTTACAAGAAGAGACTATCAAAGTAGAGAAAATAGAAATAGACAAAGAAAGGATTACAATAACAAAGTAAAATTTAATGATAATAATGAAAGAGATAATCAAGACCTTTACAAGATGAAGGCGCTTTTTATAGCAATAATGAAATGGGTAATTAAAACCATTATAATTTACAAATATATTATCATTATTGTTAAAAAACAATTAATTATCAATGTGATTGTTTGAAAATGCATAAGAAGTAGGCATAGAGGCCTCACTTAATGAACCTAGGTTATATCCCGCGCATTCATGGCATATTAAGGAATCCCCCTCTTTTTTTTTTAAATATTGCCCTAAACTCATTTTTCATCACCCCCTCTCAATACCCAACATGAATTGAAAACCCCACTATTTTCACCAAATTTTGCATTTTTTCATAACCCTAATTTAAAACCCCCTATTTTCACCAGATAAGAAATATATTATTCTATTGTTTTTGGATATTAAACCCCCCAAAATGAATGCACATGATATAATATTCCCTAGCTAGTGAAGCCCCTATGGAAATAGGATATATTTTTTAAAAAAAAATATGAATGATTTTTACTATGCGACTTTATGCAATAAATATCAAAAAATGCTTTAATTTTTTAAAGAAGTTGTAATACTAATATGAAAGGTCATAAAAATACCTTTATAAAGATGGGTGAATCTCCTAAACACACACATGATCAAGAGATGATAAAAAAATTGAGGTTATGACAAAAGAAACAACTAATCAAGAATCAACTATAGTTATACTAAGAGTAAACTATAGTAATTTTCAAAAATGGTGTTAGAAATAAATTTATGAAATATATTTATAATAATTCATGATGCATTTTCACAAAATATAATCTACATAATCTACAAACAAGAATATTTATTTTCTTTTATTTAATTTATAATTGTAACTTCCAACTCTCAATACTGCTTGATAGTAAAAGTAAATAAAAATGAGAATTTGGTCATTAATATAGCATCCTACCACATAAATAAACAAGAGACGCAAAGCATCAAGTTCCTGCCGAGATGTTCTAGAGGAATACACAATTGATAATCTTTTGTCCTGAGACTATTGTTGGAGAAAAACTTTGAATTTGATATAAAATTTACTATTCTATATGAACTGGTATTGCTTTATAATCTGCAGAAGCAACCTTTAACTTTCCAAGCTATTGATGTACTTTAGGAAATCATATTCATATGAAGCAATTTAAGAGATTTTATAAAATGTTTGATTTGCAAAACAAATATTTATAATAACGATGTTGATTCATAGGGGTGATAGATGAATGCACAAAACAATACCATAGTATCATGTATACATGTTAGTTATTTAATTATTAATAAATAATAAAATTAACATTAATGTCATCAAGAAACACTATAGATCAGGGCAACCTAATAAAATCAGCATGTAGTTATACCAATATATTGTACAATTCTTTGGAGAAATGATGACGAAAATAGACTAATGAAACTAAGATTGAAACAAAAGCCTAAAATACAAACACCAAACACAGTGAACTAAAAACTTCAAACACAGTGAACTAAAAACTTCAGATCAGTAGGGAAACATGTTTCGTTTAAACTTCAGATCAGTAGGAAAACATGTTTCGTAATAAACCATGTCAAGAATGTTGAAAGTTCTATAAGAAAGAGAATTAAAAAATGAACACATTGTGATACCAATTCAACATCATTCAATAATTAAAAATAATTAAATAGTATATACATGGTTGAAAGATGTAACTTGCACAGTGAGTAGTTCAACAAGCATTCAAGAAAAAATCTTTAAAGTTGACTATAAACATCAAGATGTATTTGTATTTCCTTTACAATATTTGTAAAGGTTATTATCCAAAGCTTTCACATATTGGTAAATGACTAAACAACCAAATTGGGATATCTATGCTGAGAATGTATTTGATTATGTGATACAATCATACAAACCTGAGAATGTACTTGATTATGTGATACAATCATACAAACCTATAAGCCCAAAGAACGTCAAGCAAAACTCTTCTGAAAATAAAGTATATATTAGTTTTTTAAGTGCCAAAAGACATCCACAACTTTGAAAGAGAACTGATAGAAAACCTTCAAATCAAAGCTAATTGTAATTAAATACTTCATCATTTTATTTGTGTATCCAGTATCCTTGACATAGATATAATTTCTTTCCTTTCTTGAAAACAAAAGAAGTGGACTAAAATAATACACTTTTTATACAGAAATTTTATAGATGCAATCTACTTCAACAATTGGCTAGAATTACATAAACAGAGGAAAATAAACAAGACTTATTAATAAATATATTAAAATAAAATTAAAAAACAAATAATTGTCAACCTAAATTCATAGCTTAAATAACCTCAATAATACAAATACATCACTATAACTTAAAAACTATGAATCTAAACATTAATCTAAAAAAATGATAATAAAAATTTATGACTTTCATTAAATAAATAAAATATTAATTAAAATGATGAATTAAATAACATAAATATTAATTCTAATTACCTTTGACTCATTAATTCAAATAAAAGCAATTTAATAAAAATTTAATAGAGTAATTCTAGCAAGTGTAATTCCATCACTCAGATTCAAAGTACAAATTCAACGCTAATATAATTTATTTCACAACTATCATCTTTTTCCAGCCATTCTAATCATACAAAGCAGAGAATATTTGAGAAGCACATCATATGTGCAATACTTCACCAGAAATGGTAAAACTCAACTCTGTCCTAGTTGTCTGAAAGTACCTTGATATTCTTAATTTACAGTATGGTTAGATCCTGCAATAAAATGTAATTAGCTATCAATAAAATAATCAAACAAAACCTATCATAGCATTTAATTTTAATATCGACAAATATCTATTGATTTAACTATTCTTTTAGGTGTTAGATGGAGTGTTTCTCACGTCTTTGCTTGTCATTTTTAGTCCCCGCCCATCTAGGCGGAGACTAATGTTTTCACCATGCTTTTAGCAATTAATCTATTTCTCGTACTATGTGCAACTATTTTATTCTATGTTCTGTAACGCAAAAAATCGAAAATGGAGGGAAGCAAAAAATTTAGTTTGTTCACACTAGACGTGTCCTTGCTCATGGTAAGTGGCATAGTGCAAAGTGATTTATGGATTTTTGCCTTAAAATATAGAGGAGACTATGTTTTGTAATGTATATGTGCTTTTACTTGTTTTGAAATTAATGAATTCTAATTTCCTTCAATTTTTTTTGTTTCTGCAAATGACATGCCCAGTAAAGAGAGAAAAACTCACACCAACTTACATGATTCGAGGGCTTATACCAGTCCTTGCACTATGCTAATCTGAGACTAAGAAAATAGAATGCAGAGCATTAGACATTAATATGGGCAGGCTATCTTGATAGCTTAATAGGAGTTTTGTTCTAGGCCACTTTATTTCCTGTTAGAAACATCTTGCTTCTAACTTGAATCTGAATTAGGATAAAGTAACAAATGCTAGCTAAATTCTGATTAAAGCAATGAGATTTCCACAATTCATTTGTATTCTAATGTATTTTTCTGGATTCAATTATGTGTATTTTTTTCCATCAATGTTTCGAATCACATTCCATATATTTATATATATATGTCTATTGGTATATGTATATGTCTATATACATATATCTATCTGTATATATGTCCTTTGGTATATGTATATTATGTATTTGTGTATATGTCTATTGGTATATGTATATGTTTCGAATCCCGATGATGAATCACAGAGTGTGATTCGAAACGTTGATGAAAAAAAATACACACAATCGAATCCAAAAAAATACATTAGAAAATAAATTCTTTTATATTATAGAAAAACCCTATAATATATGCATAGTTATATGCATAGAGGGTTTCAAGATTGTGAAGTGTCTGAGATACCCGGGCCGATGCCCTAACAGTAGCTTCCGGCGCTTTAACAAAATGCATAAACGTGGAAGTGATACTGAGAAGATGCCATGGAAATAAGGATTTGGGAGGATTTGTTCATTGAAATTAATGACGTTTGAAAACTTTGCAAGAAACGATCACAACCTGAAACTTATCAATGAGCTCGAAAGAATGAAGAATCCGATGAAATAAATGTTCAATGCTGAGAGTATAAATTGATGAATATGATAAATAGCCGAGCTTCCTATAACTCCAAGTCATCGATGAACGGCCGAGTTTCCAATCCAATCCAAAATGCTGAAATTTCTTGAGTATCTCATAAACCAAGTTTAAGTCACACAGAACTTAAATTGAAATCCATAAACAAGTCGTGTTTGAGTTTCCTCACACATTGAAATGGCCGACTTTTTCAATCTTGAGGAAAGTCAACTTTCATGAGCAAAGTAAAAGGTTAAGATCCTAAGTAAGTCAAGGGTCATTATTGGTACTCTCTTCATCAGTTTCTGTTGTAAAGTTAGTTGGATCATCATTAGTAGAAAAGCACTCAACAACTGGAGTTCTCACTTTTCGTGGTTTAGACAGTCTCGAGACGTAGAGGGTTCAGGATTCCAAATGATTTTGAACCATGCTTCGCCACTAGCATTTTTATCTTGGGCTCTCAATTTTTTTTTGGTGCTATTCTTGGTGTAACTGTTGTTTGTCCAACTCTGAAACTATCTTTTGATGTTGGTTCACTTGTTCTTCGAAATTTTCCTCGCTATCATAGTCACTAGATGACTTATGTGAACCCCATTCCACTCATTAGAATCTATTGATGAATGATTTTTTTTCAGGTGGTGTAGTATCATTAGTAAAACTTCAATGACTAATTTGTAGTGCTACTTGAGATCATATTATTGTACTTGCTCTGTATTATTAAGTGCCATGGGGGTTGTGCAGTGCCTTGTTGTTTGCCAATCACAACTTTGTCAAATGAGTGCCCCTCCACAGCAACAAAACGATCCCTAGTATTCTTGCCTCATGCATGTGTGTAGTTCTTCCTAGTCATCATTATGGGGAGTATCATATTGTTTGTTCTAATGCTTTCTTAGTTATGCTTCAAGTGAGTTTAAACACTCCTGCATTCCTATTTTCTGGAGGCTACCTTCCTCAGTTTATCAAGGTTCTTTAGACTCTTGCCCCTGTATTTTCAACATGAATTGGTTGAGGAGTGATGATGAGATCACTCATGCAACTTCATTGATTGAGGAGTGTCATTGGGGTCACTCATGTAGATTTATGTGTCATTCATATTTTCGATTGACTGGTATTATAGTTGTTGTCATATGATTATTATTTGAGTATCATCGTTTATGGCACACATGCAGATTTTTGTCTTCTTGATCTTAATCATCATCTTGTTTGAAAGGAGATTCTTCAATGGATGAGACCCTCCTTCACTCGGTATCTCTGAAATCGTTAACTTGCTTGTTGTGTTTTAACAAGATGAGGGCTTTAACTAGTTTCATTACTCTCATTGTATGGGTTTTTTCTTTTTGTTTTAGAGTCCAACTTAGGTAGTTTGTAAATTTACATTGCTTATGAGTTTCGTTGTTTGGAATTCACAGTCACTAGCGGCGAGCGGAGCTGCACATTTGCATGGTGAAAGAGTATCTGCCCACAACACCCATTCCACAACTTGTGCGGGAACTCATCTCACCTGATGATGGGAAAATAGCGTTGAATGTGGGCGATGGAGGAATGAAAGTGGACGCGGAGATGCCTCCAAGAAAAGTTGGGACACAAGGCGTTGCGCCGGTGCCTTTGAACGTTGCGACGTAGCCAAACTTTATGCTCCAACTACGCAAATGCCGATGGATGCATCGTCGTGCACGTTTCTGCTGGAGAAAGATTTGGTGAGCGGAACCAAAGTTTCTCTCACCTTCTTGCGAGAAAGGGAGAGGCGTTTTCTTCAACGCTACGTGGCAGACCAAATCCCTTTCTCCTCCGACAAACTTCCGTCATGGGTGTGGCTATGAAGGAGACTTTGCAAGCATGCGAAAGACCTGCTGAGGAGGGCGAAAACAAGTTCTGCGCAACATCGTTGGAGTCCCTGGTTGACTTGAGCACGTCGAAGTTGGGAAGCAATCGCTTGACTGTGCTGGCCACGAATGTTTCAAAGATCATGTCAAAATCTGTGAGGCAGGATTATACCATTGTGGGAGTGAAAGACGAGGGCGCAGCAGAGAAGGACGTGTATTACTGGCACAGTAAACAATATGCGTATGCTGTGTACTACAGCCATAAGTCGGCATGTACTTTGGAAGCAGGCAGGAGGATCGCAAGAGTTTGGGTGAAGGTAGAAGATGGTAGGACGGTGGAGGCGGTGGCTGTGTGTCACAAGGACACCAGCGCCTGGATTCCCAACAACATCCCATTTAAGGCGCTGAATGTGAGGCTTGGTACCCCCTCTATCTGCCTTTTCGTTCCCCAAGGAGACCACCTGTGGCAGACAGCCGACTGATCAGATCCGCTTCCTTGCGCTCTCTCGTATAAATAATTTGCAGCATAGGGAGAAGCAGGAAATGCTTATATATGTAGTTTGTTTGTGTGAGGAGCACTAGCTCTCTTTCTGTCACTTCAGTGCTGTGCACATGCTAATTATTAGTTCCTATAAAAATTATGTATTTAACTATATATTATTTCTTTTTTAAAGTTTAGCTTTTCAGCATTGTTTTTTATCTGTCTAAAAATTAATGGTAAACTCCTTAAACACTAGTGATCACTAATTTCAACAATAGCCATGAGAAACAAGGACCACAGAAACAATTTCGGGATCAGTAAGCCACCAAATGCACGTGTATTATCAGGGTGCAGTAGGGGAGAGAACTCAGTAGTTGTGCACCCTAATTTCACACTTCTTCAAAATCTTATGTGGAAATTTCAAATCACTCCCAATTTTTTACAGCAGTTTACTTGGCAAGTCCCCTGCTTTTAACTAAGGTTTCAAGGCCACATCAGCATGGTTTTTGCTAAGCTGTCCAAAACAGCCCAAAAAAAAGTGAGACCAATAGGTGTGCAAAAGGGACCCAATACTTGTGCAGCTGATGTGACATCACATGATTGGTTGCTTTTTACAACAAATGGTATATTTCATTAAATTATTGGTACTTATCATAGCAATAACAACTTTAAAGTCACAACTAAAAATTGGACATTAAATGAACAAGTATGGGGGTATTAAATCAACAACTTCTATCACAAGAATTGGAATGCCCTCAACTACTGGGTCCTTTCCCCTAGCTCTCTTTATGTCAGTTTAGCGTGGTACACATGCTAATTATTAGTTCCTAATAAAATATGTTTTCAACTATATGTTATTTCAGTTTTGTTTTTTAGTAGTTGTTTTTAATTTGTCTAAAAATTAATGATGAACTCCTTAAACACATTTTACATTGGTGATCTTGATTTACATACATTAGTCAATGAAGATAGCAGCATAAGTTCTTCTGGCAAGGAAGTCAAACTTTGTGCAGTGCTCCATGTGCAAATGCTTCAATTTCATTTGTTTTTTGAATCCCTAAGGCAAATATTCCAAGCCACGTTTATCGAGAGTCAAGCACTCAAGAGCCATGAGCTATGTCCAATATATAAATTTTACTATGTTATTATCTTTTCATAAAATATATCTCTGAAGATTGCTTGCACTACATTTTATAATTTTTAAGGATGTAATTTAATTTCACAATTTTAATTAACTAATACAAAACAAATCGATCAAATACTTTGTAAAAATGGGATTATAAATGAATATTAATAAATATTTTTTTATTTATTCACTTTCCTAACTTCTATTTTGGAGTCATCTTCTACGGAATAAAAGTTCCATCACTGTATAAGTTACATTATAGTTACTCATGAAGACATATTGTCTTTTATAATACAATTATTTTGTTAATATTTTTGTATGAATTAACTATTTTTATTTTTTTTGATAATTGGGTCTCCAAAGTGAGAACCCAGTGTTTTAATCAATTAAGCTCAACCCCTTGGACTGTATGAATTAACTATTATTCTTATATAATTTGTTATAAAAAATATTATTCATATCACAAGATTTATGTGGTTGTTTCTTAAATAGCTAAATTTTAAAATTAATTTCCGGACAAGGATTGTTATGTCTAGGATGGTATACTTAAACTTTCTAAATGATAATTTCTAAGTGATAAGTATATTAAACTTTGAAGTTAACAAAATTCTTGATCTAAGGGATTGATGAAGGGCTAGTCCACCCAACACTAAAACATAGTACAATAATCGATAACGACACAAAAAAATGAAATAAGGAAAATAACCTAGTTTCAATTTCTTCAATATATTTTTGAGTCATTTTGAGGCTTCTAAGATATTAAAATTTATAGAAGAAATTTTCTAGGATAAAAAATTTAATATATCCCAAATGATATAAAATATTGAGAGAATTCTTTCACCATGTAATGTCATAAATTACACCCAATGCAAGTTCACATTACATTAGCCTTGCCTTTACTCATAACCAAGATAATCTATGCATCCAAAAACTTAATCCAATCTAGGCATGCATGCTTTTTCAATTTTTATTATTTTAATGTTGACAAAAAACAATTTTCAATTATATATTTAAATTTCACGTGAATATGAATTGAAATTGATTAATTAAGAATGAAATTGAGTAATCGACAAAAAATTATATATTAAAATTGATTGAATTTAACTAGATTTATTTTGGCTTTAATGTAATGTCAATCTTGATTATTTTGATGATGACAAGATCTCTCTCTCTCTCTCTCTCTCTCTCTCTCTCTTTTCATTTCTCTATCCATATATTTCACTAATTCTATCTTCCTAACTCTCTATCTATCTATCTCTCTATCCACATCTCTCTCTCTCTCTCTCTCTCTCTCTCTCTCTCTCTCTCTCTCTCTCTCTCTCTCTCTCTCTCTCTCATCTATATGTCTCTCTCACTCTCTTGCTTCCTCTAATATGTCTCTCTCACTCGCTCTCTTCCTTTTTGTTTCTAATTCAGTAATTTCTGTTTATTTTCCCAAGTTTTGTTGAATGTATTTTAATGTATATATCTGATTCAATCTAATACTTGCATTCTTGGAATTATATGTGTTCTCAAATTGAATAACATTATACTATATATAGTCCTTTGGAGAGGTATGAACTTGAACAGACATGTCTCTCCTTTAATTATAATAATTTAATCAATATTATAATGTTTCATCAATCAATTATTAATTTAGAATAATATAATAGATTAATATTGAATATTAAATTTTATATGAATAATAGTAATATAATAATATAACATAATAATATATTATTATTAATCAACATATATTATATGTATTCTAAATGATCATTCAACTCAAGCTACAAACATTAACACTCCCTCTTAGCTAGGGAGGATGATCAGACAAAATGTGTAGTGATCTCCCATGTCAACACTTATGGCCCTCACCATAGATACACAAAACATAATTAACACTCCCTCTTAGCTAGGTAAGATGAATGTAGACAATATATTCAAGCATCATAATTTAATAGACAGTGATCATTTTAGTCATTCATGAGAATCCTACCATCTAATCATTTGGTATGTATTATCACCTAAACATGTGATCTTGAAGTTCATCACATCAATCTTGCGATTGATAGGATATCACCTAAGCATGTGATATCAGTATTGCCTACACACAATACTTAAGGATAATCATATGAGAAAGATTAATTTCTCACCTTATCCTAGTTGTGATAAGTGCACTAACATTTTATACAAATGTTATATCACCTAAATACATGATATGAAATATCACCTAGACACATGATACAAATGTCCATCACGTCAATCTTGTGATGACAGGATATCACCTAAGCACGTGATATCAGTATTGCCTAAACACGCAATACTTAAGGATAATCATATGAGAAAGATTTAAATTCTCATCTTATCCAAGTTGTGGTATGTGCATTAACATTTCATATGAATGTTTTACCACAAGACAATCATGGCTTCATCCATGATTCACCAGAGATCCACCATGATAATTGGTTTGAACATTATAAGGTCGTCACCTTATAATGTCTCCATACAAGTGTTCATTATCTTGAGAGATCGTCACCTCTTAGATATGAACCCAGGGGATAAAATCCAAAAATGTCTTGTCATGACAAAGAAGTTTACACATTAAACATGCAAATACAAATTGCAAAGCAAATTACCTTTCTATCATACCTAAACCTTTTCTGAAGTGATCAACCTTCACTCTGAAAGAGGTTTTTGGTCAGAATATTTGTAGTTTGATCTCCAAGGGAAAACCCCCTTACTTGAGGGAGAAGCACCCAGCATAAAATGTCTTTATATATCAAATATGTCTAGCAATAATGCAAGATACGGGCCCAATATATGTTGCTTCACTCCTTGAAGCAAATTTCACAAGAGCAAATCTAATTGGTTTTCTTCAGAGGATCGATCTGCTCTAACTAATATATAAACTTCTCTTCACATAGATTGAATGGATCAGAGAATGAGTTTGCATCTTCTATATATATGAGGGAGGCACCCTTTCACAAGGGGTCGGTCCTCAATGACACAATTTGTCTCTTCACAAAGGTGACCACTACAACATCAACACTCCCTCTTAGCTAGGGAGGAATCCTTGTTAATAATATAGTCATGAAATAACATCCACCATGGCTACTCCTAGAGAGTGGAACACGATTCATCATGGTACTCAACATGATGATATCCATCATGGCTACTCCCATGTATGAGAATGCATATGAAGTATGAACACAAGTGTCCATTATAGAGTTGCTCAATGTGATGTTTTCATCTCATCATGACGTTCACCATGACTACTCCCAAAGGGTGGAACAGGGGCCTTCACCTCAAACTTCTCCCTCACAGAGAAGAGTGTATTAACAAGGGCTTTCTCTCAAACTTATCTCTCACAGAGAAGAATGCATTAAGCATATTTTCATGATGGTGTGGCTTCCTCTGATATCAACCTTCTGACCTCCTTGTCTAAGGTTGCTTCTAATGAAATGTTAGACTCCCTCTGAATCTGATATCAACCATCTAATCTCCTTGTCTAAGGTTACTTCTAATGAAATATTAGACTCCCTCTGAATCTGATATCAACCATCTGACCTCCTTGTCTAAGGTTACTTCTGATGAAATATTAGACTCCCTCTGAATCTAATATCAACCATCTGGCCTCCTTGTCTAAGATTACTTCTGATGAAATATTAGACTCCATCTAAATCTAATATCAACCATCTAACCTCCTTGTCTAAGGTTACTTTTGATGAAATATTAGACTCCCTTTGAATCTGATATCAACCATCTGACCTCCTTGTCTAAAGTTACTTCTGATGAAATATTAGACTCCCCCTGAATCTGATATCAACCATCTGACCTCCTTGTCTAAGGTTACTTCTGATGAAATATTAGACTCCCTCTGAATCTGATATCAACCATAATTTTGTTTATAAGCATCAATTTATTTCTCCCTTTAATTAAATTTTATTGTGCTTTCATCCTGAAGGTATGTCAGAGACAGATTACAAATAGCTCATAAACTAAGTTATCTCAAACAGAAATACCAATGATAGAAGCATACAAGATTTTACCAGCCAATATTATAGCATAAATTACAAACTCAATAATTCATGTGCCTTAATAAAACATGGAATACTTATCTTAAGTTTAAAAAATTTCCTTTCATAATGTGAGCCCATATAAGAAATATCATCCATGAATCATCTCTCATCATAATTCCCTTTGAATGATGTAGGACATTTTCATAATTTTGATTAACACTTTCATTATGATCTGCCATACATAGTCGTTAATAACTTTTGCAATTTACAAAATTTATCCAATCTCTTTGGTGAGATGTTTGAAAATCTAATTAAAAACATTTCTACCAAGTTATAGCCAGATCCAATGGTTAAAACAGAAGTTATGATATTTTTCCCAAAACTGCTAACCCTAGATAGGGTTTCAAGTGACCTACACCAAAGTTGTCATATCTTGCACAAAACTGAATCAAATTTAATGCGATAAACATATTTGAAAACTAGAAACACAGATCTTTCCATCCATATATTATAGTCCTCATTTTGAGGCCAACCAAGGGTCGTGCAATGGCATATTTCAGACTGAAAATTCTAAAAAAAGCTAAATTCTCCAACCCTCTCCAACCTCCAAATTAAACTTCACAGGCTTGAGCTCTGATACCATGTTGATTTTCCCAGGTTTTATTGAATGTATTTTAATGTATATATCTGATTCAATCTGATACTTGCATTCTTGGAATATATGTGTTCTCAAATTGAATAACATTATACTATATATATTCCTTTGGAGAGGCATGTCCTTGAACAGACATGTCTCTCCTTTAATTATAATAATTTAATCAATATTATAATGTTTTATCAATCAATTATTAATTTAGAATAATATAATAGATTAATATTGAATATTAAATTTTATATGATTAATAATAATATAATAATATAACATAATAATATATTATTATTAATCAACATATATTATATGTATTCGAAATGATCATTCGGCTTAAGCTACAAACATTAACAATTTCTTAGAAATAGACCATAACACCATTCAAGATTTGCAAGCATCTCACCTTGCATGATCATTATTCTAATGGAACTTTGTCATACACATGAATAAAATAGGATTTTACATGACTACGAAATTAGGCAAGAAAACATACCATTCAAGTGTAGTTTAATAATTAGATTATAAATTAATATAAAATGAGATTGATTAATTAAGAATGAAATCGAGTAATTGACAAAAAATATATATATTAAAATTGATTAAATTTACTTTCACTTAGTGTGATGTCAATTTTTATTATTTTGATGTTGGCAAAAATCCAGTTCCAATTATATATTCAATTTTAAGTTAATATGAATTGAGATTGATTAATTAAGAATGAAATTGAGTAATTGACAAAAAAGTATATATTAAAATTGATTGAATTTAACTAGATTTATTTTGGCTTTAATGTAATGCCAATCTTGATTATTTTGATGATGACAAAATCTCTCTCTCTCTCTCTCTCTCTCTCCATATGTTTCACTAATTCTATCTCCCTAACTCTCTATCTATCTCTCTATCCACCTATATCTTTCTATATTGCCCTCTATCTCTCTCTCTCTCTCTCTACCTATCTCTCTTCCTCCCCTCTCACTAATTTATAATTTATAAATTACAAGGTGTTTTGTAATTTATATCCCATTTTGACTGTGTAGAATTTTAATTTGTATTTTGGCCATATAATTTTACCATCCTTCTAATTTATGAGTATCTTCCTTTTAAAAGGTGTTTCTACTAAATTTTTACGAGAATTAAGAGTGATTGAATGGTCTTCAATTTTATTCCAATTCTATCTCTTATCGTAAGGAGATAATTAATCCATGACATCTATGTATTTTTGTCCTTGAGATCATTTTTTAGATAGAAGAAATGATGGTAATATTAGCCAATGTTGGAAAAGCATCCCAAAGTCCATCCAAAACTAGGCACTACCTCCATTATTGACCTCCTAGATTAGATGCTCTATTATGAGGCCTCTATAGCTTTGCATGATGGTCCATATGTTGGAATTTGAGACAAATTTAATCATGTAGAATTTGGGTTGATACAAATTCTCATCTATGTATTTTCTTCTCAACAATTGACACAATTTGGCATATACATCCTTGAACAATTTCCATATGAATTGGGCACTTCATGGCTCATGCCCTATTCTATATTTTAATATTTGATTCCCTGCCTAGACTCTTCCACATGATCAAAAACAAAATTGTGACAGTGGATCTCCCTTGTGAAGTTGTATACAAAGGCTCAATGAAGGCGCATGAGCTTCTATTAACTAAAATAAAATAGCAAATATTTGAGATACAATACAAAATTCATGTTAGTCAATCAAAGTGAGAACCAAAATGATTCATTGTGGACATAAAAAATATTCAATTAACCCTATCATATGCCTTGGTAACATCCATTTTTAGAACCATTTATGGAGTAGATTGTGTTACTTTTTACATGAGCATTTTGGATCATAGTTCGTGATCAATATTAAATCTATTTCAACATCTTTTGAATTTAATATTTAACTATATTTTAAATAATACTATTTGAAGTTCTATATGGAAGAAACCTTTGACTATAATTTTCGGATGTAAATCATTACAAAAGATTTATCCAACCCTTTCCTCGAGACTAAGATGTATCCAACCCCAATCCTAGCCTCCCTACTTTGGATGTTAAGGTATCGAGGTTGGAAGAAAGTATTAGGCAATAGGATTTGGTTATTAAATGGCTCTTCTCATAGTTGTTGTGTGTCTATAACCATGAAGATTAACATGCTTGAAGCAATAGCAGAGGTTGGAGCTAGGGCTGATGGAGGAAAACAACGAACAAGTAATATGGTTGAAAAATTGGAGAAACGGTATAAAGCGGAGGGGATGCTGAATGACCTTATCAAAAAGGTGTCTCATAGAAATGAGAGTAAGATAGTGATGGAGCTGAAGGAAAGCTAGGAGATCGTAAAGGTAAAAATTAAGGATATATCTAAGCTGACCAAAGAGATGACCTTGAAGAATTCAACTTCCTTGAAGGCTATTCAAGAGGAAATTGATTGCAGAAAAGAAGAGCGTAAGAGGCATGGTATGTCTCCCTTTTCTACAATGGAGCCCCCTAACTATGTGGTCAAAGAAACCGTGGATTCTGTTAGTTTCACCTTTTTTAAGGACTCGAACAAGAAAATTTATTTCTCTAATAAAGTCATAGATCTATGTAAATATTGGCAAGAGGGTAACACCTCTGCCTAGTAGACCATCCATTTGCATCTTTCGTAGGTGGCTGATTAGCTTTTGGGTTTTGTCATTGGTCTTGGTCTGGTTGTTGGGTGGTTCCTCATTATTTTTGGTGCTTTTTGTCTTTGGCTAGGTGTGCATTCCTTATGAGCCCTAGGTGGTTCTTTTTAGCGGTTATTGAAAGGTTTGGTCCTATCCTAGTTTTTATTAATCAAAAATAATAATTTTATAAAGATAAATAATAGTAGTTTTTAATATAGATATGAAAATTGAATAATTATGTAACTAAAGTGTTGTCATATTGCCAAAACTAGCCATTTATAGTGATATTATATGGGTCTCCCCCCATCAGCTATTCAAACTAATATCACACTAAGGTAATGTAAATAGGGTAAACGAGTGGATAACTTTCACTTTGTGCCTCAAATTTCTTGTCAATCATATTGTGCGGATGGTAAACATGTAGTCTTCCACATTTAAATCAACAAGTTTTCTTGGTTTATAAGTGCTAAATTTCTCTTACTTGTGTGATTCTTGAAGAAACTCAAAAAGATAATGCTAATGATGGGTGAGATTTTCTTATTGTTGCTTTAGACCTTACTAATGTATGGCAGAATTGCCAATATATGGGAAAACAAAGATGAGATTTCCCTCCATTTTTCTTAACATCAATTTTTCTAATTAATTAAAGCAGGATAGGCCCGAACCTTTTACATATTAACATCAATTTGTTATTTTAATAATTTGAATTTGAACTCTGAATGAATTTTGAAAATGCCACCTTTTCTATCAATTTAAAAGAAAATGCTAGTATTGTAGATTTAAAATCAGATTCAAAATGCAAATTTAATTTATTATACAATTTCTTTTATTTTTTATATCTATTACATCATATTTCATTTCAATGTAGAGAAGGACAGTATTTTATAGAGCCTGCAACTTTTAAAAACACAACAGTTCATTACATCACCAATAAAGAAATTTCTAAATCATAAAAATCACCATTTATGAAATTTTACCAAAAATATAAAAAATTGATTTAGAAAAATCTTCTTTAACTAAAATCTCCCACTGCATATTTGACATAACTAATTATGTTATTATATTTCTAGTTACATGCATAGCATTATCCAACAGGTCTTTATATGAACGAATGCTCCTCCCAATCACTGAACTTGTTGTTTGAACCAAACTGTCTCTCCCTTGGTAGTGGAAAGTATTCCCAACGTAGCCCTTGAGCTCCTTGGGAAAGGGATTTCGTCTGCCAAAATGATTTGACGGAGTGTTGGGAATGCTTTCCACGGTTAAAGTGAGAGACAGTTTGGTTCCACTCACCAAATCTTTCTCCAGCAGAAACATGCACAGGTATTTGTATGTTGTTATGGAATGCTTTAGAGTACTGTCTTCTTTTTTCAGCGGCCTTTACAGTGGAGAACATGGCTATTCTGGCGTTGTGTTCCCTCAGCCTGCTCAATACGCTGCATACCAGCAAGGCTCTCTTTATCGAACTTATGGGTTAGTTTTCTAATATTCCTGTTTTGTTATGAAATTAGGGGTTATTCCCACTTTCAGAACGAGAAACCATGGAGAGGGTTACAAATATTTGATTATATTTGATTGGTTGGAAATGGTTTTCATTTTTTTTCTTTCACAAATTCATTGGATTGCACACTACTCATTACTCGGGTTGGGTGTTGCAGGCTTTCCACATATTCCCCAGAAAACACGTATCCTCCAGTTAGTACACGGTACACAAGACAAAAGGGTTTCCTGACTATAATCATTTAGATCATTTACCTTCTTTGCAGTAAATCAAAATGAAGGAGCATTCAGATAATCTTTCTTAAAATAGATTCGTGGTCATCTAACGTTTGAAGGATACTAATTTATTTGGCAATCTCAAATTTGTGGGACGACTGACTCTCAAACAGCCATAGACTGAGGACCTGTTAAAAAACTGGGTACAGAACTACTACAGTCTCTATTGTGGAGCTCATGATCCACAAATATTTGTAGGCCCTGGAATGGTATCAAATCCTCAGACGTTGCAAGGAAATGTTGTGAATGGGAAGTAGTTATTTTCTGTCTGCACATTACACACACAAATCGTTATGTCACTGTTCAAAAATAATTGAAAGAGAAGGTATAATAGTGTAGGGTTCTGATCACTGATCACTTACACAATTCACTTGGAAGATGGGCTAAGAGAGCACTTTATATCTCTGCTTTGCCTCTCTTTGTTTGATAGTCTAATGCACATTATTGGAGCACGATTTACTACTCAATTGTACTCTTTTAATTCATTTTAATTAAATATATAGTTAGAAAACCTCGCTTGTCTACATCATTATGTGCACATTCAATAGGATAAGACTTATTAAATTTAGTAAGTTTCTAAATTCATATAAGAATATGTAAAATATTCTAAAAAATTATATTAAAATATTTTTAAAATTAGAAACAATAATATCTTATCATTTTAAAATATTCTAAATAAATTTGTATTTTTATATAAAAAAATTCTAAATAATATATATCAATATTATATACTATATACTATATATTATCTATTATAATTTTTTACATATATTTCTTTAGAAAAATATAGCATGTCAATACATACGGTCCAAAAGTGAAAAAACCATCATCTAGCCTATCAAATTCCCTTGATTCCATACTAAAGCTTTCATGCTAAACATAGACAATATCCACGTAGAGAAGAAACAAGGTAAATACGAAACCATAAATTTTGGAGGTAGTTTACAATCATTTGGATCACCAAGAAAAGCTACAAAAATGTTTAAAACACTAATTATGATCTTAATATTAGCTACAAAATTGTTTAAAATACTAATTATGAACTTAATATTAGCTAATAAATTAATTTGTTTTTTTCATTGACTTTGATTGTTACTCCACCTTCATAAATCTTTGTCAAAGCTTTGAATTTCTTGTATACTGGTGTATATAAGAGAGGGTCTGATATAATCAATCCCAACCTACTAACAAACATTATTAATCACAAGAATTATGTAAATTGTGTCTTGATTGTTATCAATTTGCTAATTTTCTTTAGTTCTTTATGGATTGGCATATATTTTATTCTTCATTTCATTTCTTTAGAATATGCTTCAATTTATTCTCTCTTGGTTCAATGGATTAAGTGGACACTAATTTTAGGGCAAGCATGAAATTCTTTTCAATTGTTGTTACTTTAATTTAGGAAGCTCTAGACATTCTATTATAACACTTGTTGACTCTAGTTTATAAGTTCTTCAGTTGTTTTCTCACAAGAATTATTTCATTAATCTACCATGTGAAATTAATTTATCTATGTGATTCAAAATCTACTTTTCTATTTTGATGAAATCCTTTGAAACTATCATTTGAAAAGGCAAGTTTCTATTTTACTACATCATGTTGTAGGCTACTTACTATATTGATCCTACATTTGACTTTTGTTTTAAAAGATCTATTTAAAATAGAAAACAAAATTTTGAATGGAATCTTTTAATAGAAATTTTAATAAAATATATAATTTTCCAAATATTATATTTGAATTAAATAAAATAATGTAAGATTATACTAATTAAAAAATTAAAAAATGTAATCAACTTTCACAATCTATAATGATATGGTATTTTATGGGGTTCCATTTTTTTCAAAAAGTCATAAGTGCTTCTTTTCTAGAAGACTTTATCTTGAATTTAAAGGGGAAAACAAAAATCATAAAATAAAGATAAATAAATCACTTTTTCAAAAAAATGAACTTAAAGTAAATTTTTTTTATCTAATTATTAAAAAATTATTTTATTTTATTTTATGAAATTGTTATATGTATAAATAGTTTAAAAATAATTTCATTACATGAAATATAGTTTTTTTTTATAAAATTAGGTACATAAATTCTTATTTATCTGAAGTTGATTTATTATCAAAAGTGATTTTTTAAATAAAATAGATATTTTTTATATTTGTTTTTATATCTCTATTTGGTATTATATATATATATATATATATATAATCATTTGATTATTTACGTGCCAAAAAAAAGAATAAAAAGTTAATTTTATTTTTAAAAATATTGTGGTGATTTGATTAATATTTTTAAATCTAATTATACTTAATCCTTCATAGAAAGAGAACTTTATTTAAAAATATTATATATATATATATAGATAGAGAGAGAGAGAGAGAGAGGAGAGAGAGAGAGAGAGAGAGAGAGAGAGAGAGAGAGAGAGAGGAGAGAGAGAGAGAGAGAGAGAGAGAGAGAGAGAGAGAGAGAGAGAGAGAGAGAGAGAGAGAGAGAGAGAGAGAGAGAGAGAGAGAGAGAGAGAGAGAGAGAGAGAGAGAGAGAGAGAGAGAGAGAGCTTTATTTAAAAATAATTCCATGCAAACTATATTGTCATATTCTATGACATATTCCTTATGACTTGTCATAATGGAGCTAACACTTGTCCATTGCCTCCTCAAATTTGAGTTAGAATTTTATTTCCCTTGTTGAGCCATGTGTCTAAACTTTTCTCATTTTTCCTACACCATGTGCTCAATTTATTTGTTGAGTAAATAAGTAAATTTCAAATAAATTTATGACCTTATGTCTATATCACCATTTATTATTCCTTTTTCTTTAGTAAATTTATCATTTCTAACTAACATTACTCATAAAATTAATAATAATAATAATAAAAAAAATTATCAAGGTATAAAAGGAGGGTTATGACAAAATGTGGTAAAATCTCTTGACCCAGAGACACCTAAATTCACACTACATACTTAGTATTTTATTGCAAAAATATATTAACTAATGAACATTTGATATCCAACAATGAAATTCATATCAATACATTTGATAAGCACATTTTGACATCCAAACATGAACATTCAACATCATAGGTTAACATCAATGACAACAAACTAGAACCTCAAATAGAACAATCTTAGCTTAATAATGTTTTGATTAACAAAAGTAGGATAGTCTAGTACCATTACATATCTGTAGAGTGACACCAAGAGCGCATAACAGATGTGCATCTAGCAAATAAACCCTCCACCAAAACACAAAAAAACCCAATGAGATGAATAAAGAACCAGTAGCTAAACTAAGGGACCAAGAAAACAAAGAACACCCACCTAGCATAGACACAAAAAGATGGTCTACTACATTGGGGTACCCTTTTCTTGCCAATCTTGGCACGAACTAAGAACCTTATTTGAAAAGGACACTTTTGTGTTCCACCTGATTCTAGAGCTAGAAGAGACCAATGCAAAATCGGGGATGGCTTTAACCAAAGACATTATGCGGTCAAAACCCATTATCAGGGACTCCATGCATTTTCTTTACTTTGACTTTTTATTTTTCATCTTGACCTCTATAGGTTGTAGGGAGGCATTGTGCTTACTAGCTACATTCTTGCAATGGAGGTTAACCTCCCCAATTTTCTCCTTAAGGGCCCACTACAATTTTTTAATCTCCTCTAACTTGATCTTGATCCCTGCCATCTTTATCTTCATGTCCATATCCTAAATCTTCCCGCCCACCTTATCCCATTTCCTCATGAAGCCAATAAAGTCATTGTTACTTTTACAAACTCTATCCTCATCCAAATCATCCACCTAAGTGTTAGCCTTGGCTTCTACCTTAGCCCCTGCCTCCAGCCAATTTATCTTTTTGATGGCCACAATCATCTATGCAAAGAGCCATTTTTAAGGGTCATCCTATCTTTGCATGTCCTCTTGCGGGTCCTTCACAAGTTTAGTAAGAACCAAGGAAGATCTTGGGGCCTTGGTATTAGTAGAGGGGGGACGGTTTAAGGGGGAAGGGCTAGGGTTAGCACCAGTTTTAGTAGGGGACCAATCTGATCCTGTGGTATTCAAAGAGTCTGAATCCTTTGAGGAGAGACACTCAAAGCCAAAATCATCAATAATTTCCATATTATGTCGCGTCTTAGGCTAGGTATCCACATCTTTGTCCTTTTTAGTGGTGGCAATAACCTTAAATTTGGCCATTCACAAAGGGTTTTTCCTAGTGGGCATTTTGGAACCTGAAAGAAATATTTCTGTAGAATTAGGAGTAACAATAAGATCAACATATAAACTAGGGTCATAAGTGGACCCAATCTCCATAGAAGGGACCCCATCAGAAGGGGATAAAGCCAAGTAAAAATCATACAATCTACAAATGAGGCCCTGATGGAGAGGTGGTTTACCCTTAACAATGGCTTTAGAAATAGACTAAGACAAAGAAGACACAACCTAGAAAGTAAAATTCATTCCTACCCTGTGGTGAAGATGAATTAACATGGGGAAAATTTGTAGATGGAACCTCCTTTTCCTTTTGTCTAGGATGAAGTACTTCATGAACAAAAGGGCTTCCTCCTTCCATATTCCAGGAAGTTCTTCTCTGACCCACTTTGAATCCTATAAACCCTTTCCCCAGGTTTAAAAAAATTATCAAAGTCCTCTTTGCAACTCCCTTTGGGGTTTTTGAGAAAGGAAACACCATCAAGAGCCAGCTTGGTAACCTTTGCAATGGTTTCCATAGAAAACCATAAATGACGCACTTCTAATTTTAGGGTAAAAGCACAATGTTGTGTCACACTTTTATAAAGGAACTAGCCAACACAACTAAAATTGTTTAACTTCGACCGGATAAAAGTGGCATTTAGAAATTGAATTTCAAAATGAAGTAAGCTGATCAAATATAAAAATATTAATGAAATTTATGTCTGTTATTTTTTAATTTTTTTTTTTAAATTTGACATTTGTTTTATATATTCAAAGAGATTTTGATATTACTAAAAAAAGCTGAAAATCGGGGGTTCTAGTCGGCATCACCAAACAAAATGAAATGAACCTATTTTTTCTAATTTTAATTTTTCAAATAAAGGACATGTATATGCAGTGTTAATTTTTTTTTAAAAATTTGATGTATTTTTTTCTCGTAATAATATTTTAAAGTCCAATGGGGCTGAATTTGGTAGTTTTCATTCGATGTCACCTTTTGTCTACTAAATTTATGATTATAAAAAAAATAAAAATTATACCCTTTTAGAGAATATTCTCTCATCTAGTGAAAAATAAATTTTTAAAATTTTTTTTAATCATTTTATTTTATTTTTTAAGTTCTGATCAACTTCTTTGTGAACTTAAAAAACCTACTCGCAATGTTTAATTAATAAAAATATTAAAATTAATCAAAATACAAAAAAAATTATATGTCTAGATTTGCGACTTCAAACTCTACAAAAGGGATTTTTTTTTTATTAAAAAATATTCTGCCTCAAGAAAAATTAATTAAAAGTGAAGAGTTTCAGAAATACAGACAAAATAGGTTATTTGACTGCCACATCACATGCCACATACGTGAGTCCGGCCGAACTATTTTGAGTTTTTTGAAAAATCGTATGCTCAATCGCTCACAAAAAGGGCTAATATAGCCAATAGTTTGGCTGAATTAAGTTCAGCCAAACTCTTGGGGCCATTTAGGCACCATGACAATGACACGAGGTGTCACATGGCTAGTTGATATTTCGACCGAATTGAGTCTGGTCAAACTACCCCAAGTTAGCCCCAAGTGCGACACAAATTCATGCTCTCACCCTTTAACAACACCATTATCCAAGGCCTTAACAAATGCAGTAGAGATCTTGGGATCATGGTCAGTCATCCCCTCCACATTGTTACAAGCTAGGGTTGTCATTGCACCAAAAAATGGACCTGTTGATGCCCAATACAACCACTAGACTTATAGAATCCATAGGAGGCTGTTAAACCATGTCACAAATCCCCGCGAGGGACGTTGACCCACTACCAACAATCCCCCTCCCAGGATCACTCGTTGCAGCCTGCATGATTTGAACATGTGACCAAGCTCTGATACAACTTGTTACAAGCTAGGGTTGTCGTTGCACCAAAAGATCGACATGTCAATGCCCGATACAACCACTAGACTTATAGAATCCATAGGAGGCTATTAAACCATTTTGTGAATCCCCGTGAGGGATGCTGGCCCACTGCCAACACACAACTATCTAGATTTTCTTGAATCGCCTTACTCCAAAGGTCCCCATTATTCTTGAATTCTGAGCATTCATTGGGGTCAATATGATTCAAATCACCACCCATATCTCTAGAAGATGAAGCTAGATTGACAAAGTGATAGGTGTAAGGGATATAACGATAGGTGGTACCAACAAAATTTAAATCTTGCTGCCTTAACTAGCAAGGAAATAAAAAGGCGAGAAGGGATAGTACCAAAAAGGCAAACTCGGGATTATATATCATTAATAGACAAGTCATTCAGAATCATGTCATGGGCCACAAGTAGGATTTCATGCAAATGAATCCAAATTTTAAAATTTGACATAGTTGCCCTCTCCCCACATGTGGCAGAAGCTAACATCATCAAGGGTAGGAAGGAGAGCACAACACTTGGCAATGAGAGAGTTGGACTTCTAGTCTAGCTTAGCCACCCCTTTAAGCATCATGACTATATTACAAGAATCTCCTTCAACAATGATTTGTCTAAGCTCCTTATCCTTGGCTGCAATTTAACTTGTGATAGACCACTACCACTTCAACCATGCTAGAGGCTTGGATTCCAAACTTTGCCACACAAGCAAGGATGCGGCTTCAACGTGAGTCTCTAATCACTCCACCCCTTCCCGCCCAACATAAGTTTCCATGAGATCTTAGCTTAATAATGTTTCATGTATCTAATTAATATAATTTTAATGTCAATATTGTATGATATATATTAAACATCTCTATCAACTAAAAAACATAATAAAATTCAGCACTCAAAATATGTTATTATACTGATAAAAATAAACCCAAGAAATAAAAAATTAACTATAATCTAAATCGATAAATTCCTCCAACATGAAATAAAATAAAACAAGAAAAAATTAATTATCCCAACGATTAACTTTTCAAAAAATATCTAAACTCAATATGACACCTAAATATTGTCTAAGTAGTATTTTAACATATAAGATAAAAGTATGTTAGTGATTTTTTAACATTTTGTTTGACTAACTTAGTATGGTGTAGCATGTGTTTTAGTAATGTTCAATAATTATAACTAATGAGCTTCTTAGATGAGAATTTGTAGCCATGAAATTATCTCATGTTATTTTTTTTATAATCTAATAATTTTGATTCACTAGTGCTACTATCCATGTTTGAAATTTTGAAGCATATTACAAAATCCCATAGAACATTGTAACATAATCTGATTATTTTGAGTCATGAAAGTGACATGCTTCACATCTATAATTTTAATAGATTAGAATGGCATTGTACAAGTTGTTTATTTTGTAGGAAAGGAGAGGCATATTGAAAGAGGCTTAGATTTTCTTATAGGCCTATAAAACAAACTTCAGGTTAACAAAAAAATGGAAAACTATACCACACACACAAAAAAATCTACTAATAATATTTTGTAGTTACCCTCTTTATTGACCACCAAACACCTATTGACCATATACAAATATTAATTTAACATAGATATTAGATATCATAAATATATTTTTGTGGCACATATCAAGACCATAAATATCCACTTTACCTAGACATCCATATTTTTTTATAAATATTGTTGCTAAAGATATTTCTCCCATACACTAAAAGAAAATGTACTCATAGACAAGCATATTTGAGTCACCTCTATGTGACACTCATTTTCATACCATCTTATGATAGATCATTGCAATGATATCATAATCAATTAGATTGGTGATATTTAAATTGCCAAAAAAGAGAATTACACTCCAACAATTCCTATTAATGGCAGAGCACGAAGTTAAATCTTTTTCAGATTTTTAAAAAAGTTAAGATGACAATTTCTTACAATTTTTTAATTTTTTTAATATTTAGAGACTAGTTTAATTTTTAATTTAGTTTAATAAATTAATATATTGAAAAATAGGGGTGGAATTATTATAATAGGACTCTTCATTCACCATGAATCGTCATTATTTCATTCTCGTTTACTCTTACTTTCTTAAATTTTTTCCCTACCTCAAGGTTATAATTTTGATTTATGGTTCATCTTTTAGTGAAAAAGGATATAATGTTTTGTAATGTATCCATCTACATATCCAAAAATACTATGTTTGGTTGCCCATGACTTATGATCAAATAATATAAGTTTTTAGTCTTTGAATAAGTTTTATGCCCATGGCCCCTCTTTGTTTTTCTTTTTGTAAGGGCTTGTCTATAATTAATCTATAAGTGTTTCTAAATATTATTAGTTAATTTTTTCTTTGCAATAAATAAACTAGACATTAATTGCTGCAGGATAAAAAAATTATTTTATTTAGTAATTTATTTTTTTTAAACTTATTCAAATTATTTATTTAAGTGCATAAATCACAATTAAAAATATAAAATATTAAGAATAATGTTTTTTAATAGACTTGTAACTTTAATGTTAAGGATGATAAGAAAGAGTAGTGGTTTGTGGATATGGACATATGGCCTTTAACTACATATTGGATCTCTATTGACCTTCCTACTAATGTTCCATATAATTTTAATAGCCTTTTCATTAGGCACAAATACCTCCCTACCCTACTCATTTCTAGCTCATCTTTCCTTTCTTCCCCTTCCTTGGACCCTTTATTATTTAATGTATATACCTTTTTCTTGGTAAATTATATAATGTATATACATAAAGATATGCATACCTATTTTTGCAATGGTAAGATTGATTTTACTAATCTATAGAAAAAAGTGGATGACTAAGATTCTCCTCTTTCATTTGTCTGAACTCTTGCTGGCCTCATCCCTTATGATGTTGGAGCCTTTGCACTCAACAAGACTTGATCCCTGATAGGCTCATTCGGAAATTCAACTTCACCAGTAGACCAAGGACCCATTAACACCACCAAAAATTTATCTCACATCAGTAAATAATTGCTATTTTTCTTTTTTCGTCATTCTTTCATATCATGTCTCATGCCATTTTTTATTTCTTCACTAGTTTCTTGGTTACAAATCTATTAAAGAATTGGATGCAAATTATTGAATCCAATGCAACTATGCAGCTCTGATCCAGCATGATACAAAGCGGTTGAGCTAGCAGCGTGAGCTTATTGTAGAGTACCAGTCCCTTTGTTTCTCACAAGGTAACGAGACTGTATAGTGTGGTAACAACTTTTTGTACTGATCGAAGGTTATGCACAAAATGGATTTGTTGGAAAGGCGCTAGGAAATGCAGTTGGTGGGGTAAAGGTAAATTCCACAGCATTTTCCAGCCTACTGCCTAGCTGTACCAAAATGGGAGCTTTGGAACAAGCTATGGACATCCATCAAAGAAAAATGGGAGCCGAGATTTTGTCAGATATCATAGTTGGAAATTATATTTACAAATTTAAAAATATGATTTATATTTTAGATACTCATTCTTCCCTTGTCGTACATTATTTATTTTGGTTCCTAGCAAGATGTATTCATATGAGTATTACAATAATCTAAGATAATCATGATTCATTGACAACTTATTTCATCAGACAAAATGCAATTCCCTTTTCTTCTTCATTCCACTAACACATTTGGGGTCATTTTCCAATGAACTATCATCGTAATTCTGACATATTAATGTCGTAGATCTAACAAAATAGCAAAAAGATTTTCATTGCTCAAATTTTGATGGAAATTTTTTGTCAAATTTCCTATGTCTTCTTTGTCGAAAGTTGACACATAATATGGTGGTCTAATTCATTGGAATTTCAACAAAGTCGCCAATCTTCTAACGAACCATGGATTGGGGTTTTCATCAAAATTCTGACAAAAAAGGGCATTATGCTCTGATGAGAATGGTGCACCTGCACCAAAAATTTTCATCGCAGGTACAACATTCCCGTCGGAGCATAGTACCCTTTTTTGTCAGAATTTTGACAACAAATGCAAGGAAGATCCAAAGAGAATGGAGCACCTACAATGAAATTTTTCGTTGTAGGTACATCATTCCTATCGAAGCGTAGTGCCATTTTTGGTCGAAATTCCGACAACAAATGCAAGGAAGCTCTAGGGAGAGTGTTGTGCTTGCAATGAAATATTTTGTCACAGATACAAAACTCTTGTCAAGGCCTATGTTGGGCATGTTCATCAGAATTATGATGAATAGGCTATATTTTAAAAAAAATGAATTGCCATCATGGAATATAAAGAATTGCAAATATGGAATATGACTTGATAAGCTTTCTCAAATATTGAACTACCTATATATAACTCCTTACCTCAATGACTATACATTAACACTGTCTGGATAGCCTATTGCACCTACCCCAATCTTATATGTTATTCTGATAGGGCATGCATCATTACAACCTACCCCTAGATGTGTGTCGAGATATCTATACTCTATCAGGATTACAAAATATTACTATTCCACCTTTAGTGACTATTTTGATAGGCATCTCATCGTTTGTGTTTGGTATAACTATGTCGATAGCCATGTTCAATACTGACTTATTAGATCGGGTTAGCTATCCCGATATATACATAGAATGTTACTTAATGAGGGTTATTTTTCTAATCTTTCTTAGGTCTATCATGGATTATTCTTATATGATTTTAGTTATAGTATGTGAGGTCTTGTATTGGAGTAGAGAAAATTTTTGTAGCTTCAACCTTTAACTTATGCCAAATACAAAAGCTTGGTGATGACTGACATGCTAGGGGTACTAGGTATTGCTACTAGATTTTGGGGTATTAGGTATTGTTATTGGATATTTTAGACTCTCAAATTAGTTGTCAATGAAAATGAGATAGTGGCTTGTTCTCCTTTGCACTTTAGGCTTTTCTAGGTATGGTTAATATGAATACGTATTGTTACTAGATATTGATCCAATATGTATGGTTAATATGAATACAAAAGAATATCTTTTCACATATACATTATATCAAGACAATTATGATAAATCCGAAGTCTTGATTAAGGTGCATGATGGTTTCACTTGTCCCACCATTGGTTCCATCACCCTCAAGTTAGAGTTGAATTCAAGAAGCAGCCTCAAGAGTATAGGAGAGATCTAAGAAAATAATATGAAGGAATACAAATTGTGAAGTGACTGATTTTGTGTCTCAGACTACTAAAGACAACAAGATTGGAGTTGTTTGGGTGGATATAATAGTCAAAGTGAAATTGGAATGTTTGAGGAAGGTAGTAAGCAGTGTGAGGGGTTAGTGCAGATCCTTCCCAAGGCATTGTGGCCTTTGGTGGATCAAATTGACCATTATTAATATGATTGTCCTAAATTGAGCCTATGACTGTCCTAAAATATTAGTGAACTAAGATCTTATGAATAAGATGCAAAGAGTGGGTTTGATGAGTGGGAAATAATTGGGAAAGGTGTGTGGAGACCTTTAGTGACCCTTGGAGGTGCTACAAAGTCCTAGTGGGAGGAGAGGACCCCATTTGTCATGACTGTCCTAAAGACAGTAAACCTACAATAAATGTTGTTGAATCCCTTAGGGTGGATGGGGGGATGTAGAAAGGTGGTTTGGTCAAGAAAGAAGAGTCTTCAAGGGGGTTGTGTATGTGTTTGAGAGAAGTCTTACACATTGTGAGTTGGTATTTGATGAAGAGAAGGAGTCTTATTTAAGGGGCAGTCCTAGTTGAGTAACAATCTGAAGTTTGATCTTAGACTTAGATAACTATTTGGTGTATTTGGTGACTGCCCTTTTAAAAATTCAAATGAACATTTGCCTATGTAATCAGAAATATGAATATAAACAACAAAATCTATTTTCTGTAATCAACAATATGAGTATAAACAACAAAATCTTAATCAAGGACCTTACCTTTGATGGTCTCCACTAAGTAACTTCATGTGTTGTTGTTCGTGTTGGCTCTATTGGACCCTGCTATTAAGATTCAATACATATTATTCAATAAGATTAACAGTGGAGCATAATGAAATATTGAAAAGTGTGTTACCTTATTGAGCTTCTCTTTGTTTCAAGAATAGCTTAATATTATCTACTGAACAAGCCCAACCACGTGAAGGTGGAAGCTCATTTGTCCCTTCCCCCTGCCCCCCAACATCACTCTAAATTCCCCATTAACATATAACATTCCTTCATTCTTTCATCCATTAATAAAATATAACATTACATTCATTATCACATAAAATTCATTCATTATAAAATAATACGATTACAATCATTTATTTTTTCTTTTTTTTTTAAGCTAAGTAAAGACTAAGTGTTCCATCGTTTTCTTCATCATTTTTACCCTCTTCAGTTGTTGTGCCCTCTACTCATGATCTTAATGTATGACTAGTCCTGTACTCATGATGAGGATGTCGGCAAAGGGGGGTTCACTGCAATAACAAAGAAATGGGTTAAATTCATAAGATTTTTTATTATTGTTACAAGTATTTCATTAATTAAAAGAACATTACAGGGGTGCTCTTTACCAGATGGGGCAACATCATCTTCCTGATCATTTTGTCTAGCCTCATCCTCAACATGTTGAACACCCTCTAAATCCTATGGAATTGAAACACGAAAGGTTATGTTAATTAATACACCAATTGCAATTAAATTCGTTTAAAGGAATAATAGTGGTCTTCTTTACCTGAAGGGGGCACATCATGTTCGTGATGTTGTCTACCCTAATCATGCTTCACTTGTTCACGATGCTCTACATGTTCTAAAATAAAATAAAAAAATGTTACATTAATTACTACACCAATTTCAATTAAATATTTTAATTGTACTAATAGTTACATAAATAAAATTGTATAGCACATGAGTACCTCCAGTACCAGGATGCACACCATGACCTTCATCATGTGCAGGTTATGTTCCACCCTTAGCAAGATGCATTGCAATGCCATGTACATTGTTATCATTACTTGCTTATTTAAAACAAATATAGTCACTTTATGTTGGAAATTAACATCGAATAGATTATTGCTCAAGTATTCAATTTTAAATAATTTTTATTTAGATTGTTTACCTGTGTGATGGATGCATTGGAATCTTGTGTTTCCCCACTCATTTCTCTTAGGCATTCAGCCACGGCTCCATAGCCTTCCTAGAAGGCAATTTTCATGTCATCTTCTATGGGCACTCTATTGAATTCAGAGCCCTGCTATTTTTCTTGGTATCATGAATTTTGCTTCTATTGTTTGATTAAAAAAAATGTTTGAATTTTTTTATTTCGATGCGATATTTCATTTATTGATACTTACAATTAGTGTGGCAACTTTCATATAACCATTAGAGCCAAGTTTGTGTTGCCCGTGCTTTTATAGTTTTGTCTTAGTTGCCTTCGATGTGTTGAGCAACCTATGAAAAGTTTGAAATGTGTTAAATTATATAAATATAAAGAGTAATTAGTACATAACTACATTGTTAATAGTATCACATACCTTCCTTCACCCAGTGGTGTATGTCCTTTTCTCTTTTCAGCTTTCTCCTTTCCATCTGAAACTCGGTCCTTCCACTCCCTCTCTGGAATCATGGGGGATGCTCGTACATTCTATTCTTCTCTAAATGTGTCCTATATTGGTCCCTCACATACTTTAGATATGTACCAGCTTTCTGAAGCACCTTGGTTTTGTTGAATGTGTCATTTCCGAACAACACAACCAAATAGTTTATGAGTTCATCTTTTAATTATTGATTTTGGGCATTCCACCGTGTACGTATGGTGGGCCCAAAGATCTCCGATGTAATATCATTTAGATGTTTATAAAAAACATCATTGTCTGCAAAAAAATCATGGGATCATTAGTCCAAAATGAGTGATCAATAAGTAAATTAAATTGGACTATATATAATAATAATTTTAAAGTACTTGGAACCTTCTCTATCTTTATGGGTACAAGATCATCGGTCACCACAAATGTGACCGGAAACGTTCCTGTACTAGTAATACAGGAAGATCTAGGAACTGCTGCTAAAATATCACCACTAGTGGCCTTTGCATCCCCAAGTACATGTCCTACTGCATAGGTAGGTGTAGTACTCGATGATGACATGTTTCTTGTTGTCGACATTGCAGTCGACAATATAGGTGTGGATGATGGGGTCAGATGAGGTGGTGAATGCACAGGAATATGGACAACACCTGAAGATTAATACATTAAATTTATGAGCAATAACACATTAACGAAAGAATAGGAACATGTAAAAATATGAGTTGGTGTATGCACAAAACATGGACATCACCTAAACTACTTGAAGTACCTAGATCATGGGCACCAGCTTCATGAGGATGCAAAAATTCCTATAAAAACAACACGTACATACTTTAGTTCATGACATAAAAGAGTATAAAATATAAACGATGAATGAACTTATGTTATAATTAAATATTTCATGACTTCTTACTTGAAATTTTTGTACTCTCTTTGTCAATTATTTCACCCTCTCTTGTATCTTATCAGTTTGAGGGACTATGAATAACAATTTAATAATTTATTTATTAATTTTTTTTTGCATCTTTCTTATCATTTCAACGGGGTTTATGGAATATGCGATGTCATCATCGCATAATAGTGAGTCCACCTTTGTATAGATGTTCTCAGCTACTATAGGTACCTTTCCCCGAACATCTGCCTATGACAAGAATATTAGTAACATTATCAAAATTAATCCAAAACCGTAAAGAAAAGAACATTATAATATAATATTTTCCTTATATTTAATTTGTACAATTACAATGAGGTTTACCTGCTCAGGAAAAGTGCCCGAAGCTACATCCCTGTCTGTGCTATGTGTTGTATCAATGTCACACTATGACCAAAATTAAATATAAAAAAACATTACTGAAATGAAACCAATAGACCTACCAAAAAAACTTAATAACAAAATGGTATATTGAAGTCATTAATTGGAGGTTGGTTTAAATGGTATATATAAGTACGTACCATCCCACATGATAGTAACTTTGTTTGTATTTATGCGATTCAAATTGTAATTGATTAGTAGCTCTTCCCCTACACTTATTGATTTTATCGCACATACGAATACATGGTTTCCCTCGTGTGCCTCGAGTATGCAATTGGGTTGCCTATAAGTTGACTCAGGTCATGTACTATTTATAAAACCTGCAACATTCCCTGTTGCTTTTGGCCTTCCGTCAATGTACATAGCCACTCTTTTACTTTGATCATTATCTTTTAGCTGTATATAATTTTCTAACAATGCATACCTACGCATACTTTGTGTATATTGAACCACATCATATTTTTGTAATTGTAACAAGGTCTGACATACTTAATTAATTCAGCAACTTTTTTGTAATAGACCTTTATGCCGTCCATGGAAAATAGTCCCAAACCATGTAGTGACGATGGTGCTATGTGATATATCCTCCTGTTAACACAAAAATCAATGTTTATTGGAGGAAGTTCCTTGGGTACCCATTGTATCTATAGGTGTTTGTACCTCAAGGGCACCTTGATGTCGCCTATGCTCTCGTCATCATAAGAACATGACCCCCCTTGAGAAAGAAAAAATTCCATGCATTTATGGATTTTTCTTCTAATATTTTGACCTCTAGTTGATATCCCTCTTTAGACCTACTACTTGTCTCGTTTTCCTCTTCTCTTCCTGAATTTCCCTCACTCGAGGAAGACACATCTAAAAAATACCTATTTGGTGGTACCTGCACTCCATTAAATGAGAGAGATAGTTTGGAGAGGGTTGATTGTTATTGTGAGAGGAAATAAATTTTAGGATTCCATGGAGAGAGACAACAAGAAGTTGTAATAGATGGTTCACTATATCTTGTTGATTTTTTGCAAATATTGCAAATACATTTGAGGGTGGGTTGTCAAAGGTCCATTGTATGGATTGATAAGAATGTATCATGCTTTTTCCCCAAATTCATCATTGAGGGTAAAGTTGATGATGAAGTCAGCCCTAAAGTTTATGTTGAGATTTAAATTCGAATAAAACCAACTAGGGCCTCAAGTGTTGATAATTGTATTAGAGTTGCTACTAATGTGGAGGTTTCAAAAACTGAGCAAGTTTGTTTTCCTTGTAATTTTGGAGTTTCAAAAACTCAGAAAAATAGTCTTCCTTGTCACTTAAACAATATACGAGGGTTGAGAAAGTGGAATGAGCTATACCATGTGGATGTCAGGGTGGTTTAGGTGAGAAAAAAAAATCAAAATTTTGATAAAATATAGTTGCTAAAACCTAGCTTATTATTAAACCACTCCAAGATGGGTGTAAATAGAAAGCAATCAAATAATAAATGGTTTATGTAGGCTGTATTGACTTATACCTGTCGATCCATGAGAAGAATCATCACCTTGCCTTTATGTAGATTGTGTAGGATCCTTGTCAAAGGGGTTCAAGTTCGTACATATGTAATGCATTTATCTTATGTTAGCTTACATCTCATATGAAGGTCAATCATAATCAAATTTACATGTCACATGATACGTATGCTAAAAATTACATAGTAAACAACATGAATAGATTTATTTCTTGTTACAATATGCAGTCATCATAGTTTATACAAATACTGGAAGGAATGTTAAACAACATTCTTCAGGATTATAAAAAATCAATCATTTCATCACACTACACAATACACAATTAGGGGTAGGTAAAAGTAACTTATTTATTGATTAGAATTAGGTACATACAACTAAATACATGTTTGTCTTAAGCATTTTATCAAATGGTTCACTACCTTGCATAGACAAGGCAGCGAACTGTTTGAAAAGATATCTCAAAGAAATGTATTCTCATGGTGATGGAATGCCATGACAATCCATAGTAATTTGATTTTCATGGCATTCCATCACCATGAGACCACATTTCTTTAAGGCATTTTTTCTAACAGTTCACTTCCTTGTCTAGGTTACCACATTTTTCATACATTGCTTATATTGGTCAAATAGTGCAAAACATATATTCAACATAGCTTCGCAATGTAAATTCGGATTACAAATTCTCTAATTACATATAGAAATGTTTAATATCCCATAGGTCAATTTTGATCTTTTTCTTTGTATAGTAATTATAAATAAATGGGATGTTATAATTATATGTAAATATGATATTTCAATTTCAATTTTTACATATAATTATAATATCCCATATAATAGTTCTTAATATAAATAGCACCCTTTTCAAAGAGTGCAACACTTCATTATTTATGCCCTTTGAAAGCAACATAAACTTTCATAATCAGGTCTACACTTCTTATTTAAATTAGATTTTGCAGTTCTCATTTCCATTCAAGACTAGACACCAAGGAACTAGACAAATGCACTCAGGAATAGAAGATTTAAGGAGAAAGGATGAGTAGGTACTTGATACAATCCCAAGTGAGGATTTGGAACAGATTCTAGTGGACGACTTTGAAGCCTCTTTGAGGCAAAAAAAAGAAGGCATTGGATAGGTATGACTAAGGGAGGGTACTGATCTGGATTCCAAACCACAAATTTCGATCCGAACTGACATAGGTGATCATGATAGATGAATAAGGCTCTGATTACTGTGAATGAAGGGATATTGAGAGAAGGTGGCAAGGGATTAGGACACTTCAAATCCAAAGATGAATTTGGTTTTCATGAGATATCAAATTTATCTCTTTAAGATAAAGCTTGTTGTTCGATAAGGACAGGAAATCTACATCATGAAAATATAAGGATCTAAATAGGTAGGCAGATCGAGACATGAATGTAGGAGGAGAACTAAGGGAAAATGGTCCATCACTTTTGTTTGAGTTGCCTATGTACAGAGGAGACATTTCAGCAGCAATGCAGGAGACTTTTTAACTCAGATGAGCTCACTTGGGATGAACTGTGGCATCCAGCCAGAAGTATTTTGGGCAAGAACAGGAACTGGTGTGATGGTTTTGTCTATGAAGTGATTCTATGCCCAATGGTTGACATCCTTGATTCCAAGGAAGCATGCATATAGATGATCGATGGGTACATAAGATCTGTCATTGGACAGGCGGTAGCAAGTGCTATTCTGGACTTGAATTCGTGCGACTAGACTAGTGTTCAAGACATTTACTTCAATCTAGAATATTACATATTGGATCCACTAGAGGAAGAGTCTTAGTCGGAGTATGAGGATGCTCGGGAGGCTAGGGCTGTGCAAGAAAGGAAGAAGGATTTCATGGCAGAGGCCTAGGAGGTGTTTTAGGTGGGTGTCATAAACTATGACTTGGGGACCTTCAGGAGATTCCTTAACTCAAATGATAACTGGCTTAGTGCAGCCTCGGTTGTGTATGTGGTGGACATTAGTGAAAGACTCGCTGTAATTTTTCGTTATTTCGAATAGTTTTTTTTTTGTTTCTACTAATATGTAGCCTGCATATGGGATGTAAGGGAGCTATCTCCTTTTGATCACTTAATAATAAATAAATAAAATTTGTAATTGTAATAGATGTGTGAGTTCTGATCTTCTAGTATGCTTAAGGTTCATATTGACAAGACGTGTTGGTCACCTCGCACATCACATATGATGTCTTCCCCTAACATTCAATTTACTATCCATATACAAAATAACTACTTGAGACAATCCCAACATTCAAATAAAATCCTTCAAAGCCTTCATAAAGTGTATAAACCCTTGCAATACCAAGAACAATTCCCTTAAAAACCCTAGAAGATCATTGAAAAGGGAAACAAATAATTATGATTATGTTTGAAATGCACATAAGATGAAGCTAAGTGATTTCTCACCTATAAACTAATTTCCTCCTCCTGTGAATCTCCTCTCCTACACATGAATGAACTCTTAATTCACCACCATCTGCTAATCTCCTCTCCTGCTTTGCCTTGTGGGAATGAAGTTTTTCAAAGTCTTTTGCTTTTCCTCGCGTGAATGAAGTTTTTCGAAGTCTTTTGCTTTGCAGAGTAATTTGAAATTGAAATTGACCTATGAGATATTATTGTATATGGTGAAAATGGATACAACAATATTGAAAGATTAAATTAATTCAACCACAAAACCCTAGCCTAACAACAACAAAGATCCACCATAACATATGAAGATTACCTAAGACAATGCAAATCAAATGAAATCACAAAGATTATACCATCACATGTCCAATAGGGTTCGAATCTCCATTCTTCCTATCTCCATTGATCTTGCTTGATATATTGGCTCTCAGATTTTATATGTGCACAAGAGCTCAACAAAGAACGGAAATGTGGTTGCAAGTAGGATCTCCTATGAAAAGCGTAGTGTAGTTAAGTGCATAAATTGATTAGCCAGTCAGGGTTTGATAATGAAGGAAGCATCTCCTTATATAGAAGACACCATAAGAAATGGAGGGAAAAGATTGAGAGGTGTAAAAGAGGTCGGCTATGATTAGAGGGTAGGTAGAGAAAATAATAAAATAATGAAAGGGGTAGGTAGTGTATGAATTAAGAGATGAATGACATGTGTCATGGGTAGAAAAGGCTAATGAATTAATTAATTAAATAAATATTTATTTAATTAATAGAGGAAGTGGGATAATTTAAATAAATAAGATATTTATTTAATTTAAGAAAAGGATAATTTAAATAAATAAAGATTTATTTAAATGAGAAATAAGGCTAGAAGAGGATAAATGAATGAATTAAATAAATAAAGATTTATTTAATTAATAGAAGAAATAGGCTAAAGTAATTAAATAAATAAAATATTTATTTAATTAGACATGACAATTTTAGGTGTCTACATTTCGCCCCTCTTTGAGACAATGCAGCTTGTCGCGTTGTTTCAAAGAAGATAATATGAACTGATACAAAGTTGCCCCAAGATGGGAATGGTATGCCCCCTCGAGAGATTGGATGAAAATGTCTAGAAAGATCATACACAATCTCTTGATAAGAAAGAAAGGCTAGAATGGACTGACCAGATAGGATTGAGTGACAGAGTCACGGGATAAAGAAGACTGACTCGGGAAACGAGGGCTAGGGCAGTCTATAAAATAGACCACGAGGGGAAAACATCCTCATTGTCATCCACACATCCAAGAGATCAAAGTGTAGAGAGAGAATAGAGCAGCAACAATCAGCAGTGATGGCATTGGTTCACAGATTCAATCGTGTTCACTGATTCTAGAGGCCAGCAGAGGCAGGAGAGCCGGTAAGTACCACAAAACCTCCTTGTATTTTGTTGCAATAAATGTTGTCATTAATGCATCTTAGGTAGCGCAATAAATGCATGTTTAGGAAATGTCAAAAATGTCCAAAAACTTTTAGGCGCATCTGTGTGGGTGCCAGGTACGTCTATGTTTGTGCCAGGCGTGTCTATGCTGGGAAAAGTGTCTGTGCCAAATGCGAGCACATCTGCGTTGTTCAGGCGCATTTGTGAAATGTGGGCATGTTTGTGAAGGACAGGCACGTCTGTGTATTTCAGGCACGTTTGTACAGAGCAGACACGTTTACGCAATCTTTAAGCATGTTTATGTCATGAAGGCACATTTATGTCTTCAAGGTCAAATCGGCAGTTCTGTGATGAACATACGTTGTCGATTGGATAAGATACTAAGAGGATACACTCAAGTAGGTCCTCTAGGGAAGACTAGGATAGAAGATAGGGCTAGGATTGATAATTATGTGATAGAACATACGTTGCCAATTAGGAAACTACTCAAGAGGATTCACCCAAGCAGAGGCCCTCGGATAGGGTAGATCTAGGCACTTTGTGATGAACAGTGAGTACCAAGACATAGTACTTTGTGATGAACAAGGAGTGCAAAAATGTAGTACTTTGTGATGAACAAGGAGTACCACTAGGATAATCAGCAACACTTTGTGATGAATAGTGAGTGTCACTAGAATAGAAGCAACACTTTGTGATGAACAGTGAGTGTTACTAGGATAGAGTACCATATGCACTTAGATAAAAAGTAGCATTTTGTGATGAACAGTGAATGCCACTATGACTGACATGATTGATTTGCTTGACCGTAGGAGTATTTGCCTATGCTAGAGTCATGAGAGAGATTCTCGTCGACTCAGAGGTTGTGACTAGAGTTGACATTTGAGGACAGAGTTGCCATTGAGGGTATGGGTTTGCGATTTATTATGTATGTGCCTGAGTTTCAGGTGAACATGGGTTTGCTGACTGCACTGGCTGAGAGATGGCACTCAGAGACATGTACATTCCATTTGCCGATGGGTGAGATGACAGTCACCTTGGAGGATGTATGCAGGATTCTGTGGATACCAATCGATGGGGAGTTAGTTCCTTACGATCAAGATGGAGACAGGGATGCACTGAGATGAGTGTTTCAGGATCCAAGACAGGAAATGAGGGCTGGACACGTGGCATGGGACATGATGACATGCACTGGATTAGAACTACCAGCATCACTGGTAGGAGTGATTAGTGGGTTCTTATGTATCAGTTTTGTACCATTTTGTATTATGATGTAGACACCTTTGGGTGATTTTGTAGCCATATGATTTTGACATCATTGTATCATGACACTTTATATATATATATATATATATGAGATGATTCATCTTTGTGGCAGCTATATGCATGTGTACCTATGTGATGAGATGTTTCATGATGTATGTTTCTATGTGATGGATTATGATATGGATGTAAATATGTACATAATGAAATGCAATATTTTTGTTCTTTTATGTTTTATATGTTATGCATATGTGAATGTGAATGTATGAAATGTAAATGAATATGATAATGCAAAGAACTATTTACATGATGAGAATGCAAGATGTGCTAACATGTGTTATGTACAGGATGTGATGCTATTGTGATATCTATATGTATGTATGAAATGCTTAATATGTGGTAATGCAGGTGCAACTACATGAAATGCAAATGTTTTTGGCGTGTCATTATACTCAGTCATGTGATAGCAGGCTACATGGACTCAAGAAGGATGATGGAAGTCAATCAAGAAAGGGGGATGGAAGATAGAAGATATGAAAGTGAAAGAGCTTCTTGTGTGTTATCATCATTGAGCTTTATTATGGCAAAATAGGTTATGACAATCGAGGCATATGTTCGACCCATAAAGTCATTATACATGTTTGCATGGAGATAAGACAGTTGCAAACAAGGAATGCCCTAGTTCATACTAGACTCTCAGTGTCCTCATATCCTTGGACAAGTCATAGCATTACTAAGAGACAATCCGCAGACAGCAAAAGAAAATAGGTGATGATACCCCATCCTCGCCTTTCTAGTCAAAGACATCCTAGAGATAAAATCTCTAGTCAGAGACATCCTGGAAAAGCTAAAAGACATGTCACCAGAAAGATAAAATCAAAAGAAAACCAAGACTTGACACCAACATCCACTATAGTCCTCAAGTTTACTATCTCTTGTCACTTGTATAAGTCTAGTTTGATTGTGGTCACAATTTTTACTTTCACAAAAAGGATAGATAGCACTGAACCATATGTTGTCTGAGTCTGCTGAAAGATTTGATTTGTTGAAGCCCATTGTTGTTGTTGTGTCTCATCTGAAACTAACTGAATCCATGAAATTGATACTTTATTGCGAAGAAGATGGAACTTTATTGCAGATTGGTGATGCAAATGTTGCTTTATTGCAGATTGTGCATGTATAGACTGAACAAAGCTGGAAGAAACAATGCTCCTCAAAACATGTGATGCTCTCAGTTCCACACCCATTACTAGACGTAGGATTTGCCTTAGCCACAGATAGGAGCTGATTTATTATGGATGGAAAGGGATGAAAAGGAATGTTTATTATGAATGATTAACCAATCTTGGGTATATCAATAACAAGCCATGATGGGAATGGTGTATGTTTATTATGGATGTATAGGCTGTGAGTGTGTGCAAAGTGAAGGATGAAATGGAATCCTGAAGGAGGGAGGAGAAATGTCTCTACACATGGCGCTGGTGACCCAGTTTTTACCATGGTACTTGCCCAGGGCGCCACTGAAGTGGTTTTCACCGTTGGACAAAATGTTTTTCTTTACTTTTTTTATTTTTCAAATTTTTTTTTTGTGTCACAAGGTGCCTATTTGCCAGGTTTTCACAAAGTAACGATTTTTTATGTTTTATGATTTTTTTGTATTTTTGAATCTTTTTTATTTTTTTTTGTATTTTTTTTTTTGTATTTTTGAATTAGGATACTCTGAAGAGCTATGTGTAAAATCTGCGAAGGTGCATGTTGTTGATAGGATCCTCCAAAGGTTCACCCTTTGTGGTTGAGAGCTGACATGCACCAGATCGATATGTTGTTGTAATGATGTAAGGACCAAGCCAATTTGGTTCGAACTTGCCCTTCTTGTGTCTGTCTTGCTGATTTTTAGGATTTTCTTTGAGATTTAAGTAACCTACCTCAAATGTGTGAGGCTTGACTTTATGATTGTAGATGCATTGTTCCTTGACTGAATGATATGCATCTCAAGTGACTATCTTGCTTGATGAAGGAACTGAGATAGAATTACTAGCCTGTGGACTACATAGGCCCATATGCATGTCACCTAAAGAAGTTTGGGCATCCATGACAACAATGTCCTTCAAGGAAGATCCATTAAAGGTCCATGATGTATCACCAGAAGGAAAAGGATGTGTGGAACAAGTGGATGAGTGATGAAGGCTTATGATTGCGAAAAGAAGTGAAAGTAGGATGGCATGATGGAAACTTAGGATCAACAAGTATGCTTTTTGACTTAAAATTTTAGAACTTTTGCCCCCAGTTATTTTGGTATTAGGGGAGATCAACTCTTGCTCTTTTTGCTTCATAGGATTTTTATCCTTGACTTTGATTTTTGCAGAGTCCAACAACTTTTGATTTTTACTTGGACTAAAGCACTTTTCTTTATTTTTCTTTTCAAAGCTTGATTCTTGATCCCCAATGAGTAAGGAATTTTCTAATTCTTATTGATCCAAGTCTAGGAGTGGAGTGTAAATGGAATGAGTGGATGATATGGTAAAGCTATGTGATTTATCAAGAGAGCTGGCGATACACTCAATAGATTCTTCGCTGGAGCCATTCTTAGGACTATTGATATCAAGAGATGCTTGCACCACTAGAGGAGATTTGCATTCAGACTTAGTAGCCACAACACTAGGTGGTTCACACCTAATTCCTTGGCATTGCAAATTGTTTGTAGGTTGTTCCTATTGACTAAATACCTTAGGAGATAATGGGAGTTGGTCAACATGAAATATATACTCACCACATCCTAGGTCTTTAATCTTGAACTTTTCTTTTAGCTCTACTTGTTTGGATTTAGAAGTTTTCAATGATTCTGGATCCACATAGGCTGATGAAGGAATAGCTTCTCGATTGACTGGTATTGTTATTTCTGATCTAGGTTGGAGATTGTTGTAATAGATGAATGGATTCAGGTCAGCTTTGATGGTCACTTCAACTCTGTTGTGTGGAAACTTAATGCATTGATGGTATGTAGATTGGACTATGCTCATCTCATGAATCCATGGACGTCCTAGCAATATGTTGTATGTGAGATCCAAGTCTAGGACTTGACAAACCACATCTTTTGTAACTAGCCCAACTCTGAGAGGTAAGGTGACTGTACCTTTGGATGAACGCTCTTCATCATCATATGCCTTGATGGTAATTTTGTTTGTAGAATTCACAGCTTTATCAGAATATCCCAATTGTTTAATAGTGCTCAATGTACAAATGTTTAGACCTGCTCCTCCATCTATCAGGACTCATTTTATTTGATGTTTGTGTATGAAGGCTTCAATGTGTAAAGGTGCATTATGTGGTTGGCTCACGGAGGTGTCATCGACTTCTGGGAATGTAAGGGAGTGTGGAATGGAAAGGTATCCCACCATGGCTTGAAACTTGTCCACGTTTAGATCAGCAGGGATGGAAGTGTCTCTCAAAGTTTTATCAAGAATGGCTTTATGTGCAGGGGATATGCATATGAGCTCAAGGACAGAGATAAGTGCAGGTGTCTTCCCCAACTGTTCTACAAGGTCATACTCAGGTTTGGTTGATGAGGAACCTGTATTTTTGGTTGGAGCACCTTGCAAAGTGAATTTACCTCGACGGGTTGTGACATTACATTCAAAGGTAGGTTCGGAAGAAGATCCAATTCCTTTTAGGATAATTTTGGGTCTTTGGGTAGAATTCTCAGGCGTTTTGTCCTTGATGATAATGGTAGGGACATAACTGTCCATCGAAATGTGATTGATAGTTGAATCATAGTTATAGGATTCTCTGGTATAGTTGGTCAGGTCATCTGTGGCTTTAGCTTTTCCTTTTTCATGTTTTGGGAATAGTTTCTTAAACATCTCATGTTCTTGATTAGATGAGTTTCCTTCAATCTCAATGGCACCTCTATCAATGAGATCTTGTATGATGTTCTTCAGTCGATGGCAATTTCCTATTTTATGACCTTTGCTCTTATGAAACTCATGATACTCGTCATCATTCCACGAATTTGGTTTAACCTTTGGTTCATATGGAGGAAAATCTGGAACTGTGATTACTTTGTTTGCCACTAACTTTTTGAAAACTGACTCAAGTGGTTCTCCCAATGGGGTGTACTTCCTTCGTGAATTTGAAGTAGTTTGAGTATTCACTTGATTGTTTGTAGAGCTTGATCCAGAAAAAATGATTTTGGGTCGCACCATATTGGCATCCACAACACCATCATTGACTGTGTTCTTGTTTTTGTTCCAAAATCTTGGCTTGTCTTTTCCTTTAAAGTCATCTTTATTTTCTTTGAATATTTTGACGATGCCTTTTTCAATTAGGACCTTCTCTGTTGCTAAGCCTTTTTCAATGACATCCTTGAAGGTGGACAAACAAGCTTTTCTTAGGTCATAACCAATGTCTTTGTTAACATTCTACGTGAACATTTCTACCATTTGTTTTTGTGGAATTTCACAAGAGCATCTGCTAGCTAGATTCCTCCATCTTTGTAAAAATTATGAAAAAGACTCTCCATCTTTTTGCTTGGTGTTGCACAAAGTAGTGACTGATATGTCTATCTCTATGTTGTAGGAGAAATGCTAGATAAATGCCTCTACTAAGTCACCCCATGACTTAATTCCAGTTGGAATTTGGGAAAACCATTCCATAGCTTGATCATCTAAGCTTTGTGGGAATAATCTCATCAAATATGTCCCTTCTGCTGCTACCTCAATGCAAGCTATGAAAAACTATCTTATGTGTGCCTTAGGATCCCCTTTTCCTCTATACTTATCAAACTTAGGTGTGATGAAATGTGTTGGAAAAGGAGGCATTGGAATGCTCTTGTCAAATGGATAAGGACATATGTCTCTTATTGTGTATGTTGGCTTCGGTGTATTTATGTCCTCCATTTTCTTTTGTAAGTCCCTGATTTGTTGCTCCAAATTGTTCTTCGGTGGAGATCGACTTCTTGGACCATACCCCATGCCTAAACCACCGGGTGGAGGAGGAGCATGTTGCATATATGGATGGTATTGATCATACACATGTTCATATGGAGGAGGTCTATAATGATGTTGTGTATGTGTATAAGGACCACTTTGTATAGAGTCATGGTGAGGAATGGAATATCTGCTTTTTCCATGTATACCATACTCTATAGGCATGTCATGAGTTTGTTCTAGTGTGTTGCCCCCAAATTCAACACGGGGTTTCCTTGTGTCCAAATTTTGAGCATGCCTTTGAATATCCAATTGCTTTGGTGGTTGATTCTTAGCATTGGTATGTGATCGAGCATATTTTTCTACATAAGACTTCCATAATGGTCTGTGAAGGTGAGTATCATATGCTTGACCATGTCTGTAAGGGACCTCTGGTTTTTGAAACAAAGATGATGGCGATTCAGGCACCATATGTGGTCCTCTATTGCCTCCACTATTAGGCCTCCTTTGATCCATGTTGGAGTGAGTTTGTTGCAAAGGTCTATGTTCCATTATTTGAGACATGTCAAAATCATGAGGGATCTTGGTTCCACTTTGTGCCATCACTTGTAGAAAGTATTGTCTATCTCTCCTTATTATTTCCTCAATCAATCTATTGAAATGAGGATCCATAATGGTGTCTTCCACTTCTACTGAATGTACAGAGAAGTTGTCCATATTGTCATTATGTGTATCATTGTTGTTTATAGTGTCCATGTGCTCAAAATTTGGAATGTTTCTATAGGCATCCATGTCAGGTAATGTAGTATGATCAGAATTGAGAAAGACATCATTGTCATACTCATAGGCAGTCATGTTTGTGGACTCTTGAGCCTCTTTAACTTCTCTCCTAGATTTCTAGGAACGGGTTTCAACCATGAACTAGGTATTGAACAAGATGTGAGAGACTAGATGAAAATGGAAAGAGTATGGAAGACCAAGAGTTGGATGGAATGTAAATGAATCTGAGGTGTACTTGTAATGCCCAAAGTGTAAGACCAAGTATGTATGTAGTAGAGTAGGTGTGACTTCCAAAGAGATGACAGTTTCTCTTGATGAGATCAGTTGACCTTGACTCTAGGTAAGACCAAATGAGACCCAAAGGTGATAGACCTTGATGAGGGACCACTTAGCAAAATGTTGTTGTATGTAGTGTGTTGACAAAGTATGATGAGGACAAGCAAGTGACCTTTTGACTCAGGTTTAGACAAATGTGAATGTAATGTAAGGTGTAAAGCAATAATGGACTTTGTGAGACGCAAAGACAGGTTTAATTCTAGATGAAAACCTAAAGAGATAGCTTAGGAAGCTCAAGAATTCTGAAACTGATTGCTCTTGTTTGTTGGACTGTAAATTTTTCCAATTTGTGAAGTTGTTTTGTTGTGACCCAATCTGAAATTTTGACTTTTTTTCGTGACAAGAGGACACAATGTTGATGAGGACTCAATGTTTGCAAGTGTTTAGACTCAAAATGACTCAAAAGAAAGTGTGTTGTTTGATGTAAAATTGTTTTGCATACACTTGAAGGCACAAAAGACACAAAGTTTTAAATGTTTGGTCTTGAATGTTTGATAGTTCAAAATAAGACGAGCACAATTCTTATGGTTGGCCAGGACAATAGTTGTTGATCCCACATAGAGTTTCCCCTGAGGCTACGCTATTCAGAGTAGATACTTAGATGCTTGACCCCACTAGCTCCACCCTTGACACTCACTTCTCGGGGTAGCCAAGCATCAGTCCCCATGAAAACTCCTCATGGAAAAATTTGTATCTCTACTAAGAACCATATGTGTGTGGGCCGCTACCAGAGGTCCGACCTCCTGCCCCAACAACTAGAAGGATTTTGGCTTCTAAAACAAAAAGGTGCTAGTAAGGGCATCCGCTCATGTGGCCATACATGCAGCACTTTCAGCTCTATAAATACAGAAGGCTCCTAGCTAGTAGGGGTTACGCCCTACAAATGATCAAATAAATTTGATCAAACAGGTTTATGGGGAGACATAGTGTTGGTATGAACTAATCAACACACGTTATTCATAGTTTTCAACATGAATACAGTTATTTATAGTGGTTTGGAAGAAGATGGCTTTTCTTTTGCTACCAATTGGGTCATTCTCTCCTCACTAGTAGTCCTAATGACCACACAAGGACACATGCCCTCTAAAGATGAAACAAAAAGAGCCTATTGCTCAAGACACAAAAGACAATGGTTCAATTTTAGTGCACCAATGGAAGTATTTGCTAGTCTATGAAAAAAAAACACACAATAGATATCAAAAACCCTTGCCAAGGTCTTGCAACAAATATTTGTTAGTATTTTGGATTGTTTCAAATGATCACCCCTTCCTGCAAGCACACAAGTTAGGTAAATTTTAGATCCAAAAGACTTTGTGAAATAGGAGCCTTCAACAATGCATTTTATTGACCAATTCAAAGATCTGATTCATCATAAAAAAATACCACATGTAAAATTTTAAGAGATTTCCAGAAATGTAAGAAAATCTAAAAAATTTGCTAATTTGCTCCAAAAATTAATTTTTTATGAAAAATCATAAAAAAATCATATAAAATGCAAAATCAATCCAAAAAATCTAAAATTTTTACCGAAGAGTCCTAATGGTCTTCCAAACTTGCATAAAAAAATTTCTGCAACAAATCCAAGCAGTTTGTGAGATGTGAGTAAAATAATGCAAAACCCTAATTTTCAAGGATCAGTTTTTGAGGAATGATTTTTCATCAAATTTAAAATAATAAAGAATATATCCTATTTATAATTTTTAGAGATTTCCAAATATGTAAGAAAATCTAAACAATTCACTAATTTTCTCTCAAAATTAATTTTTTATGAAAACTCATAAAAAATTCATATAAAATGAAACTTTGATCCAAAAAATCTGACCTTTTTACTGAATCCTTCTGATACATTTCCTGACCTTTAGAAAAAATTTTATGCCAAAATTTGTAGCCATTTGTGCGATCTAATCAAAATAAGAAAAACCCTAATTTTTAAGGATCCGATTTTTAGGGAAATGTTTTGCATCAAAATTAAAATCACAAAGCACATATCCTATGTATAATTATGAGATATTTCCAAAAATGTAAGAAAATCCAAAAAATTCTCTCATTTGCTCTCAAAATTAATTTTTTATGAAAAATCATAAAAAAATTCATAGAAAATGAAAATGTGCTCCAAAAATTCTGAATTTTGGATTGCGATCTCTTGATACTGTCTTCAACCTGCCAAAAACATTTGGTGGAAAATTTCTATGCCGTTTGTAAGATATGATCAAATCTCTCCAAGATCTTGATTTTGTGTCCAAAACCCTAGCTGCACAAGGTTATTCTCCAAATTGTTTTACAAAACAGCAATATAGGGTTATAGAAATCTACAAAAAAACATAGATCTAACAAAAATCCATGTCCCACTGGGCATGCCAAAATGTATATGGTGAAAATGGATACAACAATATTGAAAGACTAAATTAATTCAACCACAAAACCCTAGCCTAACAACAAAAAGATCCACCATAACAAATGAAGATTACCTAAGACAATGCAAATAAAATGAAATCACAAAGATTATACCATCACATGTCCAATAGGGTTCGATTCTCCTTCTTCCTATCTCCATTGATCTTGCTTGATATATTTGCTCTCAGATTTTATATGTGCACAAGAGCTCAACAAAGAATGGAAATGTGGTTGCAAGTAGGATCTCCTATGAAAAGCGTAGTGTAGTCAAGTGCATAAATTGATTAGCCAGTTAGGGTTTGATAATGAAGGAAGCATCTCCTTATATAGAAGACACCATAAGAAATGGAGGGATAAGAATGAGAGGTGTAAAAGAGGTTGGCTATGATTAGAGGGTAGGTAGAGAAAATAATAAAATAATGAAAGGGGTAGGTAGTGTATGAATTAAGAGATGAATGACATGTGTCATGGGTAGAAAAGGCTAATGAATTAATTAAATAAATAAATATTTATTTAATTAATAGAGGAAGTGGGATAATTTAAATAAATAAGATATTTATTTAATTTAAGAAAAGGATAATTTAAATAAATAAAGATTTATTTAAATGAGAAATAAGGCTAGAAGAGGATAAATGAATTAATTAAATTAATCAAGATTTATTTAATTAATAGAAGAATTAGGCTAAAGTAATTAAATAAATAAAATATTTATTTAATTAGACATGACAATTTTAGGTGTCTACATTTATAATTGTATTTAAATGCAATATTTCAATTACATAATTAAATGGGATATTATAATTATATTTAAACAATTAAAATTGACCTATGGGATACTAAACATTTTAATATGAAATTATAAGTAAACATTGCCAAGCTATGGGATATTATACATTTCTATATGTAATTATATGTAAAAATCAAAATTGGCTTATGGGATATTAAAGATTTCTATATTAAAAATTACTTATGATATTTTTCAAAGGTTTATTGCTCATAACCTATTAGTACATTGATGCAATATTTTATACCATGTTCTACCACTATGTTGTTTTGAGGCTTTTAGTTTGAAAAATAAGTAAAGCTAAACATAAAGAAAAATCTATTCAAATTTTATAGCGGGTGATGAAGAAGGAAAGTTAACGTTGATATTATGCTCACTATGACTAGTTCTTAGTTTGGTCCAGGGTGTTCCAAACAAATGCACTAGAGTATTGCGTTATGCACTAGCTAGACAAAGTGTGTGGATATTCATTGGACCAGGTATAGTGTGGGTTGGGTGACATGTAGTTCATGTCCCCACTCTTGGAGTAACGTGTGGGTTTTAGCACCTAGTTGACTAGACATTGTGATTGATAAACTAGCTTGTCGATGACTTGTAGATATTATGAATATTATCAATCTCCCTCTCCCTCTCCCTCTCTCTCTCTCTCTCTCTTAAATGTCTCCATCCCATTTTCTCCATTCTCTCCATGTCCTCCCTTTCTCTTTCTCTCTCACATCTCTCTCTCTCTTTTCCTATTACTCTATTTCTCTCTCAAGTCTCTCTCCCCTTCCGTCTCTCCCTATCTCCCTCTCTCTTTTCCTCTATCTCTCTCTCTCTAGCTTAGATGAGTTCATTTTAGATACATTTAGTTAATTATATGCATTAGGGATCTTATCTTGTTTCAATTTGATTACTTCTTGCTCCTGTTCTCTACTTCTATCTCCTACTAACATACACATAAATCCGAAAATGATTTGTTTGATCTTGAATTGTATTTTATCTACAACTAGACCAGAGCCTTATTTCCTTTGGGAAATAGAGTTATTCATTTACAAAACCTACGTATAACTCTAAGAGATAGTTTTTTAAATCCCCTTTTAGATAGATCTATCAGCTACCCAACCTCCAATGTTATATAGATAAATGATACTTTTCATAGTTAGTTTAACTAAATTTAAATTTCCTTTGAAACACCAATTAAACAATGCACAACAGGAAAAACGATTCTTAGATGTATCTTGATAATTCAACCATATAACATCACATAAATTCTTCACACATAAATTTAGAGCAAAAATTATAAATCATAGATAATAATAGCAGAGAACTATTTTGAAAATGAAAATCCATGGCACAATTGTAAATAAGAGAACTGGATTTCTTTTTATTAACTTGAAATAATGTCTTTGTCTTGAAACATAGAAAATGCTTAAAACTTTTGAACTATAACTATCTATCTTCCAATTATCATAACTTTTTTTTTAAATGATTACATTGAATATTTTATAATATATCAAAGGGTCATTCCCTTTGATTGAAGTCTTTTAAAAATAGATTAAAACCTATAACTAATCATCTAGTTAGGCATAAATGTGCATTAGTTAAATGTGATGGATACTTCTCATTATATCTTGTGTCACAATCATGGATTGTGTATCTGGCTTCCACTTCCATCAGCACCATGCACTCCATGAGATATACTACCTTGTCAATGTCTTGGTCCTCAACAACTTTCAATGCACTTTTGAGTATGTGTTGGCACTCACAGATCCAACCCATTCTTTCTTTTTGTCCTCCATCTTTGTTGAGCAGGGGCAGGATGTTATTTGTGTTGTCACTAAGGAAATTTGCTCCCTCTTCTCTTAACTCTTCTAGATACCTTTCATGAGCCTTCATTATTTTTTCACAGTTCTGCACCGCATCCGAATGTGCTTCATCTCCACTTTATAATTCCCGGGACCTTTCCTATAGTCGTTTATCCAATCGCTCATATTCTTCAATGACAGTTTGATTCTTATTGTATATGTCCCAATACTTATCCATCCATGTCATTAGATTAGTGAATCTCTTTTGTATCTACACTGACATGGTTTCACTCTTTGTTTTTCTTAATTGCACCTATAGCTAATAATTTTCTTCTTTAAATTTGATTGCTTGGTCTGATGTTGTGAGCTTTCACCCTGTATCAGTAATCTTTGTGGCTCTTTTTGTTTTAACATTTTTTTCAATTGAACAATTTCTTTATTTAACTTGACTATTTCAAGTTTACTAGATTGACCTTATTTTACCAAAAACTGAATTTGTGCTTTGTTCAATTTAGCAATATTCACCCTTAAATAAGCTATCATCATGGGGTATGTTTCGCTAACATTTAGGGTCATGATGTATCCAAAGGCCTTTTGTGTATCAATGCCCATGGGATTATTATTTGGAGGGTATAGTGACCATATTAACATAGAATATTTGTCAGGGTTGTATAATGATCCCATGTATACTTGGGTCACACCCTCAGGAGACAATGTGTGGTTAGCATCAATGTCATGTAAAAAAATATCAAATACTAGAGCTGAATTCAGATCCAATCCTAGAAAGATTAACACACCTACATCTTGAAGTAGCTTCCTTCCTCTATCAGGAGTGATTAGGCTCATTTCTTATGCTACTTCACTCTCTAGGGTGGCTGACAATTATTGTTCATTTGAGGTGTTTACCTCTCCAACACCCTCTCTGATTGCTTTACCTTTCACTCTATACAAGAAAGACATAAATTCAGGATTCCTTACAAAATTATCATCAGATACAAAATAATTGCAAGCCAATTGCCTCGAGTCATCTTCCACCAGGATTCCTTCATAAGGATCCCTAACAAGTGACACTTGCTCTTCAATTACTATCATAGAGAATTGTTCAAACGAAATCTCTTATGATGACTCCTTCATCTAAGGACGATATTTCAATAGTTTTCTTTTCAATAAGCTTTTTGTTCAATCTCCCTATTATGATTGTCAATGGCTAGTTCAGCCTCCTTCTCATCCATATTCCTTATTAAATCATCCCTTAAATATGGGATGTGCTCATAATCACCAAGTTTCTACTTTTTTTTTACTGAATGAATATATCCTTAGGGATCAAAGTTCTTTCTTCGAGCACCGAACTTCATATTATAATGAAACAATTTATTCCATGTGAGCTCTTGTCCTTCTCTTTCATTCACAATGAATTCTCCAACACATAGGGGGGTATGTGTAGGATCATGGTGGGCCAAATAGGCCCTTAAGTGGCAATGAAAATCAGAAAACAGAGTTAGGCAACTTGATGTTAAAATTTGAATAAGTTACCAACATTATTTCAAAAATATGTAAGAATAGAATTTGTAACAAATTGAATGTAGTTTATAAGCTACTAGTTGTTTTCAAAAAAAAAATTATATTTGACAAAAATTTAAAATTTCAATGGAGTAGTACTAAAATTTCGGGAAAAAGATAAGAAGCGGGTGTTTTTTGACCACCCTAATCACAATAAAATAAAAATAGTTTTTTATAAGATTTTCGATATAAGTAGAAGACTCGGGTCTAGATGTGACACATTTTTTATTTATTTGTTTTTAAATAAATAATTAATTATAATTTTTTTACTACAACTTTTTTAAAATATAAAAACTTTGTATGTCTGAGCACCATAACTTGGTCAAAACTTAATGAAAATCAAATTTTCTTTTTTTAATCCTATAGTATACAAAGAATAGAATGTGACACATGTTTTGGATTCAAAGAATGTGATATCATTTGAAATTTATAGATATTTTTCAATCAGCCTATCAATCAGAACTTTAGTCAGAATATTGCCACTTTTTGGCCCCTCATGATCATGCACATACCCAAGATCCCAGGTAAAAAGGATTGTTTGTCATGGGGAAGCTAGATGCACGTGATTTGCTTCCCCCATCTGCCTTATGATCTCCAAATATGCTATCCTGTCAAGAACCGGTTTTGGCAATAATAATGGGGCCCCTTCAAATCCATAAATCCTAATGATGGTTACATTGTAGAAACAATACCAATCTCCCCAATTGTTTCTGATAGTATCATGCCCTCCAAAATATGTAGGCCTTAAGTCTCTTCACATCTTCTAAGAGTGCAAAGTTACAAGGGTGACCAAAAAATCTGTATAGAGTTTTAACAAAGAATTCCTCAAAATGAATATAACTAGACCTAACAAATATGCACTTCCAAATTGAGGTCCATAGTTGAATTGGCAGAGGCTAATTATCACCACCATATTTTCTTACCCTCATTTCCTAAGGCCAGACCTCCAATCCTTATCTGTAAAATGACACCATATGCATAAGTAAAGAATAATGTACAAAATGAATTTTGGAAGAGTCCCTTTGGATAGCAAAAAGTCTTGCCCCAAGTTACTCAGCTACAAATGTAGCAAAATCAAATTCTTTGGCCTTTAGGGATTGAATGTTTGCTGCAATGATCATGGATTCTATTCTCATAAAATCTAGAGTGTTCAACCCTAGAACCTAACCAACTCAGTAGTATGTATACTTAAAATAGTCTTTAAACAAATTTATATGAAATGCCAAGCCCTCCCCTATCTCTAATGGTGCCTCAGGATTAAGAAAGTGAAAGGGCAATCTTCATCTAGTGTAAGTGGTATCTAAACAATGATACTCTTCAAGAAAATGCCCAAGGATAATGGGATTATCATAAACCCCGGGCAAATCAAAAACTTCCAAAATTACCTCCTGTGATACAAAGAAACAAGGATTTCCATCCCGGTCACATATTGCCCTCTTTTTTGGATAAAAAATTATGTGCTAGTAGATTTAGAAGATCCACATTGACATAGACATTGGGAATAAAAAATTTTCCCACGCTCAACTTCCATGAATTGCATATTGGCTCAAGATTCTCACGCATGTGGTAATCATATAGGAATAACTCATAGCCTCTAATAGTTGTGTACACATCTCCCACATCAACATAGTTATCTTCTAATTTCCACTCTGTAGACCTCTTAGGTTTGGGGGTGGAACCTGACAGTTGTTCTAGCAGATCCTGACCCAATTTCCCTTCTTTTGCCCTACTTTTTTGGACTTGTTTCCTCCATTTTTTGTTTCTTCCCCTTACCCTTACTTGTCTCCCCTCTTTCCCTTTTTACAGAACCACTAGGTCTTTCCATTTTAGAAGCACTTGAATGTATTACTTGAAACAATCATAGAGAAATCTTAATGCGTCTGCAATTCTAGTGCAAAAATCTCCTGGATGTGTTTCTCAGAGAATTTTGGTCATGCAATAATAAATGTTTCAATGTATAAATCAAATAGCCATATTTTCAAAATTTGAATTATCTAACGACATATGTCATCGGCTTAACTCTCCCTTTCACTACCTCTAAGTTTGGCACCTTTCTGACAAATTAATTATTGTGGATAAATATGGAGATATCAGTAACTGTTTCCTTTTCATGTTATTTCAGCCTAAGTTATACTGATAAGAAATCGTTATGACATCCATCGGTATTAATTTTACTATCGGCATATCCAAAGATTGTTTTTCTGACTTCATAACTCATTCTGATAAGGGTGTCTCCTCATTTGTTATCCTTTTATCGCTATTGGTTTCTTAGTTTATAATTGTTAAATCAAGATAGGTCTCCCAATAGTAATCCATTTGTAAATCATTAGGATATTTCATCGATCAGAACACTGTTGATGTGTTATCCCGACTTTGTAAGTTATCCCGAACTCCTAGATAATACTTATTGGCATTACTTTCATCATTGGCAAAGAAAAAAGGTGTTATCCTGTCTTGACAAGTTATATCGATAGAGGTTTTACCTTGAATTCGCTATAAGTTTACACTGTCTAGATAGACTTTCGCACCTATCATGATCTTATATGTTATTCTGATAGGGTCTGCATCGTTACAACCTACCTCTATATTTGTGTTTGGATAGCTATACTCTATCGGGATTACAAAATATTACCATTCCACCTTTAGTGACTATTCTGATAGGCATCTCATCATTTGCATTCGGTATAACTATGTTGATAGTCATGTTCAATATTGATTTATTAGATTGAGTTAGCTATCCTGATATATACATAGAATGTTACTTAATGAGGGTTATTTTGCTGATCTTTCTTATGTCTATTAGGGATTATTCTTATATGATTTTAGTTATAGTATGTGAAGTCTTGTATTGAGTTAAAGAAAACTTTTGTAGCTTCAACCTTTCACTTATGCCAAATACAAAAGCTTGGTGATGACTGATAGGCTAGGGGTATTAGGTATTATTACTAGATATTTTAGACTCTCATACTAGTTGTCAATGAAAATGAGACATTGCCTTGTTCTCCTTTGCACTTTAGGCTTTGCTAGACATAAGGGGTATCCTTTACTTCAATATCTAAAATATCAATATCTACACATTGAGATATTTATTAGAGCATAATGTTCCCCCATTTGTAGTAAGGCTTAAAATGATCATAATAGGAATCATTGTGTTATTGCATAACAAACAATTAAAAGGATTCATCCATTAAATTTTCCATAAATATCTCAGCAGGGAACACAACATAATGCAAATATTTGTAATGTAAAAGTATAAATGACTTGACACGTAAAGATACATGTAAAGATAATCAAAAAGTACAAGTCCTCCAACATAATTACAAACAATTCCTCCCATATAATCACAATATTTATATTTCACCAAAAAATATCAAATAGATAATATACTAATCGCATACCTCATACATTTAAATCATGTCATTGATCTTCTTCTTCATCCAACTCTTTATCTGTATCTTCTGATCCAAAATCGAGATTGTAAGGATTGGTCATATCATCATCATCATCATCATCATCATCATCATTGATATCATTATCATCATCATCTTCATGAACATTAAATCCTACATCATCACATGATCTTGTTCCTCTTCTTCGACATCTTCATCGGGCACATCATCAAATAACTATTGATCCTATTCATCATGTGCATCTTCTTCTAGTTCTTCTATATCTTCTTCTTCCATGACATTATACTTTACCAGCCTTCCTCTAAGATCATGTCTAACAATAAATGAACAACTTGGTTTATGTGGAACCTCTGAGTAAAATACCTACTCACATTAGCTTGGAAGAACATGGGGCTTACTTCCAACTCGCTCAAATGACCTTGTAATGACCATTGTAAATCCATTATCATGTTCAAGAATAGTTATGTTTCGATCAGTTTTTCATTCAATCATAGCCTGTACCATTAGATGATGAAAAGAACTAATTTGAAGGACCCAAAGCCACACTCAAGTATATCATCCAAAATACCATAGTATCAATTTTCTAAAACTTTAGGATGTATGTTGCTTCTAGATGAAACATTAGTCACCTAAAATACTGCAGTTATCCCAGAATCACAAGTTTTCTTCATGTCATCCAACTTTTTGATGCGAAATTTATGACCATTACACCACATAGCATTGTGGTGTTTCACTTGCAATATGTCAAAAATGTAAAAATTATTGCATCGCCAGTTGATAAACATATTTATTCTTGGTCAAATGTATAAAAAAACCAACATATATATACACCATTACAATTGAAAAAAATAATAATAATATGAGTGATTAATATATTTATAAGTACCTGTTTATCTCTTAAACCATATGGTAAATCAATTCCCCTTGGTGTAACATTGGAATCTCCATTACAACGAGCTTCTTTAACTAATAAAGCCACACCTTCCCATGTTAATGCATGACAAAATTCTTGACATCATTCAATCCATACTGTCATCTAATCAAGATTGTTTGCGACATACAAATGTAGTGCATCCAACCCTCGAGCAACTATAGAAAAAATAACTAGAAATTTATAACTGATGTATATTGAAGATTAAGAATTAATTAACTACAATATATATAAAAACCAAATGTAAAATGTATTCAGATTAATATGCATGAGCATCCAATAGTTACCTCTCATTTTCCTCAATCTACGTTTCTACTTAGATACTCCCCTTTGAATTTATTAATGGAGTTGGGATCCCAAATGCGATCTACATGGATCTTTGCCACAAACTTAGGAAGATATTTAGTAATGTACACCATAGTATGGTATACCATATATCCCTCCATCATAGAACCCTCAGGATGTGCTCTTTGTTGAACCAAAGCCTTCAAAAATTTCAAGTGACTCTCAACCATCCACATTGACCTTGTGTGTATAGGTCCACACAATTCAATCTCCTCAATTTGGTGTATGAGGTAGTGTTCTTGTGCATTGAAAAATGTCGAAGGTAGACACTTTTCATTTCACACATTAGACAAGGAGTTTTTGTCTTCCAATATTTTATACCTTCTTTATGGATTTATTTAGATGACAACCATCTACAAGTGATTCAAGATGCAAATATATTAACGAGAATTAAGAAAATAATATACAATATATTACATAACAAGTAAAACAAATGGAAAATATAATATCTATACAACAAATTGAACAGATAACCTACTTACCTCATGTATTTTCCAAGATCATATATAACTTTCTTGACATTATTGTTGAAGTGGTCTGCGAGAGATAGATGTAGAACATACTGCAACAATTATAAAATTATCTTTTCATTGTTTTTCCAAAACTAGTACTAAACATAATACAATGAAAAGTACATGTAGTATACAAATATATAGAAAATATACAATAACATGAGTTACCTTAATGAAGGTATGCCAATCATGCATTTTCATCCCTGTCCCAAATTCAATTTTCTTTGTTATGAGATTGTTTATGTTCGCAACAAATCCTGTGGGAAATCGAATTTTTTGTATGACCTCTTTTATAGCATTCCTTTTTTGCTTCATTAATAACCAAGGAAGGGCACTTATATTAATTTGGTCTCCATCTCTATTTAATTGAATGACATTTTTTATTACATGATTGGATATTTGAATGTCACTTAAAATTTTGACAATTTTTTCTTTGTCATGCCTTCCATCCAATATTGTCCATAACGTCTTTGTTATATTCTTTCCAATATGCATAGTAACATACAAATGCACAATTTGTAGCTACTCATAGTATGTCAACCCACTAAATTGTCTAGGATAACTTTTTAGTCCCTTTGGAAAGTGGTAATTAATGCCTTGACGACCTTCATGAAGCATATAATTTTAAAACGTTAACAATGACAATCATCGTCAATTACAGCATGAGTAAACAAAACACAATATAAAAATATAAATTCCAAACATATCATATATGATAGATAAACAATTAGATTGAATGGCATTACCTTGACGATTAATACTATTATATTCCAACTTACATAGGCAAGGTGTCATTCTTCGTGGTTTTAATGTAGTCTCTTCTTTCCCATTGAAAATATGTTATTTAGTAGCTCGATAATTATGATTTTTGTGGAGGAAGTGCCTATATTCATCAAACACCTACTTTCCTAAACTTGTTGAATGATGATATTTCATCTTTGGACCACAAATTGGACATGCAAATTTTCCCTTTGTTTGAAGACCTGCAAGATCATGTATAATTGGATTAATTATGTTAATTTTTATAATTATATATATTGAATGGGATTTTTTTTAAATGCATGATTTATACTTTAAAAAATGAAAAATTATTAAAGTGTGCAAGTTGAACATTATAACATACCACAAAAATGTGTTAGCCCTGGGGCATCATGAATTGTCCATACAAGCATTGCATGGAATTGAAATTGTCTTTGTCCTATTGGTCTAGAGATGTCATACATAGTGAAACCATTCCATAACTCCAACAACTCGTCCATAAGAGGCTCGATATATACATTCATATCTTTAACTTGGTACTTAACTACTTGAATGAACAAAAACATTACATAATTATTATAACCATTTTACTGCAATATATATATATATAATTTAATGTACATGACTATTAAATGAAAAAATACCTAGAACAATCATTGCAAACATTATGTGCTCCCTCTTTATTGACATCCAAGGAGGAATATTATTGTTGATAACAAAAATAGGCTACACCGAGTAAATAGATCTCAGCTCTCCAAATGGATTGACACCATTTGTTGCCAATGAAAGCCTGAGATTACAAGGTTCTTCTTTAAAGTGTGGTCATTTTTCCTCTATGTTCGTAAATGTAGAACCATCTGCAGGCATTCGAAGAATTTCATCTCAACTTCTATTGTGTGCATGGTGAGCCATAAATTGCATCAAGCTTTCACACCTAAATAATTATTGTAAATGTGGAATAATGGGAATATAATGAAGAACCTTGAGAGACCTTTTTTGTTAGTTGATTTGTTCGATATCTACTAATATGACATTCACGACATTCTGTTGCAAATTCATGTTGTTTATGATATATAATATGATTATTGGGACACACATCTATTGCCTGATACTCCATTCCAATATCTTTCATAATGGCAGATAACTCTCAAAATGAGTGAGGTAGAATATTTGATGGTGGTAACAAAAAATCACCTATCAACCTAGAACGAAAAAAATAATTTGTTAATATAAAGAATATTAATAGTACATATTTCACCTTTTATTTACTAGTGACGAAATAACAACAAAAATAGATGAAAAAAGATGACATATATGACATACCTTAACATACATGAGACTGTTATGTTTGATAAACCATTCATAACCTTCAAGTTCACCAACAACAATATAGAAAAGAGAAGAGTTGTTTGGGAGCCTTCGTAAAGGGGCTCATATGCCTTCTCAAGTACAAGTAAATCATGAACAACATCAAAGTCATCTTGATCATCATGATCAGTTGTGCCAGTACTAAATGTGTCATGGATCAATGTATTTGTACTATCATCTTCAACTGTGTTTTCTGGCTCATGATCATCATCTTCCATAGGATCATTATCTTCAGCTTCAATATTCACACTGACATGTTCTTCCACTTGTAAAACCACATTCTCTAGGTCATGGTAGTCCATATCATGTGCCCTAGGGTGCCCCACCTATATAAAAATGATCAACATAAATAAACCATGATCATGATCTCATTAACAAGTAATTTTTTATGTATATAAATTGTTAAAACGATATAAACATTGACAAATGCAATCAATATAAACACATATAATGAACAACTTACCAATGGACGATATTCATACCCCCTTCAATGTGACCATGTTGCCTACAATGTTTCTCAGCTGATGTGATTAAATTCTTCTATTCTTTAAGCCCTTACAATTTTTGTAGGGACAATAACATTTCCCATCACCTTTTCTTTTCAAGCTAAACCACAATCTAGAAATTGTCTCCTTATTTTGTTCTTTGCTAATATTATCTAACATGATTTTTCTTCACAGGCAGAAAAATTGTGCTATGGAAAATTCGGTCTATAACCTTCACAAACCAACCAAAATGATGTCACAAGTACGGAAAACACTGTTTACACAATTTTTTATATTATTTACTTGACTAACCCTAAGGGTTTTTTTTTTACTTTTTCACTTTTCTGTATTTTCATGGGAATTACGATGAACATCGGGCAAGATTCCGATGACAGTTGGCTTCATCAGAATTCTGATGAAGGTCGGGCAAGATTTAAAAAAAAAAAAAAAAATTGATAGAAATTGCCTCCTAAGATCTGACAAATATCGAGCAAGATTCCAACAATAGTTGGTTTCATCGGAATTCCAATGAACGTCGAGCAAGATTTAAAAAAAAAAATTTGACACAAATTGCCTCCTAAGATACGACAAAATGAAAGAAATCCCATAGTTCATCGGAAATGTTCATCGAAAAATGCACCCAAATGAGTTAGTGTTTATACTTATGGCAAGCAGAAAGTACAACTATTCTCTTGAACATAAAAGAAAGATATTAACAGTAGTTACATTCTATACTTTTGTTTTAAACACGAACATACTTTCTTAAAATAAGGGAAACATATCATTTTTTTTCAATACCCAATCACTGATGGAGTTGCAGTAATCAGTACTCCCATACCAATTTCATTTTTTTTACTTTTTCAAAGTTAATCTTATCTAGTTATTAATATGTTGCAGTCACTTATTCATGAATCACACTTGTTATTAAGAGAAGCTCATGTGCAACCCATGACCAATAATGCATTGGAATAGTGACTTTCATTTATGCACCAAATTGTATATATGTGTTTAGGCAATGAAAAAAACAGATAGTAGAAACAAACAACAATTTATTGCTCTCTAAGGTTGAGCAACAACAGTTGTTTATTTTCAATATAAGATTTTGTTGAAACATACTCTATCTTCTTTGTAAAGGAAATGGGTTATCTTCTTTAAGTATGGTTTTTCTGTAAGAGTATAAGATTCTATGTTTTGTAGGTGGTGGCTTTGTTTTTCTACTAAGAAATTGAAAAGTTTTTGTTAAATCTATTATAAAAGTTGAGTCTTTTATGTAACACTTTTGAGTGTTATTTTTCTTATTGCGTCATAGAAAGAGCAGAAGCTCTACATTGATCAAATGAGTTTGTTTATCAGTTAATTGTTGGTATTTGCTATCTCATTTATGTTTTACCTTCATCTAGTATGAGACCCAAGTTAATGACATAATCTAGCACAAGTCTTACAAATCCTCGGATTCTTTAGTTTAATGGAAAAAAATATGGATATTGGTCAATTTCAATGAGGGCTTTATTTTGTTATGAAGATATATGGAAGCTTGTAGAGAATGAATGTATTGAACCTAAATATGCAACAACATATGAAGCACTACCTCAAGCACATAATGATTTGATAAAGGATAATAGAAAATGGGATTCAAAGGATTTTTTCTACATTCTTCATGTAGTATTTGAAAGCATCTTTCCAAGAGTTGCAAAACAAAGAAAATCAAAGCAAGTGGGGAGCATCCTTCAAAATGCATACAAAGGTATGGATAAAGTGAAAACTACAAAATTACACATTTTAAGAAGAGATTTTGAAACCATATGTATGATGCAATTTCAATCCATAGATTCATTTTTACTCAAGTTATTGGATTTGTTAATCAAATTAGGTCTCATGGTGGGATTATTGAAGATAGCAGAATGCTTGAAAATATTATAAGGAGCCTTCTTACAAAGCTTGAATCAATTATTGTGACTATAGAAGAAACCAAAAATCTTCTTAGTTTTCTTTAGATGAGCGTAATGGCTCTCTTATTTCCCATGAGCATGGGATTAGTAATTCTTCTAACTCTTCCTTGGAGCTTTCTTTTTCACAAGTTTTAGTTCATTATCATAAAAGCAAAGGAAGATCTAACTTCATATTTAAAGGAAGAAATTCTTATAGAGGTTGATGAAATAGCCCAAGCAATTCAAGTGAAAGAGGTACTGATCAGATTCCAAGGTAAAATTAATTTCAAACTCAAAGGTATGAAAAATCTCAAGTTTCTAGTGCCAATATTGTAAGAGATATGGTCATTAAGCAAATGAATGCAGAAAAAGCCAATTTGATTTCAACAAACAAAGTGCAATTTTTTCTAAAGAAAATTAGAATCAAAGTAGTATATTCCAATAATGTAATCTTTCTCAAGAGACTCCAAAAGATGTTTGGTTTCTAGATTTAGACTATAGTAATCATATGATAAGGAATTTAGAAATGTTTTTTATTTATTTTGGATAAGTCAATCAAATCATATGTTACTTTCAGAATTTGTAATAAAGTTCTATTTGTTGAAAAAATTAGATGCACATAATGAAGTTGGTCAAGCTTCACAACCAAGCAATAACCAATTGCTCAAAAGAGACTGATGCAATTAAGTAATGAACTCCAAATGAGATCGAGAAGCAAAGCCTGAGATTAACCTACAATGATTTTTTATGAATTGATATGTTACAATGTACAAAAGAGATTTCTTATATAGGCAAGAGGCAAGAAAATTAAGAGCATAAGCAATGCCATGTGGCTAATGAGATGAAAGAGTAGGTAGGAGTAAGTACAACTACCGTATAAAAAAATTAAATTCATAAAACTAACTAATCTCTATCTAGAATGACACTAAGATGACTAACATGAACAAGGTATGTGCAGGATCATGGTGTGCCAAAACAAGCCCTTAAGTGGCAATGAAATTTCAGAAAATCAGAGTTATGCAACTTGACATGAAAATTTGAATAAGTTGTGAACATTATTTTTAAAATATGTAAGAAGAGAATATATAGAAAATTGAATGTAGTTTCTAAGCTACTAGTTGTTTTTTGGAAAAAAAAAAATCCTATTTGATGAAAATTTCAAATTTCAATGTAGTGGTACTAAAATTTCAGGAAACAAATAAGAAGTAGACGTATGTCTGACCACCCTAATCACAATCAAATCTTAATATTTTTTTATAATATTTATAATATAAGTATTAGACTCATGTCTAGATGTGACACATATTTTTTTAAATTTTTTTATAAATTAAATAATTATTTATGAATTTTTTACTACAACTTTTCAGAAATTCAGAAACTCCTACATCTAACCACCTTAACTTGGTCAAAACCTTATGAAATTTAATTTTTTATTATTTTTCCTTATAGTAGACGAAGCATAGGATGTGACGTATGTTTCAGATTCAAAAAATGTTATAATGTTTGAAAGTTATGAGTGTTTTTAAATCACTATATCAATCAGGACTATTGTCATAATTCAATTAGAAATTAAATAATAATTATTTATTAAAGTTGAAATAAGACAAGCCTTATATTGTTGGAAAGTTGGGAACGTCCTTAAAAAACCCTTTTCATTTTATCGATTTTGGTTACAAAAAAAGTCGTCAACCACCAGTGTAAAGTCTAGAAAATCAAGGAATACTGAAAAACACATTTTTTTAGTTGACTTTCTAGGCTTGTCACTTCCAAGCCAAATACCAAAGCAATCCCGAGTAGAAATTTGAAATTTCAAAATTTGACTACAATAATCAGATATCGGATAAAATCTGATATCCAATTTTAGTAAAAAAATTTGTGGTCCCCAAACAATTTCTCATTGCCGCCATTTATTTGGTAAACTACCACATGGCATAAATCTGATATCTAATTAAATCAGATATCGGATTTTATTAGTCATATTTTAGAGAGAGAGAGAGAGAGAGAGAGAGAGAGGGAGGGAGGGAGGGAGAGAGAGAGAGAGAGAGAGAGAGAGGGAGGGAGAGAGGGAGAGAGAGAGCAAGAGAGAGAGAGAGAGAGAATATGACCCCTAATGACACAATTTGGTGTCTTAAGGGGTCTTATGGTGTCGTTAGCGGTCGTATGGTGTCCATAGGGGTCATATGGTGTCCCATGAACCCTTATGACCCCTATGGACACCATACGATGCCTAATGACACCATAGGACCCCTTAAGACACTAAATCTTGTCGTTAGGGGTCATATTGTGTCCTACGACCCCGTAAGAAACAATATGACCCCTACCGACATGATTTGGTGTCTTAAGGGGTCCTATGGTGTTGTTAGGGGTCATACGATGTCCATAGGGGTCATATGGTGTCTTGGGATACCATAGGATGCCCTTATGACACAATATGACCCCTTTTCCCAACAATATGACCCAAAGAAACCCAATATGGTGTCATTAGGGGTCATATGGTGTTCTAAGAGGTCATAAGGGTTAATGGGACACCACATGACCCCTATGAACACCATATGAACCCTAACGACACCATAGGACCCCTTAAGACACCAAATCATGTTGTTAGGGGTCATATTGTGTCCTACGACCCCTTAAGATAGAATATGACCCCTAACGACATGATTTGGTGTCTTAAGGGGTCCTATGGTTACAATAGGGGTCATATGGTGTCCATAGGGGTCATATGGTGTCTTGGGATACCATGGGACCCCTTATGACACAATATGACCCCTTTTCCCTACAATATGAACCAAAGCGACACAATATGGTGTCATTAGGGGTCATATGGTGTCCTAAGAGGTCATAAGGGTTCATGGGACACCATATGACCCCTATGGACACCATACGATCCATAACAACACCATAGGACCCCTTAAGACACCAAATCATGTCGTTAGGGGTCATATTGTGTCCTACGACCCCGTAAGACACAATATGAATCCTAACAACATGATTTGGTGTCTTAAGGGGTCCTATGGTGTCGTTAGGGGTCATATGGTGTCCATAGGGGTCATATGGTGTCTTGGAACACTATAGGACCCCTTATGACACAATATAACCCCTTTTCCCTACAATATGACCCAAAGTGACCTAATATGGTGTCATTAGGGGTCATATGGTGTCATTAGGGGTCATATGGTGTCATAAGAGGTTATAAGGGTTCATGGGACACCATATGACCCCAAAGGACACCATACGACCCCTAACGACACCATAGGACCCCTTAAGACACCAAATCATGTTGATAGGGGTCGTACGCTGTCCATAGGGGTCATATGGTGTCGCATGAACCCTTATGACCCCTATGGACACCATACGAACCCTAACGACACCATAGGACCCCTTAAGACACCAAATCATGTCGCTATGGGTCATTTTGCATCCTATGACCTCGTAAGAAACAATATGACTCCTAACGACATGATTTGGTGTCTTAAGGGGTCCTATGGTGTCGTTAGGGGTCATACGGTATCCATACGGGTCATATGGTGTCTTGGGACACCATAGGACCACATATGACACAATATGACCCTTTTTCCCTACAATATGACCCAAAGCGACCCAATATGGTGTCATTAGGGGTCATATGGTGTCCAAATAGGTCATAAGGGTTCAAGGGACACCATATGACCCCTATGGACATCATACGACCCCTAACGACACCATAGGACCACTTAAGACACCAAATCATGTTGTTAGGGGTCATATTGTGTCTTACGGGGTCGTATGACACAATATGACACCTAATGACATGATTTGGTGTCTTAAGGGGTCCTATGGTGTCGATAGGGGTCATATGGTGTCTGTATGGGTCATATGGTGTCTTGGGACACCATAGGACCCCTCATGACACAATATAACCCATTTTCCCTACAATATGACAAAAAGGAACCCAATATGGTGTCACTAGCGGTCATATGGTGTCCAAAGAGGTCATAAGGGTTCATGGGACACCATATGACCCCTATGGACATCATATGACCCCTATGGACATCATATGACCCCTAACGACACCATAGGACCCCTTAAGACACCAAATCATGTCGTTAGGGGTCATATTGTGCCTTACGGGGTCGTAGGAAACAATATGACACCTAACGATGTGATTTGGTGTCTTAAGGGGTCATATGGTGTCGTTAGGGGTCATACGGTGTCCATAGGGGTCATATGGTGTCTTGGGACAGTATAGGACCTCTTATGACACAATATGACCCCTTTTCCCTACAATATGACCCAGAGTGACCCAATATGGTGTCATTAGGGGTCATATGCTGTCCTAAGAGGTCATAAGGGTTCATGGGACACAATATGACCCCTATGGATACTATACAACCCCTAACGACACCATAGGACCCCTTAAGACACCAAACCATGTCGTTAGGAGTCATATTGTGTCCTACGGGTCGTAGGACACAATATGACTCCTAACGACATGGTTTGGTGTCTTAAGGGGTCCTATGGTGTCGTTAGGGGTCATACGGTGTCCATAGGGGTCATATGGTGTCTTGGGATACCATAGGACCCCTTATGACACAATATGACCCCTTTTCCCTACAATATGACCCTAAGTGATCCAACATGGTGTCATTAAGGTTCACATGGTGTCCTAAGAGCTTATAAGGGTTCATGCGACACCATATGACCCCTAACGATACCGTAGGACCCGTTAAGACACCAAAACATGTCGTTAGGGGTCGTATGGTGTCCATAGGGGTCATATGGTGTCCCATGAACTCTTATGACCCCTGTGGACACCATACAACCCCTAACGACACCATTGGACCCCTTAAGACACGAAATCATGTCATTAGGGGTCAAATTGTATCCTACGACCTTGTAAGACACAATATAACCCCTAACGACATGATTTGGTGTCTTAAGGGGTCCTATGGTGTCATTAGGGGTCATACGGTGTCCATAGTGGTCATATCGTGTCTTGGGACACCATAGGACTCTTTATGGCACAATATGACCAAAAGCAACCCAATATGGTGTCATTAGGGGTCATATGGTTTCCTAAGACATCATAAGGGTTCATGGGACACCATATGACCCCTATCGACACCATACGACCCCATAGGACACAATATGACCCCTAACAACATGATTTGTTGTCTTAAGGGGTCCTATGGTGTTGTTAGCAGTCGTATGGTGTCCATAGGGGTCATAAGGGTTCATGGGACACCATATGACCCTTATGGACACCATACGACCCCTAACAACATGATTTGGTGTCTTAAGGGGTCCTATGGTGTTGTTAGGGGTCATATGGTGTCCATAGGGGTCATATGGTGTCCCATGAACCCTTATGACCTGTTAGGACACCATATGACCCCTAATGACACCATATTGGGTCGCCTTGGGTCATGTTATAGGGGAAAGGGGTCATATTGTGTCATAAGGGCTCCTATGGTGTCCCAAGACAACATATGACCCCTATGGACACCGTATGACCCCTAACAACACCATAGGACCCCTTAAGACACCAAATCATGTCGTTAGGGGTCATATTGTGTCTTACAGGGTTGTAGGACATAGTATGACCCCTAACAACATGATTTGGTGTCTTAAGGGGTCTTATGGTGTCGTTAGGGTTCATACGGTGTCCATAGGGGTCATATGGTGTCTTGGGACACCATAGGACCCCTTATGACACAATATGACCCCTTTTCCCTACAATATGACACAAAGCGACCCAATATGGTGTCATTAGGGGTCATATGGTGTCCTAAGAGGTCATAAGGGTTCATGGGATAGAATATGACCTCTATGGACACCATGCGACCCCTAACGACACCATAGGACCCCTTAAGACACCAAATCATGTAGTTAGGGGTCATATTGTATCCTAGGACCTCGTAGGACACAATATGACCCCTAACGACATGGTTTGGTGTCTTAAGGGGTCCTATGGTGTCGTTAGGGGTCATACAGTGTCCATAGGGGTCATATGGTGTCTTGGGACACTATAGGACCCCTTATGACACAATATGACCTCTTTTCCCTACAATATGACCCCAAGCAACCTAATATGGTGTCATTAGGGGTCATATGGTGTCCTAAGAGGTCATAAGGGTTCATGGGACACCATATGACCCCTATGGACACCATACAACCCCTAATGACACCATAGGACCCCTTAAGATGCCAAATCATGTCCATAGGGGTCGTATGTTGTCCATAGGGGTCATATGGTGTCTCATGAACCTTTATGACCCCTATGGACACCATACAACCCCTAACAACACCGTTGGACTGCTTAAGACAACAAATCATGTCGTTAGGGGTCATATTGTGTCCTACAACCTTGTAAGACACAATATGACTCCTAACAACATGATTTGGTGTCTTAAGGGGTCCTATGGTGTCGTTAGGGATCATACGGTGTCCATAGGGGTCGTATGTTGTCTTGGTACACCATAGGACCCGTTATGTCACAAGATGACCCATTTTCCCTACAATATGACCCAAAGTGACCCAATATGGTGTCATTAGGGGTCATATGATGTCCTAAGAGGTCATAAGGGTTCATGGGACACCATATGAACCCTATGGACATCATACGACCCCTGACAACACCATAGGACCCCTTAAGACACCGAATCATGATGTTAGGGGTCATATTGTGTCTTATGGGGTCGTAGGACAGAGCATGACACCTAACGACATGATTTAGTGTCTTAAGGGGTTCTATGGTGTCGTTAGGGGTCATATAGTGTCCATATGGGTCATATGGTGTCTTGGGACAACATAGGACCCCTTATGACACAATATGACCCATTTTCCCTACAATATGACCCAAAGCAACCCAATATGGTGTCATTAGGGGTCATATGGTGTCGTAAGAGGTCATAAGGGTTCATGGGACACCATATGACCCCTATGGACATCATATGACCCCTAACGACACCATAGGACCCCTTAAGACACCAAATCATGTCGTTAGGGGTCATATTGTGTCTTACAGGGTTGTAGGACACAATATGATGCCTAACGACATGATTTGTTGTCATAAGGGGTCATATGGTGTTGTTAGGGGTCATACGGTGTCCATAGGGGTCATATGGTGTCTTGGGATACCATAGGACCCCTTATGACACAATATGACCACTTTTCCCTACAATATGACCCAAACGGACCCAATATGGTGTCATTAGGGTTCATATGGTGTCCTAAGAGGTCATAAGGGTTCATGGGACACTATATGACCTCTAGTGATACCATAGGACCCGTTAAGACACCAAATCATGTCGTTAGGGGTCGTATGGTGTCCATAGGGGTCATATGGTGTCCCATGAACCCTTATGACCCCTATGGACACCATACAACGCCTAACTACACCATTGGACCCCTTAAGACACCAAATCATGTTGTTAGGGGTCAAATTGTCTCCTACGACCCCGTAAAACACAATATGACCCCTAACGACATGATTTGGTGTCTTAAGGGGTCCTATGGTGTCATTAGGGGTCATACGGTGTCCCTAGGGGTCATATGGTGTCTTGGGACACCATAGGACCCCTTATGGCACAATATGACCCCTTTTCCCTATAATATGACCCAAAGCAACCCAATATGGTGTCATTAGGGGTCATATGGTGTCATGAGAGGTCATAAGGTTTCATGGGACACCATATGACTCCTATGAACACCATAGGACCCCTAATAACACCATAGGACCCCTTAAGACATTAAATTTTGTCGTTAGACATCATATTGTGTCCTATGACCTCTAACGACATGATTTAGAGTCTTAAGGGTTCCTATGGGGTCGTTAGGGGTTGTATGGTGTCGATAGGGGTCATAAGGGTTCATGGGATACCATATGACCCTTATGGACACCATACGACCCCTAACAACATGATTTAGTGTCTTTAGGGGTCCTATGGTGTCGTTAGGATTCATACGGTGTCCATAGGGGTCATATAGTGTCCCATGAACCCTTATGACCTGTTAGGACACCATATGACCCCTAATGACACCATATTGGGTCGCTTTGGTTCATTTTGTAGGGAAAATGGGTCATATTGTGTCACACGGGGTCCTTTGGTGTCCCAAGACAACATATGACCCCTATGGGCAATGTATGACCCCTAACGACACCATAGGACCCCTTAAGACACCAAATCATTTCGTTAGGTGTCATATTGTGTCCTACGACCCTGGAAGACACAATATTACCCCTAGCAACATGATTCAGTGTCTTAAGGGGTCCTATGGTGTCGTTAGGGGTCGTATGATGTCCATAGGGGTCATATGGTGTCCCATGAACCCTTATGACCTCTTAGGACATCATATGACCCCTAATGACACCATATTGGGCCACTTTGCGTCATATTGTAGGGGAAATGGGTCATATTGTGACATAAGGGGTCCTATGGTGTCCCAAGACACCATACGACCCCTATGGACACCGTATGATCCCTAACGACACCATAGGACCCCTTAAGACACCAACTCATGTCGTTAGGAGTCATATTGTGTCTTACAACCTCGTAGGACACAATATGACTCCTAACGACATGATTTGGTGTCTTAAGGGGTCCTATGGTGTCGTTAGGGGTCATACGGTGTCCATAGGGGTCATATGTTGTCTTGGGACACCATAGGACCCCCTATGACACAATATGACCCATTTTCCCTACAACATGACCCAAAGCGACCCAATATGGTGTCATTAGGGGTCATATGGTGTCCTAAGAGTTCATAAGGGTTCATGGGACACCATATGACCCTTATGGACACCATAAGACCCTTAACGACACCATAGGACCCCTTAAGACACCAAATCATGTCGTTAGGGGTCATATTGTGTCTTACAGGGTCGTAGGACACAATATGACCCCTAACGACATGATTTGGTGTCTTAAGGGGTCCTATTTTTTCGTTGGGGGTCATATGGTGTCCCATGAACCCTTATGACTTCTTAGGACACCAATCACCCATAATGACACCATATTGGGTCGCTTTGGGTCATATTGTAGGGAAAAGGGGTCATATTGTGTGATGAGGGGTCCTATGGTGCCCGAAGACACCATATGACGCCTATGGACACCATATGATCCCTAACGACACCATAGGGGTCGTTAGGGTTCATAGGGGTCATAGGGTGTCCATAGGGTGTGTATAAAAAATAGAAAGTTAATCTTCTTGTGATAAAATAATAATAATGTAATTAGTATAATTAATGTCTTTTGCCAATAAAATTGAACTTTCCTTTCAAAAGTATAAATATTATCCTTTTCAATATATGTAATTGGCACTTTTAATGCCTATGTATTGTTACTATATAAGATGATATGTCTTGAAAATTGGAGTGGGTCTTAACATTTGATTAAATTCAATATGAATTTAATCTTCACAAAGGATGAAAGAATTGAAGATTATCATTATAGTGGAATAAACCTATAATTGGTAACTCTTGAGTGTGAGAATATTAAAAATTAGATATTGAAAAAAAAAACACAAGGAAGCGAAACAACTTGTATAAATAAAAGAGCCAATGTAAACTTAATCAAGGACCACATTTTAAGTATGCTCATCCATAACTCACAAGGTGGATTGAAATTTAAGAAAATAACCTTTCTTATTCTCTCATCATATAATGTGTTCTAACCAAGTGAACCTATATCATTATTTTATTTGATTGCAAATATTTTGGAGCATCTCATCATTATATCAATTCTATAACCATTAGGTTGAAGGGGCTTCTTAAAATTTTAAGAGATTATATGTATGCATTATCCTCTCACCTTTACACACATAGAAAAATATTGAATTGAGGACACTTGTAACTCATGATGTCCTATGAGGTATCAGGGTAACCAATAAATTATAATATCACTTACTCGTTTTCCTTGCATTTGCGAGATGTTTAATTTAAGATTTACTACATGACATTAATTGCCAAATGCATCAAATTTAGAATCTATATCTAGTACAATTAGTTGAGATTAGCGATAAGATTTATCTTAAAAAAAAATCTTCCCTTGATATCAAGCTAGTTGTATATAGAATTTTATAGACTTCTCTTAACTACATAATGAGTTATAAAGGGAACAAATATGAAGGATTCATGAATATAAACATGATGCTAGATACTATTGAATATATGTGGATTTTTTTTAAGTAGAATGCTAAGTTATATAATTTTATGTTCAATTCCTTAAAATTATTGTATTAAAGATTCAATTACGAGTTAAATTGATCACTTTTCATGTGATTACTATGCTTATTATTGTGTGTAGCTATGAGATTTCATTCATCATTTCAAAAGTTATAGGTTCTTATTTTTTAATGAATATGATAGACCTTGTTAACATGTTATAATTTATGTGGAATATTTATTTATCTTTTAAGAATAGAAGGAATATAGTAAGAGTTGAATTGTATAGTATATCCTAAATATAGTCTTCATCCCTGTTTCACCTAAGTGGGTGGCAGCTAAAGAGAAAACTGTCTGGGGAATTGAGCCCTAGAAAGGGTTGCATAACTTTTGTAACTTCACAAGAGATGGTTATAAATTATTTTATGAACTAAGAAGTCTCTATAATTTCACGTAGGCAAGGCCATCTATGATGAGCCCCCGAGACACTAGGTTTGGTCCTTAGGTCTTTTCCTCTTGATTTTTTGATTAAATGTGCCTCTCCTTCTTGAATCTTATGGATACCTTGGTCATCTATGTAGATTTAGTATGTTATTACTGTATGATATATCTAGATAAGGTAAGGTTACAATATATCAATGATGATCACGTATCTAAATATCCTTTGAGTTTGTGTTGAGCTTCTAGACATGTACACATCTAGCCGATGCATGTATGAGGGAGGTTGCAGTTACATCATGATGGAATGTGAGCAAAAATTGGATAAGAAAGAGGTACGTTGTGATGTAAAGTAAAAGAAACATTATGTTATTGTTTTAACATTTAGTTTTGGTTGGAAAGGTTACATGTTGATTGATACTAAAACTTTTAGTTTTACAAATGCATTTGGTTATGATTTAAAAAAAATTATTGAAAAAAAAAAAGATTGAGTGGGAATAATAGGTTGTGTAATGTCCATTAAGTATGTAAAATTTGGGCATTACAATTTTACCAAGTGAATGGACATTTAGAAGAAAAATAGCTTATTAAGCTTGAATAAAGCACTTAAACTACACAAACTCAACTGGTGGGAGGTGGTTGATGATGATTGAACAACATTGAAACTCATTGATTTTGATGAATTATCTATCATCAAAACACTCCTCCAACTATTCACAGCCTTAAAATAAAATATCTTAGTCCAATCAACAATTTTGCTTCCAAAAACTATATCTAAAGTAGGTCACATCTTGTGCGATCGGGAGATTATTGGCAATATGCTAGATTTGGTTAAGTGTTGTCATTGATGTCAATATTCTATCCCAGTTGGATATGGTCTTGCTATCCCGGTTGGACCTATCCTGGTTAGACTTGGTGTTTGTCTTGGTTTTGGTTGTGATTCTGGTCCGGTATGATCAGATCCTTGGATTTGGTTCTGGATGGTTATTTAGGATTATTATATATTTTTCATATTCCATTGATTCATGATTTGGTGCTCTGGAAGCTATCACTTATGTTCTCGGTTGATATTTCTTTGTACTGGTTAGCTTTATCGATTAGTGATACTTGATGATTTGGTTAAGAGATTTTGGTCCGGTTTATAGAAATGGTTTCTAACATGCTGAAGGTGTTATTGATCATGTTCTAATTGTTTTGTGGCTTTGTATTGGCTAGTGTGCTCATTTGGTAGTCTTATTTGGATCCGATTGATTATTCTATGATATTGCACTAAGGGTTTCTACTAGTTAGTGAAACGTGTTGGAGATTGGTCTTTGTGTGATTTTTGATGAATGTAATTGTTTGGGAATTTGAATTAGGTCCATGCTATGTAATATAAATCATAATATTGGTCCAGTGATATCATGTGATGTAATTTTTATAATTATGGGTTTATGGGTTTAGGGTTTATCCAAACTTATCATTAAGGTTGATGATATGTATTTATAGGTGACTTATTCATGTAATCTCAGTGTCGATGGTTATGTCTACATTATCAGAGAAAGGTTTATGTGCAAACAATGATATATCATTCAGCGGAAGGTTGTGAAAGATTTGGTGTTACAGGGCAAACATCTATGTTTAATGAGAACTATATCAATCATTAAGAGATGCTTCTTCCACGGTTCATTCTTTCTAGATTGTAGTCAGATGTGTTTGTAAATCAGTGAGACTTCCTTTTGTGATGAGAAGTGCGCTCTAGGCGGTTGGTCTGATTGCAAGTGCAATACCCATTGTAATTATTTTGCATACTGCAGCAGAAGTATTATCTGATTGTGGGTAAGGTTTCCCACCATGGGTTTTCCCCTTACTAGGTTTTCCATGTCAAAATAATAATGTTGTGTGTACTGTGCTTTCATGCTTTATCTTTTATTGTGTTGGTTTCTTTTTGCTCTGGTATAAAGTTTATAATCTACATTAACTATTATACTTGTGAGAAAAATAATTCACCCCCCCCTCTTGGTTTTCTCCCGGTATCAAAACTGTCTAACAATTGGTATCAAATCTTGGACCTCTCTCTAGAAGCTTAACCGCTTGAGGAGATCCTATGGCATCAACATCAAGCTCTACATTTAATCCTTGTTGGAAGCAGAGTCCCACATTTGATGGTACAAATTAAAAAATATGGAAGGAGCGAATGAAAATTCATCTGAGATGTCTTAGAGGTGAAGTTTGGGAGATAGTGGAGAAAGGGTATATACCTCATGATCCTAATTCTGGAACACTGGCACCTGCTGATGAACAAAAGAGAGCTGAAATGATGTCAGAGAAAAAGAAGCATTGTTAAGTGCCCTATCTGATGAGAGGCTATTGAATGTCATAAAGTTGGAGAATGCAAAGCAGATCTAGCTTAAGCTTGAAACTCTTTATGAAGGTGACCAAGTAGTAAAGATTGAAAAACTTGAAGGTTTCTAAGTGAGATATGAAACTTTGCAGATGGAAAAATATGAGAAGATAAGTTCTTTCATGGATAGATTGAATTCTATTGTCATGGGAATCAAATGCTACAATGGATCACTTAATGAGGATGAGGTTGTGTCAAAGATTCTAAGAGTTTTGCCTCCAGCTTACAAGATGAAGGCTGCTACAATTAATGAAATTTGGAAAATTTTAAGTAACCCTGTTACCAGAGATACACTACTTGGGAAATTGACTTCTTTTGAGCTTGAGGAATGTGGAGATCAGAGTGCTACTAAGACAGAAACTGCATTTAAAGCATCTGCCTCCTATAAGAAGAAGATAGATTGGAAAGATTTATATGCCAAATATTTGGAAGACATTGACAAAGAAGACAAATAACTTGAAGAGTTGAAATCCCTAATTGCTAGAAGAATACCTAAAAGACCGATTGGAAGTAAGTATGAAGGAAAAGTACCTTTTAAATGTTTTTCATGTAATAGGATTGGTCATTTTGCTTCTAGATGTCCTGAAAGAGCTGCTAGGAATCATAAAATATTTATGAGGAATTATAAGCCTAATCCAGAATATCAGAGAAAACCTAGATTTAGAAGGAATAAGGATGAATCATGTTACTATGTTGGTGATTATTATTTTGGTATTAGTTATGATGATGATGATGATGAACATGTAAGTGGATCTGGTAATGGAAGCTTTGGTAAAGATTAGGTCTTTATTGCTATCAAGGATGATTCTCTGGAACTTGTCATTGATACAACTCATACTGAGGAGAAGGATTTAGCTACTTAAATTAAAAAGAAGGATGAATGGGTTATAGTCAATGGTTGCTCACATATGACTGGTGACAAGAAGAAATTGTTAATTGTGAAAGAATTTGATGGTGGACTAGTCAGATTTGGAGACAACAAGGCAATCAGGATCAAAGGAAAATGAACAATATCCTTGGATGGTAAGACTAATACTAATAACATTTATTATGTTGATGGATTGAAGCATAATATTTTAAGTGTAGGTCAGATGGTGGATAGAGGATCTCATTTGCAATTTAAAGAAGGAAAATGCAAGATTATCAATAGATTTGGATTGGAGGTTGCATCTGGAACTTAGACCAAAGGAAATATGTTTCATTTGAACTTTGCTGAGAAGGCTTGCTTGATTGCTCATATTGATGAGAGCTGGTTATGGCATAAGAGGATGTGTCATGTAAATTTTGATTGCATAGTGAAGATCAGTTCTACACAAGTTGTTAGAGATTTGCCCAAGATTGTTAAACCTCATAATTTGGTATGTAGAGAATGTCAAATGGGTAAGCAAGTTAGAACTTCTTTTAGAAGCATACATGATAGATTTAATGAAATTATTGATCTTATTCATACTGATATGTGTGGATTGGAAAGGACTAAAATTTTTCAAGGTGATAGATACTTTATGTTTCTTATTGATGACTATTCTAGAATGATATGGGTTGCATTTTGTAGAGAAAAATCATAATCTCTTGAGAAATTCAAAAAAATTCAAAGCTATGGTTGAAACAAAAACATGATTGAAGATAAAATGTTTAAGATCAAATCAAGGCAATGAGTTTACATCTGGTGAGTTCAACAACTGTTGTGAAAAGAATGGGATCAAAAGACAATTTTCTACACCTAGAACCCCACAGCAGAATGGAATAGTGGAAAGAAAAAACATAACTATCTTGGATGTTACAGGGAAAATGATGATTGAAGCCAAGTTACCTAATATCTATTGGAGAAAAGTTGTCAATACTACGGTATAAAATTTCAATAGAATACACATAAATAGTGATACCGGTAAGACTCCTTGTAAATTATGGTTTAGTCATACTCCTACTATCAAATATTTCAGAATTTTCGCAAGTAAATGCTATATTAGAAGAGATGATGCATTAGGAAAATTTGATCCTAGAAATGATGAAGGAATATTTTTGGGTTATTCTACTAAGATCAAAGCATACAAATGTTATAACAAAAGATTGAATAGGATTATGGAAAGCATAAATGTCAAGATGGATGAGCAAGCTAATAATCAGATTAGATTGTATGACTATGGACTAGAAGATGAATTTGTTAGATCAGAACTAGTGCAAGAATCAGTTTAGAACTTTGATCTAGTTACTCTGGTAACATCAAAAAATTACACAGTGACTGTTGAAGAGAAGAAAGAATCAGAAAGTCAAGACAATCCTAAGCCCCCTAGGTATGTGAAGTTGAATCATTTTGAAGATTTGATCATTGGAGATTAAAGGAAAGGTGTGATGACAAGAAGAAGGTTAGATGCTGAAGAGGTATGTTTAATTTCTCAAATTAAACTGGAATCTTTTATTGAAGAAAGTAAAGATGAGAATTGGATGAAAGCAATGGAAGGGGAACTAGATCAGCTAGAAAAGAATAAGACTTGGGAATTGGTTCCTAGGCCTAAAGATAAGAATGTTATTGGAACTAAATGGGTTTTCAGGAATAAATTAAATGAGAAAGATTAAGTTGTGAGAAATAAAGCTAGACTGGTTTGCAAAGGTTACTCACAAGAAGAAGGAGTTGATTATGATGAGACTTATGCTTCGGTTGCAAGAATTGAAGCAGTAAGACTATTTCTTGCCTATGTTGCACCCAAGAACTACAAGGTATATTAGATGGATGTCAAATGTGCATTTTTGAATGGAGATCTTGAAGAAGAAGTCTACATTGAGTAGCTTGATGGATTTTATTTATCAAAAGACAAAGACATAGTTTCTAGATTGAAAAAAGCTTTATATGGATTGAAACAAGCCCCTTGAGCATGGTATGCTAGATTAGATAAATATCTTTATAAGCTCAGTTTTAACAAAGGTAATGCTGATAGTAACTTATATTATAAGATTGAACATGATGACATACTGATCATTGAAGTCTTTGTTGATGATATCATTTTTGGAGGAGAAGAAAATCTATGCATGAAATTTGTTGATGATATGAAAAATGAATTTGAAATGTCTATGATTAGAGAGATGAATTTTTTCTTAGGTTTATAGATTACTCAGATAGATAAAGGAATTTTCATTTGTCAAACTAAGTATGTGAAGGAATTGCTTAATAAATTCGAACTTAAAAATTCTAAACCTATCGATACTCCTATGATAACCAGTTGTAAATTATCAAAGGATGATGAATCTCCTAGAATAAATCCAAGTAGATACAAATCAATGATTTGTGGATTACTATACTTAACTCAGACTAGACTTGATATAATGAATGTTGTTTGTATTGCTTCTATATTTCAGTTAGATCCTAGAGGAACTCATGATATTGTTCTTAAAAGGATATTCAGATATTTGGCAGCTACAACAGATTATGGGTTATGGTATCCAAAGGATGATGATTTCAGACTATGTGCCTATATAGATTCTGATTGGGTAGGAGATGTGGATGACCGGAAGAGCACTACAGGTGGTGTATTATTTCTTGGGAAGAAATTAGTTTCATGGGTTAGCAAGAAACAATCATGCACTTCATTGTCTATTGTTGAAGCTGAATATGTCGTTGCTGCAACTAACTGTACTCAGATTTTATGGATGAAACAAATGTTGAAGGATATAAGGGTAAGTTATGATGAGCCTATTGTTATTTACTATGATAATATTGATGTTATTCATATGTCAAAGAATGTGATATCTCATTCCAAATCAAAACACATTTCTATAAGGTATAATTTCTTGAAAGAAAAGGTTGAAGCAAAGGAAGTCAGATTGGTTTATGTACCTACTAAGGAACAGATTGCAGATATTCTAACAAAACCATTTCCTAAAGATACTTTTGAATATCTCAGAGATCAGCTAGGGATCACCACCCCATCGGAAGAGACTTAGAGATGCAAGGATGCATCACTCCGGTAAGCCTATCAAACATATTTTCTTATCCGGGTTGATGAGATGATGTTGCTGCTTAAGGGGAGTAGTCAACCATTCAGTTCAGTATTTTTGTTTGGTGGTACCCATCATTTGTCATTGATGTCAAAGGGGGAGATGGTGTTCATGTTAAAATCAGTTAATCAAAGGGGGACATATATTTCAGATCAGTCTTTGGGAGATTGTTGGCATTCCTTGGCACTCAGATGATTTTCGCATTCAGTGTTGCCATCAATGCCAAAGGGGGAGATTGTTGGCAATATGTTGGATTTGGTTAAGTGTTGTCATTGAGGTAAACACTGTATCATAGTTGGATATGGTTCTGCTATCCCGGATGGACCTATCCTAGTTAGACTTGGTGTTTGTCTTGGTTTTGGCTGTGATTCTAATCAGGTATGATCAGATCCTTGGATTCAATTTTGGATGGTTATTTAGGATGGTTATATGCTTGTCATATTCTATTGATTCATGATTTGGTGCTCTGAAAGCTATCGCTTATGTTCTCGATTGATATTTCTTGGCACCAGTTATCTTTACCGATTGGCGATACTTGATGATTTGGTTAAGAGATTTTGGTCTTGCTTATGGAAATGGTTTGTAACATGCTGAAGGTGTTCTTCATCATTTTTTAATTGTTTGGTGGCTTTGCATTCGCTGGTATGCTGATTTGGTGGTCTTATTTGGATCCGATTGATTATTCTGTGATATTACAAACACCTTCAATTGGTGGAAATGTTTATTTTTTAATATTTAGTGATGACTACTCCAAAAAGATGGGTATATTTCTTGAAGCATAGATTTGTGGTTTTGGAGATATTTTGTCAATACAAATATTTAATTAAGAAACAAAGTGGACATTATATCAAATTTTTAAGAACTGACAAAGGTGGTGAATACATCTCAAATGCATTTTTGAAATTTTGTAGGGATCATGCAATACACAAGTGATTTACTACCAAATACACTCTGCAACAGAATGGTGTGGCAAAAAGAAAGAATGGAATTATTATGGGTTTGGCCAAGACATGTTGAAGGCCAAGAATTTTTCAAATGAGTATTGGGTGGAAGTTATAGCATGCATAGTTTACATAATGATAGATGTCCAACAAAAAGTGTTAGGAATATAATTTCAGAGGAATCATGGAGTGGAAGCAAGTTTAGTATCACTCATATGAGAGTATTTGGACATGTGGCGTATGCACATGTCCTGGATATGAATTGTGAAATAAGTTGGATAGCAAGGGTGAAAAATGCATATTTGTGGGTTATAGTGAGGACACAAAAGCCTAAAAGTTGCATAATCCAATTACTAAAAAGGTGATAATTAGTAGTGATGTATAGTTCCTAGAAGAAGAATCATGAGATGGAAGCTTTGAGAAAAAAGTAAATATTATAGGGATTTTTTCACAAGAGGATAGTGAAGCATTCATTCCAATGAGTCCTCCTATGTTAACTCCTTCCATACCCACTCAAGATCAACAAATTAGTCCATAAGTGACATCACCAAGTAAAAGAACAGCTTCATGAATTCATACTATTATTCCCTCAAATGAATAATGAACACCATATGCAATAGGACTTCTTGGTGAAGGAACATCGCATCCACATTGTTCAAGATCTACTTCAAGTGAAACACCAAGAAGCTTAAGGAGACTAATAAAAAGAAGTTTAAGGGACATATATGATCAAAATGATGGTGAGAACAATGCTGATCTAATTTCTCTTTTTGCATTATTTTCACAAGTCTAGATGATCTAATTTAGTTTGAAGATACAATAATGATGAAAAATGGAAATATACTAGGGATGAAGAAATTGAAGCTATAGAAAATAATGATACATAAGACTTAGTGAATCTTCCACAAAGAAAGATGTAATAAGAGTAAAGTGGGAACTTATATGACTAAGATAAATGCAAAAGGAGATGTGTAGAAGCATAAGGCAAGTCTTGTGATAAAAAGATTATTAACAACAACTTGGAGTTGAATACAATAAAACATTTTCTCTAGTAGCTTGTCTAGACACAGTGCAAACAATCTTGGCAATTGCAGCTCAAAAAAAGTGGTCAGTATATCAAATGGATGTCAAAATTTGCATTTTTGAATGGTTTTTTAGAAGTATATGTGGAGGAGCTACTAGGATATGAGGCTTTAGGTAATGAAAATAAGGTCTATAAAATAAAAAGGGCACTCTATGGACTCGGGCAAGCTCGTAGAGCATGGTATAATAGAATTGATTCTTATCTCTTATAGAATGGCTTCAACAGGTGTAGCAGTGAATCTACATTATGTACATAGATGAATGAACAAGGTCATATTCTAATTGTATGTTTGTATGTTGATGATTTGATATTCATAGGTGATTTATTAATTGACTTCCTTAAGAAAGCTATAAAAAATGAATTTGGGAAAAATAAATGAAAGAATTTGGGAAAAAGAAATGAAGGAATTTGAGCAAGCTCGTGCATCAATTATAACTAATAATTTAATAAGATAAATACTTACTTGTTTTTAATATAGATGTGTAAATTGAATAATTATACAATTAAAGTGTTGCCAGAAATTTAGAATGATATTATATGGGTCTCTAACTCTCCTCCCATAGACTATTGAAACTAATATCACACTAAGAAAATCTAAATATACAATTAATGTGTTTGTTACTTCTTGTGGCATCCGTTAATCTTCATGCTCTAACCATGCGCATGAAAGTTGTTGGCGTTGTTGTCAGATCTGGCAGCATCAAAAGAAATACATGAAAGTTACATAATTCACAAAGGTTGTCATTCATACAAAATAAACAGATGCACTTAGCTGCTTATAAAGTACTATTATCATCAACATCATAGTCACAGTTTTGTGTTAATAATAGTTTCCAATAACATTATTCATCACCTGGAGTAATAGTTTCTGCAGTTTACTGTTAATCTCATAATGTTGTAACGATAATCAGTCGAGCATAAAAACATGCCATTTTATTTTTAAAAACCTCTACAAAGGGCGTAAAAACATGCCATTTTATTTTTAAAAAACTCTACAAAGGACGTAAAAACATGCCATTTTATTTTTGAAAACCTCTACAAAGGGTATAAAGTTGAAAGTAAGGTAATAAATTTAAAGACGACAGCTTTGATGCGGTGAGCGTGGATCGAACAAGCGACCTTCAGATCTTCAGTCTGACGCTCTCCCAACTGAGCTATCCCCGCATGGATAGAATTTGAGGAGGTTCAAAAATCAGCGTCAGTTAAAGCACTTGTTGAAGAATGCCCTTTTCAGTTTGTAAGTTATTTATTAGTTTCACATTCGTTTGCTTGAGTAAAGCAAGGTGAATGTAGATCATATATGAATTCCTCTTTCGTAAATTAGCACTAACGTTCGCTGTGAAAAGCACTACCTTAGTTCAATTAATATAATTATAAATAAACATTTTTTTCTTTTGGTTTTTCGAACTCTTACAATTGACATTCATATCGATTACAGTTAAAATGTTAAAAATTATCTGAAAGTTTATTTATCAGTATTATTTATTTTTAATTAATTGTAAATTATGCTTTGGCAGGCATTTGTAGTAAATTTATAACATTAAGATTCACATTTGACATTAAAAACAGTTAGAAAACAATCCAGTTTTTAAAAAACTCAATATATTTCTCAACATTGATTTCTTTTGGAACTGCACTTGAACATTTGAATGCGATTAAAAAATAAATAAAAACTGTGCAAACATAGACAAGCCACATGAACTCGTATACAAAGTGTGGAAGCATACTAGAGGCATGTGAATTACATTTAGCAGGCCACACCACACAGTGGAAAGAAGAATAGTTCAATTTTCCAAGGCCTTTTCAAATCTTGGATTCATTTTCTATGCCTAAGATTATAGCTTGCAATGATAGCCATGACATTATGGACAAGCGGCGGCTAGGAGGACTATCTCATTCGGCTATAATATGGTGAGAATTCAATTGGTCAGGGCCGGGTTAGAGGGCTGGAGCTACTTTCCTTTCTTCTTCCTACAGCTATCGGTTGAATAGGCAAACCCCTACTATTTGAAAGGGCGACTAAGATTTACTGGCACTTGCTCGCCCAAAACTCTACTATAGTAGGTGTTTGTCTTGAATGTCGACGAGAAAGGGATGCTTCCTATTTTAAGGGACGTGAAACCTCGTACTTAGAAAATTTCAAGAAAATGCAAAGTGTCAGGTGAACTGTTTGACAGAATGCCACAAAGAGATGTCATCTCATGGACTGCAATAATTTCAGAATATGCAATAATTTCAGAGAGGAACGGGTTTTTGGAAGCAGCCGATGACAATTGAGGAGAGGCCACATCTGGGGAAAGAGGTTCGTTTGATCTGTCCCTCAGTTTCGAATAGACAATTGCTACTCCTTGCCCTTCCTCATCTCAGAAGATAGTTTCGCCTCCTCCCCAGCCTTCTAGCTTTAGTTGGGATTTGTTCAACCCATTGGCTTCTTTAAAATAACAGGAAATGTTTGCCAGCGATACATGACATCAAACTCACTTCCATAAATTTCATTGTTTTTTTGTTAACCATAAGCTTCGACTTAAGCTTCATATTAAGCATTTACTTCTTGCTCTACATGTAAATATAGGTGACTGCTTTTGATAGTTGTGAATCTTTAGATAGTATCTTTCAAGCTACTCATCTAGGTATGTGTTGTTGCTTCTATGAAATTTTCTTTTTAAATTGTTTTGGGAAGTAAATTCATTTTTTTATGAATCATGGATGGTATGAGAAGTTGGCTGGGAAGAAGCATTTAATGAGATCATTCATTTAAATAGCTTTGTTGTATGAGCGCATCACTAAATTGGCTTTGTTTATTATGTTCTCCCCTGCGCAATGGAAGAATCTGCTCTCGTATGTGTTTGAAATTTGTTGAGATATTTGTAGCAGTCTAATGGAAAGCGATGTAAAATTTGGGAATTTATTAGATAGAATGTATTGGCTATTTGATTGCAATATAAAACTTATTCTGGTCTCTACAAATTTATTAATGGATGTCTGTGTTTTATCTATTTTAATCCAAATTAGTTACTGGAAAAAAGGATTTCTAGATTTAATCCAAGATAGAGAGTTTCTATTTATGTGTGATCTTAAATTTGGTCTTCTCTATGTTCAGTTAAGTATTTTGAACTGATGGATTTAGAATATTCCCATGATCAAAGCTAAGACTCAAAAGCAAACTAATTTTTACTATGATTGACGGATGTGGGATTGCTTGCTTTCCACGTGCAATACCTTCTTAACTATTGTACACGTCTCATGGTTTCTAGCCAGTAAAGTATCGCAGGCAAATATCTTGTCCTCAACGAGGGTTATAAAGATTAGGTTTAATAAAATTTGTTATTGGAATCTTTGATATGGAAATCGCACGAGAGATTTAACCATTTCATTCATGGAAAAACGTGTTAATATGCATAAGATGTTTCATAAATTATAGATCTGGTTATGGTCAAGTAGCGGTGGTTTTTCTATGTTGTGTCAATTATGTAATGTATTTTTAAGATTTAATTTATAAAAATGTGTGGAAAAAATGCTTGGAACCTCTTAAAACGTATCAAATATCATATGTTGTGGTATTTATGTGAATTGTCTAAAGAAAAATAATATTTATATTGATGAATTTACAAGTAGGTTACTACAACATATATAAGTATAGAGAACAAGTTTTGGATTTTCTGTTCAATATATGAGGCTGCATAAATTAGGACAACAAAGGTTTGCATGCATTTAGGAGGAGCAAGAATTTGTATGTTAATAAATACATTTCACATATTTGTTAAATTTACGTAACTGCTATTTTTAATTTAAGACTTGGTTGTTATGAAGCATAGAATTATTTACTACTTAAACAAAAAGTGTTACAAATTTAATATATTCTTTTATTAAAATCAAAATTATTTTGTTTCAAGTTATTCTAATGATTATCCTATTTTATCCCTTACACTTGACTCACTTCAACTAATAAATTAATTGAATATTAAAAACATAATTGTTCTAAAATTCAATCAACTAAAACTAACATGAATAATTATTATTTAACTGTAATGTACTTAATCATACAATTTATTTTTTGTGTGTATAATATGCTGTGAAAACACATTTCTCTCATGTTTCTCTATTGGTTAGATTTTTAATGAAATATTATGGGTTGTTATACCTCAATAGCAAAGTAAAAAAAGCTTAAGCAATATTATCATAAGTTGCTTAATTTCCTACATGGAGTTGGTTATTTTCTTCTCCAACATGTTATTAATTAATAAAATATTATTGTAGATGAATTTTGCTATAGAAAGATTAATGCTGAAAATAGAATCAATATTTAAAAAAAAAAAAAGAATGAAAGAATCTTAATTTTCAATTTGGAAAGATCAAAAAGAATTTTATGTTTCTAAATTAAAAAATTGGACAATAATTCCATCTAATGGTGAGCCACCTATTGTACTTTGTAATTGGTTACATAATATTGAGAGCTAGAACCCTCTTCGTGGTTTTTCCCATTTTCCACGTAGAAAATACTAGTGTCAAGTGGTGTATTATGTTTTTGGTTATTATTCTTTTCATTTATGTGATCTAGTTATGTTATGTGGATGGTTGTATAAAAGTTTTAATAAATTCAAGGGAATACTGATTCACCCCTCCCCTCTCAATATTTTGGATGTTCAACAATTGGTATCAAAATAAGGTCCTTTAGAAGAGTCTAATAACTCAAAGGAGATCTACAAAGTTGAACACATGTCACCTAAGTGTACTCTAGATCGGGATAGATATCTAGATGCAGATGGAGAACTTATGACTTCTCTTGAAGATCATAAGAATATTGAGAATAAAAGAAGAGATCTGAGAGAAAATGTTCAATTAGCTGGAATGAGTGTATCAAAAAGCTAAGAGAGAAAATTAGAAAATTTATTGAAAGGCACAAGGAAGTTAATGAAGAACTCAAGCATGCAAATATCACAATTATAGATCTAAAATCCAAGAGTGAAGAAGATGAAATAACTAAGTAGTACTTGAATAAAATGGTGAATGCAAAATAGAAGAATGGAATAAGCTTGAACAAGAAGTCACAACATTGAAATTGGATCTAAAAAAGTCAAAGAAATGACAAGACAAACCTAAGGTAAGTTCAGGTAAGCTTGATTAGATGTTAGTTGTGTAAAGGTCTCTACAAAAACAAAAGTGGTCTAGGATTTGAGACTTAAGTGAAAGATCACAAAGAAAGTTAGAAAGAAAAGAAGGATCATCTTTAGCAAAGGAAATTGAATCCGATAATTTAGTGAAATATGACAAAGGTAAATCATCAGTCGAGCAATAGGTAAGTAAAAGAAATAGTTCTCTTAATGGTTATTGTTTTAATTAAAATAAATTAGGTCACAAAATGTTTGTTTATAAAAATAGGATAAATTAGAATGTTAGATCATTCTCTGGTAGGCATTATACTTCTAACAATTATTGTCATAAAGCTAGTCAATGCAAAAATCATGGTATAATAGAACAAAATAGAAATAGTCAATTTATAGGTTGATGTTGTACATGCAACATGTTTGGACATAAGGCTAACAAGTGCAAATCAAGACAAGGTCAAGGATATGACAAATGTTACAATTGCAACAAACCTAGACATATTGTGAGGCATTGCAGAAGATGAGAAGCTAAGTCAAATAGACTAGTAAAAAACATCAATAAGGAAGATGTGAAGGTAGAGGTGAAGAAGACTTGGAGAAAGAAAGAAGTTGAAGTTACACCTAGCTCCAACACAGACATGTGCTTCAGCAATTGAGAGTTAGAGGCTTTGGCCAAGGGGGAGGAAGTCAAGAAATATCTTTCCCTTGCCAAAGAGAACAAGGCTATAGTAACGACATGTTGAGAGATGTGTGTTGATGAAAAATCCGATGAAGAACATTTCACTATGACAAAATACGAAAGTCTAGAAGGTCTCAATAGACTCAAACAAAATGAATATTCATTAAAGCTACACTTTACTTCTTATTGCATTTATTGCATGCAAGTGGATCAAAAAAGGATAAAAGGATAAATTACTTAGTAATTTATCACTCAAAGCTAAAGAGAATTCAAGCAAAAATAGAGGGAATCAAGGGTTAGGGTTTCTCGATGAATCGGCAAAAGGTATTTTCACTACAAATTTGTTATTTTTAGTAGTTTTCATCCATGGCTACTCCCATCATTTTTTATGTTAATACCCAAGAACATCCAAGCTTTAAGAAATACCTAAACAAGTCACTTAAAAATGATCTAACAAGTGTGCCTTCAAGCATTCCTTTTGGAGTTTAGTTAACTGAGGATATTATGACATATATCCATGTGAAATTGGAAGAACAAGACCATGGAAAGTTGCAATAATTGTGGTCTAATAATCTGATTGGGGACACTTTTGAAATCAAACCAAAATATCAAACCCTTGTTCACAAAAAGTTAAATGCATGGAATCATTTCCCCAATTTCTGTCTAGATGAAAAATGGGTTAGCATGTTGATGAGTCATTTCCATGATGAATTCATATGGCTCAAAAAATGTTTTCAAATCTCCAAGAATGTAATGAAGGTGGTAACTAGAATGTGTGACTCAGTAGGTATTTCGGTACCAAAGTCAACGAGGAACAAAGAGATTGTAAAGTTGACCCTTCATTGTCTGAAGGTTAGTAGCATAACAAACCCTACCATGCGATATGCATCAATGATGATCAAGAACAAGGTCTACTACACAAACCAAGAAAATTCTATTTTACCCATTGTGGTCAATATGGCCTATGAAATGGTGGAAAAGAATGTTAATTATGATTTGTGCGAGATTTTGAGACAACGGGTTCTTGATAATCTAAAACAATGCAAGGAGAAGAAGAAATTTAAATATGGAACCCTAGCACTGTGCATTCTTTTCCATTTTCTATAGGAGTTCCTAAAATTAGGAAAGTATTTTGGCTACAAGTCATTCTAGTAGCACATTAGATTGCAAAACGTTTGAAGAGGTTTTCTAAATATACTACACAGGACGAGACATTTATTGTATATTTCTCTTTTTGCAATTAATGATGCACAACATGCAAAGAATTCCTAAATCCATTGTAAAGAAATACAAGGATGACATCATATTCATAATTTCAACTGATAAATACATTATGGAAGCCATTGTTCTAAGAACAAAGTGGTTTTCGTCTTTGCCCGAAGAGTTCTTTGGGGAAATGCTAGAAGGACTTGCAAAAGTCTTATTCGAGAGCCCTATTAATGAGCCATAAGAAAGGTACAAGACAACTTAGGAGAAATCGATGAAAATCCATGTGGAGCAAACCTAGAAGGAAAGAAAGAGAAATGTGCAAAAATTTGTTAAAGAATCTATGAAGCAGTCTGGCATAATTACAGAAGAAGAAATTGAATAGGTCAAAATTGTTACTACTTATCAAGTTGCCATTAGTTTTATGTTCAAAGTTATTCTATATACTCTAGTCGGTTATCTCTACCGAAATATTCAGTCGGTATGCGCAGTCCAGTTAGTTATAGAAGAAAGTAGTCAAGAGCTCAGTATGCACCGAGCTGTCTACCAAGTATCATCCCATGTCTACCAAGCAGCAAAGATGACACACCGAGTTGATATACACTAAGTGAAACGTGTTACCTAATTCATTGAACCTGGACATACATATGGAAACGTGTTACAAGATCAAGGAATATCTAACCATTATTACATTGGAAATTGCACTTAAAAATTATGTATGATTTTGAGGTCATCTAACCAATGAAATATTTTGCATGGTTATTCATTCAATAAAACATGTCTGTAAGACCAAAGCAATGAATGGATCACCGGCATAAGAGATCTATTTATACAACATGGATTAAGATCAGAAATATACATGAAGCATGATAGAAAGGAAGGTATAGATATACATGAAGCATGATAGAAAGGAAGGTATAGAAATATATGAAGCAAGACATGTGAAAGCACTAAGTGTTATGACTGTTACAGAGACACAGAGGTCACCGAGAAGAATTTCAGAGAACAGTCAAAGAACAGAGTAAACATAAGGGTTTACCGAGTTACTATATGGGTTACTGAGGTATGTTATAAGCAAGGCAATCTTATTCTGAGCACATAGAATCTGCTATAACATTTCAGATGTAAAGTTCCAAATATTTGTAATGATTTTATTGTAATATTTTGAAGTTGTAAGAGAAACCTTTAACAGGGTAAAAGACTGTAATCACATCTATAAATTGTAAAGCCTCTAACCAGGTGTAGTATTTAGTTTAAGTGTTGTAAAATCCTTTAGCAAGGTAGATATAACGGATCTTGATACTCCTAACATGGTAAGCTATCAGAAATAGCTAAACATTTAGCTCTAACCAAGCAACCTTTATTATTGCAGTAGTGAAGTTGTGGGTGCCATCCCCACTGCAGTTTTCTCTCTAACCAAGAGTTTCTGCATAACCAAAATATATGTGTTATGGAGTGAATCATGTATGATTGTTATCTATTTGTTTTATCTTTATATTAGTTATTGCAATATTCGGTTTATGCATAACAGTAAAGTTATTATTGAAGAAAAGTTTTGAAGTACTGATTCGCCCCTCCCCTCTCAGTACATTAGCTTTCCATATTGGGCCTAACAATTGGTATCAGAGCTTCAATCTTGGAAAAGGGTTTAACTGCCTGTAGAGAAAGATCTTATCAATGGAAGGCTATAAACAATCTTAGAGGATTGTGTATCTGCAAGAAGAGTTGGATCATGCTAATCAAGTGATTGCAGACATGCAAAGGCAAATGCAAAAATCTCTGAAAGTGAGAAGAAGATTATCTAATGATTTGCAAGACTCTCAAGAGTTAGTGGAACAAATTGAGACATCATCTGAGAACAGTATATCTGAAGAGACTGAAGAAATGATTGGAGTATTGAAAGAAAAGAACAAAGCACTGGCTGATCAACTAAAAGTAATGAAAAGAGAACATGAAAATTTCAGCACACAGATGACTGAAAATCTTGATGCATTGAGGACAGCCGAGGATAAAGTAAGAGATCTAGAAAGAGAGAAACAACAACTTGAAGTCTTAGTATCTAATAAGAATGATGAAATCATAAGGATGACTGGAATTCAACAAAACCTGTCAAAACAACTAGGTTATGCACATCATGAAGCAAATCTGAAAGATGGTGAGAATCGAGCATTGAGACTTGAAGTATCAAGGTTGACCAATGAACTTGAAACCAAGATGAAATCCAAAGAAACACTAAAGAAGAGTTATGAAGGATCAAAGATGTTGGATGAGCAACTAAATGCAAGAAGACCCAATAAAGATGCAGGACTCGGTTACAAAGGAAAAGACTATACCGAGAAGGGAATCCATACTACCGAGAGAGGAGAATCATCAAAGCAAGTTGGAATCAAGAAGAACATCAAAAGAAAGAAGCCTATTTGCAACTACTATGGAAATCAAGGTCGCACTGCCAACATGTGCCAAATCACAAAAGGTAAGTGACTGAATGTCACTAAGTCCAAAGGTTATTGTTACAATTGCAATAAATATGGTCACACATCTAATCAATGTAGGACAAAGTCAGTTAACAATTATCAGAAGGCAAAATTCAAAGGGTTTTGTAAAAACTGCAATAGATATGGACACAGTACCGAGAAGTGTTGGCTTAAGCAAAAGAACTATATGTGGTCTGCACACCGAGCAAATGCTAGAGGTCACCGAGCTCACACAGATCCTTACTGACAGTATTTTGTAGTACCATGGGATTACAATACAAGGATATGGTGTGAATGTTGTGGAAGATATGGACATATAAGTGCCAACTATTTTATAAGGTTTGGAATGAACAACCGAAGATCATGGAGAAATCCTAGTATGGCATGTTTTCATTGTCACAAAGTTGGACACTTAGCTAGAGATTGTAGAGATCAACCTAGAAAAGACACTGAGGAAATAAAAGAAAAAATAAAGATGATTTGGAGAAAGAAAGAAATTGTGTCAAATGAAGAAAGCACCTTACTTACCGAGTTAGGTGCACCTATTCCAAATTAATCGGTAAAGGTATGAAGGGACTGCATTCTCTCAAGGTTAAATCTTAATAGTTCCTATTCTATTATGTACTTAATTCAAAATCTGCATAGTTAAGATGTAGTAGTAAGTTTGAAATTATATCAAGTCTTTTGGAGCACTATACAGGAAACCTGTCAAGTCAGTGAATACAGGAAACCTGTCAAGTCAGTAAATAAAGGAAGTTTGGTTACTCGGTTAAAGTGCAAAAAGGAAAGAAAGTTTAGTGGAATCGAGTGCATTTAATGTTTTTGACCTAACCCGCATGGAGCCCGATAAGGTATATTGTGTACTTAAAGCATTTACACGGTCATTTTCACTTACCAAATTTTTGAGAGAGCAGAGCATAGCGAATCTAAGGCGATCAAACCTCCTACAAAGAAAAATTCAAGGTATTTACATCAATCTCAATGCATTGTTAAGCTGGTTTACCGATCTTATCAAGTTATTATTATCTGCTAATTGTGAAGCGTCTGCCATTTGAAAATCCTCAAACCCTAAGGATCTTTTGTTAGTTTTTTATCTGAAATCTTCAAATGGCACCTAAGATCCAAGATCCCATTGTTGTTAAGAATGTAGAAAATCCCTCACTAAAATACTCTTTAACTCCCAAAGTTGCATTTGAATTGGATGACAAAACAACATTTTCACTCATCCCGGATAGAGTGTTATTAGTCGAGGATGTGAGATTCTTCACCAAATGTCATGTTGAAGAAATCGGTCATGTTGAAATCAAAGACACCTATGATGAAATGTGCACCGATGGTAGATTGAATAGAAAGTATGAGCACATTAAAATCAAGGGATTAACTGAAGCCCTAACCTATCCCCATGTGTTCAAACCCCAGTGGGTCAAGTTTGTTCTTAGCAGAGTTCACGATGATTTCATGTGGCTAGAAGAGCAACCATTTAAGATTACCATGGAAATCATTCATCTGATTACTGGTTACCCTATTTATGATCATGCCTGAGCTCAAAAGATGATATCACAGAAGGAACTGATCAGTTTAATCGGAGTGGAATCAGATTGCAGAGGATTGAAACTGAATAATGTTACAGATGCAAAACTAAAATTTGCCATTAGAGTAATAGGTTACTGTTTCTTCTAATCGCCAAGGGAAAATAGTGTACCCTGTGTAGTAGTAGACCTAGCATACAAAATTGTGAAAAAGGGAATGAAAATTGATCTATGTGAGGTGTTTCTGAAAAACCTGTTTGAGAATCTGAACACCGTCAGAAAGCCAAAGAAGAACAACTTGTCTAATACACTAAAATTTGGATCACTACTTGTATGCATGTTTTTCTATTTTAAAAAATTCTTTCCATCAGTCGATAAAGTTGTTTGGGAACTACACCGACAAATCACCCATCAGATCAATGACTTCATTAAGAAGCTAGGAGATAATTTCAATGATATTATGGACGATTACTTCAGTAAATTTCAAGAGAAAATGCATAATAGGTACCGGATTCCACCCAAGCTAGTGGAGAAATACAAAGATGACATATGTTTTGAAGTAGACACTGATTACTGTTATGTGAATGCTATGGAACCGAGAACTCAATCTTTGTCACCTATGGGTTACAAGATTGATTTTGACATCACACAATAGAAAATTGATGCATTTCTCACATTACCAAGGCATGCTACTGAACTGAGGTATGGAAGCTATGAAGAAGTGAAGGAAAAGGTAAAAATGAGCATTGTAGTACCCAAAGCTACAAGAAAGGAAACAAAGATAATAAAGGCATTATCAGAGAAATTCGGACAAGATTCTTCCTCTACTCCCGTCAAAGGCACTATAGCCATTATCGAAGAGGAATCTGAAGCCCAAGAGGTAGCTATAACACTAAGCACTGAATTACCTAAGGGAAAAGTGTTGAAAAGAAAGAAATAGGATTCATCAAAGGCCTCACCAACTCCTCCAGCAAAGCGACCTAACACTAAAGCATCTGCAGCTTCACCAAGTAAGAAAATAAAGAGTGTTACTATTCCTAAGGTAACAAAAACTTACAAGAAATCTACTCAGAGACTCATTTTGGCAAAAGAGTCTAGTGACACTGAATCTGAGGATGCAAGCAAATTTCAGATTGTCAAGAGCAAGAAGGTAAATGTACATAGTGTTGAAAATTTCTGTGCTAATCTAAAAGAATATGGTGGATTTGGTGGATTTAGATATGTTAAGTATGAATCTAGAAATGAAGATGAAAAGAGACAAATTGAAGAAGCTGTCATCTACACACTTTTGAAGTTTCGATTAGTCCCATTAGAAGTCTCTAATTCTCTCCCAAAAGAATTATATGCACATATTGATAATAGGTGGCAATATGCCCTAGACTCGGAGAAACAGATCAGAGAGAGATATTTGGTACATCTCTTTCCTGACATGTCAGTAGCTGAAATAAAAGAACATCTGGCAACCTACCACACAAAATTCCTGATCAAACAAAAATCCTTGAAACTAATGAATGGGTTGTATATTGAAGTGGAAAATGAGACAAAAGAGAAATGGCAGGAAATCTTTAGAAACAAGGATGTCAGTGAGCAAGTTGAAGTTGAAATAGTTGATGTCATCGAGCAAGATCCTGCTGACACCATTCAAATAGATGAAGATATCATGGATACAGATGCATCGGGACAGGAAATAATAGAAGGCAATGCATATGCAAAACTTGTATCCAGTGAATCAGTCTTGGAACAAGTTCAACCTTATCCACCGGTCAATCAACCTATCTCAACCAAAACCCCTCAGGATACGGATACAAGCACCAAAGGTCACAAGTCTACAGCAGGAAAAGAAACTACTCATGAACAGACGTCTCAGGATCCTTCTAGCACTAAAAATGTTGCAACTAAGACATTGAGTACCAAGACACCAAAGGACTCTACAGAGGCTAAAGAAACCGACCAAATTCTTGCCTCTACCGAGGAACCTATTGAGGGTCATCAAGCCTCACAAGCCCTTGTCTTAGTTCAATTGGTGAAAGGAAAAGAAAAGAAGATGAAAAAGCATAGTTTCAAAGTAGATTTGTCAAAACCAATAGTGTTGCCCAATGTTGATATATCCAGATTAAAGGGGCAAGCACTCATTGATTTCGGTGAACTATGCAAAGCAAAGGCCAAAGAAGAGAAGCAAATGACCATTCACAAGAAAAATAAAGTACTTCAGAAGGTAAAAGCACTCTTAACAGATATGCCACCTGAAGCTACAATAACCAAAGATGCAGCCATCCACATTCAAATGGATGAACTCCTAACCAAAATAGAGACATCTGGAGTAGATGCATCCAAATATTTGAGCAAGCTAAAAGACAAGGAGCTCACTGCAAAAATGATAGAAGAGGTACAAAAAGCTATAGCTATTGGCAAAGTCAAACTTGTCAAATTTATTGTTGAGTTGACCACTCAACTCAAGCATATTCTTTATTTATTTCAGAAACTCTGTACATTTTCTTTATTCATCAAAGACATCAAAAATAAAATAGAAGCAATTGAGAAAGAGATCACCGATCTCTCAAATAAGTTGACCACAAAGCCCAATTCAGTTCAAAATTTTTATACAAAGTTACAACAACTCATGGCTCAACAATTGGACCTAAGAAATGAAGAACACAAGATCAGGATGGACATAATGACACTTCAGACATTATTCCTTCCTCATCTTTCATCTGTCCAAGAATAGATCAACTGAGCCACATACTTGTCTACTACACAAGAGGGAAGCACTCTAGATGGCTTAATACCACTAGTAGCTAATATTCAAGCACAAAATTCTTTAATTGATAGTGTAAAGGATGCCCTATCTGTCACTCTCACCGAAGCAAGGACAAAATATAAATCCATTTTTGACTAGTTGCCTCCACCAAATGGTAACTAAGTCTTGATGTTTGTCAAAAAGGGGGAGTGATATAGTATTCAAAGCATCAAAGTATAATATCAAACAAAAGGAGTGTAGTATACAGGGGGAGTATACCAAGCAGAGTGAGCAGAGTATCCAAGTGCAGTGAACAAAACAAGTGTAGCACATAGAACATTAATCATCAAGCATACAAAATTAGAGTTTTGTATAGTATATTTATAAGGGGAGTATATCTGGATATATTATTTTATTGACTATTTTATATACTGTCAGTATAGTCAAATTTTTCAAGTATATAGATTATTGAATTATAACTTTGAAAGTAGTTTTTTTTTTTGGTCAAACATCTCAACTAATGTCAAAAGGGGAGATTGTTACTACTTATCAAGTTGCCATTAGTTTTATGTTCAAATTTATTCTATATACTCTAGTCGGTTATCTCTACCGAAATATTCAGTCGATATGCACAGTCCAGTCGGTTATTGAAGAAAGTAGTCAAGAGCTCAGCATGCACCTAACTGTCTACCGAGTATCATCCCATGTCTACCAAGCAACAAAGATGACACACCGAGTGAAATGTGTTACCAGATTCATCGAACCTGGACATACATATGGAAACGTGTTACAAGATCAAGGAACATCTAAATGTTATCACATTGGAAATTGCACTTGAAATTTGTGTATGATTTTGAGGTCATCTAACCAATGAAATATTTTGCATGGTTATTCATTTGATAAAACATGTTTGTAAGTTCGAAGAAATGAATGGATCACCGACATAAGAGATCTATTTATACAACATGGATTAAGATCATAAATATATATGAAGCATTACAGAAAGGAAGGCATAGATATACATGAAGCATGACAGAAATGAAGGTATAGAAATATATGAAGCAAGACATGTAAAAGAACTAAGTTTTATGACTGTTACAGAGACACAGAGGTCACCGAGAAGGATTTCAGAGAACGGTCAAAGAACAGAGTAAACAAAAGGGTTTACCGAGTTACTATATGGGTTACCGAGATATGCTATAAGCAAGGTAATCTTATTCTGAGCACATGGAATCTTCTATATCATTCTAGATGTAAAGTTGCAGATATTTGTAATGATTTTATTGTAATATTTTGAAGTTGTAAGAGAAACCTTTAACAGGGTAAAAGGCTTTGATTAAGTCTATAAATTGTAAAGCCTCTAACCAGGTGCAACATTTAGTTTTAGTGTTGTAAAATCCTTTAGCAAGGTAGATCTAACAGAGCTTGATACTCCTAACAGGATAAGCTATCAGAAATAGGTAAACATGTAGCTCTAATCGAGCAACCTTTATTATTGCAGTAGTGAAGTTGTGGGTGCCATCCCCACCACAGTTTTTCTCTCTAACCAAGAGTTTCTGCGTAACCAAAATATATGTGTTATGGAGTGAATCATGTATGATTGTTATCTATTTGTTTTAGCTTTATATTATGTTACTGCACTATTCGGTTTATGCATAATAGTAAAGTTATTGTTGAAGAAATTTTTTGAAGTACCGATTCACCCCTCCCCTCTTAGTACATTAGCTTTCCATATTGGGCCTAACAAAAATATCCAACAAGATCGTTGCCTCTTTTGGCACCCCTGTTAAGGAATTTAGGCATCTCTGATTGAACTAAAGCATAAACCAGCTAAGAGGAAGAAGGAGATCCCCACATCTTCTTTGTCTAAGCGAGGAACTCCAAGTGAGGTCAAGAGGAAAATCATTGATGTCAAATCTGAGCATGAGGATCTGAAGGATCTAAATAATAATAAATATAGATTCAAGTCCGAAAAGGGCAAAGGTAAACATATAGTGATGGATCCCCTTGAACTAGAATCTATGCTTAATATGATAACTATAGAAGGAGATCTAAAACAAGTAGGTGGCATGCATGTTGAAGCTGATTAAGAGGATAAGGAAACAATAGTAAAATCTTTCATAAAATACTATATTAGACTAAATACTATTGTTAAAGAGTTTAAGAAAGATATCCTCTAAGACCTTTGGAAAATTCTAAATGAAATTAGAAGTAAGACTATAGAAGAAGATAAAGAAATCCAACAATATTCTCTAGAAGTTGTTGGAAATACCCTTTCCAAGAAAGATAAGGTTATGCTTATACAAGTGCAAAATATATCTCAGGACCAAGAAAAGGTTAGATACCCTTATGGAAGGATTGCAAGATATAGATGCAATGAAAGTAGAAACTGTAGAATATGTTGAGGGCATAATAGGGAAACTTGGGCTTTTACCAGTTATTGAAGGCTCAAAAACTGTGTCTACTGAAGCTATTGTTGATAGCATTGTCAATGAAATAATATTTCTGAAGATATTGTATTTGATAATACTACTCTTGATGTCACTGAAATGGAAGAAATCCCTCTAAAAAATGCACCTAATGTTGTTGATGTCCCCTCAGATATTTCAAAGGAGAAAGAGGATAAAATGGAAGAAAAGAAAACAAAAGAAAAGACTTCATCTAAAGAATGTGCCTCATCCGCTAACACCATTGAAAAGGTGGAAGCTAGTACCAGCTCTAGCACACTAGAAAATCTTCTAGTTATGTTATGTGGATGGTTGTTGAAAAGTTTTAATAAATTCAAGGGAATACTAATTCAACCCTCCCCTCTCAGTATTCCGCATGTTCAACAACTTATATTTCACTATAAAAGGTTTCAGGGAACTTGCAAAACCCTGATTATATAATAAAAAACATAATAGACAAAAAAAATATTGAAATTTTTTATAGATGTTTTCCTTTATGTTAATAGCTATTGGAAAGATAACTTTTGTATTTACATTTTTTTTATGGGATCTCTTCAAAATCATGAGAAAAGGATGACTTGATCGATTAAAAATTTTACCAAGCAAGATTTTTAATCAAAGCTTAATATTATAATTTTAAGGGATAAAGATTCGATGAGTCGTCTTATTATGAATATGAAAATTTACAGGAAGAGACTATCAAAGTAGAGAAAATAGAAATAGACAAAGAAAGGATTACAATAACAAAGTAAAATTTTATGGCAACAATGAAATAGATAATCAAGACCTTTACAAGATGAAGGCACTTTTTATAGCAATAATGAAATGGGTAATCAAAACCATTATAATTTACAAATATAGTATCATTATTGTTAAAAAAAAATTAATTATCAATGTGATTGTTTGAAAATGCATAAGAAGTAGGCACAAAGGCCTCACTTAATGAACCTAGGTTATATCACTCACATTCATGGCATATTAAGGAATCCCCCTATTTAAATTTTTTTTTTTTCCCTAAACTCATTTTTCATCACCCCATCCCAATACCCAACTTGAATTGAAAACCTCACTATTTTCACTAGATTTTGTGTTTTTTCATAGCCCTAATTTAAAACCCCCTATTTTCACCAAATAAGAAATATATTATTCTATTGTTTTGGGATATTAAACCCCCCAAAATGATTGCACATGATATAATATTCCCTAGCTAGTGAAGCCCTTGTGGAAATAGGATACATTTAATAAAAAAAAATATGAATGATTTTTACTATGCGATTTTATGCAATAAATATCAAAAAATGCTTTAATTTTTTATACAAGTTGTAATACTAATATGAAAGGTCATAAAAATACCTTTGTAAAGATGGATGAATCCCCTAAACACACACATGACCAAGAGATGATTAAAAAAATTGAGTTTATGACAAAATAAACAACTAATCAAGAATCAACTGTAGTTATACTAAGAGTAAACTATAGTAATTTTCAAAAATGGTGTTGGAAATAAATTTATGAGATATATTTATAATAATTCATGATGCATTTTCACATAATATAAACTACATAATTTCCAAACAAAAATATGTGTTTTCTTTTGTTTAATTTATAATTGTAACTTCCAACTCCCAATACTGGTTGATAGTACAAGTAAATAAAAATGAGAATTTGGTCATTAATATAGCATCCTACCACATAAATAAATAAGAGATGCAAAGCGTCAAGTTCCTGTCGAGATGTTCTAGAGGAATACACAATTGGTAATCTTTTGTGCTAAGACTATTATTGGAGCAAAACTTTGAATTTGATATAAAATTTACTATTTTGTATGAACTAATATTGCTTTATAATTTGCAGAATCAACCTTTAACTTTCCAAGCTATTGATGTACTTTACGAAATTAAATTTTTATGAAGAAGTTTAAGAGATTTTATAAAATGTTTGATTTGTAAAATAAATATTTATAATAACAATGTTGATTCACAGGGGTGATAGATAAATGCACAAAACAATATCATAGTATCATGTATACATGTTAGTTGTTTAATTATAAATAAATAATAAAATTAACATTAATGTTGTCAAGAAACACTGTAGATCAGTAGGGAAACACGTTTCGTAATAAACCATGTCAAGAATTCTCAAAGTTCTATAAGAAAGAGAATTAAAAAATGAACACATTGTGATACCAATTCAACATCATTCAATAATTAAAAATAATTAAGTAGTATATACATGGCTGAAAGATGTAACTTGCATAGTGAGTAGTTCAACAAGCATTCAAGAAAAATTCTTTAAAGTTGATTGTTATAAATGCCAAGATGTATTTATATTTCCTTTTCAATATTTGTAAGGGCTATTATCCAAAGCTTTCACATATTGGTAAATGCATAAACAGAGGAAAAAAAAATGAAATATAGATATCATAAATGAGCTACATTCTAAGTGTTGGACAAGTTGGGCATTTGTAACAATTGAATTTTTGAACAAACGTATAAAAGCATGGGTTAAATAAGTTAATTGAGATTGACAAAATAAAGGCACCCATAAAACTAGATTGTTTAAGAAATGAACATCAAAATGCTTGAAAGGTTAGTATTATTGTATCATATTGTTCTTCAAGAACCCAAATGAACATCTGAATGCTTGAAAGGTTAGTATTATTGTATCATATTGTTCTTCAAGAACCCTTCACTACAATAATTACTCTAGCATACATGTAGTTAAGATAATGGTAAGTAAAAGTTATGCATTACATTAAAATGTCACCCATATTTAGAATTTGAATGCTTGGAACTAAAAAGGCAATCTATAGCTCTATCTGACATGTAGTGACAATATAGTATACTAGTCCTATGGTATATGCAAACATAACTCAATACTTAGATTTTAAATCTATTCTTTATAATAGTATGATGATTGTGTGCTACATTTAAGAATTAATCTTAAGTATATGGTCCCCAGTTTTATCCGTTTAATGGGTCATAACAATAACACATGCAAGATGTCACTAAAAATTTTAATACAACATTCATGATTAAACAACCAGATTGAGATATTTATGCTGAGAATGTACTTGATTATGTGATACAATCATCCAAACCTATAAGCCTAGAGAACGTCAAGCAAAACTCTTGAGAAAATAAAGTATATTAGTTTTTTTAAGTGCCAAAAGACATCCACAACTATGAAAGAGAACTGACAGAAATCAAATCAAAGCTAATTGTAATTAAATACTTCATCATTTTATTTTTGTATCCAGTATCCTTGACATTGATATAATTTCTTTCCTTTCTTGAAAACAAAGGGAGTGGAGTAAAATAATACACTTTCTATATAGAAATGCTATAGATGCAATCTACTGCACCAATTGACTAGAATTACATAAACAAGAGAAAATAAACAAAACTTATTAATAAATATATTAAAATAAAATTAAAAAACAAATAATTGTCAACCTAAATTCATAGCCTAAATAACCTCAATAATACAAATACATCACTATAATCTAAAAACTATGAATCTAAACATTAATCTATAAAATCGATAATAAAAATTTATGACTTTCATTAAATAAATAAAATATTAATTAAAATGATGAATTAAATAACACAAATATTAATTCTAATTACCTTTGACTCATTAATTCAAATAAAAGCAATTTTATAAAAAATTAATAGAGCAATTCTAGCGACTGTAATCCCATCACTCAGATTCAAAGTACAAATTCAACTCTATAATTTATTTCACAACTATCATCTTTTTCCAGCCATTCTAATCATACAAAGCAGAGAATATTTGAGAAGCATATCATATGTGCAATACTTCACCAGAAATGGTAAAACTCAACTCTGTCCTAGTTGTCTGAAAGTACCTTGATATTCTTAATTTACAGTATGGTTAGATATGCAAATATCGCTTTAACCCTTTCTTAATCTTCTATGATCCTGCAATAAAATGTAATTAGCTATCAATAAAATAATCAAACAAAACCTATCATAGCATTTAATTTTAATATCGACAAATATCTATTGATTTAACTATTCTTTTAGGTGTTAGATGGAGTGTTTCTCACGTCTTTGCTTGTCATTTTTAGTCCCCGCCCATCTAGGCGGAGACTAATGTTTTCACCATGCTTTTAGCAATTAATCTATTTCTCGTACTATGTGCAACTATTTTATTCTATGTTCTGTAACGCAAAAAATCGAAAATGCAGGGAAGCAAAAAATTTAGTTTGTTCACACTAGACGTTTCCTTGCTCATGGTAGGCATCGTGCAAAGTGATTCACGTGCCTTATATCTGGTAGCACATTTTGCATACATGCTTAACAGCTCACGAATCTAGTTGCTAGAAAACTCTAATATTTTTTTGCTTTTTTGTTTATTGTGAACAAAACATTAAGTAGCAACTATGGGGACGTTGGTGTTGATCTGTTGATGAACTTTTGAGGAAACTTTTCTTTGTAAGTTTAATTTCCTATTTGCCACATAAATGTTTGTTTCCTAATTTATGGTTGTAAGGTAGCATTTATGGATTTTTGCCTTAAAATAGAGGAGACTATGTTTTGTAATGTATATGTGGGGTGAACTCACAATAATGGTTCCCACTTTTTTGCCACTTTTGACACTGAAATGTACATTTTTAAAATAATCTTCAATTTTTGAGAACTATAACTTTTAAACTATTAAAAATTTGAAGATGATGTAAATTAGTGATTTCTAGCATTTTGTTTGTAGATTCTATATACATTTTTTTCAAATTTTTTTGATGGATTTTTTTAAAAATTTTCCATCTCCCTCAAAAAGTAGATTTTTACAACAAACTACATTTTTAAAGAGTGAGGTGCCTCCCGAAATGTATAACTTTTTTTCTATAAATGATAAAAACTCAATTCTTTTGAATTTTGGTTTGTAACATCAATATCTAGGGCTTTCATTTGGTTTTATAGTGATATGCTCAATATTTTTCATTTTATAAAGTTTTGAAGTCCGACTAGTTATAATTTAGACATAGGTTTACGTTTGAACACATAACTTGTTCTATATAAATCAAAATTCAATTTTATTTTTTTTGTTAGAAAGAAGACATCAATACCAGGGGCATAGATATTTTTCAGAATTTTTTTGAATTAGTTTCTTATTTTTCCCAATGCGTTGAACAGAGAAGTTCATGTTCGATGAAAAACCAATTTTCCATAAAATTAAAAAAACAAGAACATAATAAATTCAAAATATAACAAAATTATACTCGTTGGAAAGCTTGCTCTAAGTACTACAATCTAATATTTTTGAGTTATCAAGATTATTTCATTCGTGCTTTGAACCAGAGCTCCGAAGTCATTAATTCTTCAGAATTCTGAAATTTTTTGGGAGAAACCTCAAATTAGAGGGTTCAAATGAATAGTACTTCGAGCAAATGGGGGGGTTCGCTCGAACCGCGGGTGACTTTGTACGGGCCGAAATCAAGCCTATTGGTTCGAGCAAATGGGGTTCGCTCGAATCCATTATGGTTTGAGCGAACCCCCATTCGCTCGAACCAATAGGCTTGATTTCGGCCCGTACAAAGTCACCCGCAGTTCGAGCGAACCCAGGTTTGCAACGTTGTTCGCTCGAACTCCCAGGGGTAATTCAAGCGAATACCACTATTTTGCTCAAACACCTAGAAAATCGAAATTCCCACTTTCATCAAATTCCTTCATTGGAAAAAGTGGGAACCAACTTTGTGAATTCACCCTGTGCTTTTACTTGTTTTGAAATTAATGAATTCTAATCTCCTTCAAATTTTTCTATTCTACAAATGACATGCCCAATAAAGAGAGAAAGACTCACAACAACTTACATGATTCGAGGGCTTATAGCAATCCTTGCACTATGCTAATCTGAGACTATGAAAATAGAGTACAGAGCATTAGACATTAATATTGCCAAGCTATCTTGATAGCTTAATCGGAGTTATGTTCTAGCCCACTTTACTTCCTTTTAGAAACATCTTGCTTTAGGATAGAGTAACAAATGCTAGCTAAATTCTGATTGCTTTTTGGGAGCTTTTTCTTCATATCTAACTCGTCTTTGAATTTTTCTTGCTTCTAAGCCCTCTCAATAAAATAATTTTTCTTTCTTCTGAGCCCTCTCAATAAAATAATTTTTCAATATTCAGATAGTAACTATAGTAATTCTTTTCCTAAACTGTACGTGAATTCATAGGCTTCTATCATTTGAGAGATTTGTTCATCAACAGCTAAATATCAAGGATGGCAAGAAATTTGATCATCTTGAGTTAATGGTTCACACTTTGACATCTTCCTTGTTGTTGCAGATTCGATTATACTAAAGTGAACTAGAAGTACCACAATCACACACATGCCAAAGAAATAAACTCCATTGAACCGCTAGGTTCTACTTATTATAAATAGAAATCAATCATGTAAACGTGAATTTGATTTTTGAGCAACTATAATATGTGAAGTTGGATCCTTAATTCATATATTGAATATGAAGTTTGTCTCATGTAATTTGTTTGCAGTTTCAAACGCAAAGGTAATAGAGTAACAGGATTAATGAGATCAAATTATAGCAAGTTAGTTGCATTGTAAACAATCAATATCCAAGACAACTTGTACTGAAAGTGGAAAACAACAATTGAATCTGCATTTCAAACTAGCCACATACTTTACCAACATTTTATCTGAATACACAAGCTAGTTAACTGTAGGTTTTAAACTATAAATATGTTTGTTACTCTTACAACTGGTCAGTTTATGCCTCTACACTTTGCACTACGATATTTTCGTCTTGTTTTAATCCGATTTACACATTTTTTGTTGGACTTGAACATGTTTGAACTAGATTTCACGAATCAAAATTCTAAATTTTTGCCTCTGAAAAATTAATATATTTGTCCAAATCTCTTCTAGAAAACACAATTAGAAACGCAGAAATTCTTTATCCCAAAGAATTCGTATGTTTTAAAATAAATGTTTTCCTGAATATTTTACCAAATTTATATATTTTAATCTTCTTCTCACCAAAGAAAAACAACATTATAGTATATCATCAAAATTGTCAGGTGGTTAAATTGTGGATATTTTTTATTTGTTTTCTTTTTTTCTTTTGTAGAGGCTGCTACTATCATCAAATGATCCAAATAGATGCGAAAAACTTTATGTAGAAAATATTATTTTGAATATTGGCAATGACCATGCAACCTAGGGTTAGAACCTTGACCAAAACAAGACCAAAAAATTTGATATTTGCTTAAACTAACCATTGATCTTTGCTTAAACTAACCATGGTTTTTTTTACTTTAGACAAAAAATGATTAGCTAACCGAGCTCAAAATGTTGTCATGATCAGTCTTCGCCACTAATGCTCTAGTATTCGAGAAAGACTTTCATGAATCCTAGTGTTCATGAAAGACTTGAGGAAATCCTAGTGTTCTCTGTCAAGGAGGAGAATGATAGAGAATAAACATACATTCAGTGGATCTGGAATTAGGAGATCGAGGTAAAAAATGAAAGCAACCAAAACTATTCACCATTCTGCAATCTTCGCAGGTAATGGCATACTTGATGAGAAAATGCATATGCCAAGGCTCTCTCACACTTAGCAGTAGCTTACTACTTCTTGTGTGTCTTTTCTCTAGTTTCATCCACAGTATGGACACGGTCATCCCAATCTTCTTGTGTATGATATCTGTAATGAGACTGCATTCCAGCAAATGTAAACATTCAAATGAAATAAACAATTTGAAATGACCCCAAAAATCCATGGAGTGTACAATAGAAAAGAAAAGAATGTCTGCTTCAGAAAAAAGAAACTTCTTGCACTCTCTGAATCCCATTTCTTTCAATGGCTTCCTATTGTCGCCTCTCCCAATGTTGTGTCCTGAACTCTTACAAGAGGTTGCATGCACCGTGATGTAGCGCTGGTTTGCTTCCTCACAATATATGCTCTTACCAATCCCTGAAACCTCACGAGCCCCAAATGGCAAATTTTTCAATCTGGAAATAAATTTAGATCTCTAATAGTGTTAAACAGGTATCCGCTGAAGGAAGTCTTTGTCCTGATATCTACCAACCAAAACTATTCACTACGCATTCAATGGCTAAAGATTTTTGTAGATGTTGGTAAAACAGATGCTGGCATCGGATTGGGGTCTTGTACTTCTGGTTCAACAGATTTCATTTACGCCATCTACCCCTAATAAATGAAGTACTTCAAATTAAAACGATTCACTATGTCTAAAGTTCAAAAAAGGGAAGAAAATTATTTTTTGCAATGACTGTTACTCGTACTAGACAATAGGAGAAGGAATAAATAATTTAGTTTCAATTATTTAAATATATATAAATATACAAACTATAAAAGTGAATATAAATTTTAAAAATACTCAAAAATGATTGGTCAGTTAAAAATAGGAAATGCATCTAACCGATGCATTAGTATCCTGCCTATCGGCAGGAACTGATAAATGAGATTGTGGTCAGTTCATTAAACTAATAGGACAAATTCAACGAAACATAAATTTTAAATTAGGATTTTTAAAGTTTAGTGTCATACAGGTTCCCTTTCCACACATAAATCTAAATTTGGTCAATTTTTTACTATAGAAATGAATTGAGATAATGAGTGGATGAAATAGAGAATATGAATGTATGCTGTATTAGAAATAGATAAGACCATTTTGACCACCAAATTTCAGGCCCGGTGCCAAGGATGCTTCTCAGGAAAGAATATAAGATGGCAAAGAAGCTCTCAATTCTCACTGTCAAATTTCAGGCCTGGTGCCAAGGATGCTTCTGAGGAAAGAATATAAGATGGCAAAGAAGCTCTCGATTCTCACTGTCAAATTGTGCTCACGGTTTTCATGATTTTTTTTTTCAAAACTCCATATTTACCATTCAAAGCTGTTTTTTTGGCGATTTACAGCAACACCTTTAATAATGGAAATGGAGGAAGCTCGGGCGACATAGATATCACCAGTATAGTTGGAGATAAAATGTTTTAGTTCCTTCCTGTGGCATCCATTAATATTCATGCTCTAACAATCCAACTGCATGAAAAGAAAGTGGTACATATACTTAGTTTCTAATACCATTTTTCATCACCTACCAGAGTAAAAACATCCCTTTTTATTTTTAGAAGGGCATACTTTTGGGCATAAAGTTGAAAGTAAGGGCATATTTCAGCGGTAGCGGCTTTAATGCGGTGAGCGTGGATCGAACACGCGACCTTCAGATCTTCAGTCTGACGCTCTCCCAACTGAGCTATCCCAGCATCGATGGGAGTTGAGAAGGTGGAGAGATCACGGTCCAGTATAGCACATGTTGAAAAACTGCCTCTTTCAATTTCTAAGCTATTTAATAGGTTACAAGAATGTGGTCTGATTGTATACATATATAATGTAATAAAAATATTTACAATAAAACAAACTAATGTAATGTGATTTGAGATATTAAGAAAAAGAGTCAAATAAAATTCATATAAAACAAAGAGTACATAGAAACATATTTTATTTATTTAATTTTTATTAAATTTCTACAATAAATAAAAAATGATGTGATTTTATATATATGAAACTACATAAAAATATATGTTGTGTGTTTAATTTTTTTTAATAAAATTTACACAATAATAGAAAAATGATAAGTTTTGAAATATGGACGTGCACATGACTACATTTACTATGACAACTTCCCTTGCTTTGGTTGAGGTAAAACTCAATATTTCAATCTTAGCTTAAGAACATTTGAATTAGATTCAAATTATCACTATAGAACAAGTATAGTATGTCTAGATTAACCACCATTAAATTGTGATTAAGATTCAATTCGATTTTAAATTATCAAACATATCTTGTAATTCAATTTTAGCTTACAAATAATTCAACTAGAGCCATTTCATGTCTTGCTAGCAACAAACATTTCTACAAATCAAAATTTCGTAAAGCATAACCAAGAATCCACCAACTTAACTTTTGAGCTTAAACAATGCATGTGACAGAAACTTGGTCAACGGAACAAAAGTGTTTCTCAAATTCCTGCAGGAAAGCATTCTCAACGCTCAACAGAAGCATTTTTTGACGCGAGCCATAGCAGACGAAACCTTTCTCTGGCTTTTAAGATGCACAACATAGCGCTAGATTTCGTCACGGCTCTGGCCATATGGAATTTGTGTTTAGCTAAACATGTGGCATTCAAATACAATAGGCTTGTCGTACCCTTGAGTATGTGCAGAGCTAGATTTATGCTCTATAGTCTTTGCTCTCTTATTTACTTTTTAATTATTATTATTTTTATATTGTTTCTGCTAGCATCAATTCAGTTGACAAAACTGTCCTTGATACACTTCAAAGAGTTAGAACATAGATAATAAAAGTTCATTCAGATTATTGGAACAAATGATGAAACCTATTTGGCTAGACAATGAATTCATCTATAGTTCATATTTTAACTTCATGGTTATGAATCTCATAGTTATTGAATTCCTCTATAGTTCATATTTATAGTTCATATTTTAACTTCATGGCTATGAATCTTATAGTTATTGAATTCATCTATAGTTCATATTTCAACTTCATGACTATGAATCTCATAGCTATTGAGTTAGACACCATCACAAAGATTGTTGGTGTTTGCATTTGTTCCAATTTGTAATAGATGCTAAAATAACACATCTACTTTTTTTCTTTCAAATTTTATATTGAATATCAAAATTATTAAAGTTAAATTAGAAATATACTAGTTTATTTATTTATTCAACCAACAAAATAAATGAAATCTTTCTACCTTACTTTTCTATTTTAAAAGAGAATGATCACATTAGTATTAAAAGTTTCTTTTTATCTGCTAAATTTAAGGATGTTGTCAGTGTCATCTTAAGTTTAAACTCTTAAAATTAAGCAAACTGGTTGTAAATATATTTAGTTTTCTCTCTAAAATTTAGATGATTGACAAGTGGCATAAAGTATTCTTAAGCTGGTATTTCACTTGCTTAAAATTGCATGCCTAAAAGTAGGGGCTCCTATTATTTGGGAAAAGATTCTAAATAATCTGATAGCAGAAAAATAATTTCTTCATGAGACCACCTCTTCATTAAAAATATAAAGCCCCCTCCATGAAACCTCCATAGAACCCCTACCTTAGGGAAATATAAGAATATTAAGTATGAATTAATAAAGGAGCTAACTCCTACAATTATGATCTTTAACAGCCCACATCAACCTTTACAGTAGTGTTCAACACAACAGAGGCAACGCAAAGGAGGTGGTGCACGACAGTGCGCAGGCAGAGCAGCAAGGGCCTCCCACATGCCATGCCCAGCACGGGGAGAAGCAGTGGCCCACACGCCCACAAGAAGCATGACCCCAGTCGCCCCCACGCCTCGACCTTGACACAGGCGAGTGCGTCGTCGATTTTTAAATTTTGAAAATCGGTTCATACTTTTGAACTTTAGCCCTTGGTCATTTGGTCTTTTAGCCCCTAGTTCTCTCTAGTCCATGAGGGCTTAAAATTTCCTCTAATTTCTCTCCTATTCTAACTTCTTAAATATTTGTTTTTTCGAATTTTGTGAATACAAATTTTACTGGTGTTCAAATTGCAAAATTGTATGCAATATATGCATTAAACTAAACTGTCAAACAAAGGGGAAATCAAAAATATTATAAAGGGGAAGTCAGAGAGAGAATTGTGATAAATCTACTCTTCAAATTGTACATCAAAATTATGTGTGGCCTATCTGCTCTATCTACCAATTATATTTCCCCTACTAGATTTTCTCTTATATTTCCCAGTCCATAGTTGTGGCTAAATCTGAGAAATTTCTCCCCTTGCATTAGGGGTCAATCCTAAGGATTTATGATTTCCTTCTAACTTTGACCCCTACTAGTTGGCCCTCCATTAACCCCTTAGGTCCACTCCCTAACCCCACCTTGGTCATGCAACTATCTGGAGTCCATGTTTTCCAGAGTAGCCTTAACATGATGTCTACACTTAAGTTCAAAGGGATACCTACCCATGTCAATCCCAACTATTTTGACAAAAAGAAGAACGCCCCTACCTCTCCTTCTTAGGAAGTTACTATCAAAGAGAAAGATGAGGAGGAATCTGCTTCTGATGAGTCATCTTCTTCTTGGTCTACAGACTCTAAATAGACCCTGGGGAACCCCAATATGAATTTTTTACCCCTTCTTTTCCTTATTTGGTTTCCCCTCCTCCCTCTCCTATCAATTCCCCCTAGAAATGGGATTTATGAGATATTATAGAGAAGGTTAATGAGCTTTGTGGTGCCTACAACAAATAGAATACCATCATTCACCAACTTCTCAACCAAATTAATACTAATAAGAAGAAAAACAACATGACAAAAGCGTTGGTAGAGGCTGATGCTAGAGCTTCCAATTGGGAAATGGAAGACAAGAATGAAAGGATTTGGATGGTGGCTAATGATCTATCACATATGCTTGAGAAATGGGAAAATCTGGAGGAAGAAATTAAGGTTGTGAATGAAAAAGTGGACTAGAGAGAGGACAGAAAGGAGACAAACATGGTTATCATGGACCTTTAGGAAAACTAGGAGACCTTCAAGAGGAAACTAGATGGGATGGTGACTCTCAACAATGAAAAAGTGAGGAAAAATCTAGCCTCTTTGTAAGAAATATAGGAAGAGATTAATAGGAGACATGCAAAGAGGAAGCGTTGCCTGGATATGATCTTGCTAATGCTTCAAAACCTATTTCTTTCATGGTGAAGGATACTCCATACTACAGTGCTATCTCATTATGTAAAGGATCAAATAAAATATTGTTTTTTTTAGAATATGAAAATGCTTTGTTCGAACTGGCAAGCTGAAAAAAAGCCCACTTGGTAGACCATTTGTTCATGTCTTTCCTGGGCAATTATAGGTTCTTGGTGTCCTTTAGGTTTTAGTATAGTTTATTTTTTGATTTAGTATTTCTTTTTTGGTTCTACTTGTCAGCTGGGTCTAGTTCTTTTTTGTCAACTTGTCTAGTTGTTGGGTTCTCTCACTCCTTGCGAGACCCTTGCTCTTAGCTTAAAGAATGTTATGGAAAGGTTTAGGCCTATCTTGGTTTTATCTAATCAAAACATCTTACCACATAAGTAAATAATATTCACACTTCGGTAGGTTCATAATGACTAAAAAGTGGAGTTCAACAAATAATTAATTTTAAGTTAAATTTTCAAAGTTTAGAGGCCACTTTTGTATTCATATATCTACCCTTGATAATTTATACGACTGGGGAAATTTTTTGAGATAATGTATAGATGGAATATAGAATAAAAACTTATAAAAAAAAATTATTCGGAGTTCGAAAGAGGAATTATAAATGTGTTAATATATGTTTCAAAGTTTAAAATAAAATAATGGTATATAGTATAAGATTTAAGATTAAATTATAGTGTCAATGTTATTGTTTGCTTAATATTATTAGAAAACATAGGATTAATTGGGTTATTAGATATTTGAATAAATAAAAATTAACTTTGATTTTTTGGGTAATTTCTATGGTTAAATAATTGTTTTAGGTGGTTGTGAATGAATATGGTGGATAAATTTCAATCTCATTTGTAAATCTAAACTTATTAATTGTGACTTTTTTGCATTATAAAACAAAGATTCACCTTAAATTTAGACCTCCAATAACAAACTAGCAATGACAAAAGGACCTTTGATAAGTTTGCTAGGCTACAATGATTCTTCTTTAGTAAAACTCAAGGGTGACTCTTTTGCACTAGTAAATAAAGATCTATCTTGAAATTTGGACCTACAATAAGAAATTAGCAACGTTAAGAGTACTTTTGAGAATTTCACATTAACATTTTAGATATATTTATTGAAGCATTGTTCAAATGAAATAAAATTATTGCATAATTAACAATTAGCAATGTTTGTGGTATAAAAATATGGCGAAACGAAAAAAAGAGATGTATCTAGTATGAGAAAACACAAATCTATTGCACCTCTTGAGGATGTGCCAAACCACCACCAAGTCTTATTACAATTATCATCACATTGCCTAGCATGATATTTTATCGTGTTTCATAAAATTACTAAATACTACATAATATAAATAAGTATGTACAATCATTGTGGGTAACAAATTAGTGATCACCTTCTCTCACTAGCTTTTCCCATCAACCTCAACTCACTCTATTGCTATCTCAAATTTCATACTATACTAAATTGAAAACTTAAATATTTGTATATGTATTTCCATTTTCCAAATAGAAATAGCTATCATTAAATCCCACAAAATAAAAATCCATGAAGGTTTGATATAGAACCACCCTAGGAATCCTGAAAGGAGAATAAGGAAACAAAATGATAGCTAGAAAAAGGGAGAAAACTACAGTCTTGAATCATGACAAATGAATGAAAGAAGTTGTGATCTATGAGATGAAGAAATAGATCCCCAATCCATAACATTTTGGCTATGATCAACATCAAAATCCCATTTACCAAATAATAAGAAACAACATTCTACTCACAAGGAATATGAATAAAAGAGATAGAATCAAAATTTTGAGTTAGATGAAGAATTTAAACCACATAAAATGACAAATACATAATAGGATTAGCCTATGATAATGGTTCTAACAATCCAAACTCATGGCAAGTTTGAGATAGCAATAACTATTTATTTTTATTCCACTTGGAAAAATCATTACAATTAATATAATCTTAAAATTGATCACAAGTAAAATTTTCTCTATAATCTTTCATTCAATTTTTTCAATGTAGATATGATCAATTGATGTACTCATACCTTCCATCATTGACAAATTAAATTTATGATGTACTTCAACTTCGAGTTTGAAACCTTTCTACTTTTAATAGAATTAATGCACACATGTGAATTTCTTTTTATATCAATTTCCATTAAGTTCTCTCATTTACACAAGGCCTTCTATAGGTGATCCTTGCGAGATCACCCATATCATTTCTAAAACACAACTCCATGAGCCATTCAATTCATTCCTCCAAGGCGTTTTGTAATTTATATCCCATTTTGACTGTGTAGAATTTTAATTTGTATTATGTCCATATAATTTTACCATCCTTCTAATTTATGAGTATCTTCCTTTTAAAAAGTAATTCTACTAATTTTTTACAAGCATTAAGAGTGATTGAATGGTCTTAAATTTTATTCCAATTCTATCTCTTATCATAAGGAGATAATTAATCCATAACATTTATGTATTTTTGTCCTTGAGATCATTTTTTAGATAGAAGAAATGATGGTAATATTAGCCAATGTTGGAAAAGCATCACAAAGTCCATCCAAAACTAGGCACTACCTCCATTATTGACCACCTAGATTAGATGCTCTATTATGAGGCCTCTATAGCTTTGCATGATAGTCCATATGTTGGAATTTGAGATAAATTGAATCATGTACAATTTGGGTTGATACAAATTCTCATCTATGTATTTTGTCCTCAACAATTGACACAATTTGTCATATGCATCCTTGAATAATTTCCATATGAATTTGGCACTTCATGGCTCATGCCCTATTCTATATTTCAATATTTGATTCCCTGCCTAGACTCTTCCATGTGATAAAAAAAAAAATTGTGACAGTGGATCTCCCTCGTGAAGTTGTATGCAAAGGCTCAATGAAGCCGCATGAGCTTCTATTAACTAAAATCAAATGGCAAATATTTGAGATACAATACAAAATTCATGTTAGTCAATCAAAGTGAGAACCAAAATGATTCATTGCAGACATATAAAAAAATATTCAATTAACGCTATCATATGCCCTGGTAACATCCATTTTTAGAACCATTTATGGACTAGATTGTGTTACTTTTTACATAAGCATTTTGGATCATAGTTTGTGATCAATATTAAATCTATTTCAAGAACTTTTGAATTTAATATATAACTATGGTTTAAATAATACTATTTGAAGTACTATATGGAAGAAACTTTTGACTATAAATTCCCTAGAAAGGGTGTATACCTTTAACTGTAATGTTCGGATGTAAATCATTACGAAAGATTCATCCAACCCTTTCCTCAAGACTAAGATGCATCCAACCCCAATCCTAGCCTTCCTACTTTGGATGTTAAGGTGTCGAGGTTGGAAGAAAGTATTAGGCATTAGGATTTGGTTATTAAATGGCTCTTCTCATAGTTGTTATGTTTCTATAACATGATGGAGACAATAGCAGAGGTTGGATCTAGGGCTGATGGAGGAAAACAACGAACAAGTAATATGGCTGAAAAATTGGAGAAATAGTATAAAGCAGAGGGGATGTTGAATGACCTTATCAAAAAGGTGTCTCATAGAAATGAGAGTAAGATAGTGATGGAGCTAAAGGAAAGCTAGGAGATCGTAAAGGTAGAAATTAAGGATATATCTAAGCTGATCGAAGAGATGGCCTTGAAGAATCCAACTTCCTTGAAGGCTATTCAAGAGGAAATTCATTGCAGAAAAGAAGAGTGTAAGAGGCATGGTATGTCTCCCTTTTCTACAATGGAGCCCCCTAACTATGTGGTCAAAGAAACTCTAGATTCTGTTAGTTTCACCTTTTTTAAGGACGCTAACAAGAAAATTTATTTCTCTAATAAAGACATAGATCTATGTAAAGATTGGCAAGAGGGTAACACCTCTGCCTAGTAGACCATCCATTTGCATCTTTCGTAGGTGGCTGATTAGCTTTTGGGTTTTGTCATTGGTCTTGGTCTGGTTGTTGGGTGGTTCCTCATTGTTTTTGGTGCTTTTTGTCTTTGGCTAGGTGTGCATTCGTTATGAGGCCTAGGTGGTTCTTTTTAGCGGTTATTGAAAGGTTTGGTCCTATCCCAGTTTTTATTAATCAGAAATAATAATTTTAAAAAGATAAATAATACTAGTTTTTAATATAGATATGAAAATTGAATAATTATGTAACTCAAGTGTTGTCATATTGCCAAAACTAGCCATTTATAGTGATATTATATGGGTCTCCCCCCATAAGCTATTCAAACTAATATCACACTAAGATAATCTAAATAGGGTAAACGAGTGGATAACTTTCACTTCGTGCCTCAAATTTCTTGTCAATCATATTGTTGAGATGGTAAACGTATAATCTTCCACATTTAAATCAACAAGTTTTCTTGGTTTATAGTTGCTAAATTTCTCTTACTCGTGTGATTATTGAAGAAACTCAAAAGGATAATAGTAATGATGGATGAGATTTTCTTATTGTTGCTTTAGACCTTGCTAATGTATGGGAGAATTGCCAATATATGGGAAAACTAAGATGAGATTCCCCTCCATTTTTCTTAACATCGTTTTTTCTAATTAATTAAAACAGGAAAGGCCCGAACCTTTTACATATTAACATCAATTTGTTATTTTAATATTTTAATATTTTAAATTTGAACTCTAAATGAATTTTGAAAATGCCACCTTTTCTATCAATTTAAAAGAAAATTCTAGTATTGTAGATTTAAAATCAGATTCAAATTGCAAATTTAATTTATTATACAGTTTCTTTTATTTTTTATATCTATTGCATCATATTTCATTTCAATGTAGAGAAGGACAGTATTTTATAGAGCCTGCAACTTCTAAAAACACAACAGTTCATTACATCACCAATAAAGAAATTTCTAAATCATAAAAATCACCATTTATGAAATTTTACCAAAAAATATCACAGATTGATTTAAAAAAATCTTCTTTAACTAAAATCTCCAACTGCATATTTGACATAACTAATTATGTTTCTAGTTACATGCATAGCATTATCCAACAGGTATTTATATGAACGAATGCTCCTCTCAATCACTAAACTTGCTGTTTGAACCAAACTGTCTCTCCCTTTCTAGTGGAAAGTATTCCCAACGTAGCCCTCGACCTCCTTGGGAAAGGGATTTCGTCTGCCAAAATGATTTGACGGAGTGTTGGGAATGCTTTCCACGGTTAAAGTGAGAGACACTTTTTTTCCACTCACCAAATCTTTCTCCAGCGGAAACATGCACAGGTATTTGTATATTGTTATGGAATGCTTTAGAACATGGCTATTCTGGCGTTGTGTTCCCTCAGCCTGCTCAATACGGTGCATTCCAGCAAGACTCTCTTTATCGAGCTTATGGGTTAGTTTTCTATGATTCCTGTTTTGTTATAAAATTAGGGGATTAATTGGTTATTCCCACTTTCAGAACGAGAAGCCATGGAGAGGGTTAAAAATCTTTCATTTTATTTGATTGGTTGGAAGTGTTTTTAATTTTTTTCCTTTCACAAATTTCATTGGATTGCACACTACTCATTACTCGGGTTGGGTGTTGCAGGCTTTCCACATATTCCCCAGAAAACACGTATCCTCCAGTTAGTAGACCATGAGTTTCTCTAGCCTGTCTTCAGGAAATAATTTTTTTTATGCAAGTAAACCATGACTTTTTGACCCCTTGATATATACCTTCCTCTCTGATGCAAATTTGCATTTGTTTTATACTGATCACTGTTTATTTTCAACTTGCACATCTTGTATATGTTTCCTAATGTCCACTGCATCTACGTAAAACATTAGCGGTATTATTATGTCTTGAAATTAGGGTGAATGTAGTACTCAAAATTGTTCATTTCCTAAATCCACTAAAAGTTCCAGATGGACAATATACATTTATATTCTATTAAGTCAAACAAAATTAGCACCTTTGAAAAATAGTACTAATGTAATTTGTGTCTCTCTTTGTTGTGTAATGTAATGCTAAATATTCTTAATATAACTTAATATAACTTAAAGTGGCAAATAATCTTAATATAACTTAAATATTATTTCTAAGGAAACTTTCTAGACACATCTTAAGCAAATAATCTTAATATAACTTAAATATTATTTTTAAGGAAACTTTCTAGACACATCTTAAATTTTTCTGGTAGCAACACCAATCTTAATCTTACCCGTATCCTCAAAATGACAAGCCATTGTAAAATGACAGTATTAAAATTTGGCAACTTTTCTAGACACATCTTAAATTTTTCTGGTAGCATCACCAATCTTAATCTTACCTGTATCCTCAAAATGACAAGCCATTGTAAAATGACAGTATTAAAATTTTGGATGTTTCTATTTTAATGATATAAAACATAACACATCAAGCTATTTCCATTTTCCATTTTCAATATTTAAAACGCATTAAACTGTTTTCATTTCAAGATTTAAATGATTCCATACAGGTCTGGAATTTGACGGCCAACCTTATCTCGCACATGAATTTTTTGTGGCGGTTTGGTTCTTTTGATGACTTTCATTTGACTTTTTTAGAAAAATATTAATTGTCAAAAAAATGAATTTATGACAAAATCTTAAATTTTATGTATTATGACAAGTTTCTAAATTCATATAAGAATATACAAAATATTCTAAAAAATCATATTAAAATATTTTAAAATTGATTCAATTCTAACAAGTTTCCAAATTCATATAAGAAAATAGAAACTATTCTAAAAAATCATATTAAATTGTTTTTAAAATCAGAAACAATAATATCTTACCATTTTAAAATATTCTAAATAAATTTATATTTTTATAAAAAACATTCTAAATAATATATATCAATATTTTTTTTTTAATCGGTAATCGGCCGAAGCTGCAATATTTTGAATTATTATTATTATTATTATGTTTGATTAGATTGACCCTAGACCTTCCCCATTTTTATGGAAGGCCAAGAGTCATAGCTTTGAATTCATTTTAGATGTCCCTATTGGGAATTGAACTTGGGTCTCCATAGTGAGAACCCAATGTTTTAACCAATTAAGCTCAACCCCTTGGACATATATATATATATTATATAGTATATGATTTTTGTTTAATTATCATCCATCTAAGACTTTTTAACTATTCAAATAAAGTAGTAGGGGCGAAATGGGTGAAATTTCACATGCTAGGGTTAGGATGCCCTTAGCGATCCCCTTCCTCCTCCAGATCCTTTTGGCTTTCATACTGATCACACTCCACAATGGGTTTTTTCAGAATGGTAAATGGGTTGATGTGCTTTCTCGGGATAAAACAAAGTGGTGTCTAGGGCATCTTGGAAGGTTGAAATCATCTTATTTCAAAGGGTCTTTTGGTCCTCAGAAGAATTTTTCCGCGTGTTCTAAGTCCAAAGGATTTGGGGAGTCTGAAAAAAAATCTCGGAGTAAAAATATTCCTCGGAAGGGTGTGCGGGGGAATTCTACTGGGTTGGCATGGCCAAAAGTTGTTTTATCTTCTGGTTTGAAAATGAATAAACCCTTGGATAAAGAGCCTTCAGTGGAAAAAGTTTTCTCCGTTTGACAAGAAAGCTAGGGATTTGCACTCCTTGGTGATTCTAATCCAGGTTTGGGGTGATAATATTCTTCTTTCCAAGCTTCATCATAAAATTCACTCTCTCTGGTATGGCACACATTACTTTCAGGTTCTTTCTGTGAATTCCTTCATTGTTATTTTTGATTATGTGGATGCTAAACAACAAGCTTTGGAAAAACCATATTTGTGGCTTGGTCATAATTTAATCTCTGTGGAAAATTGGAAACCTTTTTTTTTCTGCATCGCAAGATATTGTAAAATGTATCCCCACTTGGTTCTCCTTGCCTGGTCATCCCTATCAGTTTTCGAATCTGGATATCTTGCAAAAAATTAGGGATTCTTTCAGAAAATTTATTCATTCGCATTTAGTTTTTGAGGATGGGGTATGTAGGGTCAAGATTTGTGTTTTTCTTTCTTCATCCTCTGTGGTCCCTTTCAATTGTAACTTGAAGTCTATTGATGGTGTTTGGCGACAGAGTATTGTTCGTGATTTTGCTTGGTTTTCTAGGGTTTATGTGGTTATGGATTCTGTTCTATTTGCTTCCCTTAAGGGTTTGTCTTTTGGAGATAAGGTGTCTCAGCCTTCTAAATTATTTAATTCGAATCTAGATACTCCGCAGTCTAATGTCGATATTGGGAGTTGGTCAAAATCCCCTACTTTACGAGGTCCAACTTTTATTGACAATGAAATTCGTCCTTCGCTAAGCGAGAAGAATGGGAATAGTAGGAGGGATTTAGGGTCTTCTTCTCTTATGAAGGATGGGCTGCTCATGAATTCTCAGAAAGATGATTGTCCTATCGTTAATAGTGTGGATTCCTTCCTTCCTGATGCAGACTAAATTTCTAAAGTCCAAAAATTAGTTTCTGATCATAACATTACCTTGAATTCAGATGTCACTGATAAAGTTGTGGAAGCGATTGATCAAGATTTGTTCGCTTTGAATTCCTCTTTGGTTATTACCCTGACTTGTAATCCTTTTGACATTCTCTCATCAGACAAAGTCGAGGAGGATGATAATGCCTTATGTGTAATTGGGAATGTGAGGTTTGATCCTGCAATTAATAAACCTCTGGTTCAGTTCCCTTTATCCCCTACCTCTCCATCTCCTTCTCCTGCTAAGAGAGGTAGGAGGTTGAAGGTGTTCTATACACAGTTATAGATTGATGTTGGTATTCAGTCTATGCTCTTGAGTCTGAACTTGGGATTAGTTAAGACGAAAACAAAATTTAGTCCTCCATTTACTTGGTCTGTTGCCTCCAAGCATAGTTTGAAGGCTTCATTGGAGGTTGAGCTAGAGAGCTCTGATTTTGCAATTGAGAAGAGGGGAGAAATTGTCTTCCCTCGAGAGAAATGCGAATCATGTCTTGGAATTTTAGGGGATTAAATGCCCCTAACAAAAGGTGCCTCATTAAATCATAGTTGGATTTAATGAAGTGTGATGTATTACTATTCCAAGAGACTAAATTAAGTTGTTAGGGTGCTGATTTTTTGTTTTCTAAATGGAAGTTGTGGAAGTTTTGCGTCTCCCCTTCTGTGGGGGCATTTGGGGGTTTGGCTTTTCTTTGGAATGATGTGTCTACTAAGTTAAAACTGATTGTTTCTACTCCCTATTGGATGTTGGCCTTGGTAAAGAGTCGTATTACAAATGTTAAATTCCAGTTGTTCAATGTGTATGGTCCAATGACAATTGGGGGTAAGAAAGCTCTTTAGGATTCTTTATATGTTACCTTTTCTCCCCTGCATGGTCGGTTTGTTGATTTTGGAGGGGATTTTAATGCCATTTCCTCTAATGATGAGAAATTTGGGGGTATTTTTCCCAATAAGCATATCTTGGATGATTTTTCTGCGTTTATTCAAAATAGTGACTTGGTGGATTGTAAAACCTTGAATGGTCCATTTACTTGGACAAATAGGAGAAAAGATTTCTCACAGATTGTTGAAAGACTTGATCATTTTTGGGTTTCTACCAATTGGATTTCCTCTAATGTGGATGTTGTGGCTTCGGTTTTTCCTTATACTAGTTCTGATCACTTTCTGATTGTGTTGTCTATTTTGGATGATAGAGCTCATGGTCGTTCTTCATTTAAATTTGAACTAATGTGGTTTCGAGACCCATCTTTTCTCATGCTTTTACAATCTTGGTGGTCCTCGGCTCCCTTCGTTTATGAAACTAGAATTTTTCGATTTGTAAAGAAACTTTCTTTTCTGAAACAAGAGATTAATAAATGGAATGTGTTGCATTTTAAAAATATTTTTTCTAAAAAAATTAAGATTCAGGAAGAACTCGAAGTTCTTAATGCTACGGTTATGAACTGTGGTATGGATTCTGCTACTTTTTAGAGACATAAAATGTTAAATTCTCAACTTGAGGAGATTCTCTTTAGGGAAGAAATATATTGGCGTCAAAAATTTAGGGATCTATGGTTGAGTGATGGAGAAAGGAATACTAAATTCTTCCATTTTTTCAGCTAAATTAAAAAGGCAACACAATAGGATCTCCTGTATTCAAAATCCTGATGGAGTTGTTATTACAGAGGAGAAAGAGATTGCCGATGAGGTTGTCTAGTTTTTTAAGTCCCTGCTATCTGAGGAGGCACCTGTCTTTAATGATATCTTTGCTTCTGCTATTCCTAGACTAATTTTTGATGAGGATAATGTAATGTTAATGGCTCCTTTCTCTATTCAAGAAGTAAAGAAGGTTGTTTTTTCATTGGCACTTGACAAGGCTCCTGGTCCCAATGGTTTTACTACTCTCTTTTTTCAAAAATGCTAGCCTTTTCTTGGGGAAGACCTTTGCCTTGTTTTAGAAGAGGCTAGATGCAATAGGTCTATTTTGAAGGAGCTCGACACAACTCTTGTTGCTATCATTCCGAAATTAGAGAATCCTAAATTTTTTGTGGATTTTTCGTCCAATTGCCTTATGTAATACCTTATATAAAATTATCACTAAAGCTATTTCTATAAGGCTTGCTAAGCTCATCCCAAAGATTGTTTTGGGGGAGCAAGGGGTTTTGTCCCTGGTAGGGAAACATCATAAGGGGCTATTGTGGCCCATGAGATTTTGCATTCTATCTCTCAACTTTCTATTTCGGCTATGATACTAAAGTTAGATATGATGAAGGCTTATGATAGGGTAAGTTGGCAGGCACTCTTGTGTGTGCTTAAGAATTTTGGGTTTGGGGTAAAATGGGTTAAATGGATACAAACATGTATTAGCACGACTAGGTTCTTGGTAATTTTGAATGGTTCCCCATGTGGTTTTTTTACTTCATCTAGAGGTCTTAGGCAAGGGGACCCATTGTCTCCTTTCTTGTTTATTATTCTGGCTAAAGCTCTTAGTAGAGCTATCTTTGGAGCTAGGGATACTAGCCTCTGGAAGGAACTTTCTATTCCACATATGGCTACTAATCATTCTCATTGTTTATTTGTTGATGATACGTTATTGTTTGGTAAAGATTCTATGGGGGAAGCAAAGGTCATTAATAGGATCATTTTGGATTATTATTCAATTTCTGGTCAGAAGGTTGATCAGGCTAAATCTAAGATTTTCTTTCTTAATGTTTCCCCTTTGGTGCAGTCCAAGTTGACTCATTTTTGGGGTTTCTCTGTTGGCCAGTTTCCATGTAAGTATCTAGGAATCCTATTTTTTACTGGTTCAGAGAAGCATAATTTTTGGGAACAGATTTCGAGGGCTATTTCTTCAAGGATACTTTCCTGGTCTCATAAATGGCTCTCTTTTTCTGGGAAAATAATGCTTATTAAAGTTGTTCTAAATGTGGTTCCAATCTATTTATTATCCATTTTCAAGGCTCCTAAGAAATCTATCATTTCTCTGCAATCAACATTAAGGTTTTTTTTATGGAATGACAATGTTCATAATAAGCCTAGGATCCCTTTGTTAGCATGGGATAGGGTTTGTTCTCCAAAAGATAAGGGTGGTGCAGGGATTAGGGATCTTGGTAAATAGAACTTGGCTCTTGGTGCTAAGTTAGTTTGGAAGTTGTATAAACAACCCTCTTCCAAGTGGACATTTATATTGTTTGCAAAATATTTGAGAAACTATTCTAGGGAGGCCATTTTTATTGCTTCTTAGCTCCCTAAAGGGTCTATAATCTATAATTTCATGGTTGAGTGTAGATCTATTATTATTCCAGGGTTGTCCTAGCTTATTCATAATGGTCATAAGGCTAGATTTTGGGAGGAAGTCTAGAATGGTTTCCCAACACTTTCTAGCTTAGGGATTGGTCACCCCTTATGACTCTTCTCAAATCTTCTTGGGGCATATTGGTGGCTGATTATTTTTTTGTGGATTCCTCAGGTCTTGTACCTGTGGCTAGATGGAAATCTGATGACTTTCTTCTGGTGGACCAAGATCTTAAATCTCTTTTTGTTGATGAGTTAAAGAAATGCCCATTGCTTTTTTCTGAGGTTGAATATGACCTTATTTGGGTCTATTCAAAATATGAGGAATATTCGGTTAAGGAGGGGTGTTAGCATTTCACAAAGGGAGATTGTTGGCATTCCAGTAAGTTTGTTGGTATGAGGATATTGAGAAGGTTGTTGAAGATTGTGGATATAACTGAGAAAGGATGATTACTGTCTTAATAATATTATTTTATCATTGATGTCAAGCAATTGATTTTCTGATTCAGTATGATGTTGCCATATCTTAATGAGTATGTTTTGATAAGTATAAAGATGTCGGTAAGCGACATGGAAATAATGAAAATGAAGGGGAGTAATAGGTTATTCAATGGGCAACTATTACCAAGTTAGACAGTGATGAGATCTTGTTATTTTAATTGTTTTGATATCCTATATATGAGTATTTGAAGACTGAACAAGAAGGAGAAAAGATTTCAAGCTATAGAATTAGTTAAGGTTTGATACTGTTCTATATTACCGAGCATGATGCTAGTTGGTAAACCCTAAGGTCATTGCTATCGGTTAAAGAAGGAAGAATATCTACCGAGTAAGGTTCAGTATTTACCAAATAACAATCGAGTAATAACAGAATGCATTGGATGGATAAAAGCATTATTAAATGAAAGATGCCAATGAGCTGGAGATGTATAGATGATTGGTATGTCATGTAAGAAGTTTGTTAAGGATATACGATAACGAAAATAAAAGAGTTAGATCTACAACGTAGATTGAACGGTCATAACCTAGCACAAGTTCCAAGGAAGGAATACAAGTTCCAAGGCGAGATAAAACATTTTCAAGATCGAAAGATACAATGAACCTAGTCAAGTTTTAAGATCTGATGGCTAAGATGTATCATGGGAAATGTGATCAAGGAGATTAAGTGGTGAGGAATTGTTTATAAATAAGAAATTGTTGATGAACAATAGATATGGGAAAATAGAAGAACAGTGATACTACAGTAGTGATCACCGAGCACAGAAGATTGAAGATTTGATTAAAGAACAGATTGAGAAGCCTAGCAAGAAGCAAGATAAGTCTTATGACAAGATTATCTTGAGTACATTGAGCACATAGAATCTGCTTTAATATTTCAGATGTGAAGTTGCAAGTATATCTTATACTATTATTTATTTTGTAAGTGACAGGAAATCTCTTAACCGAGTGGACCTAACAGTCTTATTTGTAAATCCTCTAGCAAAGTAACATTCTGAATGAGTGTTTTAAATCCTTTGACAAGGTCACTTCTAACAAAGTGCAAGACTCTAACAAGTCTAAGGGAAATCCCTTAACCGGGTCACATCTAGCAATGTGTTTATGTAATCTATAATAGGATTGGATTTTAATTGAGCATACTCTAGAAGGGTATATTTCCTAGTGGGTTCAAAATCCCATAGTAGTTTTTCCCTATTTGGGTTTCCATGTTAAATCTCGTGTTAAATGTGTTATGATGTTTTAAGTGTATCTGTTTATGAGTTTGAATGATTTACAATCATAGTTGCATGGCAATAAAGGCTACTGAGGTTGAATCAGATAAATATATTGCAAGGTGAGTTTTTAATGATTCACCCCCCCCCTCTCATCTTATTAACAATTGGTATCAGAGCATTGGAATCTGGAAGAAAATTTTAAAGGTACTTGAGGAAAGATCCGAAGATCTCTAAAAGGGATGCACTAAAGCTGAACAAGTCTAGTTTCTCCACATGGCAGAAAATGATGAAGTTGCACTTATCAAGAATTGGAGAATATGCAATATATTATCTAGAGAATGATTACGGTGCACCTAGCACCTACCCGATGACAATGGAAGAGATAAAGGCAAAGCAAGAGCATATTCAAGCAATGATTGAGATAACATCAACATTAACCAACTCAAAATTTAATGATCTAGAAGGTTGCACTCATGCCAAAGAAATGTGGAACAAGCTTATATCTGTGTATGGTGGTGATGAACATGTTTAGAGAGAAAAAGTAGACAGTCTAAGAGGTCAACTTGAATCCATGAGAATGAATGAAGGTGAGAACATAACCCAATACAGTACAAGGTTAAAGGAAACTATCAATCAAATCAAAGGAGCAGGAGGAACTATTGAAGAAAAGGATGTAACAAGTAAGTTGCTCAGAACACTTCTGCCTGCTTATGCCATTCGATTCTCTCCAATCAATGAATTAAGGTCTGTACCAAACATGCCAGTCTCTTTGGATGCTACTATCAGTAAGCTACATGCATTTGAGTTAAGTAATTTTGATAATAGTGGGTCTTCAGTAAATAAAGTTGAATCTGCATTCAGTTCTTTTCATCTTGGTGAATATGATGATTACAATGATAGAATGTACAAGTATACTAAAGGAAATCATAGTGGAGCAAGTGAGAGATTTAACAAAAACATGGAAGAGGTACACAAACTATATGAGGAAATCAAAAAGCAAGAAGAGTTTGAAGCATTATTAGCCAGAAGCTTACCAAGAGGCAAAGGTAAGTATAAAGGAAAGTTACCTTTAAAATGCTTTAACTATGATAGATTAGGACATATGGCTTCTAACTGTCCTGACAAAGAATCTAGTGAAAAGAGAGAATACCGAGATGACAGACAGAAAGACAATCAATACATAGGACACCAAGACTTCAGAAGGAGAGATAGAAAGACATGCCTAGTATCTGATGAGGAATCCAACAATGACAAATCTAATGAGACTAAGACAGAGCAAGTTGTATATGTGGCTATCAAAGATGGATCAAATGAAGAAAGGTGTGAGGAAAAATCCTTAATATCTCATTTAAATAAAAATGATTCTTGGATCATAGATAGTGGACGCTCACATCACATGATAGGTGATAAACACAAGTTTATTAAATTAGAAGACTATGATGGAGGCTATGTAAGATTTGGTAATGATGCACCATGTTTGATGAAAGGTAAAGGTTCTATCACACTTCTTGACAATGCTAAATGTGATGATGTATACTGGGTTGAAAGTTTGAAATACAATTTGTTGAGTGTAGCATAGCTAAACAATACAGGATACTAAATAGAATTTCAGAAAGGAAGTGTCAAAGTTCATGACAAACATGGAAAGCTGGCTGCTACCAGGACCCAAACAAAAGGTAATACATTTCATCTTGACTCAACTTGGAACAATTGTCTGTATGCTAAAATAGAAGATACCTGTTTATGGCATAAAGGTTTTGTCATGTAAATTTTGATAACCTGATCAAAATAAGTAAGAAGCACCAAGTAAGAGGTTTAATGAGCTTGGAAAAACCTGAGAAAGCAATATGCCGAGGATGCCAGATGGGTAAGATGACAAAGTCAAGTTTTACAAGTAAGTCCTACACTTCTAAAGGAATTTTAGATCTTGTGCACATTGATCTCTGTGGTCCTATGAAAGTTCAAAGTTATTATGGAGATAAATACTTCATATTATTTGTGGATGACTACTCAAGGATGATGTCAGTTATGTTTTTAAAAGAGAAATCAGAAGCCTTTCAAATGTTCAAATGGTACAAGGCTAGAGTTGAAAAAGAAATAGGAAGACAATTGAAATATCTAAGATCTGACAGAGGAGGAGAATTCATTTCTGATGAATTTAATCTATTTTGCAATGATCATGGTATAAAGAGACAACTATCTACACCGAGAACACCTCAGCAAAATGGGATAGCTAAAAGAAGAAACAGATCAATTGTAGATTGTGCCAGAACCCTGATGATAGAAAAGAGGATACCTCAAATATTTTGGCGAGAAGCGATCAGCACTGTAGTTTACACCCTGAACTGAGTACAACTGAAGAAAGGAACTTTGAAGACAACGTATGAAATCTGGTATGACAAGAAACCTAATGTAAGTTACTTTAAAATATTTGGAAGTAGATGTTATGTTCACAAAGATGACAGAAATGGAAAGTTTGATTAGAAAAGTGAGGAAGGAACATTTCTTGGTTATTCTTCTAGAAATAAAGCATTTAAATGTCTCATCAAATCATCTAACAAAATAGTGGAATGTTCAAATGTGAAAATCGATGAATTTGCAGAAAGAAATGATGAAGGAAATTCCAAAGAACCAGAGGATTATGAAGAGTTTGTATATGTTCAAGCGAGAAGTCCTACTGAGAAAGTTGATGAAGAAAATGAAGGAAATACTCAGTTACCGAGTGATGAAGAAGATCATACAGAGCCTACTGATCCTATATTAGCCAAGTATGTCAGAAGAAATCATGCATCAAATCAAATTATAGGAGATAAGGATGATCCAGTGATGACAAGGAACAAACTGAGACAAAACACATGTTTGATATCTGAATTTGAACCGAGAATAGTAAAAGAGGCATTTAGTAATGAAGATTGGGTAAATGCTATGACAGAAGAGATTGAACAAATCAAGAAGAATGAAACATGGACACTGGTCCCAAGACCAAAAGAGAAAAATGTGATCAGTACAAAGTGGATTTTTAGAAACAAGCTAAATGAAAAAGGAGAGGTCATTCGGAATAAAGAAAGACTAGTTTGCAAAGGTTATTCTCAAGAAGAAGGAATAGATTATGGTGAGACTTTTGCACCTGTGGCAAGACTTGAAGGAGTGAGAACATTCTTGGCATATGCTTCTTACAAAAAATTCAAGGTATATCAAATGGATGTTAAATCTGCATTTTTAAATGGTATACTAGAAGAAGAAGTTTATATTGAACAGCCTGAAGGATTTATTGAAGACAAGAATAAAGATCAGGTATGTAAGTTGAACAAAGCTTTATATGGTCTAAAGCAAGCACCTAGAGCATGGTACGAAAGACTGCACTCTTACTTAATCAAGATTGGATTTATAAGGACAGGTGAAAAAAGCAACATGTACATGAAGAATGATCAAGACAATGGAATACTGCTTTCAGCCATATTTGTTGATGATATTATTTTTTGTGGAAATGACTCTTTATGCAAGAACTTCGGAAATGAAATGTGCAAAGAATTTGAGATGCCCTTAATCGGTGAAATAAAGTATTTTATAGGTTTACAGATACTACAAATGAAAAATGAGATTTTAATTACTCAATCCAAGTATATAAAGGAAATCTTGAAATGGAGGATTCTAAACCTGTAAGTAATCCTATGACTACCAATTGTAAACTATCAAAGAATGATGAATCTGCATCCATTGATGAGACACTTTACTGATCTATGATTGGAAAGTTGCAATATGTGGCTCACTACAGGCTGGATATAGCACATGCAGTAGATATAGTTGCAAGTTTTTCTGCAGATCTCAAAGAAACCCATACGACAACAGTCAAGAGAATTTTCAGATACTTAAGAGGCACTGGAGACTATGGCTTAGTATATAAAAAGATGAATGATTTTGACTTAAAAGTCTTTACTGATGCTGATTGGGCAGGAAACATTGATGATAGGAAAAGCACAAGCGGTGGAGCTTTCTTTTTGGGTAAAAGACTAGTAAGTTGTCTCAACAAGAAACAAGGATGCATTTCATAGTCAACAGCTAAAGCTGAATATGTCACTGCAGCATTGAATTGTACCAATATAGAATGAATGAAACAACTGTTGGAATGTACGAATGAGAAAGTTACCAAGCCAGTAACTATATTCTGTGATAATACTAGTGCCATTAACATTTCAAAGAATCCAGTAATGCATTCTAAGACAAAGCATATCTCTATAAAGTATCATTATCTCAGAGAAGAAGTTCAAGAGAAGAAAATTGCACTGGAATATATTAGTTCAAAGGAACAAATAGCAGACATTTTCACAAAGCCACTACCAAGGGACACTTTTGAGTATCTCAGAAGTAAGTTAGGGGTCCTACCTCTATCTAGTACTCACTGACAGAGTTCGGTGAAAGCATCAATTCTATGAATCTACAGGATAACTATTTATGAGTTGATGTTGCTTTACACACTTTAGGAGGTTGCCTAAAGTTGTGCAGGAAATAGTGATTGAAGACAAGTTGCTCTGACCGAGACTGAGATGATACATTTGTATTTGTAGCAAGAAAATTACTTCACAACTAAAGGAATCATGAATTAGTTTTACTTTTTGGCATTGTTGTCAAAGGGGGAGAAGACTAATTAGTGAAGATTAATAGGTGAAGATGGGAGAAGACTAATGAATGGGTGAGAATTCAAGGATAACAACTGGAGAAGATTAACAACAATCCGAATCCGAATCAATTGAAATAAAATCAAGTTAGGTATTGCCATTAAAATATAGTTTTGTCATCAATGCCAAAGGGGGAGATTGTTAGCATTTCACAAAGGGAGATTGTTGGCATTCCAGTAAGTTTGTTGGTATGAGGATATTGAGCAGGTTGTTGAAGATTGTGAATATAACTGAAAAAGGATGATTACAGTCTTAATAATTTTATTTTGTCATTGATGTCAAGCAATTGATTTTCTAAATCAGTATGATGTTTCCATATCTTAACAAGTATGTTTTGATAAGTATAAAGATATCGGTAAGTGACACAGAAAGAATGAAAATGAAGGGGAGTAATAAGTTATTCAATGGGAAACTATTACCGAGTTAGACAGTGATGAGATCTTGTTATTTTGATTGTTGTTATATCCTATATATGAGTATTTGAAGACTAAACAAGAAGGAGAAAAGATTTTGAGCTATAGAATAAGTTAAGGTTTGATACTGTTCTATATTACCGAGCAAGATGCTAGTCGATAAACCCTAAGGTCATCGCTATCAGTTAAAGAAGGCAAAATATCTACCGAGTAAGGTTCATTATTTATCGGGTAACAACTGAGTAATAACAGGATGCATTGGATGGATAAAAGCATTATTAAATGAAAGATGCCAATGAGCTGGAGATGTATAGATGATTGGTATGTCATGCAAGAAGTTTGTTAAGGATCTACAACAATGAAAATACAGGAGTTAGATCTACAGCGCAGATTGAACTGTCATAACCTAGTAAAAGTTCCAAGAAAGGAATACAATTTCCAAGGCGAGATAAAATGTTTTCAAGATCGAAAGATACAATGAACCTAGTCAAGTTTTAAGATCTGATGGCTAAGATGTATCATGGGAAATGTGATCAAGGAGATTAAGCGGTGATGAATTGTTTATAAATAAGAAATTATTGATGAACAATAGATATGGGCAAATAGAAGAATAGTGATACTACAATAGTGAACATTGAGCATAGAAGATTGAAGATCTGATTAAAGAACAGGTTGAGAATCCGAGCAAGAAGCAAGATAAGTCTTATGACAAGATTATCTTGAGTACATTGAGCACGTAGAATCTGCTTTAACATTTTAGATGTGAAGTTGCATATATATCTTACATTGTTATTTATTTTGTAAGTGACAGGAAATCTCTTAACCAAGTGGACCTAACAATCTTATTTGTAAATCCTCTAGCAAGGTAACATTTTGAATGAGTGTTTGAAATCCTTTGACAAGGTCACTTCTAACAAAGTGCAAGACTCTAACAAGTCTGAGGGAAATCTCGTAACTAGGTCACATCTAGCAATGTGTTTATGTAATCTGTAATAGGATTGGCTTTTAACCGAGCATACTCTAGAAGGGTATATTTCTTAGTGGGTCCAAAATCCCACAGTGGTTTTTCCCTATTTGGGTTTCCACGTTAAATCTGGTGTTAAATGTGTTATGATGTTTTAAGTGTATCTGTTTATGAGCTTGAATGATTTACAGTCATAGTTGAATAGCAATAAAGGCTACCAAGGTTGAATCTGATAAATATATTGCAAGGTGAGTTTTTAATGATTCACCCCCCCTCTCATCTTATTAACAAGGGGTACAATTATTTGTCTGGAGGTTGTAGGGGGGAGGACTTGCCCTATAAGTTATTTTGGCATGTTGCATGTCATCCAAAAGCAGGAGTTTTTGCTTGGTTAGCTGTCTAGGATAGAATTCTAACTACTATGAGATTGGATAGGCTTGGTATTACTATTGTTTTTCCTTGTGTTATGTGCGGAGGGTCTCTTGAATCAGTTGATCATCTTTTTCTTCATTGCCCCTTTGCTTCTCAATGCTGGTACTGGTTGTGTAATAAGTTAAACTGGTGTACTTCTTTATGTGGTGACCCTAGGTCCCAATTCATGAGTTGGCCTCTGTTATACTCATCTTAATTTTATGCTTGTCTTTGGATAATTGGTCCTTCTATTCCGATTTGGAAGATTTGGCTTGAGAGGAATAATAATATTTTTAGGAAACACTCTTCCACCTTGCTAGATGTGCTCTTCTATATTGAAAAATCCATCTCTAAGACTGCCTTAGCCTTCATTTACAAGAGCATTAGTCTGCAAAATACTTTTACATCATGGGATAATTGGATTATCAGGCATTGGCCAGATTTGCAGACGCTCCCTATGATTGGGGCCATTTCTAAAACAAGGTCTTCTTTAATTAATAGGAAAGAGGTAGTCTGGTTTCCTCCCCCTTCTTCTCAGTATAGATTGAATTTTTATGGAGCATCTCGTGTTAATCCTGGGAAGTCTGCCATTGATGTTGTGGTTTCTGATAATAGGGCTCATATTATTAACGCAGAATGTCAATGTATTTCTAGTGGGACTAATAATGTGGTTGAGTTACATGCTCTTTCAATTGGGCTTGATTTGCTCCTCTCTTTGCACTTTTTGGATGTCATTATAGAAGGGGACTCTCTAGTTGTTTTTTATATGGTCACAAATCATTCCTCGAATTCTTGGCATCTTAAATATTGGTTGGATAAGATACTTGCATAGCTTAAATTTTTTAATTCCTTCTCTATAGCTCATTGCTACAGGGAAGCCAATAGGGTGGCATATTTATTGGCAAATAAAGCCTTAGATGAAGATATTTAGTCTTTGGTTGATGTGGATATCAGTTGTTTACCCCCTCATCCTATATAACTATCTAGATATAACCTATTGGCTTAGCCTCAACCTTGTATCTTGTTTGTGATTATAACCAGGTATGCAGTTTAGTGTGGTGGTGTTTGTGGCCTCCTTGGTCTTTCATATCTCCCCATTAAGTATGCATATTTGCTTGTAATTCCAGCCACGGTACTGGTCGTGGCCTTGTTTAGGGGTGCCTGCTATTTTCTTTTTTTGGTTGTCTGTAATATGATTTCATCTGTACAGCTCACACATGGGTTTAATCATGTTTACTTTGAGCTTTTTATTGTCTGATTGGAGTTAATGAGTATATTGATATCCACATTTTTAGTGGCGCCTAGCTTGTAGGCTTATTAATGATTGATTTATTATATCCTTCACGGTGGCAGTTTGGGAATGTTTTTTTTTTCCACAATGGGGATCTCCTTCGTGTGACAATCTTGATTTATCATAAGTTTTGTCCATGTGAGTTATGATCATGCTTTTTGTGAGGAAGTTTTTCAGTATTCTTTTTTTAGGTGGTGGTTTGCGGTTGTTTATTTGCATGATTTTCCATGTGCTAGCTTGTGTTGATCCTTATTTTGATATCTTTCTCATCCTTTGGTGGCTAAGCATACTCTTTTATGATGACCTTTGGTTTCTTTATAAACCTGCTCTTTTTTAGATCACATTATCTCTTTTTTTATGGAGGCTACTAGTTATAGAGTCTTGATGCTTGTTAAGCAGCATGACTTCCAAGACTCTCATGATTTTGATGATGAAAAGCTTGGTCGTTTGCTTAAAAAATTTTCTCTAGGTTTCTCTCTAGCTTTTTGCAAAGTATTTGAAAGATGATGGCTAGTGGAAAACACAAATAGTTTTCTTGCTGAGGTTGCATCTCATTTTATTACTATTTGTATGGACATGCTCTTGGATTCTTCTATGGTTAGGGTGCTTTTGGATGCATACTTTCATCCCCATTTTTATTCTGCTGCTGATATGAATAATGCTTTGTCTCTCTATCATTTTGAGTTTGGCATTTTTCCTTATGGTGCTTTCCTATCTCGTTCTCAATTACTATCTTCTGGTTGGCACGCTAAACTTCTTTCAGCTATGAGAGGAGGCTTGATTTATAATCTTAATGATGATACTATGTTTGCTCTGGTAGCTTTTTTAGATCATCTTTCTCTAGATATCTTGGCAGTCATTGTTAATGTGTTTACATGTATTCACTTTCTGTTGGATTCATTGAATGCGATGATATCTTCTCCAACTTTAGTTTTGCCTCTTCAGATTGTGCCTCCTGCAATTCAGAATGACGCTATCATCCACCCTTCCTCTCCTCCGTTGCCAAGCACCAACTCTTGGTTTCTGCATTCTTGATGTTATATTCTCTCATTCAAAGAGATTTTGTACTCATACACTCTGGGGGGTTGGGTTTTTTGTTGACCAATATGGCTTTTGGGGAATCCTTGGGTTGGCTGGTTATTTCTCTTCGATCCTTGTTCTTATCTGGCTTTATTATGTATGAGCAAGACCGGAGGTTTTCTTTACCTGGTTATTTCCTACCGGTGCTCTTTGAACTAGGTTGTAAAAAATTTAAATATTAATAAAATTTAGTGGTATATATATATATATATATATATATATATATATATATATATATATATATATATATATATATATATATATATATATCATCTATTATAATTTTGTAGAGTTTATTAATTATTTGAAATGTCATATATACTTCTTTAGAAAAATATAGCATGTCAATACATACCATCCAATAATTTTTTAAGTTGTCATATACGGTCCAAAAGTGAAAAAATGACCATATAACCTATCAAATTCCCCAAGCATCTTAGGTAGAAAAGAAACAAGGTAAATGCAAAACCATAAATTTTGGAGGTAGTTTACAATCATTTGGATCACCAAGAAAAGCTACAAAAATGTTTAAAACACTAATTATGATCTTAATATTAGCTAATAAATTTATTTGTTTTGTTCATTGACTTTTGATTGTTACTCCACCTTCATAAATCTTTGTCAAAGCTTTGAATTTCTTGTGGAGTCATATAAAGATTTAGATTTCTTGTGGAGTCATGTAAAGTTTTGAATTTCTTGTGTAGTGGTGTATATAAGAGGGTTTGATATAATCAACCGCAACCTACTAACAAAAATTATTAATCACAAGAATTATGTAAATTGTGTCTTGATTGTTATCAATTTGCTAATTTTCTTTAGTTCTTTATGGATTGACATATTTTTTATTCTTTATTTCATTTCTTTAGAATATGCTTGAATTTGTTCTCTCTTCATTCAATGGATTAAGTGAACACCAACTTTAGAAAAGCATGAAATTCTCTTTAATTGTTGTTACTTTAATTTAGGAAGCTCCAGACATTCTATTATAACACTTGTTGACTCTAGTTTATAAGTTCTTCAGTTGTTTTCTCACAAGAATTATTTCATTAATCTACCATATGAAATTAATTTATCTATGGCATTCAAAATCTAATTTTCTATTTTGATGAAATCCTTTGAAACTATCATTTGAAAGGCAAGTTTCTATTTTAGTACACATGTTGTAGGCTACTTACTATATTGATCCTAGGTTTATTTTAAAAGATCTATTTAAAATAAAAACCAACATTTTGAATGGAATCTTTTAATAGAAGTTTTAATAAAAATATATAATTCTCCAAATATTATATTTGAATAAAATAAAATAATCTAAGATTATACTAATTATAATTATTAAAAATGTAATCAACTTTCACAATCTATAATGATACATATGGTATTTTATAGGTTCCATTTTTTTCAAAAAGTCATAAGTGCTTCTTTTCTACAAGACTTAATCTTGAATTTGAAGGGAAAACAAAAATCGTTAAGTAAAGATAAATAAATCACTTTTTTCAAGAAAATGAACTTAAAGTAATTTTTTTTTATCTAATTATTAAAAAACCTATTTTATTTTATTTAATGAAATTGTTATATGTATAAATAGTTTAAAAATAATTTCATTTGATGAAATATAGGTTTTTTTTTTAATAATTAGATAAATAAATTCCTATTTATCTCAAGTTGATTTATTATCAAAAGTGATTTTTTTAATAAAATGGACATTTTTGTATTTGGTTTATATCTATTTGGTATTTGATATATATATTTTTAATTTACTAATCATTAATCATTAATCATTTAATTTTTTACATGCCAAAAAAAAAAAGAATAGAAAGTTATTTTTAAATCAATATTTTAATCTTTAAGTTATTCTAAATTATAATTATTCATTATTGATTTATTTTTAAAAATATTGTGGTGATTTGATCAATAATTTTAAATCTAATTATACTTAATCCTTCATAGAAAGAGAACTTTACTTGAAAATATTATTGAAAAAATATATATATATTTATTATTAATTCCAAATTAAAGATTGATGTTAAGACATTAATAATTCTAACCATAATCCTTATAATAATTAATTATGCTTTCATTCTAGGTCTAGGTGCACACAACAAGTTCTATGAGAAATCAAAGAATCGATTGAAAAAAAAAAATATGATTGTAGTTATGTTATTATACACAATACAATATCCAAAGATCTAAACAAAATAATGAGAGAACATACCCAAGATACAAAGATCCAAAGATGAATAGATAAAATGATCAAATGGTCAAATATATAAGGGATGTGATAAATCCGCAAGATGCTCAAAGATGTGAGAAATATATTACTAGATAGGCTTGAGAAAGACAAGAGAGCTAGACAGATTATTGTGAGAGCTTGAAATTTCTATATAAAACTAGAGACTATTATAAGAAGCAAGAGAGAGCAACAGAAACCTGTTAGAGCCAACAGAACACAAGATTTATTGAGAGAGTCAAGAGAGATTGTATGTTGTGGAAAGATAGATTTAAAAGAGAGAATAGGAGGGGGAAAAGAGGTTGCTAAGGCATTTAAAAATATTCCAAGACATTGCTGCTTGCTTGGGTGAGTGACAAATTTCAAAATTTTCAAAACTAAAATTTTAATTTTAATATATCAAAAGACGATTGTGTAGTGTGTAGATGTCAATGTAGAATGCTAGTGTCTAGATAAATTATGCTAAAAAAGGAATGGTGGAAACAAAACACACAATTAGTGCAAACCTAAAGCTGAAAGGTAGTTCTTGAAAATGTGTCCAAAGCATCTTGAGAGAAAATAGGTGAAGGCAAGGGTTGAAATGATCCTACTCTGATGCTAGGGAAATGACCACTAAAGTGGATACAAAAGTATAGGGATAATTGAAAACAAATAAGAAATTTTTGACACTACACAACCCATAAAACTATATCTTCAAAAATAGAGAAATGTGTAATGACCCACTTCACTTACCCCAAAAATTTCCACAATTTTTATATTTACTTAATCTTACTTGTGTTTTATTCAATCACATGCTCAAGTACTTCTATCCAAATGAGATAGGCATCCACCATATAGGTTAGGCATATGTCCATACAAGATAAGGGGTTTCATCTATCCAATTCAGGATAGGCATCTACCCAAATGAAGTAGACATGTATTCATAATAATAGGAAATGCTCTGGCTAGAGACTTAGACTCATCGGGACCATTCAGGTCCTGAGTCACTCTCTAAAGACTACACTCCCCTACTAGGAGTGCACCGAGGTCACCATCCTTAGAAGTATATGAAACTAAATATATAAAGAAGCTTGAATTCCACCTTGAAATTCAACCTAAAGCCCTAGGAAGTCAAGAAAACCCATACAAGATTCCTTCTGAGTATGGATTGAATTGATTTTAATCTTCAAGTAGTATTATCTATACCCTTTGATGGAAGGACTAAGAAAATTCAAAAACCAACAACTCATGCTTAACCAAATCCTAATCCTCATAGTTGAATGCTTGAGTACTAGGGACAACTCCCTCCCTAGACTACTTACATAACTATTTTATCACTAGATAAATGCATAAAATATATACCTTTGGTTTCTAACTATGGTTTAATGTAAATTGTTTGGTGAGTACACAACCATTTTTAGCATCAATGTCCTAGACATTTTCCCTATGGTTACTACCCACAATGGTAGATCTATAGAGAAAAGGTTCAAGGTGGCCTTCTGCTTTTGTCCAAAAACAACTAAGTTATATTTCCAATTATTTATGTCACCCATGTTGGAGTACAAATAACATTGAGACAGGGGCTAAATCAGTTTTATAATAATTCAACAAGAATTTTAAACTATTCAATCAACTTATAATAATAATAATAATAATAGGACTCTTCATTCACCATGACTCATCATTATTTCATTCTCCTTTACTCTTACTTTCATAATTTTTTCCCCTACCTCAAGGTTATCATTTTGATTTATGGTTCATCTTTTAGTGAAAAATGATATAATATTTTGTAATGTATCCATCTACATCCAAAAATACTATGTTTGGCTGTCCATGACATATGATCAAATAATATAAGGATTTAATCTTTGAATAAGTTTTGTGCCCATGGCCCCATCTTTGTTTTTTGTTTGTAAGGGCTTGTCTATAATTAATCTATAAGTGTTTCTAAATATTATTAGTTAATTTTTTCTTTGCAATAAATAAACTAGACACTAATCCTTGCAGAATAAAATAATTATTTTATTTAGTAATTTTTTCTTCAAATGTATTTTAATTATTTATTTAAGTGCATAAATCATAATTAAAAATATTAAATATTAAGAATAATGTTTTTTAATAGACTTGTAACTTTAATGTTAAGGATGATAAGAAAGAGTAGTGGTTTGTGGATATGGACATATGGCCTTTAACTACATATTGGATCTCTGTTGACCTTCCTACTAATATTCCATATAATTTTAATAGCATTTTCATTAGGCACAAATACCTCCCTACCCTACTCATTTCTAACTTGTCTTTCCTTTCTTCCCCTTCCTTGGACCCTTTGTTATTTAATGTATATACCTTTTTCTTGGTAAATTATTTAATGTATATACATAAAGATATGAATGCCTATTTTTGCAATGATAAGATTGATACTAATCTATGGAAAAAATTGGATGACTAAGATTCTCCTCCTTCATTTGTTTGAACTTATGATGTTGGAGCCTTTGCACTCAGCAAGACTTGATCCCTGGTGGGCTCATTTGGAAATTCAACTTCACCAGTAGACCAAGGACCCATTGACACCACCAAAAATTTGTCTCACATCAATAAATAATTGCTATTTTTCTTTTTTCATCATTCTTTCATATCATGTCTCATGCCATTTTTTATTTCTTCACTAGTTTCTTGGTTATAAATCTATTGAAGAATTGGATGCAAATTATTGAATCCAATGCAACTATGCAGCTCTGATCCAGCATGATGCAAAGCGGTTGAGCCAACAAAGTGAGCTTATTGTAGAGTACCAGTCCCTTTGTTTCTCACAAGGTAACGAGACTATATAGTGTGGCAAGAACTTTTTGTAATGATCAAAGGTTATGCACAAAATGGATTTGTTGGAAAGGTATTAGAGACTTTCAAGGAAATGCAATTGGTAGGGTAAAGCCAAATTCCATAGCTTTTTCTAGCCTATTGCCTACCTATACCAAAATGGGAGCTTTGGAACAAGCTATGGACATTAATCAAAGAAAAATGGGAGGTGGGATTTTGTCAGGTATTATAGTTGGAAATTATATTTAAAAATTCAAAAATATAATTTATATTTTAGATGCTCTTTCTTCCCTTGTGGTACATTATTTATTTTTGTTCCTAGCAAGATGTATTCATACGAGTATTACAATAATCTAAGATAATCATGGTTCATTGACAACTTATTTCATCGGACAAAATGCAATTCCCTTTTCTTCTTCATTCCACTAACACATTTGGGGTCGTTTTCCGATGAACTATTGTCGTAATTCCAATAAAATAGCGAAAAGATTTTTGTTGCTCAAATTTCATCGGGTTATTTGACGGACAAATTTCGTCAAATTTCCTATGCCTTCTTTGTCAGAAGTTGACACATAATGTGGTGGTCTAATTCGTTAAAATCCCGATGAAGTCGCCAATCTTCCAACAAACCATGGATTGAGGTTTTTGTCAGAATTATGACAAAAAAGGGCATTATGCTCCGACGAGAATGGTGCACCTACAACAAAAAATTTTGTCACAAGTACAACATTCCCATCGGAGCATAGTACCCTTTTTTGTTGGAATTTTGACAATAAATGCAAGGAAGATCCGATGAGAATGGAGCACCTACAATGAAATTTTTCATCATAGGTACATCATTCCTATCGAAGCATAGTGCCCTTCTTTGTTGAAATCCGACAAAAAATGCAAGGAAGCTCCGAGGAGAGTGTTGTGCCTACAATGAAATATTTTGTCCCAGATACAACACTCTTGTCAGGGCCTATGTTGGGCATGTTTGTCAGAATTCTGATGAATAGGCTATATTTAAAAAAAAATTAATTGCCATCACAAAATATAAAGCATTGCAAATATGGAATATGATTTGATAAGCTTTCTCAAATATTGAACTACCCCTATATAACTCCATACCGCAATGACTATAAGTTTACACTGTCTGGATAGCCTTTTGCACCTACCCCAATCTTATATGTTATTCTGATAGGGAATGCATTGTTACAACCTACCCCTAGATCTATGTCGAGATATCTATGCTCTGTCAAGATTACAAAATATTACTATTCCACCTTTAGTGACTATTCTGATGGGCATCTCATTGCTTGTGTTTGATATAACTATGTGGATAGCCATGTTCAATACTGACTTATTAGATCAGGTTAGCTATCCAGATATATACATAGAATGTTACTTAATGAGGGTTATTTTGCTGATCTTTCTTAGGTCTATCAGGGATTATTCTTATATTATTTTAGTTATAGTACATGTGAGGTCTTGTATTGAAGTAAAGAAAACTTTTGTAGCTTCAACCTTTCACTTATGCCAAATACAAAATCTTGGTGATGACTGACATGCTAGGGGTATTAGGTATTGTTACTAGATTTTGGGGTATTAGGTATTGTTATTGGATATTTTAGACTCTCAAATTAGTTGTCAATGAAAATGAGATAGTGGCTTGATCTCCTTTGAACGTTAGGCTTTTCTAGGAATGGTTAATATGAATACGTATTGTTACTGGATATTGATCCACTACGTATGGTTAATATGAATACAAAAGAATATATTTTCACATATGCATTATATCAAGACAATTATGATAAATCCAAAGTCTTGATTAAGGTGCATGATGATTTCACTTGTCCTATAATTGGTTCCATCACCCTCAAGTTAGAGTTGAATTCTAGAAGAAGCCTCAAGAGTACATGAGAGATCTGAGAAAAAAATGTGAAGAAATACAAATTATGAAGTGACTGATTTTGTGTCTCAGACTGCTAAAGACAACAAGATTGGAGTTGTTTGAGTGGATATAAGAGTGAAAGTGAAATTGGAAGGTTCGAGGAAGGTGGTAAGGGGTGTGAGGGGTTAGTGCAGATCCTTCCCAAGGTATAGTGGCCTTTGATGGATCAGATTGACCATTATTAATATGATTGTCCTAAATTAAGCCTATGACTATCCTTAAATATTAGTGAACTAAGAACTTATGAATAATATGCAAAGAGTGGGTTTGATGAGTGGGAAACAATTGAGAAAGGTTTGTGGAGACCTTTAGTGACCCTTGGAGGTGCTACAAAGTCCTAGCGGGAGGAGAAGACAACATTTGTCATGACTATTCTAAAGACAGTAAACCTACAATAATGTTGTTGAATCCTTTAGGGTGGATGGGGGGATGTAGAAAGGTGGTTTGGTCAAGAAAGAAGAGTCTTCAAGGGAGTTGTGTATGTGTTTTAGAGAATTCTTACACATTGTGAGTTGGTATTTGATGAAGAGAAGGAGTATTATTTAAGGGGCAGTCATAGTTGAGTAACAATCTGAAGTTTGATCTCAAACTTAGACAACTATTTGGTGTATTTGGTGACTTCCCTTTTAAAAGTTAAATGAATATTTGCCTATGTAATCAGAAATATGAATATAAACAACAAAATCTTAATCAAAGACCTTACCTTTGATGGTCTCCACTAAGTAACTTCTTGTGTTGTTGTTGATGTTGGCTCTGTTGAACCCTGCAATCAAGATTCAATACATATTATTAAATAAGAGCCAACCACATGAAGGTAGAAGCTCATTTGGCCCTTCCCCCTCCCCCCCAACATCACTCTAAATTCCCCATTAACATATAACATGCATTCATTCTTTCATCCATTAATAAAATATAACATTACATTCATTAATACATAAAATTCATTCATTAAAAAATAATACGATTACAATCATTTCTTTTTTCTTTTTTTTAAGCTAAGTAAAGACTAAGTGTTCCATCGTTTTCTTCATCATTTTTACCCTCTTCAATTGTTGTGCCCTCTACTCATGATCTTAATGTATGCCTAGTCCTATACTCACGACGAGGATGCCTCGGCAAAGGGGAGTTCGCGGCAATAACAAAGAAATAGGTTAAATTCATAAAATTTTGAATTATTGTTAGAAGTATTTCATTAATTAAAAGAACATTATAGGGGTGCTCTTTACCAGATGGGGCAACATCATCTTCCTGATCATTTTGTCTAGCCTCATCCTCAACATGTTGAACACCCTCTAAATCCTCTAGAGTTGAAACATGAAAGGTTATGTTAATCAATACACCAATTGAAATTAAATTCATTTAAAGGAATAATAGTGGTCCTCTTTACCTGATGGGGGAACATCATGTTCCTGATGTTGTCTACCCTGATCATGCTCCACTTTTCAAAGATGCTCTACATGCTCTAAAATAAAAGAAAAAAAGGTTACATTAATTACTACACCAATTTCAATTAAAGATGTTTAATTGTACTAATAATTACATAAACAAAATTGTATAGCACATGAATACCTCCAGTACTAGGATGCACACCACGACCTTCATCATGTGCAGGTTGTTTTCCACCCTTAGCAGGCAGCATTCCAATGCCTTGTTCATTGTTATCATTCCTTGCTTATTTAAAATAAATATAGTCACTTTATGTTTGAAATTAACATTGAATAGATTATTGCTCAAGTATTCAATTTTAAATAATTTTCATTTAGCTTGTTTACCTATGTGACAGATGCATCAAAATCTTCTTTTTTCCCACTCATTTCTCTTAGGCATTTAGCCACGACTCCATAGCCTTCCTGGAAGGAAATTTTCATGTCATCTTCTATGGGTGCTCTATTGAATTCAGAGCCCTACATTTTTTCTTAGTATCATGAATTTTGCTTCTATTGTTTGATTAAAAAAAATGTTTGAAATTTTTTATTTCGATGCGATATTTCATTTATTGATAATTACAATTCATGTGGCAACTTTCATATAACCATCAGAGCCAAGTTTGTGTTGCCCATGCTTTTATAGTTTTGTCTTAGTTGCCTTCGATGTGTCAAGCAGCCTATGAAAAGTCTGAAATGTGTTAAATTATATAAATATAAAAAGTAATTAGTACATAACTACATTGTTAATAGTATCACATACCTTCCTTCATCTGATGGTGTATGTCCTTTTCTCTTTTCAGCTTTCTCCTTTCAACCCGAAACTAGGTCCTTCCACTCCCTCTTTGGAATCATGGGGGGATGCTCGTACATTCTGTTCTTCTCCAAATGTGTCCTATATTGGTCCCTCACATACTTTAGATATGTACCAGCTTTCTGAAGGACCTTGGTTTTGTTGAATGTGTCATTTCCGAACAACACAGCCAAATAGTTAATGAGTTCATCTTTTAATTATTGATTTTGGGCATTGCACCGTGTACATATGGTGGGCCCAAAGATCTCCAATGTAATATCATTTAGGTGTTTATAAAAAACATCATTTTCTATAAAATAATCATGGGATCATTAGTCCAAAATGAGTGATCAATAAGTAAATTATAATTGGACTATATATAATAATAATTTTAAAGTACCTGGAACCTTCTCTATCTTTATGGGTACAAGATCATCAGTCACCACAAATATGACCGGAAACGTTCCCGTACTAATAATACGGGAAGATCTAGGAAATGCTGTTAAAATATCACCACTAGTGGCCTTTGCATCCCTAGGTACATGTCCTACTGCATAGGTAGGTGTAGTACTCAATGACGGCATGTTGCATGTTGCCAACATTGCAGTCAACAATATAGGTGTGGATGATGGGGTCAGATGAGGTGGTGAATGCACAAGAATATGGACAACACCTGAAGATTAATACATTAAATGTATGAGCAATAACACATTAATAGAAGAACAAGAACATGTAAAAATATGAGTTGGTGTCTGCACAAAACATGGTCATCACCTGAATGACCCGAAGTACCTAGATCATGGCCACTAGCTTCATGACGATGCAAAAATTCCTATAAAAACAATACATACATACTTTAGTTCATGACATAAAAGAGTATAAAATATAAACCATGAATGAACTTCTGTTATACTTAAATATTTCATGACTGCTTACTTGAAATTTTTGTGCTTTCTTTGTCAATTATTTCACCCTCTCTTGTATCTCATTAGTTTGAGGGACTATGAATAACAATTTAATAATCTTAATTAACTTTTGTTGCATCTTTCTTATAATTTCAATAGGGTTTGTGGAATATGTGATGTCATCATCGCATAATAGTGAGTCCACCTTTGTATCAATGTTCTCAGCTAATAAAGGTGCCTTTCCCCAAACATTTGTCTGTGACAAGAATATTAGTAACATTATCAAAATTAATCCAAAACCGTAAAGAAAAGAAGATCATAATATAATATTTTCCTTATATTTAATTTTTACAATTACAATGAGGTTTACCTGCTCAGGAAAAGTGCCCAAAGCTACATCCCGGTTTGTGCTATGTGTCAAATCAATGTTACGCTATGACAAAAATTAAATATAAAAAAACATTACTAAAATGAAACCAATAGACCTACCAAAAAAACTTAATAACAAAATGGTATATTGAATTCATTAATTGGAGGTTGGTTTAAATGGTATATATAAGTATGTATCACCCCCATGATAGTAACTTTGTTTGTATCTATATGATTCAAATTGTAATCGATTAGTAGCTCTTCCCTTGCACTTATTGATTTTATCACACATACGCATACACGGTTTCCCTCACGTGCCTCGAGTATGAAATTGGGTTGGCTATAAGTTGACTCAAGTTGTGTACTATTTATAAAACTTGCAACATTCCCTATTGCTTTTGGCCTTCTATTAATGTACATAGCCACTCTTTTACTTTGATCATTATCTTTTAGCTGTATATAATTTGCTAATAGTGCATACCTACGCATACTTCATGTATATTGAACCAGTTGCATCATATTTTTGTAATTGTAACAAGGTCCAACATACTTAATCAATTCAGCAACTTTGTTTTAATAGACCTTTATGTCATCCATGGAAAATATTCCCAAACCATGTAGTGGCGATGGTGCTATCTGATATATCCTCCCGTTAACACAAAAATCAATGTTTATTGGAGGAAGTTCCTTGGGTACCCATTGTTTCCATAGATGTTTGTACCTCAAGGGCACCTTGATGTCGCCTATGCTCTCATCATCATAAGAACTGACCCCCCTTGAGAAAGAAAAAATTCCATGCGTTTATGGATTTTTCTTCTAATCTTTTGACCTCTAGTTGATCTCCCTCTTTTAGACCTACTACATGTCTCATTTTCCTCTTCTCTTCCTGAATTTCCCTCTCTCGAGGAAGACACATCTTACAAATACCTATTTGGTGGTACCTGCACTCCATTAAATGAGAGAGATAGTTGTGAGAGGGTCGATTGTTATTGTGAGAGGAAATAAATTTTAGGATTCCATGCAGAGAGACAACAAGAAGTTGTAATATATGGTTGACTATATCTTGTTGATTTTTTGCAAATGTTGCAAATACATTTGAGGGTGGGTTTTCAAAGGTCCATTGTATGGATTGATAAGAATGGATCATGCTTTTTCCCCAAATTCATCATTGAGGGTAATGTTGATGAAGAAGTCAGCCCTAAAGTTGATGTTGATATTTAAATTCGAATAAGGCCAACTAGGGCCTCAAGTGTTGATAATTGTATTAGAGTTTCTACTAATGTGGAGGTTTCAAAAACTGAGCAAGTTTGTTTTCCTGGTAATTTTGGAGTTTCAAAAACTCAGAAAAATAGTCTTCCTTGTCACTTAAAGAATATAGGAGGGTCGAGAAAGTGGAATGAGCTATACCATGTGGATGTCAGTGTGGTTCAGGTGAGAAAATAAATCAAAGTTTTGACAAAATATAGTTGCTAAAACCTGGCTTATTATTAAACCACTCCAAGATGGGTGTAAATAGAAAGCAATCAAATAATAAATGGTTTCTGTAGGGTGTATTGACTTATACCTATCGATCCATGAGAAGAGCTGTCACCTTGCCTTTATGTAGATTGTGCAGGAGACTTGTCAAAGGGGTTCAAGTTCCTCCATATGTAATACATTTATCTTATGTTAGGTTACATCTCATATGAAGGTCAATCATAATCAAATTTACATGTCACATGATACGTATGCTAAAATTTACATAGTAAGCAACATGAATAGATTTATTTCTTGTTACAATATGCAGTCATCATAGTTTATACAAATACTAGAATGAATGTTAAACAATACTCTTCAGGACTATAAAAAATCAATCATTTCATCACACTACACAATACACAATTAGGGGTAGGTAAAAGTAACTTATTTACTAATTAGAATCGGGTACATACAACTAAATACATGTTTGTCTTAAGCATTTTATCAAATGGTTCACTACCTTGCATAGACAAGGTAGTGAACTATTTGAAAAAATGTCTCAAAGAAATGTATTCTCATGATGATGGAATGTCATGACAATCCATCTTAATTTGACTGTCATGGCATTCCATCACCATGACACCACATTTCTCCACATTTTTCATACATTGCTTATATTGGTCAAATAGTGCAAAACATATATTCAACATAGCTTGACAATGTAAATTTTGGAATACAAATTCTCTAATTACATATAGAAATGTTTAATATCCCATAGGTCAATTTTGATCTTTTTCTTTGTATAGTAATTATAAATAAATGATATATTATAATTATATGTAAATATGATATTTCAATTTCAATTTTTACATATAATTATAATATCCCATATAATAGTTCTTAATATAAATAGAACCCTTTTGAAAGAGTGCAACTCTTCATTATTTATGCCCTTTGAAAGTGACATAAACTTTCATAATCAGGTCTACACTTCTTATTTAAATTAGATTTTACAATTCTCATTTCCATTCAAGAATAGACACCAAGGAACTAGACAAATGCAGTCAGGAACAAAAGATTTAAGGACAAATGATGAGTAGGTTCTCGATGCAATCCTGAGTGAGGATTTGGAATAGTTTCTAGTGGATGACTTTGAAGCCTCTTGGAGGCAGAAAAAAGAAGGCATTGGATAGGTACAACTAAGGGAGGGTACTGATCTGGATTCCAAACCACAAATTTCGATCCGAACTGACATAGGTGATCATGATAGATGAAAATAAGGCTCTGATTACTATGAATGAAAGGATATTAAGAGAAGGTGGCAAGGGATTAGGACACTTCAAATCCAGAGATGGATTCGGGTTTCACAGGATATCAAATTTATTTCTCTTTAAGACAAAGCCCGTTGTTCGATAAGGACAAAAAATCTGCATCTTGAAAATAGAAGGATCTAAATAGTCTTTTTTGACATTCTTGCCATTTCAAGGGATCATAAGGCTGAGGTTAAATAGGTAGGAAGATTGAGAAATGAATGTAGGAGGAGAACTAAGGGAAAATGGTCCATCACTTTGGTTTGAGTTGCCTATGTGCAGAGGAGACATTTCAGCAGCAATTCAGGAGACTTTTTAACTCAGATGAGCTCACTTGGGATGCATTGTAGTGTCTAGCCAGGAGTATTTTGGGCGGGGAGAAGAAATGGAGTGATGGTTTTGTCTATGAGGTGATTATATGCCCAATGTTTGACATCCTTGATTCCAAGGAAGCATGCATACAGATGATCGATGGGTACGTAAGATCGGTCGATGGGCAGGCGGTAGCAAGTGCTATTCTGGACTTGGATTCAGGTGATTGGACTAGTGTTCAAGATGTTTACTTCAATCCAAAACATTACATACTAGACCCACTGGAGGAAGAGTCTCAGTCAGAGTACGAGGATGCCCGGGAGGCTAGGGCTATGCGAGAAAGGAAGAAGGATTTCATGCTAGAGGCATGGGAGGTTTTTTGGGTGTGTGTCATAAACTGTGACTTGGGGACCTTAAATATATTCCTTAACTCAAATGATAATTGGCTTAGTGCAGCCCCGGTTGTGTATGTGGTGGACCTTAGTGAAAGGCTTGCTATAATTTTCCATTATTTAGAATAGTTTTTTTTCTATTTCTACTACTATGTAGCCTACATATGGGATGTAAGAGAGTTATCTCCTTTTTATAACACTTAATAATAAATAAATTAAATTTGTAATTGCAATACATGTTTGAGTTCTGATCTTCTAGTATGCTTAAGGTTCCTATTGACAAGACGCGTTGGTCGCCTCGCACATCATATATGATGTCTTCCCCTAACATTCAATTTACTATCCATATACAAAATAAGTACTCAGCACAATCCCAATATTCAAATAAAATCCTTCAAAGCCTTCATAAAGCGTACAAACCCTTGCAATACCAAAAACAAGTCCCTTAAAAGCCCTAGAAGCTCATTGAAAAGGGAAACAAATAATTATGATTATTTTTGAAATGCACATAAGATGAAGCTAAGTGATTTCTCACCTATAAACTAATTTCCTCCTCCTGTGAATCTCCTCTCTTGCACACAAATGAACTCTTCATTCACCACCATCTACTAATCTCCTCTCCTGCTTTGCCTTGCGGGAATGAAGTTTTTCGAAGTCTTTTTCTTTGCAGAGTAATTTGAAATTAAAATTGACCTATGAGATATTATAATTATATTTAAATGCAATATTCCAATTACATAATTAAATGGGATATTATAATTATATGTAAAAAATTAAAATTCACCTATGGGACATTAAACATTTTAATATGAAATTATAAGTAAACATTGCCAAGGTATGGGATATTATACATTTCTATATGTAATTATATGTAAAAATCAAAATTGACCTATGGGATATTAACGATTTCTATATTAAAAATTATTTACAATATTTTTCAAAGGTTTATTGCTCATAACCTATTAGTACATTGATGCAATATTTTGTACCATGTTCTACCACTATGTTGTTTTGAAGATTTTAGTTTGAAAAATAAGTAAATCTAAACATAAAGACAAATCTATTCAAATTTTATAGGGGGTGATGAAGAAGGAAAGTTAACATTGACATTATGCTCACTATGACTAGTTCGTAGTTTGTTCCAAGGTGTTCTAGATAAATGCACTAGAGTATTGAGTTATGCACTAGCTAGACAAAGTGTGTGGATGTTCATTGGACCAAGTATAGTGTGGGTTGGGTGACATGTAGTTCATGTTGTCCATTCTCTCCATGTCCTCGCTTTCTCTTTCTCTCTCACATCTCTCTCTTTGCCTATTACTCTCTTTCTCTCTCAAGTCTCTCTCTCCTTCTGTCTCTCCCTATCTCCCTCTCTCTTTTCCTCTCTCTCTCTCTCTCTCTAGCTTAGATTCGTCCATTCATCTTAGATGAGTTAATTTTAGATACATTTAGTTAATTATATGCATTAGGGATCTACTCTTGTTTCAATTTGATTTCTTCTTTCTCCTGTTCTCTACTTCTATCTCCTACTAACATACACATAAATCCAAAAATGTTTTGTTTCATCTTGAATTGAATTTTATCTACAACTAGACTAGAGCCTTATTTCCTTTGGGCAATAGAGTTATTAATTTACAAAACCTACGTATAACTCTAAGAGACAGTTTTTTAAATCCCCTTTCAGATAGATCTGTCAGCTACCCAACCTCCAATGTTATATAGATAAATGATACTTTTCACAGTTAGTTTAATTGAATTTAAATTTCCTTTGAAAGACCAATTAAACAAGACAGAACAGGAAAAACGATTCTTAGATGTATCTTGATAATTCAACCTTGTAACATCACATAAATTCTTCACATGGAGATTTAGAGCAGCAATTATAAATCATAGATAATAATAGCAGAGAACTATTTTGAAAATCAAAATCCATGGCACAATTGCAAATAAGAGAACTGTCTTTCTTTGTATTAACTTGAAATAAAGTATTTTTCTTGAAACATAGAAAATGCTTAAAACTTTTGAACTGTAACTATCTATCTTCCAACTATCAGAACTTTTTTTAAAAATTATTGCATTGAATATTTTATAATATATCAAAGGGCCATTCCCTTTGATTGAAGTCTTTTGAAAATAGATTAAAACCTATAACTAATCATCTAGTTAGGCATAAATGCACATTAGTTAAATGTGATGGATACTTCTCATTGTATCTAGTGTCACAATCATGGATTGTGTCTCTGGCTTCCACTTCCATCAGCACCATGCACTCCATGAGATCTGCTACCCTGTCAATGTCTTGGTCCTCAGTAGCTTTCAATGCACTTTTGAGTATGTGCTGGCACTCACAGATCCAACCCATTTTTTCTTTTTGTCCTCCATCTTTGTTGACCAAGGGTGGGATGTTATTTGTGTTGTCACTGAGGAAATTTTCTCCCTCTTCTCTTAACTCTTCCAAATACCTTTCATGGGCCTTCATTATTTTTTCACAGTTCTACACTGCATCCAAATGTGCTTCATCTCCACTTTATAATTCTTGGGACCTTTCTTGCATTCGTTTATCCAATCACTCATGTTCTTCAATGATAGTTTTATTCTTATTGTATATGTCCCAATACTTATCCATCCATGTCATTAGATTAGTGAATGTCTTTTGTATAAGCATTGACATGGTTTCACTCTTTGTTTTTCTTAATTGCACCTATAGCTGATAATTTTCTTCTTTCAATTTGCTTGTCTGGTCTGAGGCTATGAGCTTTCACCCTGTATCAATAATCTTTGTGGCTCTTTTTGTTTTAACATTTCTTTGAACTGAACAATTTCTTTATTTAACTTGACTATTTCATGTTTACTAGATTGACCTTCTTTTACCAAAAAATGAATTTGTGCTTTGTTCAATTCAGCAATATTCACCCCTAAATCAACTATCATCATGGGGTATGTTTCGCCAACATTTAGGGTCATGATGTATCCAAAGGCCTTTTGTGTATGAATGACCATGGGCTTCTTATTTGGAGGTTATAGTGACCATATTAACATAGAATATTTATTAGGGTTGTATAATGATCCCATGTATACTTGGGTCACACCCTCAGGAGACAATGTGTGTTTAGCATCAATGTCATATAAAAAACTATCAAATACTAGAGCTGAATTCAGATCCAATCCTGGAAAGATTAACACACCTGCAACTTGAAGTAGCTTCCTTCCTCTATCAGGAGTCATTAGGCTCATTTCTTGTGCTACTTCACTCTCTAGGGTGGCTGACAATTGTTGTTCATTTGAGGTGTTTACCTCTCCAACACCCTCTCTGATTGCTTTACCTTTCACTCTATACAAGAAAGACATAAATTCAGGAGTCCTTATAAAATTATCATTAGATACAAAATCATTGCAGGCCAATTGCCTCGAGTCATCTACCATCGGGATTCCTTCATTAGGATCCCTAATAGATGACACCTGCTCTTCAATTAGTATCATAGAGAGTTGTTCAAATGAAAGCTCTTATGATGACTCTTCTTCATCTAAGGACAATATTTCAACGGTTTTCTTTTCAATAAGCTTTTTGTTCAATCTCCCTATTATGATTGTCAATGGCCAGTTTGGCCTCCTTCTCATCCATATTCCTTATTAAATCATCCCTAAAATATGGGATGTGCTCATAATCACCAATTTTCTGCCTTTTTTTACTGAATAAATATATCCTTCGGGATCAAAGTTCTTTCTTGGAGCACCCAACTTCATATTATAATGAAACAATTTATTCCATGTGAGCTCTTGTCCTTCTCTTCCATTCACAATGAATTCTCCAACACATAGTGGGGTATGTGCAGGATCATGGTGGGCCAAATAGGCCCTTAAGTGGCAATAAAAATCAGAAAATAGAGTTAGGCAACTTGATGTTAAAATTTGAATAAGTTACCAACATTATTTCAAAAATATGTAAGAATAGAATTTGTAGGAAATTGAATGTAGTTTATAAGCTACTATTTTTTTTATGAAAAAAAAAATTATATTTGACAAAAATTTGAAATTTCAATGCAGTAGTACTAAATTTTGGGAAAAAGATAAGAAGCAGGTGTCTGTTTGACCACCCTAATCACAATAAAATAAAAATATGTTTCTATAAGATTTTCGATATAAGTAGAAGACTCATGTATAGATGTGACACATTTTTATTTATTTTTTGTAACTAAATAATTAATTATAATTTTTTTACTATAACTTTTTAAAAATATAAAAACTTTGTATGTCTAACCACCATAACTTGGTCAAAACTTTATGAAATTCAATTTTTTTTTTAATCCTATAGTATACAAAGAATAGAATGTGACACATGTTTTGGATTCAAAGAATGTGATATCATTTGAAAGTTATAGATATTTTTCAATCAACCTATCAATCAAAACTTTAGTCAAAATATTGCCACTTTTTAGCCCCTCATGATCATGCATATACCCAAGGTCCCAGGTAAAAAAGATAGTTTGTCATGGGAAGCTAGATGCACGTGATTTGCTTCTCCCATCTGCCTTATGATCTCCAAATATGCTATCCTATCAAGAACCAGTTTTGGCAATAATAATGGGGCCCCTTCAAAGCCATAAATCCTAATCATGGTTACATCAGAGAAACAATACCAATCTCCCCAGTTGTGTCTGATAGAATCATGCCCTCCAAAATCTACAGGCCTTAAGTCTCTTCACATCTTCTGAGAGTGCAAAGTGTCTCTTCACATCTTCTGAGAGTGCAAAGTTACAAGGGTGACCAAAAAATCTGTATAAAATTTTAACAAAGAATTCCTTAAAATGAATATAACTAGACCTAACAAATATACAGTCCTAGATTGAGGTCCATAGTTGAATTGGTAGAGGTTGGTTATCACCACCATATTTTCTTACCCTCATTTCTGGAGGCAAGAGCCCCAATCCTTATCCATAAAATGACACCATATGCATAAGTAAAGAATAATGTGCAAAGTGAATTTTGGAAGAGTCCCTCTGGATAGCAGCAAGTTTTCCCCCAAGTTACTCAGCTACAAACATAGCGAAATCAAATTCTCTAGCCTTTAGGGATTGAATGTCTCCTACAATGATCATGAATTCTATTCTCATAAAATCTAGAGTGTTCAACCCTGGAACCTAACCAGCTGAGTAGTATGTATACTTAAAATAGTCTTTAAACAAATTTATATGAAATTTCAGGCCCTCTCCTATCTCTAATGGTGCCTCAAGATTAAGAAAGTGAAAGGGCAATCTTCATCTAGTGTAAGTGGTATCTAAACTATGATACTCTTCAAGAAAATCCCCAAGGATAATGGGATGATCATAAACCCTAGGCAAATCAAAAACTTCCAAAATTACCTCCTGTGATACGAAGAAACAAGGATTTCCACCCCGGTCACATATCGGCCTCTTTTTTGGATAAAAATAATGTGCTAGTAGATTTAGAAGATCCTCATTGACATAGACATTGGGACCAACAATTTTTCCCACGCTCAACTTCCACAGATTGCATATTGGCTTAGGATTCTCATGCCTGTGGTAATGATATAGCAATAGCTCATAGCCTCTAATAGTTGTGTACACATCTCCCACATCAACATAGTTATCTTCTAATTTCCACTTTGTAGACCTCTTAGGTTTGGGGATGGAACCTGACAGTTGTTCTAGTAGATCCTGATTCAATTTCCTTTCTTTTGCCCTTTTTTTTGGACTTGTTTCCTCCATTTTTTGTTTCTTCCCCTTACCCTTACTTGTCTCCCCTCTTTGCCTTTTTGCACAGCCACTAGGTCTTTCCATTTTAGAAGCAATTGAATGTATTACTTGAAACAATCATAGAGAAATCAATCAAAGCACTTACTTTCTTTCTTCTTCTATATTTTTGACCTACTTCAATATCATCTTAATACGTTTGCAATTCTAGTGCGAAAATCTCCTGGATGTATTTCTCAGAGAATTTTGGTCATGCAATAATAAATGTTTCAATCTATAAACCAATAAGCCATATTTTCAAATTTTGAATTATCTAATGACGTATGTCATTGGCTTAACTCTCCCCTTCACTGCCTCTAAGTTTGGCACCTTTCTAACAAATTAATTGTTGTGGATAAATATGGAGATATCAGTAATTATTTCCTTTTCATGTTATTTCAGCCTAAGTTATACCGATAACCAATCATTATGACATCCATCGACATTACTTTTACTATTGGCATATCCAAAGATTGTTTTCCTGGCTTCATAAGTCATTTCGATAAGGGTGTCTCCTCATTTGTTATCCTTTTATTGCTATTGGTTTCTTAGTTTATAATTGTTAAATCGAGATAGGTCTCCCAATAGTACTCCATTTGTAAATCATCAGGATAATTTCATCGATCATACCATTGATGTGTTATCTCGAGTTTGTAAGTTATCTCGAACTCCTCCTAGATAATACTTATCGACATTACTTTCATCATTGGCAAAGAAAAAAGGTGTTATCTTGTCTTCACAACTTATATCGATAGAGGTTTTACCTTGAATTCTCTATAAGTTTACACTATCTAGATAGACTTTTGCACCTACCCTGATCTTATATGTTATTCTGATAAGCTCTACATCATTACAACCTACCCCTAGATGTGTGTCAAGATAGCTATACTCTATCGGGATTACAAAATATTACTATTCTTCCTTTAGTGACTATTCTGATAGGCATCTCATCGTTTGCATTCGATATAACTATGTTGATAGCCATGTTGAATACTGACTTATTAGATCGAGTTAGCTATCCTGATATATACATATAATGTCACTTAATGAGGGTTATTTTTCTGATCTTTCTTAGGTCTATCAGGGATTATTCTTATATGATTTTAGTTATAGTATGTGAGGTCTTGTATTGAGCTAAAGAAAACTTTTGTAGCTTCAACCTTTCACTTATGCCAAATACAAAATCTTGGTGATGACTGACATGCTAGGGGTATTAGGTATTGTTACTAGATTTTGGGGTATTAGGTATTATTACTAGATATTTTAGACTCTCATATTAGTTGTCAATGAAAATAAGACAGTGTCTTGTTCTCCTTTGCACTTTATGCTTTGCTAGACATAGGGGGTATCCTTTACTTCAATATCCAAAACATAAATCTCTACACACTAAGATATTGATTAGAGCATAATGTTCCCCCATTTGTACTAAGGATTAAAATGATCATAATAAGAATCATTGTTTTATTGCATAACAATACATTAAAGGGATTCATCCATTAAATTTTCCATAAATATCTCAGCAGGGAACACAACATGATGCAAATATTTGTAATGTAAAAGTATAAATGACTTGACATGTAAAGATAATCAAAAAGTATAAGTCCTCCAACATAATTACAAACAAGCCCTCCCACATAATCACAATATTTAGGTTTCACCAAAAAATATCAAATAGATAATATACTAATCACATAACTCATACATTTAAATCATGTCATTGATCTTCTTCTTCATCCAACTCTTTATATGTATCTTCTGATCCAAAATCGATATTGTAAGGATTGGTCATGTCATCATCATCATCATCATCATGAACATTAAATCCTACATCATCACGTGATCTTGTTCCTCTTCTTTGACATCTTCATTGGGCACATCATCAACTAACTATTTATCCTAATCATCATGTGCATCTTCTTCTACTTCTTCTATATCTTCTTCTTCCATGACATTATACTTTACCAACCTTCCTCTAGGATCATGTCTAACAATAAATGAACAACCCGGTTTATGTGGAACCTCTGAGTAAAATACACACTCACATTAGCTTCGAAGAACATAGGGCTTACTTCCAACTAGCTCAAATGACCTTGTAATGACCATTGTAAATCCATTATCATGTTCAATAACAGTTCTGTTTTGATCAGTTTTCATTCAATCGTAGCTTGTACCATTGGATGATGAAAAGAACTAATTTGAAGGACCCAAAGTCACACTCAAGTATATCATCCAAATTCCCATAGTATCAATTTTCTAAGACTTGAGGATGTATGTCACTTCTAGATGAAACATTAGTCACCTAAAATACTACAGTTATCCTAGAATCACAAGTTTTCTTCATGTCATCCAAATTTTTGCTGCAAAACTTATGACCATTGCACCACATAGCCTTGTGGTGTTTCACCTGCAATATGTCAAACATGTAAAAAATATTGCATCGCCAGTTGATAAACATATTTATTCTTGGTCAAGTGTATGAAAAAACCAACATATATATACATCATTACAATTGGAAAAAATAAAAATAATATGAGTGATTAATATATTTATACGTACCTGTTTATCTCTTAAACCATATGGTAAATCAATTTCCCTTGGTGTAACATTGGAATCTCCATTACGATGAGCTTCTTTAACCAATAAAGCCACACCTTCCCATGTTAATGCACGAGCAGATTGTTGACATCATTCAATCCATACTGTCATCCAATCAAGATTGTTTGTGACATACAAATATAGTGAATCCCACTCTCGAGCAACTATAGAAAAAATTACTAGAAATTTATAATTGATGTATATTGAAGATTAAGAATTAATTAACTACAATATATATAAAAACCAAATGTAAAATGTATTCAGATTAATATCCATGAACTTCCAATAGTTACCTTTGATTTTCCTCAATCGACCTTTCCCCATAAGGTACTCCCCTTCGAATTTATTAATGGAGTTGGGATCCCAAATGCGATCTACATGGATCTTTGCGACAAAATTAAGAAGATATTCAGTAATGTACACCATAGTATGGTATACCATATATCCCTCCACCATATAACCCTCAGGATGTGCTCTTTGTCAAACAAAAGCCTTCAAAATTTTCAAGTGCCTCTCAACCATCCACATTGACCTTGTGTGTATAGGTCCACACAATTCAATCTCCTCAATTTGGTGTATGAGGTAGTGTTCTTATGCATTGAAAAATATCTAAGGTAGACACTTTGCATTTCACACATTAGATGAGGAATTTTTGTCTTCCAATATTTTATACCTTCTTTATGGATTTATTTAGATGACAACATCTACAAGTGATTCAAGATGCAAATATATTAACGAGAATTAAGAAAATAATATATAATGTATTACATAATAAGTAAAACAAATGGCAAATATAATGTCTATATGTGAGATTTTGCCAAGATCAAGAGCTCAATGAAATGTACAAAATAGAGACACAATATAGGACAAGAATAAACTGTATTCTCATCAATAGAAAATGATCAATAATCAATTACATACAATGTAGATGAGCCTGCTTATATAGGCAAGGCTAGGGATATGTGAGCACACAAACATGACATGTGGCTCAATAAGAAACAAGGGTAGGTAGGAAATAGGTGTGGGTAGGTAGGAGAAATAATATAATAGGCCACATGAGGTGGATCATCCACTGAATGTGGAGTGTAACAACAAGATCAACACCATAAAAGGTGGAATTTCTCCTACACACACTATCCCAATGTGACACAAACACCCAAGTGTCTCATACCCAAACTACTATGAAATGCATTTTCTAAGTAAACTTAAGTAAGGTTTAATAATATCCAAGATGAATAATTATTTACACCAACACCCCCCCTTAAGTGCAACTTAGAGGAATGCAGTTAAGTCTACAATGTAACTAAGCAATGCAAGATGGGTCCCGGCTACGAGGCCATGTTAGGTACCCATGTACAAATGCAAATGCATGAAAACCAATGCAATGAAATCTCTCACAAAGTGGGGAAAGAGAGAAAAACCCAATGGGAAAAAACCCTCCCCCAAAAGAGAGATGAAAACATACAAGAGAACTCTCATAGAAGAATGTTAAGGACAAAACCCCATGTGAGGAAAAAGTCCCCCCCATATGAGAGAAGAAGAGAAGCTAGGAAGCCCCCCCTCAATGTGGAATCTACACCACTGATAGAAGCTCAATGTATGAAGAAACTGCTCCATGAATGTCGAACAACATTCCTCCCCTTAGGAAGAAACAAAACCAAAGGTGTATCCATGAAGTCTCCCCAATCATGAAGGGAATATGTATGAAGAAAACTCATGATGAATGGAATCTCTGAAAATTGCTCAAGTGTCCCCATGTCGATGCTGAAAGATACCCTCTCCAAAGGTGGTAAACTGTGCCACACTGCTAAAAAAGGCACTCCAAGATCTAGTGGAGATGGATGTAGAACATGTCCCAAAGACTCACATGTCTCCTCAAAACATAAAGAGACCTCCTCCAACTGCTATACATAAGTATCCACAATCATGTCAACCTCAAAAGAATGATCATGTAGAGAATAAACAAGAGGGTCAGAGTGTGCCCTCACAACAATTGAAGAAGGATCACCTTCATCAAGAGAAGATGAATGTCATCAATGATGTCTCCCAAATCTGCAATGTAGGATTCTACAAACAAACCTGTAATATCTGTCAAGTAATCATCCCATGAATCTGAAGCTGGAAGACAATGAATATCATGCTGCATTGAATCACATGAAGGCAAAACTGTCGCACTATCTGCATCATCAGGTGCAATAGGTGATGTGATATCAATATGAGGAGATGAAATACAAGGCTCAAGAATGGGGTCACATGTGAGAATCCCCATGTTCAAGTGTCCAAAGTTCTTCTCAAAAACTGAACCATCACAAGAAGTGTGATCATCATGTGTAGAATCATCAAATGTGAAATCATCATCATCAACAAAATCTGAAAAGGAGTATAACCGAGATGCATGATCAACCACCCCAGTCGCAATGATAGCTCTAGTCTCCAAGTATCTAATGAAAACTGAGTCAGGTGTGAACTCCACAACTCTCTTAGTTGCACCATGTGTGATTTGATAGATAGAAAGGAGATTGTTTGTCAAGTGGGGTACACACAACACATCATTGAAGGAGTTATCCCCAATGTCAATAGATCCTTTCCCAATCACATCCATGTATGTATGATTGCCCATCAAAATTTGTGGCATGGTGCAAGGCTCAAATGTAGAGAACATAGACTGTGAAGATGCCATATGATGAGAAGCCCCTGAATCTAGAAGCCATCTCTCTGAATTAAGACTAATAGTAGCACATAGAGCTTTTCCTTTTATTGTTCCAAAAGAGTGAGTCTTCCCACTTGTAGAAGCCATGAATGCTTGCCCTTTTCCTTTTGAATGTGAGGAAGTGGAAGTTGATGAATCATCCTTCTTGTATACTTTAGGTAAATCAATGTTATGCTTTTTGATGATATGTGTGAGCTCATCAATCTTCTTAGAATGGCAACGATACTCCTCATGACCAATCTTTTTACAATAAACACAAGTAGGTCTCTCCCTCTTTGGTGAATTATCTCTCTTGGAAGAGGATGAATCTCCTTGTTGTGGAGAAGATGGTGCTTTTTCTTTAGGCTTTGATTGCCATTTCTTCTTGTTTGAGTTGTCCTTTCCTTGATTTCCTTTGTTCCCTTGATTTGCCACTAATGCTTGAGACTTAGAAGCCTTAAGAGTGCCCATGCTTATCAACTTAGTTTGTTCCATCATCAACATTTCATTGAAAGCATCAAATGTAGGCATTTTGTAGCTTGAACCCATTGTCATCCTATGGGTTTGGAAACTAGAAACAAATCCTGCATATTCTTGTGGAAGCTTGCCTATCAAGTTGAATATCAATTGAGTATCCTTCTTATCAATGCCACAATCTTTGAGTTGTGCCCTCAACTCATTTGCCTTAGTGACATAATCTTGTATAGTATCAAAGTTCTTGGGATCTAACATGGTGAGATCACTATCAATTTGATATCCCCTAATCTCATCAACTTGACCATACAAGTCTTGAAACTTTTTCCAAGCATCCTTGATTAGAGTACATTTCTCAATATGAAAAATGAGATCCTTTGATACTGTAAAGCGGAAAATCGTGGTCGAACCCTAGTTGGTCTCCCCTCTTCTAACTCCAAGGAGGGAGAAGGGAGGTTTGCTAGGATTCGATGGGTTTTCACTTAGGGGGAAGACTTTACATTCAAAAGAGGGGTTGAAACTCATAAGATTCAATCCCACACGATGTAAGATTGGATGCTAAATGAATTTCAAGGGTTAGGAAAGCAAGGCTACCCTCTTTTGTAAAGAATGTTGATTAAGGAAATTAAGCTAAGGATGCATAGAAAGTCATAAAGATTCGCTTATAAACTGAGTTTAGGTTATAAGATGAAGCTGCGGACCTGGAATTAGCAGTAAAATGTCGATACGGCGTTGTCCTGCAAATTTGGGCAAAAGTTGTCGGGACGATGGCGCCCGGTGCCATGGTCCTCCGAAAAATCCGTGAAACGAAGGGGGATCTGTTCGTCTCTACACAAGGATTCCAGATCTTCGATTTCAGCCACGTACCTGCAACCTACACACAGAAAAGCGAAGACGATTGGGGGGGTTAGGCATTAGGGGTTTGCCTTTAGGTCAAACCCCGGTTTTGGAATTAACCAAGAAATGAGCAAGAGCTGTAAATGTAAATGACTGTAAAACAAGTACTAATACCTTGTTCTAAGGATGTTTGTATCCTTATGTGCGAAGGTTTAGATGTTGTATGTTGTATGTTGTAGCATGTAGTATGTGATCTCCTCTTCAATGGTTGAATCCTTGTCTTGAATGCAACACTTAGCCTTGAATGGAGACTTGGAATGATCAATTGCTTGAATGCTTGAGTATAATTTCCACGCTTTGTACACATATCCTCCTCATATCAAATGAGAGAGAAAAATGTAGTTTATATACTTGTCATTTAGGGTTGATAGACTGATTTTCCCGACCTTAGGCCGACCAGGGAAGTATATTTCCAAATTGCAATCAAAAAGACCCGATATCACTTAGGAAACCGGGCCCAAAATAGGACCCAGGGACCAGGGCGCTGGGCGCCCTGGTCCTGAGGGACCAAGGCGCTGGGCGCTCTGGTCCCACCTCCCGGGACATCAGGGTGCAAGGAGGTTCAGGCCAGGGTGCTTGAAAAATGCAGTTTTCAGTGTCGTGAGCGAGTTTTGGGGTCTCCATTCAGGTTGCGTGTTGCGTCGCCATCGTGAAGACCGAAATGCAGTCGAAATTGCAAGTGTCACAATTATAGGACGCTACATTTAGCCCCCACTTTAGCGGGAGTATGTATGCTCATACTTCCGGTAAAGTACAAGGAAACAACGTTGAAAGACTTTCACCACGTCAAGGAGGCAAGATACACCAAGCCCCCAGTGGACTAAGGATCTTACGACTTCGGTTGACAAAGTAAAAGGGAAGATCACGAGGGAGAACCATGACTGTCAGTAGTAAGGTTCCCTCACTATGAGTCATGCAAAAGAAATACCAAAAATCTTCAAGACAAAGCTAAGTTTACCAAGAAATTTTCAAGTATCTTTGAAAGGATAGACAGGGTGTATGCCCCCCCTACGTTAAAGCGATCGCACACGCCTCAACGGGGGTGATTGTTTTAACGTAGTGATACACATAAGAAATGAGAAAGGAAAAAGGAGCACGTTATCGCAAAGATTTAGCCCCCAAGTGTGAGATAAACCCGAGGATAATAGACACAACACACAAAGCACGAGGTGACTTCGCTTTCCTCGGGGTCAGTATGCTGTATGATAAGTCATGTATATATCATATGGATGTATGCATAATTGTTCTTCATTCCCCAATCAAGGAAGGTCACCTAGAAGAAGGGAACACATGTGTCTTTTGAGTCAACATGAGAGAGATCGAGAGATCTCAATGCTTTGCATCGTCCTCAAGTAGACAACACTAAGGACGACATATAGAAGAATGAAAATAACATATAGAAGAAGTAACAAAAGAGAGGGGGAGAGAGTCTGCTATGCTAATGTAACTAGTCTAGCATGTCATCTACCCCCCGATCTTGCTGATCAATGTTTCGGGAAGGCAGGGAACACGCTAGAGGAGGAACATCCAACACAGCAGATGGAGCTATCACAAGATCCAAACAAGGGCTATGTTCATGTTCCAAGCCACATTGTTCTTGTCTAGGAGCTAGGATAAGTGCTTTAGAAAATTCATTAGATAAATGGTTATCAACATCAACAAGTTCATATTCACTATCAAAAGCAAGAGGAGTAATATTTTCATCTATATCATCATCAAGATTTATAAAAATAGGATCTTTAACTCGCACAGGATCAAGACCATCATGCATCTTATGTTTAGGAGATTTAGGCTCAATATCCGGCTGAGGAGAAAATGGAATAATGCTTGTTGAAGGTGTTTTTGGAGATTGCAAAGTTTGAGAAGCAGCTGCTTGAGCCCTAAGACGACACTTTCGTCGACATTCCCGTGCAGAACGATTATGTCTAGTCTTAGTAGGAAGTGTAGAAGATAGAGGAGGAGGAATGTTCTCATCCCTATCACTTGGGTGTTTAGGTTGTGGTCTCTTAGGCTAGATAATAGGAGAAGAAGAAGGTCTCTTCTCTCTATAGAAGGAAGGAGGAGGAACTGCTCCATATAAAGGAGGAATATTTGGTTTAGGGAGAAGACCAAGTCCATCATGACGAGGAGGTATAGGTCTACTCTTAGGAAGTTTATTAGGTATAGACATAGTCACATCCATAGGGACGGGTTGGGAATCTTCTTGGGGAAAGACATTAGTTTTGTCTTTCAAAGGAAGAATTTCCTTCTCAAGAATGATAGGAATGTCAAGTTTAGGTGCTCTAGGTTCACTTAGAGATAGGATCATATCTATTTTCCACTTTTGATAAGATTTGAAAAGATGATCACTTCGCGGAGGAAGAGATTGGAATTGTTTAGGCCAAAAGTAATCAATAGGAACACTAGAGGTTCTTTCAGCTGGTTTAAAGAGACTATGATTGACAGTAACAACTTCACCATTATGGGGAAATTTCAAACACTTATGAATAGGAGAAGCAATAGCTTTCATGGAAGATAGCCAAGGATAGCCAAGCTTCACACGAAATTGTTCGGAAGATGGAATAATAGCAAAGTTCACATCAAGGGATTTGTTATGGACCTCAATAGGCAATGTAATAAAACCAATTGCAGGAGAAGAAAATGCATCAAATAGTTTCACAATCACATCTATTTTGTCATAGATCACTTGATTCAATTGCAAAGTAAAAAGAAATTCTTCAGTAATAACATTAACCATGCACGAAGGATCAATAAGCACTCCACGGCAAGGCATATTCTTGACTTTTGCAACTATGTATAAAGGACCATCAGGTGCCCTAATGGTTTCGCTAGAATCAAATGTGATGGAAGGTTCTTTAGGGTTTTCTTGCTGCTCTACAAAGTTAATCACATTCGGAGTCATAGACACAAGACCAGCAGATGAGAAAGAGGAATCATTAGCCTCAATCGCATTAGAAGTATGAGAAGTATGAGAAGGTAATGGATCAGTAAAAATCTGAAGATTTTGGTTAGGAGGAGCTACAGATGTGTTGCCTTTATCATTCACTCCAGAAACAGAAATAGTATTATTATCAATCAAATCTTGAATTTTACCCTTTAAAGAAAAACATTTTTCAGTATCATGCCCAGGCTGACGATGAAAGTGACAAAAAACTTTGTGATCAAAATAAGGTGAAGTAATCTTTGCAGGATCAATTTGTCTTATAGGAGGAAGGGTAAGCACATTTTGTTCCAATAACTTATTCATAATATCATGCAATGATTCATTCAAAGGAGTATACTTTCTTTCTTTCCTGAAAAATTTAGAAATAGGAGGCACACCTGATGCTGCATTCACATTGTTGTTGATGATGTTTTCATTGAATTTGATAGAATCTCTGTTCGGTTTAAACTTCCCAAATGGTTGTTGACTGCTATCACCCTTATCACTCGGAGCCATAGGATGTGATTGTTCCATTTGACTCACAGTCAGTTGATAATTGTGAAGAGTGGCACACAACTGTTGGAAAGAAGTAAACTCAGAAAACAGAAGTTTGTCTCGAATATCTTTTTGTAAATTAGAAATAAAGATTCTTTGAATATCATTGTCAGGCATTGGAAAAGAAATTTGAGCATACAGATGCTTATATCTACCAATGAAATCAGTCACTTTTTCTTTAACACCTTGTTTACAATGCATCAAATCAATCAAAGTAACTTTAGGACTTATATTGTTTTGAAATTGTTGAATGAAAGCATTTGCAAGTTGTTCGAAAGAAGTAATAGAATAAGAAGGCAACGAGCAATACCATTGTAGGGCTTTGTCTCTTAATGTTCTAGTAAATAGTTTTGCAAGCAACCTTTGGTCATAAGCAAAATCAGTACATATTGTTTGAAAAGTCTTAACATGTGTTAGAGGATCTCCTTTACCATTATAAAGTTCCAAATGCGGGATTTCAACATGCTTAGGAGGAATAGCTCGAACAATGTCAAGAGAAAGTGGGCTCGCAACATCAAATGTGGGCACACTAAACTTAGATTGATTCATAGAGGCAATTTGTTGCTGTAAAGAAGAGACAGTTTGTGCAAGATTATTAATGGTAGCTTTAGTCGAAGAGTTCATATTAGGTGTGTTAGATTGAGATGGAGGTGTGATGTTATTGAAAGATGGTAAAGAGTAAGGTGGTGGGACCCTATGATAGTCAACTATAGGGGATGATTGGATAGGAGGAACACTACAAGGAGGAATGGAATGATTAAATGAATTGCCCCCTTGCATCATGTTCATTTGTGAAGATGTAATAGGAACACTTATTGAAGGAATGAATGAAGAAGTCGGATTGAATGAAGGAATAGGGTTAATTGAAGAAGGAGGATTGCCCCCATGACTGGTAATCACAGGAGGAATGTCTTGTATAGAGGTAGCCATGATGTTTGATGTAAAGGTAGGTAAACTAGCAATAGGAGTAGTCAAAGGAATAGAATGATTGTCTTGTGTAGGAGGTTGTGTATAACCTAAAGATTCAGCACAACTCTTCATAGGCATCACATTCGAATCCACAATGTGTGCGATACCACGTAAAACATCAATTCCATTCTTATCACTTTGAAGCATACGTTTTAGACCCTCAATTAAAGGAAGAGCCTGACTATCGGGATACTCATGAGACATCCATTGGTGAAAATCGTCAAATTGGTTATCCAATTTGGAAAGTTGTTCAACAGAAACTTCATGGGGAGCTTCTCCATCATTAGGAGGATTAGAGGAATTACCCATGTCCTCGTTAAAAAGACTACTCAAATTAGGTTCCATCTCCTCAGTAGTTAAACCTCGGAAAGACTTAATTCTACGGCTTCGTCTAACGGGAATAGTGTAAGTAGGGCTTATTGTTGTAAAACTTATGCACTAGAGAGAGAGAGAAGATTTTGATTTTAGAGGTAGCAATTTTCAGTAAAACCAGCCAATCTTCCAGATTTAAGCTGTTAAGTGCAATCACAACAGTCTCCCAAAATTTCAGAAAAAATGTTCGGGACCGTGGCGCTCGGAGTGCAACACGGTCCTTGCAACTTTTTTCGAAATTTGCAGGGATGAAAGGTATGATGATTTTAGAGCTAATCTGAAAAAATTGAGGGATTTTACGATCTGTAGATAGGCCAAATTAAAGTTGCAAATTCAAAATTGAACCCTATCAAGATTGTCGAAAAATGCAAAATTTGAATTTTGAAAAAGAGAGGGAGACTGAAATTTTAAATTTTATGATTTTAGAGGGAATGTCAAGAGCAATGCAAATTTTGAAATTTAAAAATTGATTCAATTTCACGCAAAATTCAATTTTGAAAGCGAAAATCAAAGTTGTTGTAATTAGGCACTTAATTTCAAAAGTCACAAAATGCAAATATTTGAATAAAGCACTGAAATTTCGAATGAATGCAAATACAATTTTCAGATCTAAAACAGTAAGAACACAATTTTGACACAAAATTTCAGTTTCGATAATTTTTGAATGATTAGGAGCCTTAGACCAAGCAATCACAAGACCAACTTTGACTGTAATTTTGAAAGTGTTATAATTGACAAAATCAGCCAAAATTCTGGATTTTAGCAGGAAAATACAGCAAGATCTCGCTCCCGAAATTTTGGAAAAAATGTCGGGGACGATGGCGCTCGGAGTGCAACACGGTCCTCGCAACTTTTTTCCAAATTTTCAGGGATGAAAGATATTGTGATTTTATTGCAGAATCCAAAGTTACAGCTGATTTGGAGATGTTTTGATCGGTCAAATTGTCGGACAAAGGTTGAATCAAGAGGGTTTCAAAAATTAGGGTTTTGACTTTTAACCACTTAATTTTCAGAATTAAAGCACAAATATGAATTGATAATTTGTAATAGAAGGACAGATCTGAAACAAGCATTAACATTTAGACATTTCGCAAGTTTAATTATTAAAAAGAAATTTTAGGGTTTTAATGCAATCACCTCTAAAACTTTGCAAAAGATCAAACATGGAAATGTAATCAATTTTTTCAGATCTAAGCATGAAAAATCAGAAAGGATGTTCACGTCGGGTTCACCAAAATGTAAAGCGGAAAATCGCGGTCGAACCCTAGTTGGTCTCCCCTCTTCTAACTCCAAGGAGGGAGAAGGGAGGTTCGCTAGGATTCGATGGGTTTTCACTTAGGGGGAAGACTTTACATTCAAAAGAGGGGTTGAAACTCATAAGATTCAATCCCACACGATGTAAGATTGGATGCTAAATGAATTTCAAGGGTTAGGAAAGCAAGGCTACCCTCTTTTGTAAAGAATGTTGATTAAGGAAATTAAGCTAAGGATGCATAGAAAGTCATAAAGATTCGCTTATAAACTGAGTTTAGGTTATAGGATGAAGCTGCGGACCTGGAATTAGCAGTAAAATGTTGATACAACGCTGTCCTGCAAATTTGGGCAAAAGTTGTCGGGACGATGGCGCCCGACGCCACGGTCCTTCGAAAAATCCGCGAAACGAAGGGGGATCTGTTCGTCTCTGCACAAGGATTCTAGATCTTCGATTTCAGCCGCGTACCTGCAACCTACACACAGAAAAGTGAAGACGATTGGGGGGGTTAGGGATTAGGGGTTTGCCTTTAGGTCAAACCCCGGTTTTGGAATTAACCAAGAAATGAGCAAGAGCTGTAAATGTAAATGACTGTAAAACAAGTACTAATACCTTGTTCTAAGGATGTTTGTATCCTTATGTGCGAAGGTTTAGATGTTGTATGTTGTATGTTGTAGCATGTAGTATGTGATCTCCTCTTCAATGGTTGAATCCTTGTCTTGAATGCAACACTTAGCCTTGAATGGAGACTTGGAATGATCAATTGCTTGAATGCTTGAATGCTTGAATGCTTGAGTATAATTTCCACGCTTTGTACACATATCCTCCTCATATCAAATGAGAGAGAAAAATGTAGTTTATATACTTGTCATTTAGGGCTGATAGACTGATTTTCCCGACCTTAGGCCGACCAGGGAAGTATATTTCCAAATTGCAATAAAAAAGACCCGATATCACTTAGGAAACCAGGCCCAAAATAGGACCCAGGGACCAGGGCGCTAGGCGCCATGGTCCTGGAGGACCAGGGCGCTGGGCGCCCTGGTCCTGAGGGACCAGGGCGCTGGGCGCTCTGGTCCCACCTCCCGGGACATCAGGGTGCAAGGAGGTTCAGGCCAGGGTGCTTGAAAAATGTAGTTTTCAGTGTCGTGAGCGAGTTTTGGGGTCTCCATTCAGGTTGCGTGTTGCGTCGCCATCGTGAAGACCGAAATGCAGTCGAAATTGCAAGTGTCGCAATTTTAGGATGCTACAGATACATACTTTCTTAAGGTACCAATTGCCATGATATTTTTAGTGAGCCAATCCAAGTGACCAACTGGATCAACCTTAGGATCAGCAGGAGCAACAATAGTTCCATCAATGTAATGAGTGAGTCCTTTTTCCATAAGTTTACTCCATGCATGAATTTTCCAAGTAGCATAATTATGTGGAGTTAAGAGAGGAAACTTAGAAGAACCCATAGCAGCAAAAAGGAAGGAACACAAGAGCACAAAAGCACAAGAGACACCCCCCCCAAATTCACTCAATCAAAGTACCCCCCCAAAAGTGATGATTTTGGCACTTTATACTTAGTGCAATTACATTGAGCCACTTGCAAAACAAAGCAAAGTGGACTTATGATGCAAATTTTACAACTTCTCAAATGAGATACAAGAGACTTCAATCAATAGTGCAATGAATCTAAGTGAGATTCAAGAAAATATACAACTACCAAGAGAGCCAAAAATGGCCAAAATCTGAAAGTACAATTTCTACTTACAATGGCATCAATCTGATAGCATCATGTGAAATTAGAAAAAAAAATATGCACTTTCAAAAAAAACAACACCTGAAAAGGAGGTCGTATGACCCTAAACGAAGCCTCTAAAGTTGCAAAAACTGGGATTACTCAGGTACAGTCACCAAAAACTATATTTTCTAAAAAATCAGTGCATCAAAATCAAAACATTTCTTCACCACTGCGGAGAGCACAAAATTCTAGCCCATTCAAAAAAAAATTACACCCAAAAAGGAGCAAAAATGAGCAAGTTATGGCCATTTGAAGTTGAACTGCAAAATCAAAAAGCTCAATGAGAGGGGCCCTACAAAATTTTTGAAAAATGCTGATGTGGCGCTGACATCAGAAATTCACTCTGTTAAATATGATGGCCATATGACCATCGCACAAATTTCACCTCCCTGCTGACTGAGCATCCCGTACTATACAGACTGATGACGTGGCAGATGACTGTGTAGGCCATACCGTACGGATTTGCTGACTGGGCGGCTCTACATGGCAGATGACATGGTGTAAGGGTTTTACCCGCGGGCCAGTGGCCGCCTACCACGTGGCGGACACGGGGCCGTCAGTTGTGGTGGTCACCGGTGGAGAGAGCGACCGTGGCGACGGCAGGGCGTGGTGGTGGCGGGGCATGGTGTCGGCAAGCGGAGGTGCCGGCGAAGAACACTGCCGTCGGCGGGAAGCTCCGGTAACAGGTAAGGATGCTACCCGGTGCACTACCGGAAGGACCACGGGCCCAGGCCGGAAGTCTGGGTCGCAGGGAACTGCACGGACGCCGGCGGAAGGACCTACAATGGTAGCACGGCAATGGCGACAGGTATAGTCGGCGAGAGGGTACAAGTATGTGGCTTGCACGGATGACGTGGCTCTGCGCAACACACAGATTGTGGGTACGAGGGGTCTGCAGACCCCCAAACACAAAAAGTTTTGTTTTTTTTTTGTTTTTTTTTTAATGTTTTCGAAAAAAAAATTTTAGAAAATAATTTTTTTTTTTTTTTAAATATAATAAAAAAATTTTGAAATCTGTACAATACTAGCAAAATTGGTGAAAAAAAATTTCTCACCAAAATAGGACGATTTTATAACCAAAATTCATGGAAACGGCCTTCTAGACGCAATGGCGGGGTCGAATCTAGTCTAGGACGCCTCTAAAAGATGCTACTCCTCAGATCTGCCTCTTGACATCGCAATAATGCCTCTTCAAGATGAACCAATGAAGCCCCAATGGCTCTGATACCACGTGAGATTTTGCCAAGATCAAGAGCTCAATGAAATGTACAAAATAGAGACACAATATAAGACAAGAATAAATTGTATTCTCATCAATAGAAAATGATCACTAATCAATTACATACAATGTAGATGAGCCTCCTTATATAGGCAAGGCTAGGGATATGTGAGCACACAAACATGACATGTGGCTCAATAAGAAACAAGGTTAGGTAGGAAATAGGTGTGGGTAGGTAGGAGAAATAATATAATAGTCCACATGAGGTGGATCACCCACTGAATGTGGAGTGTAACAACAAGATCAACACCATAAAAGGTGGAATTTCTCCTACACACACTATCCCAATGTGACACAAACACCCAAGTGTCTCATACCCAAACTACTATGAAATGTATTTCCTAAGTAAACTTAAGTAAGGTGTAATAATATCCAAGATGAATAATTATTTACACCAACACTATACAACAAATTGCACAAATAACACTACTTAGCTCATGTATTTTCCAGGTTCATATATAACTTTCTTGACATTATTGTTGAAGTGGTCTGGGAGAGATAAATGTAGAACATACTGCAACAATTATAAAATGATCTTTTCATTGTTTTTCCAAAACTAGTACTAAACATAATAAAACGAAAACTGCATGCAGTATACAAATATATAGAAAATATACAAGAATGTGAATATTTATGAGATTGTTTATGTTCAGAACAAATCTTGTGGGAAATCAAATTTTTCATATGACCTCTTTTATAGAATTGTTGTGTTGCTCCATTAATAACCAAGGAATGGCACTTATATTAATTTGGTCTCCATCGCTATTTAATTGAATGACATTTTTTATTGCATGATTGGATATTTGAATGTCACTTCAAATTTTGACAATTTTTTCTTTGTCACGCCTTCCATCCAATATTGTCCATAACATCTTTGTTATATTCTTTCCAATATGCATAGTAACATACAAATGAACAATTTGTAGCTACTCATAGTAGGTCAACCTACTAAATTTTTTGGGATAACTTTTTATTCCCTTTGGAAGGTGGTAATTAATGCCATGACGACCTTCATGAAGCATATAATTTTAAAAAGTTAACAATGACAATTATCGTCAATTACAGCATGAGTAAACAAAAAACAATATAAAAATATAAATTCCAAACATATCATATATGATAGATAAACAATTAGATTGAATGACATTACCTTGATGATTAATTCTATTATATTCCAACTTCCATAGGCGAGGTGTCATTCTTCGTGGTTTTGATGTAGTCTCTTCTTTCCCATTGAAAAAATGTTTTTCAGTAGTTCGATACTTATGATTTTTGTGGAGGAAGTGTCTATATTCATCAAATAGCTACTTTCCTAAACTTGTTGAATGATGATATTTCATCTTTGGACCACAAACTGGACATGCAAGTTTTCTCTTTGTATGGAGACCTGCAAGATCATGTATAATTGGATTAATTATGTTAATTTTTATAATTATATATATTGAATGGATTTTTTTTAAAATGCATGATTTATACTTTAAAAAAATTTAAATCATTAAAGTACACAAGTTGAACATTATAACATACCACAAAAATGTGTTAGCCCTAGGGCATCATGAATTGTCCATACAAGCATTGCATGAAATTTAAATTGTCTTTATCATGTTGGTCTAGAGATGTCATACATAGTGACACCATTCTATAACTCCAGCAACTCATTCATAAGAGGCTCAATATATACATTCATATCTTTAACTTGGTACTTAACTAGTTGAATGAACAAAAACATTACATAATTATTATAACCATTTTACTGCAATACATATATAATTTAATGTACATGACTATTAAATGAAAAAAATACCTGGAACAATCATTGCAAACATTATGTGCTCCCTCTTTATTGACATCTAGGGAGGAATGTTATTATTGATAACAAAAATAGGCCACACCAAGTAAATAGATCTTAGCTCTCCAAATAGATTGACCTCATTTGTTGCCAATGAAAGCCTGAGATTACGAGGTTCTTTTTTAAAGTGTGGTTATTTTTCCTCTATGTTCGTAAATGTAGAACCATCCGCAAGCATTCAAAGAATTTCATCTTGACTTCTATTGTGTGCATGGAAAGCCATAAATTGTGTCAAGCTTTTGCACCTAAATAATCATTGCAAATGTGGAATAATAGGAATATAACGAAGAACCTTGCGAGGCATCTTTTTTGTTATTTGATTTGTTCGATATCTACTAATATTACATTCATGGCATTTTGTTGCAAATTCATGTTTTTTACGATATATAATATGATCATTGGGACATGCATCTATTGCTTGATACTCCATTCCAATATCTTTCATAATGGCAGATAATTCTCGATATGAGCAAGGTAGAATATTTGATGGTGGTAACAAAAAATCACCTATCAATCTACAACGAAAAAATAATTTATTAATATAAAGAATATTAATAATACATATTTCACCTTTTATTTACTAATGACAAAATAACAACAAAAATAGATGAAAAAAGATGACATATATGGCATACCTTAACATACATGAGAATATTATGTTTGATAAACCATTCATAACCTTCAAGTTCACCAACAACAATATAGAAAAGAGAAGAGATGTTTGGGAGGCTTCGTAAAGGGGCTCGTATGCCTTCTCAAGTACAAGTAAATCATTAACAACATCAAAGTCATCTTGATCATCATGATCGGTTGTGCCAGTACTAAGTGTGTCATGGATCAATGTATTTGTACCATCATCTTCAACTGTGTTTTTTGGCACATGATCATCTTCTTCCATAGGATCATTATCTTCAGCTTCGATATTCACACCTCCATGTTCCTCCATTTCTAAAACCACATTCTCTAGGTCGTGGTAGTCCATATCATGTGCCCTAGGGCGTCCCACCTATATAAAAATGATCAACATAAATAAACCATGATCATGATCTCATTAACAAGTAATTTTTTATGTATATAAATTGTTAAAATGATATAAACATTGACGAATGCAATCAATATAAACACATATAATGAAAAACTTACCAATGCACGATATTCATACCCCCTTCAATGTGACCATGTTGGCTACAATGTTTCTCAGCTGATGTGATTAAAATTCTTCTAGTCTTTAAGCCCTTACAATTTTTGTAGGGACAATAACATCTCCCATCACCTTTTATTTTCAAGCTAGACCACAATCTAGCAATTGTCTCCTTATTTTTTTCTTCGCTGATATTATCTGACATGATTTTTCTTCATAGGCAGAAAAATTGTGCTATGGAAAATTCATTCTATAACCTTCACAAACCAACCAAAACGATGTCGCAAGTACGAAAAACATTGTTTGCGCGATTTTTTATATTATTTACTTGACTAACCCTAAGGGTTTTTTTTTTACTTTTGGGTAAGTGCACAAAGATGGTGGTCAAAAAGGGGGGTATAAGTGGACACTTTTTTTCTAAAATCAGGTAAACCTAAACTTGGAGGCAAAATTTGAAAGTCATCCACTCAGGATATGAAGATAATCAAAGAACAAATATTGTAGTACTCTGAATCTAGTTTCCAAACTACTAAACATTTTCAATATTGGATAAGATTAAGGGGGTCAAATCCTTCATGCACAAAAAACTGACCCTGATTTTTTCTGAAAAACATAACATAGTGTCTGACGTGCACATCAAAAAATTCATAATTAGATTTAGTTTTTTGACAAATCCTTTGGCAAAAAGATAGTTAAGAGTGAGCACTAGAAGTTGTGTATTTTTTTGTAATTTTTTGTTGAGTATTTTTTTTTTATGATTTTTCCAATCGAGCACATCCTGAAAATTAGGCACCTATTCGTGTGCGAAGCATAAGTTGCACTAAACAAATCGAAAATGCAATTTTTTTTTTAAATTGTAAATAATCAAGTGCACTACAATAATATACTAAGTTTAATAAATTTGGATAAGTATATCAAAATTTATTCAAACAATGGTGCACCTATGTATGTGAGAACTATGGAGACACTGGTAAATGAAATTCAATAATAATAAGTTATTGTTGTTCAAATTGAAAAAAAATTATATGGTTAGAAAGATCAGAAGATGGGTGAAAATATGGTGGCAATTTTAGAAATACCCACTTGATGAAGTGTAAACCTGATGATGACAAAGTCGATAAACCAAGTTGATAAAATAAAACACGTCAAAAATGAAAGAAATGGAGGAAAATCAAACTTCCAAACTGTAGCTTTGTCATCCAGGCCTATTTCCAAGCCTAAAAAGTCAAAATGCATATGGGGTACTTATGGTTTAAAAAGCGCGTACGAGGTACTTATCTTGTAAGCAGCGCATATGCGCTTGTTTCCCTATAAACATCATGTACGCGCTATTGTATAATATGATATTCTATATATAATATATGTATATACATATAATATATGTAATATATATGTAGACATCTAAAAATGGTCAACGCTTGCGGATTCATACTTTAACATTTGCGCATTGCCTTATTTTAGGGTTTTTGCGTCACATTAACATTTCTTCTATGTTGTGCACTTGGTCTTTATCATTTGCAAGCATTGAGTCCTTCTTCTGCATTCTTCATTTGTCTCACTTTCAAATTTGGTCTTGTCGATAACAATCTTCAGTCATGATTTTGGTCGATCTTATCCTGTCGCATCAATGTGCATGCTCATTTAGCATATTTTGACATCGCCATCGATCCTTGTCAATCTCATCAATTTTGCGATCGATTTGTCATCGATTGTTGTCATTTTCAATCTTGTCATTTTGTGATCGATTTGTCATTGATCGTCGTCCTTCTCAATCATGTCAATTTGGATCAATTAGTCATTGTTCCTCGTCAATTGGTGCATTTATCAATCAAATTGTTTGTCAGCATTGATCCTTTGTTAATCAGAATCATGATTGAATCGACCTTATATCAACTATCTTTTGTCAAGACCTAATTGTCGTCCTTGCATTTCTAATTCATCTTCTAGGGTTTTATGATTTATTCATTTAACCTTGTTTGTCATTTTCCCTCTAGGTTAAATAATTTATTTATTTATCCTAAGTCTTGTTGTCACAATTAAATATTTATTTAATTGGCTAATTAATTCCTCTCTCTTTTTGTGAATTAATTAATGAATGAAAAATTATAAATTAATTTACCTAATTTTCCAACTTACCAATTTCTCCTAATTCCTAATTTTCTAATTTTCATCAATTTTCTAATTTCCTAATTTCTAATTCATCTAATTTTCTATTTTCTCTAATATTTCTCCTAATTTCATGGGAATGACATGTCAATTTTGTCATAATTTGTCAATCAATCAATTTTGACATAGCAATTTGTCATAATTTGTCATAATTATCAATCAATCAATTTCGCATAGAAAGTGTCAATTTGTCATAATTTGTCATATTTGTCATTCTTGATTTGAAATTTCCTTTCAAATCTCTTCATGCTAATCTTGTCTTTTCTCCAATTTATCTATAAATTGGATGAATTTCTTCAATCCCAATTAATCACTTTTTCAAATCGATCCCAGAATCAATCACGCTTCTAGTATTCTTGCGCTACCGTCTTGTCAATCTTGCTTTCACATTATGCTTATGCACTTGAAGGTGAGATCCACAAAACAAAGAAATTTGAAGGAGAAAGAAGGACAATGGAGAATTATGGAGGATACATCCGCATTTGTGATGGTTTGCGTTTGAATTGAATGTTTTATTTCCATATCTCTATTGAATGTTTTTAGGATTGTTATCATTGCAATCTGGTTTCGTGATTGAGCTAGTTTAATTTCAATTTGTTTTGATGATTTCCAAATTCCTATCTACAATATAATATGTGTATAATATGATATTGTATATATAATATGTTTATATTTATATAATATATTAAACATATATATACACATGTAAGTGTATTGTCTCCCCCTCTCAAACGCATACAAGGTGCCTCTCTCTCTCTCTATCTCTATCTCTCTCTCCCTCCCTCCCTCTCTCCCCTTCTCCCTTCCTCCATACCCCATCCCTCTTTCTCTTCTTCTCTCCCTCCCTCCCTCTATACCCCACTGCAACTGTGTCTACACTTTTATAGAAGTAAGTGAATCTATTTCTTGTCTACAACTTCCTCTTTAATTTTTGTCATGTATGCCCTCCTAAGAAAATGGACTGATGGATTTGTGTGTGTGTATTGAAGAGAAGGAATAGGGTTTGAAATTGAACCATGGGTGTATTACCATGACAAACAAGGAAAGTAGCAATATTCTTCTCGAATGTGTTTTTAATGAGCAGAGAAGATGTGGAAAATAGTGTCAACAAAGCAACATGATGAGTCAGAGTACATACAATATGTTTTTTAGAAGGAAACAATAGGTAGGAAGAGAAAGAGGGAGAGTAACATAGATGATATCATGTAGAATGATACTGGTGGTTATGCAAGAGTTCCCATGTTGTTACACAATGCCTGTCACCTAAAGAAATTAAAGTTTGTTGTATGCATGGCAGTGGTAGTATATCATGATCATCACTTGTCAAACAACTTGGAATGGTACATTCCCATGAAATAAATCAAGTGTGTAATTCCTATAGTCACAATTGAGATGAGTCTTATAACCTTGCAAATTTAATAGCATCATATGTTTTAAAACTTAGGCAGTACTCTTAGGGTTAGGTCAAGCTCTTACACTTGCTTTTTAGAGAAGCCTCATTGTTTGTTCACTTGGAGTCTCAATGACTGATGGATTTGTGTGTGTATATTGAATAGGAGGAATAGGGTTGGAAATTGAACCACGGGTGTATTACCATGACAAACAAGGAAACTTGTAGCAATATTATTTTCAAATGTGTTTTTAATGAGCAGAGCAGATGTGGAAAATAGTGTCAACAAGGCAACATGATGAGTCAGAGTACCTGCAATATATTTTTCAGATGGAAACAACAGGTAGGAATAGAAAGAGGGAGAGTAACACAGATGATGTCTTGTAGAATGACAGTGGTGGGTATGCAAGAGTTTCCATGTTGTTACACAATGCCTACATCACCTAAAGAAATCAAAGTTTGTTGTATGCATGATAGTGGTAGTATATGATGATCATCACTTGTCAAACAGCTTGGAATGGTACATACCAATGAAAGAAATCAAGTGTGTAATTCCTATAGTCACAATCAAGATCAGTATTATAACCTTGCAAATTTAATAGCATCATATGTTTTAGAACTTACACAATACTCTTAGGGTTAGGTCAAGCTCATACACTTGCTTTTTAGCGAAGCCTCATTGTTTGTTCGCTTGGAGTCTCATTGTATGATGTTCTATTCATAACTTTAAATTTAATATATCATTTTATTAGCCCACCATATGACCCTTTAGCTGTCATTAGAGCTCATATTGTTTCCTAAGAGGTCATATGGTGTCATGTGACCCCTTAAGACCCCTCCTCTTTCCCTCCCCTCTATCCCTCTCTCTCTCCCTCTCTCCCTCCCTATACCTCTCTCCCTCTCTCTACCTTCCCTCCCCCCCCCCTCTCTCTCTCTCTCCCTCCCTCTCCCTTCCTCAATACCCCTTCTTTTCTCCCACCCCCCCTCTCCTCTCTCTCTCTCTCTCTCTCTCTCTCTCTCTCTCTCTCTCTC